>NC_059140.1:11301983-11925934 GCF_020740605.2 Lemur catta
ACCCCATCCTGGACGAGGAAGTCAGGTGTCCTGTCCCCTCACTTTGCTGCCCTGCACTCCCGAGCACTCATAGATTACTCATGCTGTGTGCCAGTGGGATGGCCATCTCCTCCTCTGATATTCCAAGAACTTTTTAATCTCAAAATAAAGAGCGCTGGCTCTTTGGGAGGAATTCAGAGTGGAAAGTGGTGTGTGGGGAGTTTCTCCTCTGGCCAGAGCAGCCAAGGCCCTGCTGCGTGTCAGGTGTGGGGTCCTCCCCCAGAGGCTGCCTCTCTCTGGCGGGTCCTGGGAGTCGGCTAAGCGCGTCCCCGTGTTCTCAGATGAGCACCTCGCAGGCCCTTATTTACTAGTTTGCTTGATTAAAATGAGAAAGAAGAGTAGAAATGGCAACAGGCTGCCCTTCCCTCAGTCACACTTTCCAGTTTACAGAAGTGAGACTTCCCCGCTAGGAGCCCACATAAGGTGGGCAACCCGACACCACGGGGCTCATACTCCCCTAGAACTGAAATTTCCCAAAGATAAATGCTCGTGATCTCAAAATCAAACCTCATGTGCCCACGTTATGTATTCAGAGGAAGTATCGTGAATAACCACGTTGGAGAAGAGAAGCGTAAACTAATGTTTGCACTTTCAGGAGATGTGGGAGGTGTATGGGTTTCCTGCTGCTGCCACAACACACCGACCAGCTTCAACACAGAAGTTTCACATCACAATTCTGGGCAACACATGCCAGACCAAGGTGTCGGCAGGGCTGGCTCCCTCTGAGGCGCTGTGGGGGAATCTGTCCTCTCTTCTAGCTTGTGGTGGTCACCTGCAACCCTTGGCATTCTTTGGTTGTCACATGCATCACTCCAATCTCCACCTCCTTCATCACATAGTTTTCTCTCGTGTCCAAATTTCCCCCTTTAGTAAGGACACCGGTTACCTTGGATCAGGGCCCACCCTACTCCACTAGGCCCTCAGCTCAACTAGTCACATCCGCAACGACCCTGTTCCCAGGTGCGGGTGAGCCTCCTTATCTGCAGGTCCTGCAGCCATGAATTCAACCAACTGCAGACAGAAAATATTAACAACTACAGCAATAAAAATAACAATGCAACAATAAAAATAATACAAGTTTAAAAATCAAAACAGTATAACAACTATTTATATTGTATTAGGAATTATAAGTAATTGAGGTGGGATTCAAAGCATATGGGAGCATGTGTGTAGGTTATACACAAATGCTATGCATATGTCAAGGACTGGAGAATCTGCAGATCTTGCTATTTGAGGGGGGGTCCTGGAACCAATCCCCCAAGGATACCAGGGCATGAGCATACAGCCACATTCTGAGCTGCTGGGGTTTGGACTTGATGTATGAATTTTGGAGAGACATGATTCAACCTATATAAGGAGATTACGGTGGAAACACCATGAGGAAGTGCTGAGGGAAATGGCCGTGGGGTGCACTAGCTGTTCGAATGGGGCACACTGGACAAGGGCCTGTGAACTGGCATCTTCTGATTCCCGTGTACAGGGACACCCCTGGGCTCAGGCCATCACTGGGACATGTGCACCTTCATGGTAAGAATTCCTCCCCAGAACTTAAAATTTCTTCAAATGTGACCCAATAACACTTAAAAATCCATTTAACCATGACTTTCCTTTGAGTATTTTTAAAATACTTTTTGTTCATTTAAGATGACCCCAAATTTAACCCAGTCCTCTTTGCACAAACCAAACCCCAGAGACACAGAAAATGGGAGGGTTGAGGCGATTGTCTAAAGACGCTGGTGTGTCCTCCGCATCTGTCCTACCCCCTGTCCTCCCAGGCCTGCCTGATCCGCACCCCACACCTCCTCCTCTCTTCCCTGCTACCTTCTACCCGGTCCTGCTTGTTCTGCACTGACTCTGGGCAAGTTGGGTAGGTGGTAAAAACTAGAGGAATTTTCAACATGGGAAAAGCCCTTAAAATGAACAGTTCAGTTCATTTAAATTAAAAAAAATAATAGACAAAGGTATCAGTGGCTGTTAAACTCTGTTATCCACCTAAATACCACGCTTGGGACAAGCTGTGGGGATGACGGGCCTTTAAGAGGTGATGCTGTGGACCAGAGTATCTCCACTCTATCCATGGAAACTGGACATAAAACTAGATTAACTAGCAAGAGAACAAGGGATTTAATGCCTCTCTTGGTATGTTCTTCAACACACTTAATTACCCTTCAAATTCTTCCTTCACAGCCATTAGCCTATAAGCTGGATCTTGGGGCTTTGTTTATGCAGATTTCTGCTTTCTTTGAGAAGGCAGCTGGAGCCCTGTCCTCTATACAACCGCCAGCCTAAGGAATCGGCGGGCGAGATGCATGGCAACGTGCCTGCCTCACAGCAGAGAGAGTTCCACGAGAAACAGTGACACCTTCCTCGAGGGGCTGTGTCTTCCCTCTGGCATCGGTGCTGAAAAGAATGAAAACGTGCATCATTAATAAAAGATCTATCTAGTTTGTCCGATTTTATTACTTACCGTTTTTTTTCTATTTTTCTCTGTTTCTGCATTCAAAAACTGGTGTCCCTGTATAAGAGATAGCAGCCGTGAACACTGAAATTCTAATGGATTCCATTTAGAAAGATAAACGGCAAAAAAGTCAAGAAGCTTCTGCAGCACCATTGTAAGATAGGCTAGGAGGGTGGTTTTGGGCTTCATTCAGCATTTCTAGTCTTTTTAATAGTAAGCCTAAAAAATTACCTCCTGCATAAGAAATAGCGCTGATGAGACAATTATGCTTGCAACTTCTCCTGAGTTTGAAGAAGTATAAAAAAATTCAGTGTGGAGGAATACAATTCTTGAATCCTTTTTTTTTTTTTAAAAAAGGAAAAGTGTTAATGATGATATATTTGCAAAACCTTCCCAAAATAAGTTTTGTTAAAGAATAATATACTCCTGTACTTTATATTTTAAGTTTTGTAAAACAAGGCATAAACTTTTAAAGATTATTTTAGAGGTTTTCTGGAAAATATGTAAGATAATTGCCTTTCTCCTACATAAAACTGAGCTCACTGCCTTTTTCCTTTTGTGACAAATTGTAAGTAATGGAACAAAGCCTTAAATACTGTCATTGTAGATGACGAGTGTTTGGAAAAAGAACCTCGACCATGTATGGGGAATAATGTTTTTAGTTTTAAAACTATTTACCCACAGAAATTTTATTAAAACCTGCCTTTTTTTCCCCTTGTACAAAATAAAAGTGTGAATCGGGAAACTGCCAGACAAGTCCTACTCGTCAGGCAGACATCTGGAAGAAATCTCGGTGTCTTTTGTAACTCAATTTCTCTCTAAATTGTACCTGAAAGCAGACTAGCATTATGCTGTTTATTAGCAACACAAAGAGTACTCGCTGAAACAGAACTTGCCAGCCCTTGAAGTGCAGCCGACTTTCTTCTGGGAGCTCCATGAATCTTTTAACCATTCCTGGTCTGGAATTGCATGTTAATCACCCATTATCCACCTCGGCACCAGGGATGTGATTATCGTGCTCCGGAATCCAGGGGCCAAGACCGTTTTATTTTTGAAGTAAAGTGACTTATAGTTAATTTTTAAAAATATCTTTTGTTTTATGGGGAAAAAAAGGACATTTTGCTGTCAGAACACAGCATGGCTTTTTGTTGTCTTAAAGATGTGTATGAAATTATCTGAAGCTCCTATTTATTTATTAATTTGGGGCTTTTCATTTGGATCGTTCTGCCCGGACAGGGATGTTTTAAAATTGCTATCCCAAATAAATGAATGGAAACACCCAAATTAGTTATCTGAAGTCAGAACATGTTCTTAAAAAGTGGAAATGTCACAAAATAAATTCACATTGTGTTGCAGTTTCTCCTTTCTGAAAATCAGTATCTTTGTCGTTTCCCTCAGATTATTTTTGGGAATGCTTTTCATTATTCTATGAAACTTGACGAGCTTGTATGTTATGGCTCTTTGTCCGAGGGCTGGTTCGAGGCCTGAGAAACAAGCCGGCTCATCAGCACTCAACACATGCGAATTGGGAGGGGACCACTCTCCCCGGGAGGTGCACTCTCTAAAGTGGGATGAATATTTCATTAATGGCTTGTAATATTTTCTTGAAAATTTCTCTTACAAATAGAACGAATCTGCTGAACACATATCAACCCCAGCTGGAAGAGGATGTGCTTCATTACTTTGAAACAACAGGTCACTTTTCCACTACTATTCAGCTTTAACCTGAAACGATCCTTGCGCATTGTGCAGACTTGCTGCTGAGAAAATTCTCCCTTCCCGCTAGAGGTCCAGCTCTGCTTCCCCACTCTCAAAGCAGGGTCCAGCTCATAGCTGTTCTCTTCTCACACACACAGAAAAATAAGCATCTTTCTGTCCATAGGAAAAGCACCCTTCCTCCCCTTGTGTGATGATCCTGCAACGGGACCTATTGTCTTCGCGTGCACAGCACAAAGAGGTCACCGATGGGATCCGGTGGAGGTGTGCCAGGATGATGTCAGAATATTTGCTGCAGAAGAATGTCAGCTCTCCTCTGGCCAGGAGCAGGGCTGCCACTTCTGTGCTTGCTAACTCCTCCCCTACATTCTTCTGGTCCGGTTCCCACAGACAGACAGGGCGCGGGAGGTCAGAGTGGACGGAACAAAGGAGACCCCCTGCTGCTGGGCCTCGCTGTGCTGTCAGCACCGCTAATTCATGAGTTCACCTTTCATCTTGCAGATCCATTAGGGGTTAAAAAGAGACCCATTTTACAGCTGACAAGATTGAAGGGGCTAAGGAGGGAGGGGTGCAAAACACACTAAAATTTATAGTATTCAAACCACCTGCTAAAAATAGATCCGTGCAGGTTCTCTTTTCATTCCTCCCCACATAATGGGATATGTATTTCAGAGGCGGTATAAAAAACAGGCAATTCATGGCCAGGGGATATGCCATATCGTGTGCTTGGAGAAGGAGAGGAAAAACCGGTGGAAACAGAAAAGCAGCAAACAGAGCAACTCCCGCTCCTCGCTCCTTGGCAGGGCACAGGGTTTCCACCGCGCAGCCGCAAGCCTCGTGACCACTTGCGTTTCTGAGACATGTCACCCTGGAGCAGAAATGGATAACTTTATGAAATTACTAATGTGAAAATAGAGTATGTGTGGTGACATCACACCAGCGTGTGTGTATGTGCGTGTGTGTGTGTGTGTGTTTTATGTATAAATGTACATATGCAATGTTGATGGAAGGAAGAATAGCATAATAGGAACAAAGCAATATATGTCTTTTAAAGAGATTCTATTTGTAACAGGATTTTCCCTAGTGACTCCTAATTTGTCTGCTCTGAAACCAGCAAATGAGTTAATTTAATGTACGTTTTCACTGATGATGGACATTATGTCTCCCAAAATAATTCAATCTAATTTTCTTTTAATCAATAGGGCCATCACCTCCTGTAAGAAGGATTTTCTAAGTATTTTTAGGTGGTGTTTAAAAGGAAGTTGGAGGAGGCGTTCTCCCAGTTAAGTGACATTTGTAAAAGAGAGGAAGTTACAGGGCAAGTGTGTGCACATGTGTGCTTATGTGTATGTACCATTTTGTGTGTGCATGTGTTTATGTATGTGTACATGTGCATGCTTGTGTGTATGTGTGTATGCACTTATGTGTGTACTCATGCACTTATGTGATGTCTGTGCCCATGTGTGCATGTGTATGTGCTTGTGTGTGTGCATGTGTGGTGCTTGTGCATATCCTTTTGTGTGTGCATGTGTGTACATGGGCATGTATGCTTGTGTGTGCACTTGTGCCTACATGTGCATGCATTTGTGTGTGCGTGCTTGTGTACATGTGTGTGATTATGTGACCTTTTGGACACGTGTCTGTTTGCATGTGCATAATATGTTTGCTTGTGTGTGCATAACCCAGGGGAGTGTTTAGATCCTCCCATTCATGAGCAGATTTGGACTTGCACTTGGAGTGGGCATGTGGTGCTGTTTGGAAGCCCAGGTTCTTGGTGTCTTTAGCAGCTCCCTGCGGCTGCCTCAGGTGTGGCCGCATGAAGAGAACATTCCCAGGACCGAGCAGAGCTCTACTGCTCGTGGAAGGGCTTATTGATTATTGACTTGGAATTGGATCCACCTCATAGCCCCTCTTTAAATAATGCATTTCCAAAGAGCAGGCTGCACAGCTCTGGTGACCACTCCCCCTGAATGTCGGGGCCCCAACACCTGAGCCAGAGGATGTCACTTGTGCAAACCCTTTGTGTTCTGAGTGCTAACTCTTCAAGTTGTATATTACTTCTAACAAAACTACAAAGGTTAATAACTGAGCTTTCTTTTTTCTTGGCAGAAAAGTTGGGACAGGGAGGGCTCATAAGATGGATCTACTTGTTTTTTCTGGAAGCCAGTCATTTCTCTCAAATATAAGCACCCTTTAGCCATTTTTCTTTCCCAGACACCTTAGTTAAAATCCCTTCTGTAGGAACTGCCTCTGTGTCACTTTAGTTTCTCTGGACGGCCCACGCCTTGGGAGGCTGCAGGGAGAAGGGGTGAGGTGTGGGCTTTCCCGTGGGAATGCCCCTGTGTGTCAGGATGTCAGGTCAGAATGTGGCTGGGGGAGAAGGAGGAAGGCAGAGATACTGGGGACAAAAGCGCTGGGATAAATCACCATTCCCACACACGCTCTCCAGGGCCCCCGGGTCCAGGTGGGCCGGCCCAGGCTGGGGCCCTGCTAGCTCCTTTGTGCTGAAGCAAAGCTCCCTGCCCCGCAGCAAGGGTGTGGGCTGTGGCACCTTCCCCACACTGCCCCACCCCTTTGTAATCAAGGAAATCCTCAGTGGTTGCTTAGAGAGGCACATTTTCAGGGGTGAGTGCCCAGGTCTCAGATTTGGGAGCTGGAGAATGAAGATCAAAGGAACCCCTGTGGCGGGCGCCTCCCCCAAGTCAGCGGCCAGGGCCAGGCCCTGCCTCCCACATCCGCTGGCTGTCGAGGGTCCAAGGCCCGCCAGACACCAAGCTGGGGCTAGGAGGCAAAGGAGCTTCGTGTCCCTAAGCTGAAGGACCAGAGCCATCTCCAGAGCAGACAGACCGAGGGGCTGGGTGAGCGCAGGACAGAGGCAAGTGCTGCCTGTCCTTGGTCCCCTCCCTGCTCCAGCCCCCTCTGCTGTGAGGACGCCACGGCATGTCATGCCAGTGTGCTGAGACAGACGAGATGCCCGTCCTCTGCATCCTGAGGAATCGCGCTCGGGGAGCTGGTCTCCACCCCCGCCTTTGCCCCGTGCGAGGCACTGGGAGACAGCGCCCGCGGGTGCGGCCACATCTCAGGCTCAGGCCGGGTCAGGCGGCTACAGGTGGACTCCTCTGCTGAGACCCTTGCGGTGCTTGTGGCCCCTGAAGGACAGCCCCCAGCCCCTGGGCTCCTTCTCCTCCCCACAGACCTGCCCTCAGATCCTTCACGGTGGTGGTCTGACACTGTGTGGGTGGCACTCGTCCCCAGAAAGCACCTTATGGGCAACCACCAGATGAGAGGGCCACTGGCCATTGTGGGTCCAGGAGGGAGGGCGCGCTGGCTTGCGGGGGACTGTGCCACCTGGTCTTGCAGATGTGAAGAACCTGGTGCCACACAGATGGGCGTGGATTACCCCTTGGGTTCTCTAGGGAGGAGAACCCCCACAAGTCCCTCTTGTGGACACACACAGATGGTGGGCACAGTTTTCACTCTCGCAGGAAGGCGCCAGGCCTTGGTGTGGAGGTGGAAGAGAAAGTCCCTGGCTCCATGGTCAGTATGAGCATTGATTGGCATAGGTGCAACTGGCGTCCAAGGTCCCATGTGTCTTCTTGGCTGTGTGATCATGGATGAATCCCTGGATGGGGTTTGTTGCCTCATTTGCCGGTGGGATCCGATTGTCTACCTCCGGGCGATGGCAGTGAGCTAAGAGTGAATGCACAGGAAAGCGGGGAGCGCGCACATGCTGCGGGTGTTCCACGGACACGCATTTGGTTCTTTCACCTTCTCCTGGGGGAGTCGGCACACGGATGACAGGTAGGCATGAGGTGAAAGACAGCGTCAGATTCTTTCCTGGGAGTGTAGTTTCAGAGGGAGGATGAGATAGGACATGGCACTGGAGGCCTGGAAACTGGAGGGGACTTGGGAGGAAAATAGGATGAAAGCTGCCGGGGGCACCTAACAGCTCTGCCCAGGAGCGGTCCAGCAGCCATCACCAGCAGGCGGTCCATTTAGGACCCAGCCAGGTGACAGGATGTTAGTGCCTCATGTTTGTAAGGGGTGCGCATCTTTGTCTTCTCAACTTTTAAACCCCTAACAATTCTGAGATGTAGACGTGGTGGGTGAGTGTCTTTGCCCCCATTTTACAGATGGGGAAACTGAGGCCAAAGGGACCATGACTTACTACTACTAGTTAATGACCAAATAGAATGAGAACTAATTCCACCTTTTCCTGCTGGGCTACACTGTCATCTTCAATGCCAGATTCTTCCATCAACCCTAAGGGAATACACATTCCCCCTGGAATAAAAAGTAGTACAATGAGTTTTTATTGTATTATATTTAAGGTGAAATAAAGTTGAAATAATGTTGAAATAAAGTTGAGCGTGAATCAATTCTTTCAATGAGAGGCATTTAAAACACACTGGAGTGATGTAATACTTTAAAAAGCACCATGATGAATCTTTTGTAAAGCGGCAAATCCTTTTGACATATGAATCAACCCTTAATGTATCTTAATGTGTAGGTTTTGTTTTTTCAAATATCACCTCTTCTTAAAGCAGGGTCACACCTTTGATGGTCTGGAAGGGAAAGGATTTGACAGTGTGGCTCTTCCATTTACAGGCTTCGTACCTCACAACGTTGCAAATAAAATAAATCTTCAAAACCAAGAGCAAATAACGTTTGTAGCAAGTTTTCTCTCCGATTTCCTTTCTTGGCATTTCAATATGTTAATGGCTTGACCCATATGAGTAGTAAAATGAACGAAAAGTCACGTGAAGTGCCCGGGATGTGGCTGTCCTGAGCAGTGCACCTTCTGTCTTACTGTTAGTGGCAAATTGTTGATGACTTTTACAGTCCTGGAGACACACCTCACTGCAAACCTTTGCAAGGAATCAAGATAAAAGCCTGACCTGGGCTTTTATCCTGCAGCTTCCTGTCCCGGCTCTAGGTTGAAACTGCACAGCTAAGGGCCGTGAGCCAGGGCAGTGGCCGGAGCGGGGCCACGCGGTGGAGCCCAGCGCTGCCGCCTGCTTTGACGATCAGCGTCCAGCCCCATCCTGATCCTGCTCTGAGGGCCTCGAGCAAGCCGTTGGCACTTGCTGACTTAAACCAACTCAGTGCTTCTTTCCCAGGCTACCTGTTAGGATGCGACTGGAGAAAACCAGCAGATTTTTTGAGAACTCTCTTTTTTTAAAGCAACTTGGAAATTAATTTTGTTGGTTTGATACAATTGTTGGGATTTGTCAGATACCAGAGTGTTACATATTAGCCCGAGTCTTTGTCACAAACTCATTCTGCAATAAAAGGCGCACCGGGCGCCGAGGCAAGGGAAGGGAGAACTGTGAGGCTTGTTCTTCTTTTTAAGTTGGTAAGTGGCGTTAGGGTCCCGAAGTCCTTCCTGGGGTCTTCTAACCAGCTCTTTGCTTTTAAACAAACTTTGTCTTCTACTCTGATAACTGTCTTCTTGGTGTGAAGGTGAGATTAATGGGGCCCTGGGATTTTAGGAGTAAAGGGGTTTGGCTGAAACACCTCATTTTACAGGTGGAGAAGCCGAGGGCTAGAAAGGGGAATGGCATGAGTTTCTGAGCTGCCGGGTGAGGGAGAGAGAGAATGGAATCGGCCCTCAGACCCAGACTCACGGTATGCCCTCTCCTCTTGGCGAGCTCATGCTGGGACCACAGTGCCCAGAGAGGCTTTGATAGCAGCCAACAGCAGCCCAGCAATCAGCTCTGAATGTCCCCAACTACAAACTGAGGGGACATCACACTTACCCAGCTGGCTCTTTGATTTGACGTGAGCATCTTGAACTATGGCATTTATGACATTATCTGCTCGTGAGATTTCTCAGGAGGTTGGTAGACAGGCAGACAGACGGACAGGTACAGACGGAGACATGTAATTACCAAGGGTGGCCAAGAGGTAGCCAGGTCTGGGCTGTCCTCTGTGTCTTCCTGCCAGTGTGTCCAGCCCTCTCGCACCGGGACAGCCCAGAGCCTCCTGTGGGAGGGACACTGGGGAAGCCCCAGCCTCTGGCAGTGTGGGGAGCAGCCGGGGGCTCCCCTAGTGCTATGGTCTGAACGTGTGTGTCTCCCAAAGTTTGCATGTTGGAGCCTATGAGCCAATGTGGTGGCATTAAGAGGTGCAGCCTTCTGAGATGAGATTAAGTGAAGAGGGTGCCTTCCTCATGGGTGGGATTGGTGCTCTTATAAAAGAGGGGGCACCCTAGTGCCTTTCCCCGTCACCCCCCCACCATGTGAGGATGCAGGCACCATCCTGGCGGCAGAGACTGAGCCCTCACCAGACACCAGATCTGCTGGGGCCTTGATCTTGGACTTTTCAGCCTCCAGAACAGTAAGAAATAAATTCCTGTTTATGAGTTACCCATTCTAAGGTATTTTGTTATAGCATCACGAACGGACCAAGACTCCTAGTCTCCGTCAGGTTTTTTGGGGAGAGCTGAGCTGCCGACTCTGTCTCCAGGTGCCCCTTGACCAGCCTCTGCCTAAATCCTGCATGCGATCCCCCCAGGGCCTTGATGCAGAAAGAATGAGAATTTTTTTGAGAACCATGTGTGTTTTTCTGCTGAAATCAAGTCTACTAAGTTTAAAGTAGACTCTGTTCTAGTACAAATAGGTCACTTGCGTGCTTGGATTTCTTTCTCAAAAACACACTGCATGCTCTTTCAAAAAGCGCTCCCCTCCCGGTCTGTCTCTTTTTCTTTCTTTCTTCTGTGTCTCTCTCTTTCCACACGAGTGTACAGGCCATTCTCCGTGAATAATGATGCCTGGAGATATCTGGGCGCCGTTGTCAGGGAGCCGGGGCTGGGGCCGCGTCCGAGGTCGCTGAGCTGGCATGCTCTGGGCTCTAGACGACACCCTGACCAAACCCACTTCAGTTTTTATTCAGCCAAAGGGTTAACCAGATGAAGACTAGTTATTATTGAGAAGGTGTAGCCTAGAGTTCGAAATGGAACGTAATGAAACTCTTCTCCGTGCTCATAATGTATTTTATTTTATTTTATTGTACTCTAAGATCTCAAGCCAGGCAGTTACACAGTAAATTGTTCGGTTTATTGACATTTCCTTCATCAGCACCCTGACAGGAAAAAGACTACTTGATTCCCATTTGTTTTCCTTGCCAAAATAATGAAGACTGTGATGAATGTTTGTATTAAAACCCACCCCCCCTCTTTTTTGGAAGAGAAGAGCAAAAAAAAAAAAAAAATCAAGGGGGGACAGCAATCACTGTAATAGCAAGTGCAAAAAGTAAAGTGTATGAATAATGGATAGGATGGCAACAGGGACTCGGGGTTCTGAGAGAGCAGGAAGGGAGGAGGGAGGATGTAGGGAGGGAGGATGGAGGGAAGGAGGAGGGAGGGAAGGAGGAGGGAAGAGAAAGGAAGGAAGGAGGGGAGGGTTGGAGAGAGGAGGAAGGAAGAGAGGGAGGGAGGAGGAGAGAGGGGAGGGGAGGAGTTTGCATTGAATCCCAGTGGGGACCAGGCACTGTCCCCTCTCCTGGGGGAGGTGGGGTGGCTGTGAAAAGATGGGATGAATGAGAGGCCTGGTCACTTCACTTCCCGGAAGCAGGGAGCAGGCTGTGGAGAGGAGACGAGATCTAGGATAATGGGAAAGCAAATCAGAGAACTGGTTCAAATTCCTAAGGACGCTTCTACCACTGCCTCGTCAAATTAAGCTCAGAGTAGTGACCTGAGGTAAGACTTACAGGTGTTTTTATTTATTTATTTATTTATTTTTAATTTTTTTTTTTTTTTTTGAGACAGAGTCTCGCTCTGTCACCCAAGCTCGAGTGCAGTGGCATCATCACATCTCACTGCAACCTCGGATTCCCAGACTCAAATGATCCTCCTGCCTCAGCCTCCTGAGTAGCTGGGACTACAGGCATGTACCACCATGCCCGGCTAATTTTTCTAGTTTTGGTAGAGACAGGGTCTTGCTCTTGCTCAGGCTGGTCTCGAACTCCTGAGCTCAAGCAATCCTCCTGTCTTGGCTTCCCAGAGCGCTAGGATTACAGGCATGAGCCACTGAGCCCAGCCAGAATTATAGTTTTACTAACTGGAGTTTTTTTCATGTAGAGATTAAAAGTGCCTTTCTATGTTTTGAAAGATTTTTGTTTTTAGGGAGGAGAAATACTTTATGTTGAATTTTCTGGTTTTTTGTGAACTGCATCAGAGGTCTAGAGTCTTTACGTTTGTTAGTACAAGCATGAAAATTAGCGGCAGGCTCCCTAACACTTTTCTTGGGTCAGGGAGTGCCGTAGACAGCCTTATTAGCAGGGGCAGAAATGGAAGTCACCTCTTCCTGGCACCTAACAGCCCGGAAAATCAGAGCCAGCCAATCGCACAGCAATACCAAAGCCTGCAGGGGGTGGGGGGAAGGCCGGAGGGGGTTTCCATGCCGTAGGGTTTTAAAAAGCCACATAAGACCGAATTCTCCAGGAACCTGTTCTGATTCCTCCTGATTTTCGTTCCAGTGCAATAATATCCACTTAGGAAAAAATCTTGATGGAAAGCCAAGGACCCCCTGCTGGTTGCAAGGAACCAGAATGTGGCCTCTTCAGGCTGCGCCGGCCATGAGGCCAGAATGAGAGGGAGCCACGGTCCACCCTGGTTAGTCCCGCAGGGACAGTGAGACACTCTCAGAGACTCCAGTGTGAGATGTCTGTGGAGCCGGTGGATGCTCCGTCCAGGTGTCTCTGCCCTGTCTCTGCAAGAGTTTTGCTGCTTAACTTTCCTGGTCTAAGTCCCAGCTGGTTTATCCATGAGCTGAGGTAGTTCAGGTCACATTATCTGCTAGGAGTTATTAAGAAATCATAGGGATGCTTATGATTTAAAAGTTCAAGATCATTTGCCTGGACTTCATTTTGGTAATGTGATGGATTTGCTTTTCAGAACAAGTGCCAGTATGAAACACTTAACATGCCAGATAAAGTAAAGGAAAACAACCTCTTTTAATGAATGGCTAAGTTTGAGGAAAATTAAAACAATTTGCCAGAGTCAGAAACACAGTGTGGAGAGAAAGGCATTTGCCCCAAGGTATCTGCTGCTGGTGGTCCTGGGCTGACTTTCAGAGGGCCTCACACTCAAGGGAGATGGAGCCTGAGGGCCTGCCTGTGGCAGCCAGGGTGCCAAGGCGTAGAGCCAGGACACAGACACAATCCCCTTATCAGAGAAATGGAAACCTCTTCCCACGGAGGGTGACTGCAGGATTCGTGCCAGCCCAGCCTTGACTCTGGGCGCAGCACAGGAAAACTCTTCCCTGCATCTTCCCCAAGAATTTTAGCCATAAGCCTGTACTCATGTGATTTGAGGCCCAAATGTACACCAAATATGTGATTTTTAAGAAAAATAAAATTTAAAGAGTCCCAGAGTTGGTAGTACTGCCAAGTGTCTGGAAGAAACAAAATAAAATTCTCTTTGAAGAAACCCTCTGTAAGTCAATGCCTCAAAGAACTACTACAGATAAAGTGCCAAAACACATGTGCTCATAATCAAAATCAGTAGACAAATGGGAAAACAAGACAAAGACATGAGGCAAAAAAAAAAAAAAAAAGCAAATTGAACAAACTATAGTTTGTTCTTCTGTGAAGAACTGAAAATATAGAAATTATGACATATAGAACGAAAAATAAGCATGTTTAACAGGTTGAAGGAAATAGAAGAGAGTATTGAAAGTATGAGAAAACAAAAAGAAACTATCAAAATTGACCAGGAGGATTTCAAAACTACTCAAAACTTGTAGAGTTTTTGGATATATATTGGAAATTAAACTCAACAGAAAGGTTAAGCAGTATATTTGACACAATCCAAGAGAAAATTGAGGAGCTGGAAGATAAAGTTGAAGAAATTACTAAGATGCAGTAGTGAGAGAAAAAAAGAGAAGAATATAAAAGAAAAATTAAAAGATATTAAGGATAAAGTGAGGAAGATCAACATACATCTGGTAAGAATTACAGAACAGTTATAGAAATAAGTGAAGAAAGATTGAGAATTTCTCAGAGTAGACAAAATAGATCCATCCTAAGAGCTAGGCTTCCCCTGAAATTTCAGCCAGCATAAATAAAAACAATTCCATCACACCTCACATTACTATTAAACTGTAGAATACCAAAGATAACTAGAAAATCTTAAAAGCAACCATAAAAAAACCCAACACAATATCTTCAAAATCATGATAATTAATTAGAATCTAATTTCTCAGTAGCAAATAAGGAAAATAGAAGGCAGTACATAATATCTTCAAAGTGCTGAAGGAAAATATTATCAATGCATAATTCAATACTTAGAAAAAAATCAGAAAATCCAAGCAGACAAAAAATTTTTAAAAATTTCTACTGGTAGACTGTCCTTGTAGGAAATTTGATAAAGATGCTCTTCAGTAAGAGGAAAAAATCCCAAAAGAAAGGTCTGAGATATATGAAGGAATAGTGAGCAAATAAAATAATAAACATGTAAGGTCATCCACAAAAGTGCTGTTTAATTTATGGCTTAAAAAATCAAGAAAGAACCAAAGAATGGATAGCAGTATATAAACCAGAAGGAGGGACATCAGAGTTTCATGGTCTACATTTCCCGTGTTACTCAGGAAGAGTTTAAAGATATTGATTAGCTTCAGACTTTGTTAAATTAGATATCCATGTAAAAATCTCTAGAGTAAGCACAAAAATTGACTACCTAATGTCCAAATTCATAAAACATTAAATGAATGGAAGAAAATCCTAATTATTTTTAAAAAGGCAAAAAAAAAGACAAAAAAATTACAATATAGTTTACAAATCCAAATATATATGTAATTAAATAAATGGACTGTAGTCCCCATTTCAAAGCAAAGATTGTCAAACTGATTAAAAACAAAATAACCCAACTATATGCTGTTTACAAAAAGCATACAATTGAATACATTTGGCAATAAAAAGGGACTACCTACTGATGCGTGGAGCAGCATGGATTATGCTAAGTGAAAAGGCTATGTGCTGCATGGTCCATTCACTTGGGAAAGGCAACACCACAGAGACAGAAGACAGATGAGCAGTCACCAGGGGCTCAGGGTGTGGGTAGATAAGAGGGTAACTACAAAGGGCCTGGGGGAGGTTTTAGGGGGTTAGGAAATTGTTATATATCTTAATTATGGTGGTTGTTTCAAGAAAACATTCACTGAAAAAGCGGTTCTAATTTTACAAAGAGAGAACACCATTTCTAACTTATTTTATAAAAATAAGAAAAGGACATTAGTGGAAAAACCAGTGAAACCTGAACAAAGCCTGTGGTTTAGTTAATAGCATTGTGCCAGGGTTAATTTCTTACTGTTGTTAAACATGTCATCATTATATTAGATGCTAACATCCGGGAAGCTTGTTGAGGGATATACAGGAACTCTGTGCTATCTTTGCAATTCTTTTGTAAATCTAAAAGTATTTCAAATCAAAAAGTTTAAAATATTAGTCATGTTTATATACACTAATGATGAATATACAGAAAAAAAAATATATGCCATTTAAATGGCTCATCCCAAAACAAAATTCCTAATTATAAATCTAACAAAACAAAATGTGAACAGGATCTGTATGCTGAAAACTACAAAATTCTGTTGAAATAAATCAAGAAGACTTAAATAAAGAAAGAGATATACCATGTTCATGAATTAGAAGACTCAATATAGCAAAAATATCAACTCTTCCAAAATTGATCTATAGATTTAATGGAATTCTAATAAAAATCCAAGATGAATTTTTTATAGATATAGAAAACCTGATTTTAAAATTTATATGGAAAATCAAAAAAAATAGCCAAATCATTTTTGAATTTTAAGATGGTATAAAGATGTAGTAATGAAGACAGCATGGTATCACCGAAGTGATACACACCAGAGTGTCTAAAAATAGACTCACACAACTGTGACCATTTGCTTTTTCACAAAGTTGCAAAGACAGTTCAATGGAGAAAAGATAGTCTTTTCAACAAATTATGTTGGAAAAATTGTGAAACCACATGCAAAAATTAAATAAGTAAATAAAAAGAACCTTGACCTATTCCTCACATCTTATGCAAAAATAAACCAAATTAGACCTTGGCACTAAATGTAAAACATGAAACTATGACTCTTTTAGAAGAATACATAGGAGAAATTTTTTGTGACCTAAGATTAGGCAAAGACTTGGTAGATATGACTATAAAACCATACTTTATAAAAAAATTCATTAATTGGACTTAACCGAAAGTAAAAACTTATTCTCTATAAGAAATACTGTTAAGAAGATCCAAAGCTAACCTACAGACTGAAAGAAAATATGTGTGAGTCACACATCCAATGAAGGACTGGTATGAAGTCTATATAAAGAACACTTAAATTAAGACCCAACAGTAGGAAATAAACAATCCAGGATAAAAATGGGTCACAGATACACATGGCACCAAAGAGACTCTATGGGAAGCACCTTAGCACATAAAAAGATGTTCAATGTCTTTTCCTTTTGGAAATGCAATTTAAAACCACTACAAGATACCACTATACAGCTTGAGAATGCCTTAAATGAAATATTCTGACAATAGTAAGTGCTGACAAGATTGAGGAGCAACTGGAGAACTCACACATTGCTGATGGAAATGAAAAATGCTACCCACACTCTGGAAACCTGTTTGGTAGTTTCTGATACAGTCGATCATGTACTTACCATGTGACGAGGCAATCTCGCTCCTCAGTATTCACCCTACAGCTGTGGGTCTCAATCAGGACAACTCTACTCCCAGAGGACATTTATCAGTGTCTGGAGACATTGTGGTTGTCACAACTGGGTGCTGGCATCTAGTGCTTAAAGGCCAGAGATGCTACTCAACAGTCTGCACAGAATAGCCCCAAACAGTTTTGTCCCTAACCTTAACCCTAGCCCTTCCCCTAGCTCAAAATACCAAGAGTGCTGAGGTTGAAAAGCCCTGCCCTAGAGAAATGAAAACTTATCTTCACAAAAAAACCTGTACAGGAATGTTTATAGCAAGTTTACTCATAATGGTAAAAGTGGGAAATAACCTAAATGTACTTCAAAGAGAATAGATAAACAAATTGCAGGACATCCACAGACTACAGCGCTACTCAGCACTAGAAAGTAGCCAGCCTTTATGAAACCCTGTAAGGGGGGAGGAATCTCAGACATCATAACAAGAGGTCTTGAAAGGTTACATGATGAAAGATTCATTGCGTAGTACATTTCAGAAAGACAAAACTACAACGAGAGAACAGATTAGCGGTTGCCAGGCGTTAGGTGTAGGAGAAGGTGCTACTACAAAGGAATGGCACAGAGAGTGTTTTGGGGAGAGGGAAGTATTGGGGCTCCAATCATGATGATGGCTGTGCGAATCTGTACTCATGTTAGTCTGTGTTAGTATTCAGAGAACTGTATGTCCCCAAAGTCAATGGTACTGTCTTTTAATTTTAAAGTAATATTAAGAAGTCATTAAAATGAAAAATAAATCCCATAAGCTAGGGGAAAAATCTGCAACACAAAGGATTTTTTTTGAAATATATAAAGAAGTCCTGTGAATCAGAAACAAGAAACAAACAATGCAATAGAAATGAACAAAAGACATGAACAAATATTTCACAGAAGACATGAATAGAAACATAAATAGCAAAAAAAAAAAAGAAAGAAAGAAAGAAAAAAGGTACTCAACCTCCTTAGTAGTAAGAAAAATACAAATTAATGTTATAGTGAGATAATAATTCATATGCACCCGATTGGCAAAATTACACAGTCTGACAATAGACAGTGTGAGGATGCAGAATAGCTGGAATTCTCAGAAACTTCTGTCACAGAATTAAGTGGTAAAAGAATCTTTTGAAAACCACTTCTACTGTGTTGAATTATGTCCCTGCAAAAAGATACGTCTGTATTCTAAGTCCTGGAAACTGTGAATGTGACCTTATTTGGAGAAAAGGTCTTTGCAGATGAATTAAGTTGAAGATCTTGAGATGACATCATCCTGGATTTGGGGTCCACCCTAATCCGGTGACTACTATCCTCACAAGGACAAGACACACAGAGACACGGGGGAGGAGGCTATGGGAAGATGAGGCCACAGGAGGAGTGATGCAGCCACCAGCCCAGGAACACCAGGAGCCACCAGGAGCAGGGAAGGATTCTCCTCTGGAGGCCCCAGAGGGACTGCAGTCCTGCTGACACCTTCCTTTCAGCCTGTTGCCTCCAGAACCATGAAATAATAAATTTCTACTGTTCTGAGCTACCTGGTTTGTGACAATTTGTTATGGCAGCCCTGGGAAACATCTACTAATGCTGAAAATTTTTGCATTCCCTGTGTCCCAGAGATTCTAACCACAGGTAAAGTCCTTTTTTTTTTTTTCACTGTATCCCACTGTAAGGCTACATTTCACATTACAATTCAGTACCAAGATTTACATAACAGGAACAAAAGTGCTCCTGCTTCTTCAGGGATGCTCTCTCATATGTTCCATTTTATTGTGTTCTCTTCTGCTCTACTCTGTAGTTTTTTCATTAAAAGATAAAGTTCTGGTTGCATTTCACAAGATTGATTTCTTAATCCACTCAGGGTCACAGGTCGCAGTTTGAAAATACTGTCCCAAAAAACTCTTGCATGTGTGTGCACCAGGATCTGAAATTCAGGGATGTGTGTAATGACAACGTTTACGACATAAACCGGTGGAAGCAATACCGTGTCTGTCAGTGGGAGAACGGAAACGTACGCTGCATATGGTAATGAATGAAAATGGCACGTGGAAACTGAGTGGAAATGAATGAGGTACAGTACTGGAGCCAACATGAATAAATCTCAAAGCATAATCGTGAGTGAACAAAAGGAAGTTGTGGAAGAGCACACACATAGCGGTCTATTTACATAAAGGTCAAACAGAAGGAAAATGAAATTGGTGACACAAACATATGGGGAGACTAGGTTTAAAAGGCCAGGGAATGGTATGGGGTTGGTGCTGCGTCCTGGGGAGGGAGGGTGTGATTGCAGCAGGCACAGGAAGCGTCTGCGATGGTCCACGTCCATTTGTCGTGCTCCCTGACTCCTGCCACGGTGGCCGTGCCTTGCACAGTATTTGCATGTTGGGCGGACTGCGTACCTCACCTGCATCCTCTCCTTTCTCCCTTATCCGTGACCCTGGCTTCTCTTGGAGCAGCAACTGCCGCAGCTCCAAATACTCCAGCTCCAAGGCAGGAGTGTGCTCCCTCTAGAACACATTTGCTAAAGTGAAGTCTGTTGACAGAGCCCCAGGTTCAGCCTGTGCATTCCTCGCTCACTCACTCACTGACTCAGAGTCCCCTCGGCCCAGCACAGGTACAGCCAGCACTGCTGGGTCTGGGCCCTGCCCTAGGGCAGGTAGGAGGAGCAAGGAACAGAGAAGGCAGGATCATTGCCGTCTGACCTGACAAAATGATGGTCCTGTGTTGATGTTATTTAGTACTGTCCACGTGGAATTTTCATACAGTTAAAATGTGTTTTAATTCTGTGGATGCAATATAGACATTATTTCTGCATTTTCTTAATAACTGGAAACTTCAAAAACACAAAAATATCTTTGAGGGTAACAGCTTCCAGAATTCATTTTGCTATTCCAGCTTTTTTTCCCTTATTGGTCTCTGCCTCTGCGTGTTCTCCCCACTGTGTGTGTGTGTGTGTGTGTGTGTGTGTGTGTATGTGTGTGTGTGTGTGTTGTGTATGTAGCAACCACAGCCACTGCTCCTGTTACAGTTGGACTAGGGCTTTCAAGCCAGAGCAGAAATGAAAGATGGCCATCTTTCTAGGACTAATCTTCTCTGGCTTTCACACTACCCAGCTAAGAATACGGTTTTGTATAAACCTAGAAAAATTATACGCACTGGGTTTCCCTCTTCCAGCCTGCAATGATCTGAGTCTTGGGTACCTAAAGATTGGGAAGGAACATGCCCAGTGCCTGCCCTTTCTGAGGAGTGGAGAGCCTGCCCACCTACTTGTCGAAGATTGTGCCTAAACTCAGAATAAAGTCTACCTCTTGGCCGGGTATCAGAGCCCTTCACAAGTGGGACCTCTCCCCCCAACCCCTCTTCCTTGCACTTTGCACCCCAGCCCTGCAAAAACTCCCTGTGAGTCAGCAACCAGCTCAAAGCTCTATGAAATGCATGCTAAGCCAAGGACAAGCTGGTATTTATGTAACTGCACTTGGTTAGTATTTGTGGAACAATGCTTCTCGGCCAAGCACTGTGCTGGGCCCCCTGAGGAAGAAGACACTGCAGGAAAACATTCAGTTAATATTGACCAAAGGAACCAAAAACTTGTCACAGAGGAGGTGACAATAAAATCGATATCCTGTATCTGTTCAGCATTTCAGACTATAAAATGGTGCTGGCATCCTTGTCCCATTTTACAAACGAAGAAATTAAAATCCAGAGACCTAAAGAGATTTTCCTGAACAAATACAGATGGTCCCCAACTTATGATAGTTCAACTTACCATTTTCCAACTTTACTATGGTCCAAAAGTGACATACATTCTCCAAGAAACCGCACTTCAGGTACCCATACAGCCATTCTGGTTTTCACCTTCAGCACAGAATTCAATCAATGGGACTGAGATATTCAACACTTTATTATCAAACAGGCTTTGTGGTAGAGGACTCTCCCCAGCTGCAGGCTAACATAAGTGTCCCGGGGGTGTTTAAGGCAGGCTAGGCTAACCTGTGACGTGCAGTGAGTTAGGTGTACTGAACGCATTTTCATCTTATGATATTTTCAACTTACGATGGGTTTATTGGGACGTACCCCACAGCAAGTTGAGGGAAATGTGGGGAGTCAGGTACCGACACTGTGGCTCCACACCTCCCAAAGCTCCTTTCTCTGTTCTGCAGATGACGCCTTGATCCAATCCACTGGACGCCCCGTGGAAACACCCCTACCCAACGTGCCTCACAGACACGCAGCATTTTAAGTGCTGGGACGTACCAGAGGACAAGGCAGACAAGGGTGGTGACATAAAGTGAGGCGCCTGAGAACTGAGGAGGTCTTGCTGCTGGTTTGCCAGTGGAGGCTCTGAGGACAGGCCTGTGGCCTGACATTCTCAACAGGGACGCCAGAGATTTGCTTGTGCATGGTCACTCGCGTCCTCCTGAGACTCTGACAGTGATTGTGACGTGCGGCTGGGGCTGAGGCCGTCTCCTCTGGCAGGCTGGAGCCTGAGTCCTGCCTGTCCCCGCAGGTGTTCCTGCATCATTAAGAAGAAGATAGATTCCGCCTGCACCTTGCTCCCCATCTGTGGGGCACCTCCGTCTCTTCCTGAGAATCTGATTTGAGTGGCAGCTCTTCCCTTTGTGAAGTCCTGCTGGGTGCTCTCCAGCACCCCGATACGTTCCAGGTGTGTATAAATCAATCGCGTGATGATTCTTCCCAACGTTTACGAAAGGTTTTCCCAGGTGCAGATACGTAAACCTTTCGTTCTTTGACACTGTGGCATATGCCTCAGCCATGGTCATCAAATGTTTTCTTTGAAGTGAAGCAGTATGGAATTATTGTTTTCTACTTTTGATTTCCATTAAAAGGTAGTGAGAACCCTTCTAGTATTATTCTTAGCCATAAATAAAAAAAGTTCCAAGGACCAACGGTTACAGAAAGCCCTCAATAATGTTTGTTGTTTTCTATTCCTGATTCTTTACCAAATGTCTTGATTTTGAACACAAAGTTAACTTCTTTATGTCTCTTATTTCAAATGGATGAAAGTATCCAAAAAAGTGCTCTATGAGCCCAGCCTAAGAGCTGTTATGAAAGTTCAAATGTGCCCATGAACTAATATCTGTTTAATCGGCCCATGGCTGTCTGTGTGGAGATTTATCACCATTGCCTAAGGGATGTTTGTTAAACAAATCTTTAAATTTCCAATCTCAGACCCAGCTTCCAACGAGGCAGAATGCAGCCCAGAGGAAAAACACAGACAGAGATGGAAAATACTTCCTCTGAGTTATCCTGACAATATTTCAAAAGTAGCCAAATTTGCATGGTATATTTACTGATTCAGAAAGTATCCTTGCAGGGCTCTTCAGAGATATGAGCGTTTATTAGTAGGTGTCCGGCTGGAAATAGCAGAAAGTCCGGCAGTGGTGGAAGTAGTAAGGCCCCTTAATTCATTCACACATCAAACATCTCGGGGGGCTGCCCTGGACAGTCTGACCCAAGCGCCTTCTCTCCTCCCACTCTGTCACTCTCCATGTATTGACACCTCTTCCACTCCCCCTCCCAAACCTGTATTTACAATATTTGGTGCATACGTTCTACAAATTCATTTAAAAAATTAGAAAAAAATGTTACTTCCCCTCCCAAACCTATATTTACAATATTTGGAGCATACATTCTACAAATTCATTTAAAAAATTAGAAAAAAATGTTCCACTCCCCCTCCCAAACCTGTATTTACAATATTTGGTGCATACATTCTACAAATTCATTTAAAAAATTAGAAAAAAATGTTACCTATAATTTCCTCATCCAAGGATTACCAGTGTCGATGTGTTTGTCTATGACCCTTCAATTGTTTTCTCTTTGTGCACACAAACACACCATATATTCACAAGAACTGGTTCCTACATCCTATTGGGAGCCTATGTGTAGCCTGATTTTGTCCCCTAATAAATTATCATAAACGTATTTTCTTGCAAATAATACGACTATGGTATCATATTTCATTGTATGGATATAATATATTTTTACATTTATCATCCCTTATTTTTAAATTTTTATTTTCTTTCTTCATTTTTGCTCTTAAAATAACTCTGATAAATATCCACGTAAATATATTCTTGTGCTTGCCTTTTCAGCCTTAACTTTGTTGACTCACAGTCATAAGATCACTTCCTCAGCTCAAAACAGCAGCATCTCCAGCAGAAAGGTAGGAGACGGTGAGAAAGGGAAGCTTTCTCTGTGTGAAGATCTATCCTTTCATCTGGGAATAAAATATTTTCCAGAACATTCCCTGGCCAACTTTCTCTTGTACGTCACAGCAATGACTGGGCCTCCATGCACATATGACCAGCCGCTGGCAGAGTGGAAAGGACATCCTAGGTGTGGTTTGCTCCTGGACTTGAGGCAGGAGCTTGTCCTCTCTGAGATCAGAGAATGTCCACCCACCCCCGGAACAAACTGAGCCTCTGACAGCAAGAAACACGCAGGAGAAAGGGTTTCCGGCAGGTGACAAGCAGCGTCTGACAACGGTGTGCTGCACTGCGGGCTTGAAGTGTCTTTCTCTTCACTTAGCGACTTTCACTTAAAGAAAACACCGTACTTGGCTGGGTGAGGTGGCTCACGCCTGTAATCCTAGCACTCTGGGAGGCCGAGGCGGGCGGATCCTTTGAGCTCAGGAGTTCGAGACCAGCCTGAGCAAGAGCGAGACACCGTCTCTACTAAATATAGAAAGAAATTATACGGACAGCTAAAAATATATATAGAAAAATTAGCCGGGCATGGGGGCGCATGCCTGTAGTCCCAGCTACTTGGGAGGCTGAGGCAGGAGGATTGCCTGAGCCCAGGAGTCTGAGATTGCTGTGAGCTAGGCTGACACCACGGCACTCTAGCCTGGGCAACAGAGTGAGACTCTGTCTCAAAAAAAAAAAAAAAAAAGAAAACACCGTACCAAGTTTGAATTGCATTAAAGATCCTTCTCCTCTCTCGTAGTCTAAATAGCAACGAGAGTCCCAGATATGGCACTGTTCTCCGGCATGAGCAGCCAGCTACCTGGCAGCAGGTTGATTACACTGGGTCACTTCCTTGATGGAAGGGACAGTGCTTTGTTATTACTGGAACAGATTTGCCTTCCCTGTACACCATGCTCTGCCAGCACTGTCCCCTGTAGACTTACAGAGCACCCTGCTGCCTTCAGGCCATTCACTCAGTTGCTTCTGACCAAGGCGCTCATGCAGAGCAGAGCAGGGTGGCAATGGGCTGGTGGAATCCCTGGTCTTCCCTGGTCTTGGTTGCTGCTGCTCAATGGAAGTGAGAAAGAGTATGTCTGGAATACAAGAGGTCCTTTAGAGTGTCTCTCGTACTATGGCACCCTGTGATTAAAGTCAATGGAAAATACGGCAGTCCCGTTCAGGCAGGACAGCTGATACCGGAGTCCCCAGAAATGTCTAGGTCATGTCACCAGGTAAAGAACCTCCCCAGCCCAGGTGCTGGCCAAGGGACATGTGTTGCAGAGATTTAAGAGCACCATGTATGCCCACATGACCAGTTGCAGAAACCAGGACTATAATTTTCATGAGTGTTTCTCTCCTATGTATCCTGGAGGGTATCAAAGAGAAGAGTGAACCTCACCCAGACTTTTCATCTCTCTAGAGAAAGAGTTAGCCTGTTTTCAGTTATATGCAGCATAGTTGTATCATGTTAGGCAGACGTTTGACTGTGCCACCATCTTTATTTGGAGACAAACATGGTTTAAGGGGATGTGTAGGGCGCCAACGTCAGAGAAAGGACTGTGGTGTTCAGTGTTACGTGCCCACTTAGCGAGGCTGCCGTGCTCAGTTATTCAGTGCTGCTGGGAAAGTATTTAGCAAGTGAGATGAACACCCACATTACAATGTGCAAAGGACAACCTTGTGGGGTGGGGGAGGAGAATGAGCCATCCGTTAGAAAGGCTGTAAGAGCGGAAACTAGGTTTCCCTGAGGACTGCCCACAGATTTGGACTGGCCAACCAGATCCTGCAATGGTGCAAGCCCACTTCTTCAATAAATCTCTCTCTCTATACACACACACATACACACACACACATATATTTCTCCAGTGGAACCTGACTCATACAGATGTTACCAATGGCATATAACTCAGTAAGTAGATTTCCCATCATTTCTCTGTCCTTCCATCCAAGGCCAAATGTATTCACATCAAACTTTTGAAGTGTTTTTATGTAAAAAACAGTGCCATATCAGAATTAATCATTTTTATTTATATAAATGAATAAAATAGAGATAAAATAAAATTTCAGGATCCAATACAGCACCCTAAATTTTGGGTTAATTTAAAACCCCACATTTTCAGGGTTTGCCATGGCCTTGTGGCATGCACCATGTTGGACCCCTGGTCCCAAGGGTGCAGTAGGATGTCCTCCTGCCTCACCAGTGAGCAGCCGGCCCTGTCCCTGGGTTTAAAGGGGGGAAATCACCCCAACATCAGAGGAGCTTCTGCAGCCCAGTTCAGCCAGAGGTCTGATCACAGGTGTCTTGCTAACTAGGAGGGACGGGATTACTCACTCCCAGCTGGGGAAAGTCTGCCTGAGGGACAGCAGGCTCTCAGTAGAAGGCAGCCCTCCCCAGGAGCAGTTGCTGTAGTACCAACACCTCAGGGGCCATGGATGGAAGAAATCTTTGTTTAGAATTCACAGATCCTGCAAGACTTTCTTTATCAAATTTCTGTTCAAAGCATCTGGATAGCTATTTTAGTCCATTTGTACTGCTATAACAAGATACCACAGACTGGGTAATTTATAAACAATAGAAACTTATTTCTCACAGTTCTGGAGGCTGGGAAGTTCCAGATCAAGAAACCAACAGGTCAGGTGTCTGTGAGAGCCCAGTCTCTGCTTCCAGGAGGGCACCTCGAACACTGTGTCCTCACGTGGTAGAAGGGACAGAAGGGCAAGAGGCAGCCACACTGGCTCCCACCAGCCCTGGTGTGAGGTCACCAGTCCTGTTCACCAGGGCCACACCCGCATGGTATACTCACTTCCTGAAGGCCCCACCTCTTAATACTGTTGCATTGGAGGTTAAGTTTCAACATAAATTTTGAAGGATACACAAACATTCAAATCATAGCAGAAACTTAGGAAAAAATATTACAACTTGATCTCAGAGCTCAAAAACCCAAGCTACTTCTCATAATTATTAATGTAATAATAATACTCAATATTTTTCCATGTCATAATGGTTTACAAAGCACTTTCGTACAATCTCACTTAATTTTCACAAATACTAAAATGGAGAATTACACTCCTGTTCATTGTGTTAGATATCTATTGCTACCATTTCTGCGGGTAGGGAATTGAGACAAAGTACAGTGCCGATGGTTTGTCTCCACTCCATGTCTGGCCTCAGCTGGAAGACATGAGGGCGAGGCTGGGCCTATCTGAAGCCTCATCTACCCTCAGGTCTGCTGGGTGATGGCAGCTGTCAGCTAGGGCCGTAGCTGGGCTATCACTGGAAAATTGCCTGTGGCCTCCCCTTGTGGTCAAGGCTTCCTCACAACATGGCGGCTGGGTTCCAGAGGTGAACATCCAGGGAGAGAAGGGGAGAGAGAGAGAGAGAGAGAGCGCGCACGTGCACGCGCGCACACATGCCAGGCAGACGTCCATACAATTTATGACCCAGATCAGAAGTCACTGGCTTGCACTTCAATGAAGGGAAGGTAACGTAGACCCCACTGCAGTGGGAAGAGTGTCACATTGTAGAAGAGCAGGTGGTTTGGCATAAATACACTGGTATAGCTATCAATAGAAAATATGACCTGTCACATTTATAAACAAGAAAAATTAAGCTTTTAATGTGAAGGGACTTGCCCAACGTCACATAGATGACAAGTATCAGGACAAGACTCAGATTTTCCGACACTGAGACCATTGGTCACCTGGCTATTCCAAGGCTGCCAAGTGACTCTCTGCCTCCCCAGAGCACATCCTACATTCGCCTCTCACATCACAGTCTGTATTCCCATTGTTGTCATCTCTCCACATCATCATTACTGGTTGTTTCTGTTGTTTAGTTGAAAAGCAACCAGTCTGAAGCTGGAGCCAGTTAGATTGGGTTTTTTAGTGCGGAGACTTAAAGCATGACTGTGGAGCCGGCACATCTGGGTTCAAATCCTGGCTCTATCACTTGTGGTTGAATGATATTGAGCAAATTGTTTGAGCTCTCATAGTTCAGGTTCATAACTGAAAACTGGGAAAAATCCCATGAGGTTATTGTGAAAATTAAATATGTTAATATTAATATTAATAAATGCAAAGTCTCCCAAGCAGTGCCTGGTACCTGGTAGGCAGCGTTATGCTTGTGATTATGACTGTGACCCTTATACTCTCCCTCTGCTCATACCTTGACCCACTCCCAGTGGCTTCTCCACACCTGTGTGTCATAACCAGCCTACAAGTTTCCAGCTACTGATCTGCGATTTTGACAGCCCAAGCATACCATCTTTAATTTGATATTTTAAGGGCTATCAAGTGATAGCCCCCCTGGTGGGCCGTGAGCCTTGGGGTACAGCACTTAGGAGAAGATGTGTCACCTCCTGCGACAAAAAGCTGATGCTGGGGTCTTTGGCTGGGGCTAAGTGACCCAGGCTGGGGTCCTTTCTGTGTCCTGAATGCAGCAGGTGAGAAAGATGCTCTGAGCTCCATCACCCCTGGTAGCCCACTCGGGCCCCAGACAGAAAGGCACACGCGTCTAAGGGGCTGCACTTCACCCGGTGCTGCCGATTCTACTCCAGTGACGGGGTTTCTGGGGCTCAGCTTCAGCCGGGCCGGCATCCCTGATGGTTGCCAGTCACGGGAGTTAATGAGACAATTGTCTGGAAAGGCCAAATCTACCAGCTCAGGAGGCGGATCCATGCAGTTGCATCAGCCACCAGGTGTCAACATGTCTGTAACTTGTTGGCTGATTTTGTTTTTCCTTCTTTGTCTTTGTGCTGCGTGTCTGGGATCTGGTCTGTGAGGAAGCTTACCCACTGACCACAGCAAGGGAAGACAACCAAGTGAAAACAGACCCGTCAAGAGAGCTTATCCTGGTCTCATGGTGGTTAAAACAGACAAAGAAAGAGATAGACAGATAATAAATAAATAAAATAAACTTCCCCAAGGGACTCTGCCAATTGATTGAAATATTGCACCAGCACCCGTGCACACCAGACGCCGCATTTGGTTCTGTTGGGTGTGTTGTGGGCTGAGTCGTCTCCCAATTCACACGTGGAAGCCCCAATTCCCTGAATCTCAAAATGTGACCGTGTGTGGAGATAGGGTCCTTAAAGAGGTCATGGAGGTAAAATGAAGTTTTGTGGGTGGGCTCTCTCCCAACACGACTGGCGTCCTTATAAAAGGAGGATTTTAGGACACAGACACACACAGAGGGATGAGGGTGTGAAAACAGGGAGCCGGTGACCATCTGCAAGCCACCGAGAGGCCTCAGAAGGACCCAGCCCTGCAGACACCTTGATCTTGGACTTCGAGGCCCCAGAACTGTGAGAAAATAAGCGTCTGTCGTTTAAGCCTGTTATGGCAGCCCAAGCAGACTGATGTAGGTTTTAACAAAGTCTTTTTTAAAAATAAAAACATTTTAAGCAGAGGCCTTTTCATAAACCATTACACAACCACTCAAACTATATGGTTTATTTTTCAAAATTCCGTTCAGAATTGAGTAAATTGCTGGCTCCCTAATGGTCTGCACCTGGGCGTCATGCACCCATGCACTTACATGCCTACACCACACACATAATGCACATAACACACAGAATGCACTTACATACATACACCACATGGAATGCACAGTCACATACATACACAACACTCACATGTACACGTATACATATCAACACATACACACATGTGTACACGCATGCACACATCCACATACACACTAACATGCACATATTCACACACACAAACATGCATATGAACACATCCACACACCAAACACACATACACATGCACAAAATGCACACATATACACATACTCATACACATATATACATACACACACAATACACCTACATACATACTCATATACACATACACAAACAGCTCACATACATATCCACACATCACACACATACATACACACATGTATACACACACACATATCCACACACATCCATATGTCACTCACATACACACACACTCTCCACATCCGTCACAACCTGTACATCACATCCTTCATAGCAATTTCTTTGTTTCTTCCATGTTCCCTCTGAGGTTCTTGTTAACCTTGTACTCTGTGAATGAGGGAGCTTTTCAGAAATCAGCTTTCTGGGGGTCTAATTGATGTGCAGACACGTAAATGTTGACCAAGTACCGTGTGATGGTGTCAACGTGTGCACTCCCTGCCTCTCAGCTCCTCCCACACGCACCACGCACCCCCAGCCCCACACAATCACCATCTGCCCTCTGTTAAGACAGTTTGGTTTGCATTTTATAGAGTTTTGTACAAATGGGATCATAGAGTGTATCCTCCTTTCTGTGTGGCTTTTTGTGCCGTGTGGAATAACTATGTTAAGATTTGTTGGTGTTACTGCATGCATCAGTGGCTTGCTCCCTTGCATTGCTGCAAAGTAGCCTGTTGTGTGGACGTACCACAATGTGCTCCTCCACACATCTGGCATGGCTGCTGGGCTGTTTCCAGTTTTGGCTATTGCAAATGAACCGCTGTGAACACGTGTGCACAAACTCTAGTGCGGAAACGTGCTTCCTTTATCCTGGATGTAAATCTTAGCAGGGAGTGGCTGGACCGTGTGGTAGGTGCATGTCTGACTTTTTCAGAAACTACCAAACTGTGTCTCCAAAGTGGTTGTGCCTTTGACCGTCCTCCAGCTGTGGGTGGCCTTTCCTGCCCCTCCACAGCCGGGCCAGCACCACGGGGTCAGGTGTGGGTTTTCAATCTTAACTTTCAAAATCTGGTTTTATCTTTGATAAATCATACCTGGATAGCAGGGGCCCAGGTCCAGGTCTGAGGAGGCCATGCCGCCGCCTGTCCACTCTCTCTCACGGCATCCGAGGGGCCAGCTGCAGGACAGACTGGAGGCAGGAGGCAGGCTCATTCCCAACTGCCTGGTCCCGTGGGCTTTATATATTAGGTTTCCTAAAAGCTTTTGCTCAAAGGAAGTGCAGTAAAAACGTTTGAAAGCCCAGCTTCTCTCAGACCAGGGCTGAGAGCATGAAGCACTCACCTGCGTGGCTCACACAGTTCTGGTCTCTGCATCTGCCCTTCTCCAGCCACCGAAGGCGGCACTCAGGAGGGAGGGGGTGCAGCCTGGCTGTGCAGTCCTCCCATCCCAGGAGCTCACCTGGGGAAGGAACCCACCAGGCCCACCTCCCACCCCAGGCTGAGGTCCCTGCCTACATCTTTCCTGGGCTTGGGGATCTCCAGGGACCATGAGCTGGCACATCCCCAACGGGAGCCCCGCCTCAGCGACTCTGGTTGGACATGTGCTCCCTGGCATAGGCAGCAGTCCTCCCTCCTGCTCCCCATCCTCCCCGCCGGGACACCCGTCTGGCTCCTCACGTCTGCTCCTCACCTCCTCGAGGTCACATTCCACCTGTGTGTCCCTAGACTTGGGGCTTCGCAGGATTGACTAAGCCTGCTGCTTGTTTCTGTGTGTTGACTTGCTCAGACTTGGGCTCTGGGAAAGGACTCGGAGGGGGAACTAAAAGTCGTGAGCAAAGCCCGGAAACACGCACAGCAGCCAGGTGCAGAAGGAGTTAAGCTATTCAGCGTATTCCTTTGGGGAGGGCTTAAGCAGAAGTAGGAAAATACCTTAAGTACCAAACTGTCAGACAATGAATGGGTCTGGAATAATGTGAAAATTACTGCCAACTGTCTGAGAGACTGGGTGGTTTTTTGTTGCTATGAGTGGTGAGTTTTTCCTCCACAGAGCAGGATACTAAGTGGATATTATTCCTGGGAACTTAAACAACTGGTTAAAGCAGGTCTGAGCAGAGACAGCAGTTGGCCCTGTCCGCACACACCTGCCCGCCCATGGGGCTGCGAGGAATCCGACACTCTCGGCCTGACTCTGAGGCTGTCTCCAGGGGGACTTGGGGGACCAGTTCCTGGGCTTTGCCCTGGGACAGGCGGCAGGCACACAGATGTCATCTCTGTGCACAGGCGGCCATTCATTTCCTGTGGACAAGAGTCTTGCTCAGATGATGGGCTCTGACCCCTTCTCTTTTCAGTGGCTGAATGATCTAACCTGCTCTACACAGATGGACAGCATTGTCCTTGTCGGAAGGAACAATGAGAATGAAGACATGGCAGGTGGACTCCAAGACACACCAGGGCCTGGACTTGAGAAGGGGCCAGGGAACTTCTGCTGATTCCAAATTCTCTTGTCTCATCACATTTCCTTTTCTTTATCCCATACCCCAATTTAACCTCTCCCTCTTGAATTTAGCATCACCTCTAAGAGACTGTGATGCTCTTTTAAAATGAAATACTTTTTTTCCTGCCTCTGCTACTACACAGCAAAACAAGAAGCAAAGCAGAAAAAATAATTATCATCCCCAGAGCATTGGCCACTTTGGAAAAATAAATTCCTTTCTCCTGGCAGAAGGAAAAGTGACAAGACACGCTGTTGCAAGGGTTCCCGGAGGTGCTGGGCAGGGCGGGTGCCTCTCCAGGATTAGAGAGGGGACATAGCTCAATTCCGTCTGAACCAATGATCTCACCCAAGTCCCTCACTTTTCCTGGATGCTCTAAGAAGGGCACGATGTTGTCCTAGGCCGGGTGGCCCAAGCAGTCTTCTAGTCCACGAGCCCCCGACTGGATGACAGGTGAAGAAGGCATTTCTTTTGAGACTGGGAGCCTGGACAGCTCTGCAGGACCAACACCTCGATGTCCCCAAGCTGCAGAGGACTTGCCTGTGTCTTCCTCCCCCGCCTGTACTGCTGGCAGGGGGGCTGGACCAAGTTCCACAGTGACGGTCCCTGTCAGTGATCTCGTCCTAACCGCACTTAAATAACCCTTGTACTCAACAAAGAAAAGGTTCCCCAAATAGAAACTCATCTAAAGCATAGATGTGTGTGGATAACCACGGCCAGTAATCACTGGTGTTTGCATTCCTGGTTTTCTTTGAAAATCTAATTCTTTTTTTTAAAATTTGCCACACTGAGAGCCCCAGTAAAGAATAAACACAAATTGTAAATTTATAAAGAAAATGTGCAAATGGGCGTAAGCAAAATAGAAGGACGTCCTTTAGGGCAGTAACCACTAATTCAGAGATTTTCAAGCACGCTGGGTCACCATCAACAGTAAGAAACACTGTGGCTACTTCAGTAGACGCATACATACGCACACAGATAGCTGAAATAAAACTTACCTTTACTGTGAAATTTTTATTCTATTCTGTTTTATTAAAAAATGCTGCTCACATCCCATCAGATTGTTAGCATCATTCTATAATGAATGCCAGCGCGCAGCTTGCTTTTCAAACACTGAATTAGTTGCAGAAGGTACACACGTAACGTTTAGAACTCACGCATGCACAAGCGTAACACACACACACACACACGCACACACATCGACCCACTTATCTACAAAGCCCACGGCCACGCCCAGCACGACGCTATTGCACATGTGAGCAAACGGGGTGCTTTTATTCTCCTACGTTAATTTTACTTTTCTCTCGGCTCTACTTATTTTTCGAGAGATAGGTTCTTAGCAGTTGTAACTGACTTAACTAAACCCAGGGTGTTCATTCGGCACCAAGAGGCACAACTTCCTTGGCTTTGGGCAGTGTTAGTATGCACCTGCCGACACGCACGTTCCACCTTACGGGATCGTGTTGCAGGGACAAGTCAGTGCACTGATTCCGGTTGGGAAGGAAATAAAGGTGAGGAAGAAGTTTCCTACAAATTAGCACAATATGAGCGTGAGCTTGTGATTTTCAAAAAATATAAAGCAATCAGGAAATGCCATTCAAGCCTATCATCAATTCTGGCCGTTTGTTCACACTAGGTCCCAGCCCACTCCACAGAGGCTGTAGGGATACAAAGTCCACCCAGTGATGAACGCTGGAGGCAGGGGGACAGCACGGACAGGATGGGGTGGGGAGGAGAAGTGGGGGGGACAAGGAGCTATAGCGTCGGCCGCTCCCCTCCCTGCTGTGACGCTGGTCCCTTTCCTTGTTTGACCAAATCTGCGTGTGCCTCGGCCACTGAAGCCATCCAGGAGGCAGAGGCGGAGGCAGGAGGCGAGGAGAACTCCAGTCGGAGGATGTGGAAAACCAACACACGGTCGGAATGGGGTGGGGGTGGGGTGGGCGGGGGGCGGTGCTTGCGCTCTGCAGAAATGGGGTGGAAATTCTCAAATTCTCGGACAGACTCAGAAGGTCAACCTGCAGGTGGTGATCCGAGCTGGGTGAGGCAGGGCACCGGCGTTTTCATGAAAAGCCTGTGAATCCATCTTGCTTTTTAAACCATGTTCATTTATAACTTTAACAAAATTAAACCATTTTTAAAAATAAACAAGTGAGCCTTGGCCTACCTGTGAAAAGGCAACCAGCTCACAACCCCATGGGCTTCCCTTTGGGAGGTTTCCAGCAGGGGTGGTCGACTGGGACCAACTCATTTATTCCACAGACAGTTACTGAGCACTTGCTGTGTACCAGGCACTAATTCAGATAGGAGCTGGGGCCCAGCTGTGAGCAAAAGTCCACAGAAGATGCACAATCGGCCAGGAAGACAGACACGAGCCCAGGAATCACAAGCATACTAACATCAGGGGTTTGAGGACCCCTGCCCAGCGGGCTTGGAGTGAGGGTGTCCCTCGGCTGAGACTTGGGGGAAGACGTCGTCCCCAACCCTTCCCTGGGAGGGGCTAGGGATGCTACCCGTGGTGGGTACAGTGACACCGCCACTGCCTAAGGGGCGGCAGTGCCTGCTGCTGGTCAGGGCAGGTGTGGGAACAAAGGTCTACACAACTCACAACCCTGCACCCTTGGCCACAGCCTCTCCCCCGTGGAGGCCTAACAGCTGCTACCCATAACACGACATCAAAATGTCAAATCAAGAGAATAAAGTAGTATTTTCTCTCCAGAGGCAATACAGTGAATGCCGAAGAGTGGGGGCTTTGCCACTCATGCTGTGTGACCCTAGGCAAGTGTCTTAGCTTCTCTGTGCCTCAATGTCCTCATCTATAAAATGAGGGTTTAAAAAATCCTAGCTTATAGGATTGGCAAGAGACTTAAATGAGTTCATGTATGTGAAGTGCTCTGAATTGGGCCTTCTAATAAAGGTGAGAGACTGCTATTCTGTTTTACAACGTAACCCACATAAATCAGGTGAGTCAAGGACCCCAACCCTTACAGAAGATGAGACACACAGGATAGATGAGCTAACCTATTTGTGGATACTCTTATCTTTTTTTTTTTGAGACAGAGTCTGGCTCTGTTGCCCGGGCTAGAGTGTCATGACATCAGCCTAGCTCACAGCAACCTCAAACTCCTGGGCTTAAGTGATCCTCCTGCCTCAGCCTCCTGAGTAGCTGGGACTACAGGCATGTGCCACCATGCCTGGGTAATTTTTTCTGTATATATTTTTAGTTGTCCATGTAATTTCTTTCTATTTTTAGTAGAGACGGGGTCTCACTCTTGCTCAGGCTGGTCTCGAACTCCTGAGCTCAGAAGATCCACCCGCCTTGGCCTCCAAGAGTGCTAGGATTACAGGCATGAGCCACCACGCCGGGCTGAGACTCTTATCTTGATATTCAGCCATGGGGTTTGAGTGGGGACCAGGCTGAGCACTGGGGCCAAGCAACGCAAGGTCACTAACCCCAGGGCAGCAGCCCAGCTGCTGAGTTGTGAGGGACAGACACCCCGGTCCTAGCTCCCTGGTTCTCCACCCTCTCTTCCCCACACCCAGTACCCTGCTGTCCACCACTTCCCCAGCTGCCAACACCTGGACATCGCACTACCTTCCTCCTCCTCTTCTCTTGCTTTCTCCAAAAACATCTCCATTGTGGTGAAGGAGGAAATGCGTGAGTGGCCCCTGGTGAGGAGGAATGAGGGACCAAGAGGGAACAGTCTCTCCACGTCCTCACCTCTTTCCTTCCAAAGCCTGCGTTTTCGATGCTTGTGACTAGATTTTGAGTCGATGTGCAGAAGTGACAATTATCAGTTAAAAGGGAGACCAGTGTATGAAAGTAGAGAGTCCTAGCCAAAGCAAGCTCATCACGTGGAGTGTTCAGCTTTCTCTCTCAAAGCAGCTTTCCTTTGGCTGTTGGCCCAGGAAGTTATTTATAATCCAATAAAAATTAAAAGGACTTGTGGGGAGGATTTACTTACAGAATGGCTTGGCTCTTGCATTCAATTCGTTGCTAATGTTAATTCCTGTTCATTCTAAAAATTCTGAATATTGAGCCTTTCCCTCTACAGAGAACTTAGCAAGTTAACAGCTAAGACGGGGCCTTGCGTTTGATTCAGCATTGTGCATCCCAGGCTGGCACAGTGTCCAGTACGTGGTACGAACCAGCAAACATTTACTGGGTGATAATGACACAAAAAGTAAGAAGAAAGCTGGACGGTGTGGCTGTTACCGCAGGGAAGGTGCGTTGTGCTTCTGTATGAACAGAATGCACCGAACCCACAGGTTTCTAATGGAAGGAAAACTTGGTAGATGATGAGATGTGGGGTTTGTGTGTGGCCCTTACGTCAAACATGCCATCCTCAGCTGCTCCTTCAGCTGGATGCATTTGCATGTTCATTCATTCATTCATACTATACTTTATATCCTAAATGACTTAAATACCTTGCAAACACATATGAAACAAGACTAAAAAATGTATATAATTGACAACTAGAATGTGCCAGAAACTTGACCCTCCAGTAAGCTGGTGCGAGGACTGTTCATAAGACGAAACCGGGGCAGCTGCTTCACCTTTTCCACACCATGGTGCACAGCAAATGCAAAAGCTACACTGCACACAGGGCGGCAGATGCAGCCACTCATGGCTGTGGATGTGACCCACTCCTGGTGACACGGAGGCTGGCTCAAGAGACCAATATGCTGCCAGCACCCGGACTATAGAGCGGTGTGTCCTCAACTAAACCCCCAGGATGGTACAAACACGAATTCCCTGCAGCTTGTAACCCTCAGCTCAGAGAGTCACAAACTGAGAGCTCAAAACAACAGGAATTTATGCTCTCACGGCCTGGAGGCCAGAAGTCCAGAATGCAGGTGTGGGCAGGGCCGCACCCCTCTGAGGTTCTGGGGCAGGGGGCTTCCTGCCCTTCCAGCCTCAGACAGCTACAGCCGTCCTTGGTGTTCATTGGCTTGTGACTGCACCGCTCCAACCTCTGCCTCTGTCCTCATGTGACCTTCATCTTTCTGCATCTTTGTCTTCTTCTCCGGACACCAGTCCTGCTGGATTAGGGCCCACCCTACTTAACTCAATTACATCTGCCGTGACTCTATTTCCACAGAGGTCACATGCACAAGTGCTGGGGCTTAGGAGCTCAGCCTAGATGTGTTTCCCTGGTGAAGAAATCCAACCCATAGCATAGACCAGTGAAATGCGCAAAGGCAAAGCTGAGGAAATCAGCCCTGTGAAGGCTCAAAGTCATGTAGTTCATACACGAGGACTCTAACATGTGGCTCCATCGTCACGCACACCCTGTGCTACTGACCTGGGCCACTAGGGCTGAGGCACAGCCTCCAGCCATCATTGTGGGGAGGCCAGTGGCAGGGAAGCAGGAAGAACATCCTTCTGTGAGACTCAGGATGCTCCAAAGGTTCTGCTCTGGGTCTGTCCAACTCACCAGCAAACAGGTGCTTGAGCCCCAGACTTCTGTGCCAAGGAGCTGTGCACATAGTGCTGTCCCAGGAACACCAGTACTTTAGCATCAGAGTCATACCTCCCAAGTGACATTTAGCTCCCAGAAAAGGCAACAACTACAAAAACAGCAACACAATCCCTTTGTTGGATCATTTGTCTGAAATTTTAAAATCAGTCTCTCCATGGTGTGGCCAACCTTCCTCACTTCTTTACTTTTAACCCCCCCCCCCACATACATAATTTGGGTTATATTGGCATAGTTTTTTCAGTTTCATATTGCATCTATTTAATATTAGTGCAGCTGCCTTACACACTCCACTCCTCTGGGACAAACAGTCGGTTCTTAGACTCTGGGGTCCTCCTCAGTGACTGCACTGCCCTGCTCAAAGAGGCTCAAGGGGAAGTTTTCCCAATGCTGCTGAATGAGGAGGAGTCATAGTAACTCACCAGAGGTAGGTCTGAAAATCCCGGCCCATCTGTGCCAAGCATCAGGCCCTGTGGCTAACTCAGTGTGTTCAGATGCCCACATTGCAAAGGTTTCCTGGAACTTTCCATCTTATTTCTTCTGCCCTAGAGATCTAGTTAACTTTTTTTGCCACACTTTTCCCAAGACACAGATAGATTTTTGAACTGTTGGTCAGAACTATGATGCATGTGTGGATTTGTCTCCACTTTGCCTTAATTATGACATGGTAGCAAAAAACAGAGTGGTATTTGGCAACAGTAGGGACTAACACCTGCTATTAATATTGTCCTAAGTGCTTCCCATCACTCTCTCATTCTTGCCCATCATTTTCTTCTGTCTTCAGCTTTCTAATGTGTTTATTTGGCCATCTGTTTGCCATTCCCTTTTATCTAACTATCCCAATGGGTAGGGTGGCTCATGTATTTGCAGAGTCCATATTGCAGTAGCAACTTGCTCTCAACTCTACTTAAAGGCTCAGAATTGTGGAGGTACCTGGGAAAAAAACAGAGAAGAAAATGGTTTCCTAGCACATATGCACCCTTGCAGAGGCAGCCTGTTGGCGAGAAGTTGTAGAGAGCAGTGAATTTAAAAACTCTCCTATTTTGTCCTAAGTCTGCAGCACAAGGCTCAGTGGGCCTTGTCTTCGGTGAGAAAACTTCCAACACTCTTGTAAAATTCCAACAGTATTAGATGTACCTCCCCCAAAAGACTGAAATACATTTCCATTTTAAAGAAAATGTATTCCTTGAAACATCCGATTGCTGTGATCGGAGGGTGAGCTCCAGCTGTTACCATCAATTCTAAGCCCCTCTTTTCCTCCGAGTTGGTGGATGCATTTTGTGTAATTATCCTGCTTGTTTTTCTGTTTTAACGATTTCCCGGTAGCTCCTTGGGTATTTTTTCTTGGTTAATTGCTTGCCTGGCATCTCGCTTCTCCACGGCGTCAGGGGGTGGTGTGCTCCCAGAGGATGTGCCGCAGCCACCTTCCAGGCTCAGGGTGGGGAGACATTCCTCAGGACAGGAGGCAGGGCCTCGCTTGGTGGCCCCGCGGATCTTGGCTTCTGCCTCTGAACAGGATGGCGGTGCATCCTCGGCGGCTGGCTTTGCCCGCACCCTCCCCCGGGTCAGCCCTTGCACATCTGCACCAGGACACGCTGCTTGCCACCATCCCTCGGGCTGGGATACCACAGCCACACTGACCTGAAATGAACCCCGTGTGGAGGCAACGAAAATAAACACGCGGGAAAGCGTCAGGCAGCTCCGCGCCTTCTTACGCAACGAAATCAGCTATCTCTGGAGCTTCTCGTCAGTCCAAATTACAGATTTGCGGGTGCGCTCCTTGGGCTCCGCGCCAGCTTCTGCCTCGTTCCCTCCACCCTCCGCCGCGGTGCGGGTGAGCTGCCTCTGCGGTGGGTGAGCAGGTCCGGTGCGGGTGAGGTCCCTGCTCCGTCCAGCAGTCGGAACCGACCAACCTGCAGTAAAGCCTGCGATGCTCAGCAAAGGCCAGCACACTGGCTGGTTCAGGTTGGCCAAGGAAATAAACATTTTCCCACAGGGCCTTACTATGGGCTAAACGGGAGGGCTGCAAATTTGACGGAGTCCTCTGGCTGGTGTTTGGAGCAGGATGTGCAACCTAGACCGCTCTGCAGTCCTGACAGAAGGGCTGAAACTTGGTCTTGCATTCAAGTAATGTAAATGTCCCTTGAAAGGCAGAGTTGAACTGTGTCCCCCAAAAAGGTATGTTGAGGTCCTGACATTCAATACCTTAGAATGTGTGACCTTATTTGGAAATAAGGTCTTTGCAGACATAATTAGGGAAGCTAAGATGAGGGTGTAATGGGGCAGGGAGACATGTGGGCACGGACACACCCGGGATCGCAGTGTGCAGGTGAAGGCAGAGAGCGGGTCGAGGCTTCTACACGCCCAGGAGCACAGAGATGGCCACAAGTCATGGGTGCTGGGGAGAGGCTGGAGTGGCCGCAGAGGGACCTCGCCCGGCCGATGCCCTGGTCTTGGACTTGGGGCCTCCAAAGCCACGATAGAACACATTTCTGTGGCTTTAAGCTGCTTGGAATCTGTGGGCAGCTCAGGAAACTGATACAGACAGAACGCGCTAAGCAAACAGAACAAGACGACAAATGTCTTCATTCGGTTTGGGGGCAGTAGACTTGTCATTCACTCACTTCTCCACAACCACACTCCTCCTTTGCCCGGACCCCTTTGCAAGCCTGCTCGAAGCCCTGAGCTGACCTGCTGCCTCTCTCCCCACCTGAGCTCACACCGAGCCTGTCTCAGGTGGGCTGTGGCCTCTGGTCTCTGTGAGCAGATTCTCTCAGGATCCTTCACCGTTGCTGGCTGACGCCCCACGCCTTGGCCTGGCAGCCCACCTTCCCTGGGGCCTTTCCCAGGGTGGAGCTATGCCCCTGGCCCTGGCCTCACACTCGGGATGGTGTCCCCCACATGCGGTGCCCCCAGGCCGCCTCTTTCTCTGCCCACATTGGTCCCCCAGCCTGGAGGAATGTTGTTCCCGACTCCTCTGCCCTGCAAGCTCTTTCCACCCTCCCAGCTCAGCTCAGGTCCTGCTTCTGCAGAAAGATTGCTTCAGTCTCCCAAGTCAGAATGTACGCTCCTGATCAGAACTTTCCAGAAGGAAAGTAGCACTTGTGAGGAAGCTGGGTCGCTGGCAGAGCACAGTGCACAACTGGCGCAGAGGCCCTGGGAGTGCCTGCTCCCTCGGCGGCTGTGACTGGTGACACGTGGGCACAGCGTGGCTGCAGCTGGGTCTGTGGGAGCTCTGAGGAGCCCGGTGTTGTCTTTCTCTTCCTTTCTCCCACCTTGAACACGGACGTGACGTCCCCCGTCCGTTGACCTCCTCCAGTCGCCAGCTCATCCTCACTCTGACCGCTGCAGGACGCTGCAGAGGCTGCCGACCCCGTGCACAGACCCAGGGACCCCAGGACGCGCTGCAGAAGACGCCCGATGCCTCTGGTTGCTGCGTCACAAGCCAATTCCTCAGAATTCTTTTCCTTTTATTCTTAAAGGTCGTCTAAAGGTCCAGGTTTACGTGCAGGCCTCTTCTTTCCTTTTGCGTGCGGTGGGAAAACACCACCAGCCACGTGTGATTGGAGCGCAGGCCGCAGCGCCAGCGCCCGACTGGAGCGCGCACGACCTCGTTTTAGCGCCTTCTGGGGCAAATAACGGCAAGACACGAAGCAGCCGGGAGGCTCGGTGCAGCCAGCCTGACGGCCCCCTCCGCGCTCTCTGTGCACCCCCCTCCCTGCGTTCTCGGGCACAGATTACCTCATGAAACCGCAGAGGAGTTGACAAAAGTTACCATAAAAAATACAAAAAGGAAGATAAAGAAAAAGAAAAGTTTACTACTTCCCAAAGTTGGTTGGTGAAAAGTCTAAAGGGCGCATCATATCAGGCTCCGGGGTGGAAGCAACAGAGGTTTACCCAGGTTATTTCGGGGTGTGGACTGGGGGCTGCTGCTGCTGGGACCTCAGTGTGGGGGGTCCAAGATGGGGCAAGAAGGGTGGGGGCTGCGGTCACTACAGGCAGGAGCCCTGGCTGGGGGGGTGTTGTGGGGGGGTCAGGCCTGGCTGGGGGTGCTGTGGGGGTGTCTGACCTGGCCGGGGGTGCTGTGGGGGGGTCAGGCCTGGCTGGGGGTGCTGTGGGGGTCAGGCCTGGCTGGGAGGGTGCTGTGGGGGGGGGGGGTCAGACCTGGCTGGGGGTGCTGTAGAGGATCAGGCCTGGCTGGGGGTGCTGTGGGGGGTCAGTCCTGGCTGGGGGTGCTGTGGGGGGTCAGGCCTGGCTGGGGGTGCTGTGGGGGGAGTCAGACCTGGCTGGGGGTGCTGTGGGGGTCAGGCCTGGCTGGGAGGGTGCTGTGGGGGAGTCAGACCTGGATAGGGGTGCTGTCGGGGATGAGGCCTGGCTGGGGGTGCTGTGGGGGGGTCTGGGCAGGTGCCTGGGCTCCAGTCCCAGCCCTGCACACACAGGATGGGCAGGTGTGTGGCCGTGCAGTCTGCATCTCCCATCTGTGCAAGGGGGCGGTCTGGATGAGCTTTCTGAGACGCTATTGGCCCAGAGCCGGGCTGGACACACCCCCACACACCCGTTCTCAGCGCCTCGGAGACCTGCTTCTGCAGCTGCCCGAAGGCTCCTCCTTGCTTCCTCCGTGTGTCCTCCCCCCACTCCTCGGCTTCTCCCTTCATCAGAGTCTGTTTTTCCTCACGGGGATCACAGGTCACCAGCCATGGCCTCTTCCCAGCCTGGCAGCCAAACCTCTTTCTTCCAGCTGTCCCCGTTGTCTGGGCCTCTCACAGGGAAACCCCTGAGCAGAGGGCCTAGGTGGCACCTCCTGGGAAACCGTCCCATGATGGGTTGACTCTGGGTGAGAGGCCATCGATGACATTGGGTGACAATGTCCGCACAACTGCTTGGTCCCGTGTGTGGCAGCGAGCAGGAAACTGCTCCTGGAGGGGGCCGGTGACCTGTTTTCTGAGCCTCAGCCTGTCAGGTCCATTGCGACTTTGCTAAACCAAACATATTTGAATTTAGTCAACTCAATAAACAAACTGGGTGAGTAATTATTCAGATTAGCACCTTGTTTTTAAATGGCTGCCTTGCACATTTGGGGTAGTGGAATTAAACTACTTCTCTGGTGCAACTTTTCCAGCAAAACGATGCCCCGAGAGGGAGGCCGGAAGGGAGGAAGACAAGAGCGGGTTTCACGCAGCCCATGACCCTTCACGGACTAACATCCAAACAGGTGATAAACGCGGATCGGCAGGGACTTTGTTCCATCACTGCTGTTCTCCAGAAACCTGGCAAAGTCTCTAAAATCTATCAGACACTCAACAGAGGTTGGCTGAGTTAATTAATTAGTTAATTATTAACGCAGTGCATTATGAGGACAGAATGAGGGATAGTATAAATTCGCAGATGCACCCCTGACCTGCTGTTCACATGGTGGAGGTCAAACTCTCACATAGAAAACTCCTGAGTCACTTCCAAATAAATTATGGTGTGAGCATTTTACCATTCCTATTTACATGTGAGAACACAAAGAAAGAAAATGATGTATATTAATAATAGAGAAAGACTTGAGATTTAGAGACTGTAAATGCTTTTTCAGTCAGTGGATCATCTTAGAGGACTAATTTCAAATAATTGTACAAACGGTTCCCACTTCACCTGGCAACTAAAAGAGATTTTTCTCTCCTCACTCAATGAACTTTCCATGAACTTTCCACATGTTAGTTATTGAGTAAGATGCACTTGTGTGTTTTCTACGTCTGTGAGGTTTCCAAGAGGACCTTCATCCTTAGGTGGGTTTTTAAAAAAAATATGCTATTTTGTGCGTTGACTGCCAGCATCCTGGATCCTCAGGCGGTGCTCACATGGACGCAGAGACTTAGGGAAAGAAAATCTATCTCGTGCATAAAAATGGAGCTAGGCTTCCACAAATAGCCCAATTTTGAGAAAGCCCAAAAAAGAGAGAAACAGAGTCAGAGGCTGAGAGACAGAAATAGAAGGACAGAGATTGTCCTCAAACATCTCAACCTCCCACTCACATCTGCGCTTTCAGCATATTTTATAGTCCCCATTCATAACTAAGTTCATAATACTCAAGACTTTTTCAGCTACATAAATTAGTGACACATGACATCTAATTAAAGGAAAATTTATACATTTGCAGTTTTTCACATTGTATTCAAACAATGATCAGTCCAGAAGATGAATTGTTGACTGCACTTTGTAGTGAAGTTTTCCCCCATTTGGAGGGTGAGGGACTAGTTGTACTCATCTCTGTTAATACACATGCCGGGCAGTGGTGTCATGCAAACGTGCTACCAAGCTAGCGGGAAGAAGTGGGAAATCACTGACAAACACAAGCAGCTGTGAACATGTTTTATTTTGAGCATAAAAGACCCTCAACTTTTGATACTACTGTGTACATTTGTCCTGAAATCTACTGTGCAGGCTTTTCCTAGGAAAGGTTCAGAAAACGGTCACACCTGAGCATGTTCCGTAACTAGAGTGCCTTGGCCGCATGTCAAAGGCAGGCGACAGTGAGCAGCTTCCTCTTCTTCTCAAAAGAGTAAAAGAATATGTTCGTTTTCATTTTCTCCACAGGGAGCCTTTTTCTTCTCTTAAGGAGCCATACTAATCTATTTTTTATTCTGTGGACATTTTTCATAATAAAAACTATCATTCATGACACTGTGCTCGGTGCTAAGTGCTATACAGCCATCACCTGGCACATTTTCCATCTGCGAGGGAAACACCAGTATTAGGTTATTAAATATGAAATGTCCGATTTCCAATCAAAAGTGTAGTGTATTGTATCTCAAACAAGAAGTAATATAATTAATCAAAGTATGAGCCTAAACAATTGACACAGTTTTGGCATCTTAACAGTAGCTTGTTTATGCCAGTAGTGAAGAAGACTTGAGAACGAGTGGTGATGAAATAGCAAAAGGTGTTTTCCACAGCTTGTTGAGAATTGAATATTTTTCCTTGCAAGAAGTGGTCCAAAGCCTGGGAGAAGTGGTAGTCAGTTGATGCAAGGTCTGGTGAATACAGTGGATGACAGAGAGTTTCCAAGTCCAGCCTCTGTAGTTTGAGCAGCATTGTTTGTGTGACATGTGGTTGAGCGTTTTCTTGCAAGAGGATTGGCTTGTCTCTGTTGACCAATCTCAGCTGCTTAATCAGAAGCATCCTCATCATTTCACCAACTGATTGCAGTAGAATCCGCTGTAATTGACTGACCAGGTTTCATGAAACTGTAGTGGATAATACCAGTGCTGGACCACCAGACACAATTAGCTTTTTCTGATGAATATTTGTTTTTGGACTGTGTTTCAGCACTTCAACTGTATCCAAACATTGGGCTGAACCCTTGCAATTGTCAAAAAGAATCCATTTTTCATCACATAACAATACAGTGTAGAAATGGTTTGCCTTTATGTTACAACAGCAAAGAAAGGCAAGCTTTAAGACAATTCCTCTTCTGACACTCATTTAATTCATGTGGAACCCATCTATCCAGCCAATTTGTTTACCTTGTCAATTTGTTTCAAATGGTCCAATGTTGTTGGAATAGTAACATCAAACCTCACTGCTAATTCACTCTTAGGTTGAGATGGATTTGCTTCCACTATAGCTTTCAGCTCATCATTATCCACCTTAGTCTCAGGTCGCCCACGTGGCTGACTTTCAAGATTAAAATCACCAGAATAGAACTTCTCAAACCATCCAAGTATTGTGTGTTCATTAACCACATCCTTCCCGAACACTTCAATGATATTTCAAGCTGTCTGGTTGCATTGGTTCCACGACAGAACTCATATTGGAAAATAACACAAATTTTGGACTTATCCATGGTTTCACATAAATTGCTCTAAAAGAATTTGAAAGATAATCAAAAGCCAAAACGTGTGTTTGCAAGACTGACTATGTACCTTCACAGTAAACGTGTCAGAGTGAAATGTCAGAGGTATCAACTATTCAAGTATTAAACTTAGTACTTAAGGAAATCAGACATTTCATACTTAATAATCCAATATTATCCCCATTTTACAGATGATAAAAATGGAATTTTAGTAAACAAAAACACACGGAAAAGAAAACTTCAGGATTATAACATAATCTGTCTCTCCAGTCAGAATACAATCATCACCATTTCTTCATTTTTTTCCCCCATAACTCTTCCTAAAATCTGGAGGAGTTTTCTCCAGCAGGAGAAGAGGAAGGGCTCATAGCCCTCTTGTCTGGATGGGTTTACTGTGCTTGTGTTGTGATGTTGGAAACCCCAGCTCAATGTTCAGAGCTCTGGAAGTCCCAAGATGTCAAACCCACACCCAGTGACCAGAAAAGGCTTCTGAAGTCACTTGAGGTACGTCAGCACCAGGGACTTTTTGTGCTTCCTGAATCTCCTGTCCAGCTTTCTAAAGATGCCTTTCCAAGATTTGAAAACAATGCCCACACTGCCATGACCTGCCAGTTCTGCATTTGTCAAAGGGCTCTGTAAACCCAGCCCGGAACAAATCCTGAGAAGCGAGAATTTAGTGAAAGGCCACTTGCTTTAAAAGGTAAACGACTATCCCAAGTCAGAGCTTATTTTTACCAGTGCGAGCTCAGAATCTTCCTTTCACAAGTCAGATATAATTTTTCTTTTTTTTTAAAGACAGAATCTCTGCTCTGCTGCCCAGCGCCACAACACCCTGCTAATATATTTTTTTAATTTTTTGTTAGAGGCCAGGCTCAGTGGCTCATGCCTGTAATCCTAGCACTCTGGGAGACCAAGGCAGGAGGATCGTTTGAGCTCAGGAGTTCAAGACCAGCCTGAGCAAGAGTGAGACCCCATCTCTACTAAAAATAGAAATAAATTAGCTGGACAACTAAAAATATAGAAAAAATCTTTAGCCGGGCATGGTGGCAAATGCTTGTAGTCCCAACTACTTGAGAGGCGGAGGCAGAAGTATTGCTCAAACCCAGGAGTTGGAGGTTGCTGTGAGCTAGGCTGACGCCATGGCACTCTAGCCCGGGCAACAGAGGGAGACTCTATCTCAAAAAAAAAAAAATTTTTTTTTTTTTTGTTAGAGACAAGGTCTCCCTGTGTTGCTCAGGCTGGTCTCCAACTCCTGCCTCAGCCTCCCAAAGGGCTGGGATTATAGGCATAAGCCACCAAGCCTGGCCTAATTTTTAAAATAATTCCTTAATAAAATATTTACCATATCATTTTCCTTAGTGAGTTAGAATCACACACTTTTTGTCTACTCTTAAATCTCAAATGGCAGGCTGCTTCCTGATGTGAGAGCAGCTTTATTATACTGTATCACTGCGGGTAGGTATAAAGTGCTTTTTCTCCAGTAAAAACTTTCATCAAGAACCCTGAGGCCCCCCCTAAGAGTTCATCAGCTAAAATGGCCTTTACCCTGCTATCTGGTCAACCCATGTTAGTTGTGCAAAGAAATGGTCCCCAGTAGCATCCTGAAGGGAACAAGTGTGCATCGTGGTTTAGTCTTCAAACATTGTTCTGCCTGTGTTGTGTGTATTTGTAGCTTGGTCTTGGTCCTTCTCTTCTGGAATGGCCAAAACTTTCAGTTGCTTTCTGTAGTCTGCAGAGAATGACTCCACCATCCCACGCTTCCATGGCTGAGGTCAGACCCCAAACCCAAGGGGGCAGACCCTCAGGGCGGCAACCCCAGGCACGGACCTTCATCCTCGTATCACCAGAAGAGACTCTGCAATTCAGGAAATCACACATTCCAAATTTGTCTTAATCGAGTGACATCAGAAACAGTGAGGGGTGAACTTGCAGGAGTAGGACGCTGAGATGCTGGCAGCTGTGTGGCCCGTGCCCGTGAATGGCATCTAGGTCGTGCCACTGGGTGCCCAGGGGTCTCAGAGTCCTTCATCACAACCTGTACCATCCCTCCACCAATCTTCCACGAGATCTTCTCTAGCAGGTTTTGTTCTTCCAGGGTACCCTTTGCAGGAGAGATGTCTGCAGGAAGATGCTACTGAGACCCACGGGGCTTAGAAAATGAGGGGTAAGGAAATAAATCACCAGTCCAGCTTGGCTTGAAATCAGCTGCTGGGATTGAAGTTTGAGCAAAATAAGAAGGAGGAAGAAGAGGAGAAGGTGGGGAGAGATAGGGAGGAGGGGAAGGGGAAAGGAAGGAAGAGGGGCAGGAGGGGGAAGGGAGAGGAGGGGGAAGAGCCTGCTGGTGGGTTGAGGAAAAGGACTCAGGACAGGCTTTCAGTTCTACCTCTGTTCCTACCTCTGTGACCTTGGGTAGGTCCCAGCCTCAGTGGGCCAAGCTCTAAAATTCCATTATTTGAACTTTTAAATAATACGAAGCAGTTCTAAAAGTGCTTGTAATTCTAAAGTGCTTCCCTTTGTAATATCATAAAAAGGTTTTTCTCATATACAATGCAACATTTTTATAAACTCACATCGCCCCAGCTTGACTGAAACATTTCTTTACCTGGGTAGGTTTGAGTTGGCCGGTGGTTTGAGTGCCACGGATACCATCTAGATTTGCTGACATAAACCATGCTCTAGGTATCCGTGGTAATTTAAAAAGTTTGTGGTTTAAGGAAAGCAATCCTGTCAATTTAGCCACTTCCCTGGCTCATGGCTATCCTCTGGCCCACAGTCTGATGGCAGTAACGACTGCGTTGCCTCCAGATCTGAGGAGGAGAGTATGAAGTTAAGCGATCCGTCCCAAGCAAGAGGTAAAGGGAAGAGTGGAACTAAGACACCACCCAGGCTCCTCCGGCCCTGACCTGGGTTCTGACATAACACTTGCTTCTCAGAGTAGATCATTTTCATCAGATCAGCTTCAAACACCTTGGAAAGGATAAAATCTCACTTAGTCCCAGAAATCTTCCAGTCTTGAAAACGAAAGTGAAAATCTGAAAGTGACCGTCTGTTGGACAAATTAGGAAACTCAAAGAGCCCAAAAGCCACCTGAGGCTGTGACATCCCCTAGTTGGTGATACTTAGAACATGGCTTGGGAGTCAGAAGCCACACAGTAATTTAACTTGAGATTTGGTATCTCATCTCTCTCCCTTTCACTTGTCTTTTGTTGTAAATAATGCAGCGTCTCATTTGCTCTAATTTTCTTTCTCTGTATCTTTGTACTTGAGCCTCCCTGCCCATTCTTGTCCCTTACCAGTTGGAAGTTCTTTAAAAGAAAGTTCTCTTTTGCATTTTGTCCATTGGTTATTTTCTTTCTCTTTTCTTTTTTTTAAGGAAAAGTTATGGATCCAAATAAGAGTTAAACTTTTCTCAAAAAAAAAAATTACACCTAAATATGTTGGTATACAAACTAAATTTTTAAAATACTACTTTTGTTATACAAAGAGCAGCTTTCTGAACAAATAACATTATTATTAGTATTAAGTGGAAACACCTTATGGTATAAATGCAAAACTCTTTCAAATCCTTTTTGGAAAAAAATCATGAAAGTCTTAAATTAGCAAATGAAAACATCGCGTCCAGTGATATTGTTTCCTAAATATGCCTGAAATCTGTCATAATCTGTTTTCCTGGAACAATAAAGAAGTGGTTCCAAGACCTACATCACTATCATTTTCCAGACAAAGGTTATCTGTGCATTATATTCAATATAGAATTTTCAAATTTTGAAACATTTTATTATTACAGTAATGGCTATTGCTGTTTCTAACAGACACTCTGTCAGAAGATTTAAAAAATGTATGCTTCGGTTCATGCAAAAAAAAAAACAAAGGTCAAAACTTTTAAAATGTCACTTCTTCTGCGTTTTGCATAGAAATACATTGGATCAGTGGGAGGGCTCCTTGCCCACAGAAGCAGGCTGTAAGGAAAGAATGTTACCCCGCTGCGGAGCTTCCACTTCCCCGCAGCTGCGAGCTGAGCAGAAAGGCTCTGCGGGAGCCTATTGTTGCCCCAGCTGGGTAATAGTTTTCTTATTTTACAGTCAGCAACCAAGGGGGGTTGGGGTGTCGCCGTAAAGTGCCTGAAAAAAATATATAACTCCTGCAAATAGATCACTTTCTCCCTCCTCGATGAGAAACAGGAATCTATAAATTGCGTACTTCATCTGGACCTGCCCGTGTAATTAAATATCCCAAACAAAAGCAACCGAAAGGCTGGGAGCTACTGAGTCGACTCATTTTCCTAACAAATCTGAGCCCTAGGAAACACAGGGTGCTTTCGGGCCTGCATACTTGGTGGCAGGATTGTTTCTGCCATCTACCAGCAGCCAATTGCTCTTCCCGCTCACTTTGTTGGAAAGTCACCTGCCATATGTTGAAGGACTAAGACAGGAAACTAAAATTTTGATTTCAAGTATTTCCCGCAAGGCAGCATCGCAGGCCTGCCCATCCTGCTGAGCTTCCGAATCTAGCTTTTGTTAACTAGGCCGATCGGTATAAGTTTGTGTAAATGCTGGTTAGGTTGTGGAGTGTCTTAACGCTGAAGTTTGAGCAGTGCCTGGACTGGACTTCAGGCTTGTTTTGTTTTGAACTATGAATTGTCCATCATGGTCTTGTTACCATGGAAACCCATTTTTAAAAGGTGAAAAGTCACTGACCTTTTACCATTTCCACTGCAGGAATTAATATTCTAGCAAGTTGGGAGGAAGGGGACGACTCGAATGTAGGTGAGGCTGTTTTCTAGAGATGTCCCACAGCTAGATGATTTCTAGCCTTAAAGTCACAAGGGGACTAATCTTACACATTTCATAAAACCAAATCACCCTCAAATTGAATGTTTAAAAAATAACGAGACTGTTTTGTGCAGAGACTAAAACGAAGTTGAGATGGTAAGTAGAAATGACTTAGATTCTTCCGAGCAACCGAAACGTTGGCTTTCTCGTTTCTTAGGAAGCTGCCATTACTGAGTTTTGAAATGTTCACACTCATTACCTGAATCTCTGGACATCCAAGAAATGGGATTCTTTGTAGAAACCGGTAGTGACCAGTCCTACAGTGAGTGGGCAGGCTGTAAGCAGCCTGTGACTACGTGGAGATTCAGAAAGCCCAGGAGAAACTTATTGTCGGATGGATTTTTCCTTTTCAAAGTATTAAATAAATGAGATCTGGTATTTATTCTTTTGATTGATCTGAGGAAAATTTAAGTTTCACCCATTGTACTTGGAAAGGAAAAGAAAGCACCTCGGGTCACTGAATGTAGACACAGCTCTGGGCACAGGTGGCAAGAACACAGTAATTGCTCAACAAACTCGCACTGACTAAATCGTGCTCTAATGGTTGCTTCGGGAAGTTTTAGTGATGTGCTGCTCATTTTGGCGAGTCTGACACGTGAATCAGCAAATATCTGTCCATTGAGATGCACGTGCTCTTCGTCCCTCTGGGCCACTTTTATGATCGTGGCATGGCATCGACCTAAGAGAACCACTGACCATGGGAAGACAGCAGCAGCAAAGGGGAAAGATAAGAACAAGTGAGAATTTAGTATTTTAACTTTTTGCTGTATGTATGGAGGAGAATAAAATCCCAGAAATAGAGGGTAGACCAGTCGGGTGAGCAAAGGAAGGTGGGTGTGTATGTGTCAACAGCTGACGGTTCTTTAGCAGCTGTCGCCAGACTCACCAGAGCCCTGCGATTCTCCTCACCACCACTGCCCTGGGACAACAGTGTGGATGGAAGCTAACGTATTTTTCCTCCATTAATCTTTGAACTAAATTTGCATCCTCTGTGCAGGACTTGTCTTTAAGGAAGGTGTGCAGAGAGGGCCTAGATAAAGATATCCCGGCCACTTGCTGCCAGCCGGCGTGTGCCTTGAGGCAGCTCTGGAGCAAAGAATGTGTCTGAGTCCCAAACTCAGGGCCCAGACGTGGACTCAGAAGAAAGGGGACCGGTTCTGGGTCCAGGAGGGCCGGAGTGGAGCCGAGTCTGAAGACTGCGGCACCTCCAGACGCAGCACGTAACACATTGTTTTGTGTTTTAAGGTTTTTTTCTTTATCTGTCTTCCCGATTCAGTTACTTTTCCATGGCCAGGGTGGGCTCATTCATTCATTCCGACTCCCAGCCCTGTTCAGAAATGTCTGTTGAATGAATGGATGAATGCACGCATGAATGAAATCTCAGCAAATTGTTATATCCCAGGGGACTGTGAAAGACAGAGGGAAAGGAATTCCAAGAGACCCCTTCACCACCCCACACCACCCTCTTCCACCCGACCCCACCTGCTCTCTGGCACTTACTAAATGTGAAGACGCAAAGTCCAGGCAAAACAATTATTGGTTCTGAAGAAACAATAAAAAACTGTGATAAAAGGAAACAAATAATTTTGAAGAAAATTGGTGTTCTGTCTATTTTATATAAGTTTCCCTAAAATTAGTATCTGCATTTCAATGATTCTAGTACACCTATCAAGATAGTAGCCTTTTTTGTGTGACATTTATCCTTATTAACACTCTCAGAGACTATTTGGCAAACTAGAAATTTCTCTTGTCACCTTAGGGAAGCAAAGCATTTGGAGGGTGAGCGGGGTAGGTACACCAAGACATGCTTATGTGGCAATTGTCTCATCAGGAAAATGGCAACAGGAATACCTACCATCCCCAACCCACGGAGCGGCAGGAGAATGATGCATCGGCAACTCGAGTGGGTGCTCCATACCCATTTGTGTGAAAGGCAGAATGGAGTGTTTGCCCAGGGAGAGAGGACGCAGCTTCCCCTCAAGGCAGAGAGTCCCAGTGCCAAAGAGCTGCACTGGCCATCTTGTCCTGGTTTTCCAGGACTTCCTGGCTTGGCCTCTAAGTCCCCCGTCCAGAGACTCCCTGCCCCCCGCTGAGTTGTGTGGACAGCTGGACTCCAGTTCTGCATTTACTGTCTTTCCCCAAGCTTGGCACATTGAGCTGGGACAGTCTCCTTAAGAGGCTTTCCCTGAAAACAGGAAATTGAGGTCTGAAATGCCCAGGAAATGTTTGGCAGCCTTGGGGGAGACTTCACCCCAACACATCCTATCGGTGCCTAAATCTGACATCTTGAGTCAACTAAATTAAATGTATATGCAGCAGCTCTTGGTACAGGCAAGGCCTCGTGCTTTTATCCTGGAGGGGCAGACTTTTGCCCATAAGAACTTTATCTCATGGGGTAGGAATTAAAATACCTATAACTAAGTGTGTTATAAAGAACAGAATATGAGACTACAACAAGGGAAACAGACTACAAACAGACAAGTTTAGGATAAAATTGTAATAGAGTGAGCTAGACAGCCTCCCGTTATCACTCGCACAAAGTCTATCTCTGGTCACACAGTTTCACTGGTCCCTATTGGTTCATAAAACACATGTGCACACATGTACACACATGCATAACCACATGCGTGTGCACATTTAGACCATGTGGGAAAAGGTTTTATAAATGTTCAAAGTAGAATCTGATTGGTAATAAAGAGATCAAGATTATGTTAGAATATAGACAATTAAAAAGTAGTTAGTGTTAATTATAATTTTTTTGGTTGGTTGGAGGCAATGCAGTGTTGTTTTATTTTATCTTTACAATTCTAATGAAACCATACCCATATATATTGTTAGAGAATGATAGGGATAGAACAAATTTGAGTGTCAACCTTATACCTATTGTCAACGTTAAAAAATGAGAAGGTAAATAAGAGGAGAAATACTGGGTAGCAAATGAACTTTGCATCCTTTAGAGTTAATTCCAAGTTAATAATAATAAAGATTGAAATTTTGTAACAGAAGTCTGCTTATGGTATTATAAGAGGAAAAAAGGTATTCTTCAAAGGAAAAAATCTAGTAATTTTCTTGAACTAAAAATGCTAAACTATCTTAGTAAAAACTAGAAGAACAAAGAAAGAACAAGGTAACAGATTTCAACTGCTTTATCTGCTTTGTGTGAAGGGAAGAGTAATAGAATAGAACACTTTGGTTTCTGGTTTTCATCCAGCAATGAAAAAAACTGTGTAAATTATAAGAGTGAGGAACATGAGAACAATCACTAGCTGAATGGAAAAGCGCAGAAATGTCAAATTAACAGAGGAATAATGGAAATAAATGTTAACTAAATTAAACTGTCCAAAATAAAGAAAAGGAAACAAAGACAGAGCAAAGTATAATATACTTTAGTAAACATAAAGATAGTGGAATAAAACCAAGCATATCAGTTATTACACTAAATGTAAATGAGATAAATTTTTCTATTAAAATCAAATATCAGACTGTTTAAAAAAATCTAGTTATATGTTGTTTTAAAAAAATTCCTCTAACAAAGTGGTAAGAAAAGTTGAAAATAAAGGAATAGACAAGCAGAAATGAGCACATAAAAATGGAAAGAAAAAGTAGTGATATTAATATCAGATAATGAAGAATTTAAGCCTAATGGCTCTAAATGAGACAAAAACAAGCATTATGTAATAATAAGGTCACAATTTATTAAGATGAGACATTAACCTGATTGTGCCAATCAATATAATGACTAAATATAAACAACAAAAATAAATAAAAATAATATATTATCTTATAATAAAGCAACATAACAATTTCTAGTATAATGGAACTAAAACACCCCAAACAAATGAACATTGACCTATGTGATTTGTAAATGTTAATGAGAGACTTCATATATGTTCAATGGCCAATAAGTAATTAGAACTTTTTGAAATAAAATGCCATGTACATTCTTAATTTAGATTGTAACAGTCAACACAAGAACCAATCTCAAGAACTATCTTGGGTTTCTTGGGAACCCTGGAAAGTCTCTGACGTTAATAGTGCCCCAACAATCCAACAGCTCATACTGTAAGTGGGCCACTAGTTGGCTGACTTGCTGAAGATTAAGGATGGGGAAGTGCTATGTTGGAAACGTTCTAACCACTTACCTAAGGTACCTAAAACTTGCAGAATGATTTTGCTTGCCTAGGAGTACCAGGACCATCTCTAACCATATTCGTAAATAAGTGCAGTTTTCTTTCCTCAATAGACATTACCTTGCTTCATGCATAGTCATGTTTGTGAGAAGTTTTATGTAAATCAAATCCTATTTTCCAGTTCGCTACTTACCATTTCAAATTTGTTTTATTTCTTCCTTGATTGATTCTCAATTGACAGTGACTCTTACATTTTAGCTTTAAGATTTTCTTCCCTCAGCCTTTCTACTGAAGCATTAATGATCACTAAACAAGTGATTAACTGCATTTGGAGACAACTGCTTAAAGGAAACCTTCAGTGAATCCTTCTGTAAAGTATCCTTTTGTTAAGTGAAGGCTCCTCTGTAATATTAATAGCAACCCATAATTTATCTGTTTGCAGGGTGGAGTGGATATCTCTTTTTGTTCTGCAGTGTCTGTAGCCTCCTCTGCTAACTCTACCTTTGCTATTGAAAGCTCTGTGGAATCATCCATTCCCGGTACACGTGAAGCATCCCGTTCCCACCTCCAGGGATAGGGGATGCAGCCCAGGCCTGGCCCGGGACACCAGTGCCTTCTCCACGGTGCCAGTGGTTCTTTCTGTGATGGGCATTTCACTCAACCAGAGCCAAAAGGATGCAACGAGACTTTGTGACTTTGGGGAAAGAGAATCTTGTTTGCCACTGGGGCTGAAACCCAAGAGGATATTAGTACACAGAGGCCAACTTAGCAGAAATCAGAGCAAAGATCCCCCAATTCCTGAGGATATTGTTTGATACCTGAACTACTCATGCCTGAAACCAGTCCTACCCCCAACGGTTCAGCTTAGTGAGCCAAGGAATTTGTTTTTAATTTGCTTTTGTACTTAGGCCTGCCTAGGATGGGTTTTCTCTCTCTTGCAACCTCAAACATTGAAAGTCTGGTTTTTTTTTTGTTTTGGTTTGGAAATGACAATTTATCTTGCATTTTTAAAAGTGTTTCCAAAAGTGCTTGGGAATGTCGACAAAACATTTTTTATAGCAAACTATGTTCCCTCTGCAGAAAGCCTATGTAACTCACGATTACCAACACTACTTCCTGTTTTAACAATGAAACAAGGAAAGAGTTCATCCTCTCTTTTTTGTACTATGGAATCTAAGGCAAGAAAGTCTGCATTTTAGTGGACTGAATTTTCTTAGGAGAAACGCCTGGTGCCTTATCAGGAGGGACTGAAGGGACTGCTGATGTCCCTTCAGTTAGCACCGAGCTAATACCTGTGCCCAGAGCAGCAGCGCCTCTGAGCTGGGTCTTAGATTTCCTTTCAGTCTTCCCCGGAACTCCCCCATCCCCAGAGATTATACGTCTGTGTTGGGCGTTCTCTCTGTTGAAGGAGAAAAGTTTTCTAAAGGCACAGTTCAGATTTCTAAAAAGTCAACCACATGAGCTTCCCTCAGTACTAAATCATGCATCCAGTGGGTTGAAAACATTCCGAAGAATCCACATTTACAGGAGAATTCAGCATCCAGGAGCTCTGTGCTTGGTGGGCACTGTGCGCCTCCCCAGAGACACCTCAGCCAACTGCGTTTTACTTTCCGTGACAGCAGCAGCCACTGATCTCAAGCCATGATGCTGGGGGACAGGTTGTGCTATAGCCCAGAAGAGAAGAACTGGGTCGACGGTTTTTCTCAGGGAGTCAAGCTCTTTCTGAGGCTTCTAACTCTCAAACAGGCTGTGCTTTCATGTTCTGTCAGTTAGAACACGAGTGGTGCGAGACCAAAAATGAAAACGTGTAAGATACTGAATTTCGTTCTCTGCCAAGCAATTGCAAGTGCATTTATCATCAGCTCCTTCTCCCTGACCTGTTTTCCAGTAAAAAAATAAATAAATAAATAAAGCTTTAGATGCTAGACGAGCTCTGCAATCCCTTCCATGTCAGGGACTCTGGGCTGTTTGCGCGTGATCTGAAAAGCACCCAGAAGATTCCCTCACCTCCAAACATTGCCCAGTCTGGTGAGCAGCCTCTGGGAGCCCCCACCCTCCCATGACAGCCTCCCCAACCCCGGGACCTCCTCTGTGGGCTCCTTCGCCACATCCCACTCCTTTCTGTGTCTGGGTTTCTCTTCTACTCAACCTCTCCGCCTGCAGGTCTCTCTCTGGGGTATCCCAGCCCCACCCAGAGCCTGGTGACATCCACACCTCCATCTCCATTCTCACCTTCTCCTCAGTCCCAGCTCCCAATTTCAAGATCATGTGTCTGACTTGCTAAATTCGGTGGAGCACTTACTCCGAGCCAGACACCACAGAGGCTCTTTCACTTACGCAATGTTCCTTGGTCTATGCAACAACCCAGGAGTCAGCATTATCATCCTCACTTCATATGTGAGAACTGAAGCTTAGAGAGTCATTGTGACCTGTAGATGTGAACAGAGCCACGTGCCGGCAGCCTGTGGCACAGCGGCCACCTGTTGGTAGTGCCTCTGGAATAGTCTACCAGGAATTCAAGTTCAATCGACCAGACCTCATCACCACTGCCTGCCCACACGCTGCCCCTCTGCAATTCCCTGTCTTGGTTGCTGGCACACTGTCCTCCCAGTGGGAACGCCTCCGACGCCGGTGTCCTCCTGACTGGGACGATCACAGGCGCCTCCTTGCCTCCCCTGCCTGGCATGTGATTTGTTCTCCCCAGCTGCTTCAGTGGCTGTGCATCTGGTGGCAGATGAGAAGCCCCTGGAAATGTTCTTTCCCACCCAGGGGTTCTGGTGTCATTGGTCTGTGGTGGGGCCTGGGCTCTCCATACTGTTTAAAAGCTCCCAGGTGATTCTAAAGTACAGCTGTGCATGGGCACCCCTGGCCTCATCACAGCTGTGTCTAAACTGTGCCGATTCCCCACTGTTCACAGAATACAGCCAAACCCATTGGCCAGACAGCCAAGACCTTCCTTGATTTGGTCCAAATTCACTTTTACAGGCTCATCTCTTGCTAAACGGGTTCCCAGGACTCTTTTTCCAGAGCAAGATTTTAGTTGTCTACTGACTCACATTTGTGCCAGACACCTGTGTCAGGAGTGAGCATGGAGACCTCTGGGGGTGCATATGCAGGTGGAGGCCAAGAGCAGAAGTGCATGTGGGGTACGGGGTGTCAGGCCAGAATCCTGAGGTTGTGCATGAGCTGCTTTGAAGGATGACAGGAGTTTTACACTGGAAGGAAGGGGCCAGGCACTCCAGGAAGAAGGGCTGGGGCACAGCTTAGAAACTGCCATGTCTGGACACCACCTATGCGCAGTTGGGGACTGGTGGAGTGTGAGGTGTGAGGGAGGTAACAGAGGACGGCAAGTCTGGACAGGTGCACAGGCATCTGCACTCACTTAACCTTCCCCACAGTCCTCCACTGTAGGCGCTATCATCCCCAACTATCCAAGAAAAAATGGCTCAGAAAACATAACTGATTTACCTGAGGTCCCCAGCCAAAAATAGCAAAGCTAAAATTGAACCCATGTTTTTCTGATTCTGAAGCCTTATAGAAATGGCAGGTATGAGCGACATCCCTCCCCTGCCTCTTCCCTCCTTCTTCCCCAGGACTCCGCACTCGCGGATGATCCCTTGGCTGCAGCGGCTGCTCCTCTTTGACCGCGGCACCTGCCTGTGCGCCTTCCACCTGGCCCAGGCCTGCTGCTGCCGCCACGTAGGTCCCACCCTCCCCGTCAGGCCAGGTGCCATGGTGGCCTGCAGCCCCCACGCTTATGCTCAGTGTCTCTGTTCTTTGCTTGAGCTACAGGATTCGAGAAGGCAGGAATCTATCTGCTTTGTTCTGTGGTCCTAGCACCCAGAACTTGCATGTATCAGGTCTTTAACAAGTGTTTGCAGAATCAATAAATGCACTGCTGTATTTAACAGAGCAACCAGTTTATTACCAGATGTCTACAGACCTAGAAAGAGATTGGGAGTAAGAATGCTAAGACCTCATGCTGAGGCGGAGAGAGAGAGTGTGTGAAGCAACTTCTAGATTTGGGGGATTCTTCTCAATTATCGGCTTTGGAAGGAAATTTCTGAGCCGTTACATGTGGGCTTTTTGCTGGGCTGTGAACCCAAGGAGCCAGGATGGGCGGTGGGGGAAAGGAGTGTGCACAGAGTCAGGCTCCAGGGAAGGGGCCAGGCAGTCTGTATCTTTCCTTCATGATTCTAACCCAACTGTTCAAAGAGACAGAAATTTAGAGTAAATGCTCAACCCAGGAGTGCACATTTGGCTGGAACATACCCAGGATTCTGTCATTCAGGATCTAAGCATGGTGGGTAATTATCTTAGTCCGTTTGTGTTGCTATGAAGGAAACGGAGGCTGGGTAATTTGCAAAGAAAATAGGTTGATTTGGCTCACCATTCTGCAGGCTGGACAAGCGTGGTGCATGTGCTTCTGGAGACAGCCTCAGCCTCGGGGAGCTTTTGCTCAGGGTAGCGGGGAGCAGCATGTGCAGAGATCACATGGCGAGAGGGAAGCAAGAGTGGGGGAGGGGTTCAGGCTCTTTTTAACAATCAGCTCTGGTAGAAACTAACAGTGCAAGAACTCCCTTCCCCAGGGTTACACCCCCAAGACTTAGACTCCTCCATTGGGCCCCACCTCCAGACTGGGGGTCAAATTCCAAGCCACAGCAATAGGACAGCAAAGTAAGTTAAGTCAAGGAAACTTAACATCATGATTTCTTAAAATGCTGCCATCCTTTGGATTTTATTCTTCCCTCTTCCTAATCTCTTCACTTAACACGCAACTACAAACATGTTAGTATTTACCCAGAGCATTTTGTCAAACTCGTAATTATAGGTACCTCTGGGCGTAGATGTTAGGGAACTATCAAATTACGTGTTACATAATTTTGAAATGCTTGAATATTTTTGGTAAATTTGTATGGCTCTTGGAATCAGAGAACAGTCAATAAAATATCTAAAATCAAATCCACATACTTTGCAAAGAGGTGGGGCAGGTGTCAGGAAGGGCCACCTGCTCCCATGCCCCAGCCTGGTGGGTGCGCTGCGTGCTGTTGTCTGTCGGGTCTGGGACCCTGATCCCTCCCAGCCCAGCACACGTGTGTTGAGAAGACCCTGTGTGTGAGGCAAAGGAGGCCTAACCGCGGGGGAGACACCATCAGATTCCTGGTGCACACTCAGACCGGGTCTGGTCCCGAGGTCTGCAGACCTCGCTGAGGAGCGCTGGGACGGAGGCAGCGTCTGGGGGTGTGCCGGCTTCCAGAGCTCCAGCCGGACGGCAGGAAGCTGGGGTCAGGCGAAAAGACCATTTTCCGGTTTTTTTTTTTACTTTCATCTTTAAGACGTACACGTAATACTCGCACATCAAGTCAATTTACGGGATGGCTTTTCTGACCCTCACGCCTCCCATCGCCATGATGAGGGTTTGTGAGATATTAATAACAGGATTTTAAAACCGAAACAACTGAAACCCAGTGTGTCCATTTCCTGTGACTGCCATAACACATTGCCACACACTGTGTACCTGGAAACAATAGAAATTGGTTCTGGAGGCGGCAAGTCTGAAATCAAGGTGTGGGCATAGCTGTCCTCCTTCCGGAGGATCCAGGGAAGAATCCTTCTTTCATCTCCCAGAGTCTGGTATTTGCCGGTGATGTCCATGGTCCTTGGCTTGCAGCTGCCACACTGTAGGCTCTGCCTGTGTCATCACATGGCATTTTCTCTGCTTTCATAAAGACACTGGTCACAGTGAACTAGGGCCCTCAACTCAGGTGTGACCTCATCTTAGCTGATCACATCTGCAACAACTCTGTTTCCACATAGGGTTGTGATCTGAGGTTGAGGACTTCAGTTTACTTTTTGAGAGACACAACTGAACCCTTAACATGCAGAAACTCAAGATGTCACTGTGAATGCATCACTGCACTTACAGCTCCAAGTCTTGGGGTGGAATTCATTGGCATTTGCTTTAAAGGTTTTTGTTTGCTAGTTACCTTGACCAGAAAAATAATCCTGAGCATGAAATATTAGGCAAATAACTCAACTGCTCCCTGCCTGGCTAGCTCTTCCCTGCAAACAGGGTCTCTAACACCACCTCCCGCAGGAGGTCATCCTTCCCTACCTGCCCTGTGTTCCCTGGGAATATGGGTGTGACCACTGCTCAAAGTAGAAAACAGCATTTGGAAATTGTTCCAAGGAATTTTCAAACCAGTAGCACTTAGAGCAAACTGCTGGAGCTGAAGGACTTAACTTTTTGTTCTCTAAGTGCCATTGAGCAGCCTCTCAGAAGCAGGACGGACAAGGCAATGCCAGCAGGTGGGAGGCAGACAGTTGAGTTCTATTTCTAGGTCTTCCATTACCTTGATGTGTGACCTTGCAAAAGCTCCTTAAAAAAAAAAACAAAACAATGTGTACCTGATTTTTTTTTTCATCTTTAAAATGCAGGTGGTAGTCATGAATACTTGTTTCCTGCAGGTTTGGTTTTGTAAACCTCTTCTGGAATGGAAAGTGCCACACAGCTGTGGGGTATTGTTCTCGTTAATAACCTCATTTTGGCGTAAGCTCACCCACTCCTATACTTCATATTAATATTCTACTGCGGAAAATATGCTGCAATAACAACTTGTCTGATTTCTTCTGCCTTCTCTTTTGGAAGATGACCGATGCACAAAATAGTTCAATTGTCCTGAAACAGGATGTGTGGTTTTCTCTTTCCATGTCAACATCTAAATGTGGCTATGTCTTCTCTACAGAAGCATCAGCTGGGTCCTTCTTGGTCCAGCCACTGGTTGCCAGTTGCACTGGTCTGCTTGGGCTGCCGTAACAAAACACCACAGGCTGGCGGCTTACACACCAGGAAGGTACTTCTCACAGGTCTATAGGCTAGAAGTCTGGGATCAAGGAACCAGCATACTGGTTTCTTGTGAGGGCCTCTTCCTGGCTGGTAGCGGGCCGCCTTCTCACTGTGTCCTCACATGGTCAGGGGAAGGAGAGAGAGGGAGAGACCCCAGGCATAGCTGCCTCTCCTTACAGGGCCCTAGTCCCATCATGAGGGCCCCACCCTCATGACCGCATCTAAATGCTGTCATCTCCCAAAGGCCCCAGCTCCAAATGCCATCACACTGGGGTTAGGGCTTCAACATGTGAATTTTGTGGGGGACACAATCCAGTCCATAGGACCAGTGCTAGCCTATCCACAAACAGGATTATTTTGTACCAATTTGCCCCAAATTACTTATAGCTCCCATTGGTGGTGTCTTGTGGGTCTTTGAAATTCACCTGGAGATGTCAGGATAATTGGTTATTATGCCAGTTTAGCATCATTGCCATTGTCATCCCCTGGAGAGGTGGGTGGGCCACAACCAGGGCTGCCCAGGACACGCCAGCCTGGTCACACTCAGAGAGCACCTGGACCCTTGGTGCACGTGCAGAGAAGGGTCCTGCCCAGTGTCGGCACAGCAGGAATGTGAAAGCCTTGAAGCTGGACTTTGTCCAGCGCTAAACTCATTTAGTAGCATAAGGCATCCTGGCTGGATACACAAAAGCACTGAGCCTCCTGCTCTGGGCTCCTCTGAGTTAGAGGGAGGGGTTCTGAAACCACCGCGGCTGCTAAGACGCCAGACGTGGCACAAGACTCTGGTGACACAGGAGGCAGCGTGGAGTGACATCTGCCCACCAGCAGCCTTATCTTGCTGACATCCTCTCCACAGCTTACTTGCAGGCTTGGGTTGGAGCAAAGTGATCTTGAATCAAGTCCAAGCTCATGCACAGCCTCCTTGAGCCCGGACAGACCACTCTGTGTCCTCGGAGACAAGTACGGCATGGTGAGCACCACTGACCCCAGCGCCCAGCCTGCTTCCTGCTCAGCCCCCCACCCACCCTGCCACGCACTCCCACGGGAAGCACCCCCAGGTCCTGGCTGTGCACAGACCTAGTCTTGGTGTCAAAGTCAGACCTTCCAGGCAAGATCGGATGGGACGGAGCTGTGGACACAGCCATGAAAGCCATGCTTCTTGGGAAACCTTGTCGCCTGAATGAGTCACATTTCTAATAGATGTGTTTTTTCCATAAAGCACAATTAATAATTCATCCAGCGTTTGTCAAACTTAACTCTATTGTCTTTGAACAGAATATGAAATACCCACAAGTGTTTGGTGCTGTCATCTTCCAGATCATGAAAGCAACCAAAACAGAAGAAAGCTTCTCTTTTATTGACTACTTTTCTGTTGGCTAAAGGGACACAGAACAATCCTAAAAAGGCCGGGCATTGAGGAAGGAGCCAGGGGAGCCCCGGCGGCTCTTTCTCCATCACCACGTTAACGGTGCTTGAAGAGTAATTGCTCTTTAATAAGTGTGGTCTTCTCGGGGGAAGGGGCGAAAGGGTTAATTTGATGCTTGACCCATTAAAACCGTTGACTCCAGGGAGAGCCTGTGGCTGATCGGATGATTATTGCTGCAGGAGAAGTGGTTGAAAACTGAGCTCGCTGGACCAGGTAATCAAGGGAAATCAGCACCCGGGGAGGACGGGCGCGCAGCACCAGCACGGCCACCTGAGACTCTATGACTTGTCGTCTTTCAAGCATTATAATGAGATTATAGTAACCCTAAACTGGCTGAAAACAGAAATCTGGCTGTCTGTCAAGTTCATTGTGTCGAGTTTTACAACAGTCCAGATCTGGTTCCTCTGAACCTGCCACAAGTGCGCTGGCAGGACGGCCTCAAAGCAGTCCCGTCGGCCTCCCGGCCAGCTCTGCTCTAGCCTCTGACCAATGCGCCATTGTCTAGTGCATGAAAAACTGGATAGCGTTTATTTTTTTACCATGCGATTCAAAAACTGATAATGTAATAGTGCACAAGTCTTTCCTCCTCCACGTCTGTGGCAGGTGTTCTGAATGTGCACATTGTTGAGGTACGAGCCCCTGAGCCCACACCCTCCGTCGCCCACACCCTGGAACTAGCACGTCAACTCTGCCTGTGCAGAGGGGACTCGGGGGGAGCTCAGGGCCCCCACAAAGAGATGGAGACATTCACTCTGGAGGAGCATGACTGGTCTTACCAGAACACTGTCCAGCTTGTTGGGTCACCTGTGCGGATGTTCCGGACACCGCTGCCGAAGTGCCACCAGCCACTCCTCTCCCGTCCTGGCAAGAGCTAACATTTCCTGGGCACTTACTGTGAGCCAGGTACGGTTCCTGTCATTTCCACGCAGCATCTCACTCAGTCCCAACCTGAGTCCTGCACTGCAGGGGAACCACAGCGGCCTTCCCAGACTAAGGTGCCAGGGCACAGTTTGCCGTGTCCCTAGCCAGCCAGGCACCGGGACGTGGCTCTACCGCTGGAGGTTTGCTGCCTCCTCCGTGGCATGTTAGGTGGTTGGTGAAGCTTGAGTCTTAAGAGACTGATTTGTAAAGGCCATGTGTTCTTTTAAGCAACATAATATTTTAGAATAGCAAACAGGAATGATTCACAAATGGCTAATCTTGCAAACACCTTTGCTTTTTGAGAACTGACGCTATGGAACACTGTGATGTCTGTTTCCAGAGGTTACCTCCGTAATTTAATCATTTCAGAGACTATTAATTAATATTCATGATGACTGTCAGCTGATGTAAACAGATGTAAAGGAAAGTAAAACCTCTCGAATATACTGAAATTCAGCCCTAAATCCTCACAGGAAAGTGGGAATGATGTGCACATATTGGACGCACGTGTCTGTTGGGTTGTGTAGAGCCCGAGTGTGTCCAGTGACGACTGGTGTCTGCTGAGGAGAGAAGAGTGGCTGCCATAGGCAGCCAAGAACCTGAGGCCAGGTGGTGAGGGGGCCGAGGCAGCCTGGGTTATGGTGGCCTCTCTTCTAGGGTTTTCCCTCAGCCACAGACTCACCCTGCGGCCACTTTATCTGTTGCTTTGCGTTTCATTTTTTCTCCTCACCTCCTCACATCACCTCCCCACAGCCAAAGCCACCTCCTGGGGTGTTGTGACCTTTGATGAGACAATTCTAGTGGGAGAGTCTTGGAGGGGCCAGGGGCCTGACAAGCGTGGGGGCCCACACGTGCTCGTAGAGCCTGGCGGTGCTCGGGTATGTGGCACTCGAGGGACTCCTACTGCTGACCTTGCTGGCCAGGCTGACCCCAGGGGCCTGCTCCTGCCCCAGCTGCGGGGACCGTGAAGGAGCCCCTGTGCAGAGGAAAGCATCCTCACTCACCCCTTTGTACCCAGCCACCTCGTTCAATGGCCTGTGCTCAGGTGGTTCAGCAGTTAACCTGGGCAGAAATGCAAGTGGCAGGAGACAGCCTGCCCCGGGCTCAGGGGTGCAGAGCAGCTCCTGATTCGGGCATCGCTGGAGGGCAAGTTGGATAAGGGTCTCCGTCATCCTGGGTTGGTTTCCTTCATCCCTACCTCTGGTACCATCATCATCTGACCCAGCAAAAAGCATAGAGGCCCAGGGGTGGCTCTCAGAGCTAGCCGGTGCCCCAGGCCTGGGGCCTCCCTCTCTCCCAGCAGCCTGGGTCACCTGTGGGCACAGACTAAACCTGTGGAAAGGCGGTGGGTGCCCTGAGTCATGACTCAAGCATGAGCTTGGCATTTAGACTACTCAGATCCTTCATAGCAGATGGCGCTGGGCCACACCAGATTACCCCAATCTGAGCCATCAGGATTGGGGCTGTGGAGAAATGAACTACTCAGATGTTCAAATAAATGTTAACACCATCAGTGTGGTGACAATTTATGGATACTGCTCTGCGGTAGCCTTTTATTGAAGATTGGCGTGATAGATGTTGGGGGCAGTCCAGACATAACAAGGTAACCACATATATACACACATATATGGACGTGTGTCCATGCTATGTATATCCGTCCGTAAATCTCGAGGCCAAGATTGTGGTCTTGAAATTTTGTTTCTCACCAAAAGGAACCAAAGCTCTTTGGGGAAACAGCTGCCCCCAGGCCTGGAGGAGAACAAGACGAGCCTAGGATGTTCTGTCCCACTACGCGGTGACGGAGCCCATGCAAGGAGGCTGCTAATGGCCCAAGACAGAACAGCTCTATCGTCAAAGTGCAATAACTGCAATGGATTGAAACCTGACACATATGCTCAAATCCACGACTTCTTAATGAAACTAAAAAAAAAAAAATTAATTGGTACCACTGGAGAATGCTAATGAATAATTCATTATTTTGAAAACTAGTAAACAAAAGGGAGGGTATCAAATATTTATCTCATCTTTCCAATATAAACCACACGACTGTGTAACCAGATATAATATGAGGAAAATCTTCCTTTAACACAAACGTCCCAGCTAATCAGTGGACAAGAAGTGATAGAACTGGAACATGACCATGCTGCACCCCAAGCGTGTTGATGTATCAGGATGCGGAGCTGCCGCAGCTGCAACCTTACGGACGGACGAGGGGGATGAGGGACAGGACAGCACCGAGAGCCCCAGGGCAGATGCAGAACCTCCCGGAAAGCACCGCGTTCTCCCCAGCATGAAACTCGAATCTGAGCAACCCCCTAGAGCTAATTGCAGTTTATGGGAAATTCGGAGGAACGGGTTAGACCAAACCGCCGGAGTGCAACGGGGAAAACCCAAGTGTGGAAACCCCATAGAACAAGGACTGTTTCCTTCAACAAATGAATCACAAGGAAAAAGAAAAGGAAAAACAGCTGTGAGATCTGTAGATTGAAAAGACTCACCAAACCTTTCAACCGTCGTAATTGTAGGAGTCTTATTTTCATCTTGGCTCAAGCAAATTAAAAAACAAACTGAAAAATATATTTATTTATGACGTACATATATCAGATATACAACATTAAATAACAGGGTTGGGAAATTTAAGCACTGACTAGGTATTTGATGCTATTAAGGAATTATTGTTATTTTTTTAGGTGTGACAGTGTAATGTAATCATTTTTTTAAAAGAGAATCTTTATTTGTTTAAAGATCCACGCCTAAATATTTACACATGAACATATGTGCCCATGGGGCTTTGCTGGGGGAGGTGCGGACTGAACAAGACCTCTGCGAAGGGCTGATTGTCCAAACTGTGAAATGGGTGTGTAGGGGTTGTTGTGCTATTTTCTCCACTTTTATATGTTTAACACAATTTGAAAAATAAAACATGTACACATGCTTATAGTCTCAGATTCTTGGAAAATAAAAGCGTTTTTACTATTGCTGAAACACTGAACATTTCCTGCTCCTACTTGTAACATTTCTCTGTGCACACACAAACACACACACAAGCATATATTCCCTAGGAATATATAGTCACGGATAACTAGATGTACATTTTAATTGCTTTCCCTAGTGAACAAGATAATGCATTCGGGAGCCCCTGATTAAAAACATGAACTGTAAAATTATGCTGCAAAGTTTAGAAAACTTTCAGAGGTTACATTTTGACATACTCAGATCTTGCCTTTAACAATGACAGAATGCTACACAAAAATACTGCATTTCATCTGGTATGAGTCTTTATCTTATCTTGACAGATTATTGCTGGTTAAATTGTAGTGCTGACTTAAAGGCAGGACTCTTCAAGGGAGTCAGAAATTAAGGCTTCACCAAATGGTAATAAAGCTATTAAAAATGCAAACAGCAAACAGCTACACTGTACAGGTTAGACAGCTAATCCAAACTAGCAGTTTAAAAAGCAGAGCAATTACACTTTTATTTAAATGCAAGGAATATGAGCAAGAGTAGAATGAGGAGCCTTGTTTAAATGCATTCTTTTGAATATTTATTAGAAATAATACATGTAGTTAAGCCACTTATCTGATTTCAGTGAATAAGTAAAATGCAAAAGATCAATTTTCATAATTATACCAAAGAAGTCTGTCTTTCATAAAAATCTCATTAATAACACCATTATTACTGAAAAAATATCTTGGTATTATTATTGTTATTCTAATTATCAGCAAAATGCTACTGATAATGTTGTCATAAAATTTCCTTTTAGTATCCTATTAAGAGAGATAGACTAAGTAGTGGTTTAAGTTAAATCTAGACCCTAAGTGGCATTATAAAAATCTTCTTTGTGTATTTGGTAAAATACATTATGTGTATAATTACATAAATTGCTATGAGTTTGGCAAACAGGACTTTATGTGCATGTATGTCTTTATGTTGCACATAGTGGCCAAGCACACGTGCATACATGCACACCCATGATGCCGTTCCCACTTGCTCAGGCTTTAGGAGGACAATAGTAGGGATGGGTGGAAGTCACACCATGTATTATCTCAAGAAGAAATATTCTTGTTATTATCCAACAGTGGTGCCTGCTTTTAAAAGTTTATATAATGATTTTTACTTTTGCTCCTTAGTCATTTACCTGTGCTTACTAACACCACCTTTGGAGGAACCTGTGTCTTTTGGAGTCTGATACTGCACTGACACTTATGCCCAGATGCAGGGAAAATTGCTCCACTCCTCGTCAGCCGTCTCCGAACAACCGTGCCTAGAGAGGAAGGGCCTCAATAGCCATTTGATTCTGATTGTTTGGTAGAAATAAAACAATGAGTAGCCTGAATCTCTGGCAAATATTGCTGCTGCAGAACAAAGCAAAACAGAAAGCATTTTGAGACTTCTCTTCGAGTAATGAGCTCCATTAAGAAAAAAAGCATTTGAAGCCAAATTAACTCTGCAGTTATTATTGGGACTTTGTGCTTAGTTCCAATTAAAAAAAAAAATGAAGGGACAAACCCAAGTGTCTTTGTTCCAGCAGCAAAGTTTCCCGCCGACGCTCCAGCCCCGCTCAGTGGACGGGGCCAATGAGGGGCCAGGCACATGTCACGCACCCGAGTAGGGCAGTTAAATTTCTCTGTTATGAGACCACGGAACAGACGGCCACGGATCCTTTCACTCTTCGCTCAGAATTGGTACAGAGTGAATAAACAATCAAAAATAAGCCCGCCTAATTTAATACCGTTTGTGAGTTTATTTAAACATCATTGTGCTGGTGTGAGTAAAGACAGGAATATCTAAAGCACTTCAATGTTGAACCTTAGTTGGTGAGTTAATGCTAAAATATCTCTTTAAATTGGAAGAAATAATTTTTTTCACAATGTAAATGAGCAGAAATAGCCATAATGAAGTAAAAGTCTTATTTTTATTTTTAGCTCAAAGCTGGAGAAGTAAAGAAATTTTGGAATGTGAAATGATGGGTCACCTCGGGCCCCCACCATGTCACAATTGCCACCCAGTGTGGCCCAGGATGGAGCTTGGGGGGTGCGGGGGACACTTCCAGGGGCTGCAAGCCCAGCTGTGGCTACAAGGGACTGTCCTCTCTGGGGAAGAAGCTCCAGCTCAGAGGGATCCCAGGGCCATCCTTGGAGAAAAGGAACCTCACAGGCAGGGCGAGGGGCTCCCTCATGTCACGGGATGTTAGAATGTCAGAGGCAGATTCCGAGCTCAGAGTTCTACCTCCCACACGGTCAGCACCTCCCTGCACAGTGTGGTGCAAGGAGCCCTCTGGCCTTGGCCCGGGGAGACCTGCTGACCCCACAGCACTGCTAGATGATTGGGGCAGAAAGTTCTATCAGAAACCAAGCCGGAATTGCATCCAACTGTGTGCCTCGTGATCCTGACTCAGCCCCCGGAGCTGTACACATTCAACTTTGGTCCTGTGAAAGAGACCTCGAACCTCTGAGGACAGTGACGATGACACTCTGACTTAGGTTCCTCTGGGCTCCAGTTGCAGCTTCAACTTTGCCACACGTGATCTGACCTCACCATCGTCACCACAGTGCCGTGGCGGGAGTCAGCTCGTCTGGGTTCCTTTCCCTTCCACTCATTCCACTGAGCCTCAGCTCTGTGCCAGGCGCTGTGTGGGGACTGAGGGGAAGAAGGGGCGGTGGGAGAGAGAGAGGGAAAGGGAGCGAGAGAATGAGAGTGGGGGGCACAGAAGGGAGGAGGAGGGAGGAAGACAGAAGGAAACGGAGAAAGAGGAGAAAGAGTGCAGTGAACACGGTGCCACAGGACGGTCTGGGTGGGGAAATTCCAGTAGAAAGGGACAGCGCCTAGAGGAGGGCCCAGTGGCCAACAAACTCTACCTTAGAAAAATTCCTTTAAACCAAGACCTACACGGTGAGTATGTGCTGGTCAGATACAGGGAAGAGGAGTCTAGAGTAGCCTGGAAAGTTCCCTCATGGTCTGGCTGGGAAATCGTGCATAGCTGCCATCCGTGCTGGGCAGGAGAGCGGCCTGGCCGCAGGGAGACCCGAGCCCTGGGGTGGGCGCAGCAGCCGTGGAGCATCTCCAAGGCAGCCTGGGGGCAGGGACCTGTCGGGGGGTCACCGCCCTCGGGAAGGAGAGGGGCTGTCAAGGGAGCAGATGTGTAGAACACTGTGCTTAACATAGTTCTGTGACACATCAGCTACAGTGTGGGTTAAATGGGTTTGGCTATGCCCAGCGGGGAACCTAACTTCTCTCTTCAGCCCTATTTCTGTGAAAAAGTACTCTCAAGTCCTGTCACGAACTTGAATCCAACCTGTTTGTAAACTGGACACCACCGACACAGTAACTTTGGCAGTGCCCAGGGGGAGCGCCGGTCTCTCGGTGGCTCTTGGTGCACCCTGGCTCTCTCGGACCTCTCTGAGGAAGGACAGCAGGGACCATAGGACAGTTAAGACGGCTGCATGGGGCCATTTGTAAAAGGACCTGAGCTGGTTTCTGTGGCTCTAAGTTCACCAAACCAAAAGAATAGAAAAGCTAAAGCCTAGAGACATTTTTTTTTTTTTAAAAAAAAGAGCTTTAAAAAATAAGCCATAAAATTAAACCCTCTAGGAAGGGGAAGTCTTGGCTAATCGCTGCTGTTGTTCAGTATTAACAGAGAATCTGTGGGTACCGTCCCTGTGGCTGAGATCACCAGCCTGTGGCCAGGGACTATCATTTAATTTTAATTTCCAATCTGTCATGGAATGATGCTTTTATAAAGGAAACCAAAAATGAATTACTAAAAAGTGAAGTAGAAGTAACCTGTAAAAGACAAGCCGGATTTTTTATTATGAGATTTAATACGTGTAACATTCCTTTCTCAAACTGCTATAAGAGTTTTGAAACTCTCCCTCTCCACATCTGCCTCATCTACAGTGACCTCGGCTTGTGGTGTGGGCTGGCCACGCACCATACAGGGGTTTGATGTCGCCGATTACGGTTTCCATCCATGGAACAATTTGGTGTGTGCTTAGGATTTTAACAGTAAGTATTCATTTTGTGTTTTCCTTTTTGACCTGGAATTCCCAGAAGCAATAGGACATATTGCCATTATTGTGGTGACTTTAGATGCTAAAATCAATTCTCTGGTTTCCTTTTCTTTAGGGGAATATTGTTATTCCTGCAAAGACAGTTACTGGGGCATCCGGGAGAAAGGGAGAAGGTGACTGTTCCTTAAACTGAAGAAATGATCTTCTAGGGGAAATGAAGTTAGAGAGAAATAAAATATAGGCGAGAACTCAAGTGGCACCAGCCTTGGCAGTGGCCATGTGACGTGTATTCAGCTCCCACCCAGATGTGAATCTCTTGAGATTAAATCAAAATTCCACTGCTCCTTGGTTATGCCATGATCGAGCTCAACCAGCAAACATCAGCTACGTTTGCTTTCAAGGTTTGGTGAGAGGCGCTGTGACACTCTCCCCCCCTCTGTAACTGGCCTGTTTTATTTCTTCTGTGGTCACCCTCACACCCCTGCCTGCCTCTCCTGTATCTCAGCCGGAATTTCCACAAGTCAGTTGATAAAATGATTAAACAATAAGAAGTTTCTAGAATGAGGAGGTAATCTGGGGCTACCTGTGGGACAGAACTCTGGCCTCTCCCAGCTCTGTGCACCCACATTTCCCTCCGTAGCCTGGGGACAAGGGGTGTATTGCTTGGTGCCACCTCCCTGAGGCAGTTTTGCTGCAGGATCCTACGGCTGATAAGCTTGTTCCAGTGTATGGTCTCAGCCTTCCTCTTTCTGTGTGTTTCTATTTGTGAAGGCATGTGCATAAGCAATAGGATTTTATTTTCGAAGAAAGGACCTACTAAAAAAAAGTGACCCTAATGAATGTCATTAAGAAGGAAGTGAGGCTTTCTCACTGGAGACGGAATCAGCTCTTGATGGCCAGGAAAAGACTGACGTTGTAAACAGTCCAGCGTGTCCATGGTAACAAGCAGTTCACATTTAACTTTTCGGGGTATAAAGGAGGTAATTACTTTCTTCTTTACATTTGTATAGTTTATAACAGCAGTAATACCGCCCCCACCCCCCAGGTCAGACAACTCCTGGTGATTAACAACCAACGGGCCATTTTCATTTACGATTTTTTCTTAAGGGCCTTTGATTTCACTCTAGGTTTTTAAACTCCTCTGGTCACTTGCTAACTGCCCAAAAATGTCCTCCTCATGGGTCATGATTGCCCCCACGCTCCTGTTCTCAAGACAAAGGCAAATCCACTCACAATGTCTTGCTGTGTGGCCCTGGGCTCGTCTGCTAGTGGCACTGTTTTGTGCCACTCTGTGTATGTGTTTGTGCAAGTGGATCTGTGCATTTGAGGGGTAGCTATTAGGAGACAGCAGATGACAGGATGCACAGTGGACAAAAGAAGACTTGCTCTCTGTGTTTTACAAAATGAAAGTGGTAATACCACTCCGGAGTCTTCATTTAACCATCTGCCCGTACCTGTAGGCATTCAAGCTTTATAGATAACACAAGAAACATGTATCAGTCACCACCAGGTGTGTGAGCCAGATGATGCAGGATTACAGTGATGTATTTACTCTTTAGGCAAAAATGTATTACACTTTGACTAAGTACAAACCTTCTGCTAGACTTCGGCCGTGCACGAGACGTGCTCACAATCTGTTGAAAGAGACGAGTATAGACAGTAAACCCTACTAGAAGCATGCAGAATTAGCATCTTTAAGGAGACACAGTAATTGTAAGATTGTCCAGATGTTGTCATTTCCAACTACAGCTTTTGCAGCAGGAAGACAGTGCTGTCACCTGATATCCAACTGCAGAGGACACGTCCTCTGATGCTCTTTAACCGTTTACGTGGTCGGGAACGTTTGCGGGCTCACAGGACAGACCTCAAGGTGGATTAAAACAGGCAGCACCCAGGGTAGGTGCTGCGGCTGGTGAGAGGACGCCGGGTGAACCACAGTTCTCTATCCTGTGTGAGCACCGAGTTTGCTGCAGCTGCCAGTGCAGCGGTGGGAAATAAATGTCTAACCCTGCGCTGTGGCTTTTGAGATATGAGGCTTCCTTATGACGCAGGCCCTGTGTCTGTGGGTGGGTAGGAGCTGAACGCGTTTGGGTCCATTAGTGACGCAATTGTTCAGCAGTGGAGGAGCTCGGATCACAGGCTCTCGGGGGTTCTTAACTCACGAAATACAATCCTCTGCCTGTAATACTCCTGACAATCCCAGAGTTCTGTACACACAGACGTGAGAACCAGATGATTACGTTTGTTGCTTTTAGCTTTCTGTATGTATCATGAACTATGTGTAAAGGCAATTTTTAAATGGCAGTCTTAAAAACAGCAGCTACCCAAATGACAACATTAACGCGTTTGACAAGTGGTGTAGGCAGAATTGACGATGTCGTCTGTTTTGGAGGATGGTGCAGCACCGCAGGACACAGCCTCCCTGCGTACCTGTGGCCGGGCAGGAAAGAGCAGGCTCCACTTGCTAGGACAGGGCTGGGGGTCACCCGCTCTGCAGCTGGGGTTGCTGCATCAGAGGCAGACAGCTTCGTGCCTCTCCGCATCACGATGCACTGAGTACCATGGCTAAAAAAAAATTAAAAAAAGGAAGGAAGGAGAAAAAACAAACTACTCTACTCTGCAATTTGTTCTCAAGGGAAGGCTGTTGCTTTTAGATTCACTGAAGCCGAGCACGCACTTCTTGTTGCCAGGTGCTCTCATGGCCGCTCCTGTAAATACTCCGTCGAATCCCCACCAGGGTTAATCTGCCAGGTTTCTCACCGCTTGGGGTTCCCGTTCCTCTTGGGGTTCCCGTTCCTCTCAAGTCCTGCACTTTGCTCAAAGTTAAGCGTTGGTGATTCTTTAGTGTCTCTTCTCCCCTCCCTGCCAGCGGGGACCCCTCGTCACCTCCCAGCATATGAAGCTCGTGGACATCTGTCTGTCTTCCCACCTCTAAACACAGGACATCAATCAAAGGAGTCGACATGGACACGAACAACGGCGTTGACAAACCTCTGTCGTCTCTCACGGCCAGAGAACAGGCCCATCTGCCCCACAGGACACTGTGCTTCACTCTTCCAGCTGGCAGACACGTCCAGCACCAGGACACGCCGGGCATGGTGCCCGCACGTGATTCCCATGGGGAGCAGGCCACGGCGGCCCCCACAGAGGTCAGACTGCAGTGGACAGTGGACAGCAAGGCAAAGGCTCACCAAGTGATGGAGGAACACGACTGGGTGCTGTGCCTGAGGACACCAGAGGGCCAGGGACAGAAAAAACCACTCTGGAGAGGTAACAACGCAAGCCGGGTTCTAGTCATGCAGAGAGTGGGGAAGAGCAAATGTAGAAGCTCTGGGGTGGGGTCTGGTGTGGCCGTGCAGGACAGTGTGGCCGTGGACAGTGTGGCCGTGCAGGACAGTGTGGCCGTGGACAGTGTGGCCGTGCAGGACAGTGTGGCCGTGGACAGTGTGGCCGTGCAGGACAGTGTGGCCGTGGACAGTGTGGCCGTGCAGGACAGTGTGGCTGTGGACAGTGTGGCCGTGCAGGACAGTGTGGCCATGCAGGATGGTGTGGCCGTGGACAGTGTGGCCATGCAGGACAGTGTGGCCATGCAGGACAGTGTGGCTGTGGACAGTGTGGCCATGCAGGACAGTGTGGCCATGCAGGATGGTGTGGCCGTGGACAGTGTGGCCATGCAGGACAGTGTGGCCATGCAGGATGGTGTGGCTGTGGACAGTGTGGCCATGCAGGACAGTGTGGCTGTGGACAGTGTGGCCATGCAGGACAGTGTGGCCGTGGACAGTGTGGCCATGCAGGATGGTGTGGCCATGCAGGATGGTGTGGCTGTGGACAGTGTGGCCATGCAGGACAGTGTGGCCATGCAGGATGGTGTGGCTGTGGACAGTGTGGCCATGCAGGATGGTGTGGCTGTGGACAGTGTGGCCATGCAGGACAGTGTGGCTGTGGACAGTGTGGCCATGCAGGATGGTGTGGCTGTGGACAGTGTGGCCATGCAGGACAGTGTGGCCGTGCAGGACAGTGTCGCCATGCAGGACAGTGTGGCCATGGACAGTGTCGCCATGCAGGACAGTGTGGCTGTGCAGGACAGTGTGGCCATGCAGGACAGTGTGGCCATGCAGGACAGTGTGGCCGTGGACAGTCTGGCCGTGGACAGTGTGGCCATGCAGGACAGTGTGGCCATGCAGGACAGTGTGGCCATGGACAGTGTGGCCGTGGACAGTGTCGCCATGCAGGACAGTGTGGCCGTGCAGGATGGTGTGGCCATGGACAGTGTGGCCGTGCAGGACAGTGTGGCCGTGGACAGTGTGGCCGTGCAGGATGGTGTGGCCATGGACAGTGTGGCTGTGCAGGACAGTGTGGCCGTGGACAGTGTGGCCGTGTAGGACAGTGTGGCTGTGCAGGATGATGTGGCCATGGACAGTGTGGCTGTGTAGGACAGTGTGGCCGTGCAGGATGGTGTGGCCATGGACAGTGTGGCTGTGCAGGACAGTGTGGCCGTGGACAGTGTGGCTGTGTAGGACAGTGTGGCTGTGCAGGATGGTGTGGCCCTGCACAGTGTGGCAGGGCCCGCAGGATCCTGCAGTCTCTGAGGTTGGCAGGATCCAGAGGCCACACCCAGGTATCTGATTTCCTTCTAACTGTGAAGAGGAGCCATGGAGCTGGTCAGAGATCAGACTGATGATGGTAAAAGTTCTCTCTGAGGCCCCATGGGAGAACGGAAGGCAGGAGACCACCGTCGTGGTGCCAAGGACGATGGCCCTCGGAGGCAGAGCAGCAGCAGAGGCAAAACTGAGCTAGGTGGGTGTGGAGAAATGTGGCTTAGGGGAAAGAGGGCTCAGGAGGTCCCCAGGCTCTGGCCCCAGCGACGGACAATGATGGCACTGCTGACCGAGACAGGCAAGCAGAGCTTTCTCCATGCCAGCCTGCAAATCTCAGCACAGGAGACCCCCAACTCTGGAAGAGATGGGATGCAATGTGCTTAACAACAAAACAATGTTGAGCATAATTCAACTGGGGGTTGTTAAAACGATTCCTTGTGAGTTTGTAGTGCTTCAGGTTCATTATTTTCAGAGACACAGAAGTGACAGAATTGTTTGCTAGTGTGCCACATAAACTAGTTTTTGCCCCCAATATAGACTTTGAAAATGCATGTTTAAGAAAAAATGATCAGATTTGGGGACGTTACATCTTGAGCAAAGAAGATGCACACCCTCCCCCTTCCTGACGCCTCCCCTTTTGCAAAGCTTCACACTCACTTACAAACATCTTTAAATTTCTAGATGATCAAGTTCCAGGAACATAATTAATTTGGTTCCCTCTGATGGGAGGATGAGCCAAGCTAAAGGAGTAGCTTTTAAAGGAGCTCTTATCTCAGCCCGAATTGTAGATGAGCTTTTTAATTAACTGAACAATTTAACTGAAACTATTTTAGTTAATACCATCCAGGAATTTCTGGTGAGTCTGTGTGTGATTTGTGTGTCTTCTGGATCATGCTGGTATTTTTTCTTTGGTTCCTAAATGTTATTTACCTTGTTTTAGTCTCTTGTTTAATTGATACATAATAATTGTACATATTTACAGGGTGCACGTGATATTTGGATACAGGCGTACAATGTGTAATGATCACATCAGGGCATTTAGAGTATCCATCACCTCAAACACTAATCATTTCTTTGTGCTGGAAACATTTCAAATCTTCTCTTCTAGCTATTTTGAAATACATGATAGATCATTTTGCATGCGGTTCACCATTACGTCCTGCGGCAGTTTTCTGCCAACTAACAGCTGTCATTAATGCAACTTATTCCCAAAAGCTCCCACCTGGAGCTTGACTCCTCCTTCACTCGAGTCCCAGATGAAGCAACCACATCATGACTGCATGTCAATTCAGGGCATTATTTATTTAGTTTTTAAATTGACAAATAATAATTGCATGTTTTACGGGGTTCAATGTGATGCTTCGATACATGTATGCATGTGGAATGAGCAAATCAGGCTAATAACACCTCCATCACCTCACACACTTACCACCTCTTTGTGGCGAGAACATTCAAGATCCACTCTTTCAGCTATTTTGGAATATATGATACATTGTTATTAACTATAGAGACCTTGCTGTGCAATAGATCACCAAAACTTATTCCTCTTGTCTAATTGAAACTTTGCACCTTTTGGCCAATGTCTGTCCCCCTGCCCCGACCCTGGCCACCACCATCCTACTCTTCACTTCCCTGAGTTTGAATGTTTAGACTCCACATATAGAGTGAGATCCTGTGGCATTTGTCATTCTGTGCTGGGCTTATTTCCTTTAGCGTAATGTCTTCCAGGTCCATCCATGTTTTCCCAGATGGTGGAACTTTCTTCTGTTTAAAGGCTGAGTAGTGTTCCACTTCGGATGCAAACCGCATTTTCTGTGTGCATTCCACCTTTGGGGACATGTCTTGACTATTGTGAAGAATGCTGCTGTGAATGTGAGAGCACGGATCTCTCTTTGATGCACTGATTTCCTTTCTTTTGGATACATGCCCAGCAGTGGGAATCTGGGTCATACGGTAGTTCTGCTTTTAACATTTTGAGGAACCTCCATGCCATTTTCCACAGTGCCCGTACAGTGTACAAGTGTCCCTTTTCTTCAAATCTCCTATTCTCCATGCTGTTAGCATCACTCTCTATATCTTATTTAATTTTTAAAGTATGTTTTTAGGGCTTATAAAGTACATTCTTTTATTTAAAAGAAAAAGTCAGAGAACAGCTGAGCTAAAATAATCTGTATCAGACAGCTTTGCAACAGAGCAGGGGATAAAGGGATAGATGTGGAGGAAAGGGAAGGGGCAGGGAAAAGGAAGGAAGAAGGGAAGCAGGAAGGAGCATAGAAGGGAGACAGGCGGGAAGGTGGGAGGAGGTGATGAGGGGAGGCTAAAAGCCTCTGCTCCGAAGGCTGCTTGGTCATGTGTCGAGGCAAACATGGCTTAAGGGTGAGTTCCTCTGTGTCTCAGTGTCGGACGAAGGCCCTGTGGTCTGGCTTAGCACAACAGTTCATCAAAGGACCATATCCCCATGCGCAATAAGAGGATTTGCTGTTGAGGCTGCGGGGAGAAAAAAGTAAAACAGAAAGACTGAATGCAGAGGAAGGCCCTCAGCTGGTGAAGGGTTCCTGCTGTGCCCCGTTGCCCACGGCAACACTGGAGTGGCAGAGGCCTTTTCATCCCGGACTCTGCCTGGGGCCTGCGGCCAAGGTCCAGGGGGCCAGCTGGCCAGGAGTCCAGGACGCCTCGTCCCCGGAGCCCTTTGCCAGTGCCCACCAACAGCTCTCAGTGTCAGAGCTGCCCCGGGTGTATCTCAGGGACCACACATGGCACCAAAGCTTGAGGACACTTTTGGGAGGAGGTCGTGGACGTGAGGCCTATTCAGAAGGGCTGACCATGGGGAGCCAGGCAGTCAGGTGTGAACATGGTGCAATACTCACTCCATTTGTTTCTGCAGGAACAAACCATAGAAGGAAATTGACAAGAGGGGAAGGAAAAGGCCAACCTGTGGACCAGAGGATGGATGGTGGATGGCTACTCCTGGGTTGTTGTAATTTTCTACACATGGTAGAGGGAGAACAGAAGAATCCAAAGGCCCCAACTAGGAGAGAAAATAGAGGTGTGCTGTAGGCATAAAGTTTTTTATTACAGGGGATAAGGGGTTGCACTGCTGCGAGTCCAGGTCCAGGGTCAACTGCAGAGCCCTGCACCCCAGAGCATCAACATGGCTCTCAGCACCGCACAGGCACACGCGGAATGACCCTGCACCCCAGAGCATCAACATGACTCTCAGCACCACATGACCATATCAATACAGCCCAGGACTTTGAGGTTGCTGTAAGCTCTGACCACTCACTGCACTCTGCCTGGGGCAACAGAGAGAGAGAGACTCTGTCAAAAAAAAAAAAAAAAAAAAAGACTGTTTCCCTCCATAAAATTAGGAATGATATTGTTCCTAACGTTGTCCAATCTCACTACTTCTGTTTTCTATTCAACATAACACTGGAAGTCCTAGCCAATGAAATTAAGCAAGGAAGAAACCCAAAGTATAGATTGCAAAGGAAGAAATAAAACTATCTCTAGTCACAGATGATCGGATCATCTACATAATAAATCCTATAGAATCTACATAGAAAAATCCTAGAATTAATAGTTGAGTTTAGCAAGGTCAAAAGATACACCCTCAATATACTAAAAAAAATTAATTATACATCTATATATTAGAAATGAACAATTAGAAATTAAATTTTAAGTACCATTTGAATTGCAGCATACAAATGAAATATGTAGTTGTTCATAGCACAAAAATTGCAGGATTTATATACTAAAAAAACTACAACATGCTGATGAAAGAAATCAAAGAAGGCCTAAATAAATGGAGCAATGTCTGTGTGCATGAACTGGAAGACAGTGTCGTTAGCATGTTAAATCTCCTCAAATGGATCTGTAGATCCAAGGCAATCCTAATAAAACCCCAGCAGGAGTCTTTTATCAGGTTGGTGCAAAATAATTGCCATTTCAGACCATGAATTTTAAATCATTATAACTAGGCTCAAACACATCTTTATTAATCAAAATATGAACCATTACAATCAACACATTGATGCCAATGAGAAATAAATTTGTTTATCCCTGTAGCATAATTCAACAGCAGGATTAAACAAACTCTTGGAAAACATTTTCTGTAGCCTGCTGGTTGTAGAAGTGTTTTCCCTGCAAAAAGTTGTTGAGATGCTCGAAGAAGTGGTAGTTGGCTGTTAAGAGGTCAGGTGAATATGGTGGATGAGGCAAAACTTCATAGTCCAATTCATTCAACCTTTGAAGCATTGGTTGTGTGACCTGTGATCAAGTGTTGTTGTGGAGAAGAATTGGGCCCTTTCTGCTGACCAAGGCCGGCTGCAGGCATTGCAGTTTTCAGTGCATCTCATCAATTTGCTGAGCAGACTTATCAGATGTAACAGTTTCACTGGGATACAGAAAGGTGTAGTGGATCAGACCGGCAACAGGCCACCAAACAGTGACCATGAACTTTTTTGGTGCAAGTTTGGCTTTGGAAAGTGCTTTGGAGCTTCTTCTCGGTCCAACCACTGAGCTGCTCATCGCCGATTGTCATATAAAATCCACTTTTCATCGCACATCACAATCCGATCGAGAAACGCTTTGTTGTTTCGTACAAGAAGAGAAGACGATAGGACACTTCAAAATGATGATGGTTTTGATTTTCCATCAGCTCATGAGGCACCCACTTATCGAGCTTTTTCACTTTTCCAATTTGTTTCAGATGCCGAATGACCTATGTTGAGTTCTTTGGCAACTTCTCCTGTAGTTGTAAGAGGATCAGCTTCAATGATGGCTCTCAATTAGTCATTGTCAACTTCCGATGGCCAGCCACTGCACTCCTCATCTTCAAGGCTTTCATCCAAAATTTCTTGAACCACCACTGCACTGTACGCTCATTAGCAGTTCCTGAGGCAAATATGTTGTTAATGTTATGAGTTGTTTCCATTGCTTTATGACCCATTTTGAACTTGAATAAAAAAATTACTTAAATTTGCTTTTTGTCTAACATCACTTCCATAGTCTAAAATAAATATAAAATAAACAGCAAGTAATAAGTCATTAGTGAAAAAAATAAAGCAAGAAATGCACATTAAAATGATGTATAACATAACCACATTTATTTAAGAATATATTCCAATATCAAATGGCAAATGTCAACAATGCTAAAACTGCAATTACTTTTGCACCAACTTAAAATACAATAGACAACTATTGATTCTAAAATTTGTGTGGAAATGCATAGTTGCTAGAATCACCAAAACAATTTTGAAAAAGAACAAAATTAAAACTACCAAATTTCAATACTTTGAAGCTATCATAATCAAGACAATATTAGACTGGCAAAAAGATAGCTATACATCAATCGAAGAGAGAATAGAGCTCAGAAATAGGCAAGCACAGCCAATTTTTGACAAAGGCACAAACACAATTCATTGGAGAAATAGTCTTTTTAACAAATGGCACTGGAACCACTGAACATTTGTATTCAAAAAAGGGTCTCTATTAACTAAAAATATTAATAAATCATAGACTTAAATGTAAAGTATACAACTATGAAATGTTTAGAAGAGAATATAGGAGAGAACCATTGTGACCTTGGTTAGGAAAACATTCTTAGATTAAACACGGAAAGCATAACTCATAAGAAATTAATAAACTAGGTTTTATCAAAATTATAAACTTTTGCTCTGTCCAAGTCACTGCTAAAAGAATACAAGATGCAGATCAGGATAAAATATTTTTAAATCACATACCTGACAAAGGACTTGTATACAAGTATATACAGAACTCTCAAACTCAACAATAAGAAACCAAGCAACCAACTAATTAAGTTAGAAAATGTTTGGACACATACTTTACCAAAGTAAATACATGGATCACAAATGAACACATAAAAATGCTCAATAGTCATTAGGGAAGTGAAAATTAAAGCCACAATTATATACTACTATATTTAATATATTTAGCCTGAGTATTAATGACTAAATTCTTTTTAGTTACAATACTAAGCGTTGGTGAGGCTGGGGAGCAATTGGAGTTCTTATACAATGCAAAATGGTTACAGCCATTTACAGAAAACAATTTTGAAATATCTTATAAAGTTAAACATAATCTTATAAGAACTTACAAATATGTATTTGTATTTACCCCAATGAAATGAACACCTGTGTTCACAAAAAGATCACTTTTCCAAATATTTTGGCAGTTTTATTTGTAATAGCCAAAAATAAGAAAGAATTCATGTGTCTCACTTGGGAACAGGTAAACAAACTGTGGTCCCTCACAGGACAGAAACCCACTCAGCAACAAGAGAGAATGAGCTACTCACACACCACAACATGAAGGAACCTTCACCGTGTCACATGCCAAGTGGAAGACGCCAGGCGCAAGGGGCTCCACTCTGTGTGATTCCACTTGCGTGACATTATGGAAGAAGCAAAACTATAGGGCCAGAGACCAGACCAGCAGTCACCTGGGCTCGCAAAACCCAGGTGGAGGGGAGGGGCAGGGGCAGGGATGTGACCCCAGAGGGTGTGGTGCAAGGATGTGAGGGGAGAGGGTGGCACATGTTCCTTTCCTGATGGTGGTTACCTGACTCTTTGCATTTGTCAAAAGTCACAGAACTGTGCATCAAAACAAGCACATTTTCATGTACGTGAATTTTAAAAAGTTTCTTTAAAAAGTATACAATGAAAATTAATTCTTTTTTCTATAAAAAAATTTAAACACAATTAAAAAAAAAATTTAAATTTAAAATAAGGAAAAGTTACCTATATCCTTACCCAAAGATAACAACAATGGGAATTTTAGTGGATTTCTTCATATTTTTCTGTGCATGCATTTTTTTCTTAGTTTGTTTTTGGATTTTTTAAAACCTAGGTTGTCATGTATGTAGTCCACAGTTGCCTGCTGGAGGCTCCCAGTTTCGTTCTCCATCTAGAGTCCCTTTAAAATAAAAAATGAGGCACCTCTTACCCCTGAACCCTGTTTCTCTGCTTCCATGGTGACCTTCAGAGCGCTGGTGTTTCTCCTGCTTGCAGTTGCTGGACCGTCCTCTCAAGATGGTTCATCGTCGTCCTCCAGATCTCAAAGTCCAGAGTGAGCCAGAGCTCGCATTGCCTTTCTGGCATAGATGCTTCCCTCACTACTCCATCCCCCCTAAGTACCAGCCGCACACAGTTGCATGTGCAGCAGGCTTTCTGAAGGGCTGCTGGTTTAGGGTATGTTCAATGGGTTCTGGTTTATAACAATGTTTTCATAATCATCTGTGGGTATAAATCTTTATCTGTACAAAGAGTCTCCCTCTTGGGCAGATTCTGCACAGGATAAGTAAGAACTTAAAATGAATATTAAATATCACCCTCCTGAAGCATCACTAGCCATTTCTCCTACAAAGAATTGCCCCAATCACGTGTTCAGATGACACATCCCAGCTGACACCTTGAACACCCTGCATGACACAGTCTGAGCTAGAGCCACCAAGCTACGCCACCCCCAAATTGCTGATTCACAGAATCCATGAGATGATAAATGTATGGGTAAGTTTTCGGTAATTTTTTATATGGCAGTAGGTAACTACTACAGTAGCTAAGCAAAAGCAAAGCAGAAAAGTACATTGGAATTGTAGCGAACCATTGGTTTATCACATGAGAGTGCAGCACCCTTTCTTTTAATATTAGGTATGAAATACAATCGTGGGGGAAAAAACTGTCTGATATGTTCAGCACTGTGATACATGAAAAAACTAATATAATAAAAAATTTTTGATCTATGAAAAGTTAAAGAAGTTAGGGCTGCCTTATCTCTAAAAGCAGGGCGATAAACTCATGGGTAACCCACGTCCTCCCTACCAGAGCAGCTATCCTCCAATCCACTGCCTGCCGGACCCTTAGGAAGTGAAGTATTCAGTATGAAATAAAAGAAAAATGCTCTTAGGCATAAAGGAAAACTGTTTTTTATTCTAAGGAACTTCCAAGGCTCTTGTAAGTGCTGCTCATGGAACACGTAGTCCTAGAGCATGTTTTCCTCTCTCCTTCCTTCTGCCATGTAATGCTGACTTCTGAGATCAAAAATTGTAAAAAGGGGGCAAAAAGACACTTGATTTTACCACACACATGCACACTCATGCCTCCATAGGACAGTGCCTGGATCTTTGAAATCTACATGAAAACGGCAGTCACTCAGCATATTAGCCAGTCCTTCCTATTATTTCCTAAAATAGCTGCAAAATAAGTTTGCTGCTCCTTACTTCAAATAAACAAAGGCCAGCAGTATTTATCCTGTATTTCCATGTCCCTTGATAAGTTGAGCATGATCACAAAGTAGTTTTATGGTTTTCTCTTAAACAACTATTTTCATAAAATTTTTAAAAATGGCTATGATTGATCTTTGTATTGGGGGATTTCTGGAAACTCCTCCACCATTTACTTCTCTTAGAACAGGATCTGAATGCAAACGTGTCGTGGAGAAGAAAGCTGATGCTGCTCACCTCCGAGACAGGCAGGACCAGGAACGTCAGAACCATCCACAGCTGGAACGCGAAATACTGCATTACCCTTGATCAGAAAGGCTTTTTGCACCCAGATTCAGAGCTTCACAGCTCAAGGCTTCCCACTGAGATTCTACAGCCCTGGGCATCAGATTGCTCAGCTATAGACTGAGTGCTAACTCCTTGGTACAATAAAAAGGCAGAGATGCGAGTGCTCTATATTAAGGTCAAATTTGTTAAATGTCTTCATCCTTTTCAAAGCATCGGCAGGTCCTGAGGTAATTTCCCGAGTCTCACTGAAAGTGTGTCTGGCACTGGTGTGTGTGAGCACCAGGACAGCTGTGACGTTCGAGACAGGCCTGGACACATCCTGGCATTCGGGCCGCTCTGCATCGTCAGTAGAAGTGCCTGAAGCTTTTGGCCCTTTACGTTGTTGGCAATCATTTGTTTACACCCCTCCTCAACCAATCCTAAAAGCTTGCTTGTTTTTTCCCCTAGAGAATGCAAGTAAAGGACAGCAAAAATAAAAATAATAAAATAGAACTTGTCCAACTTTGTCCCTTAAAGGCAGAGCTGGTCTCAAAGTGCCCAGCGCAGAGACAGTGGCCTTGTGGCAGCAGCTAGCAGTAAGACCACCAGGCCTCAGACCATCACTACCTACCCAGGGCTCCCACACATGGTCCTCACACCACACTGTCCCCAGAACAGTCTTTCTTCTTTAGACGCAGACAGAGGGAAGCAACTCACACTGCCTGGACGTTTCAGGTTTTGACTCCTGTCCTGCTCTCTCTGCTTTGCTACCCTTCCCTTCCTTCCCTCCTTCCTTCCGTCTTTCCTCCCTTCCTTCCCTTTCTTCCCTCCCTCCTTTTCTTCCTTCTTTCCTTCCTTCCCTCCTTTCTTCTTTCTCTCCTTCCCTCCTTCCCTTCCCCCTTCCTTCTCTCCTCCCTTCCTCCCTCCCTCCCTTCTTTCCTTCCCTCCTTCCTTCCCTCCTTCATTTCTTCCTTGCTCCCTCCCTCAGACAACCCAGTTCAGCAGGGCCAGGCACTGTCCTAGGTGCTGAAGACACAAGTCAAACTGGGACAGATTTCTGCCTTGAAGCAGTAAAAGGGACAGAAAAGCAGACCCGCGGTCACAGTGTGGTGTGACAAGCTGAGGGAGCCTCCAGGTGGTACGGGGCTTGCGGGGGAGTTCTCAGGCGGAGGCGGGGGTGTCCTGGAACCCGGAGGAAGTCCCGTGACTAACAGGCCCCTGCCCGGGGCGGGCTGCAGGAGCAGGGCTGCTGCTCAGCCCGTGTGGCGCTGGCACACGCTCCCCAAAGTCACTGATACCATTTGAGTTTTAATATCCAAATTGCCCGTTTTGAAATGTGTCTACATGAATCTATTTAAAGTCCTGTCTGCTGCGCAGTGGTGCATTTGATATATGAGAAGTTTTGATTTCATTTCTCATTTATTATTCTTCATATTCAAATTCAGAATGTGTGATTTCACTCTGAGACTTCTGAGGACTGTGAGTGGGATAGGACATGTCTCTCATTTCTGTGGGCTCCCTCATCCGAACGGGCGGCTGCACTTCTGCACCCACGTCTGGGCTGGGCCGGGGCCAGCGCTGCTGTGACGGCCTCTCAGTCTGCCCGGGAAGGAGCCACAGCAGGCTGGAGCCGCCACTCCCATGTCAGCCCCCAGCTGCCGGGCTCATTAGGGACCCTGAGGTCATCCCGGCCTCCCTGGCAATCTAAGCAAGAACCCGCTGATTGGGGCTCGAGGCACAGCAGGGACCTGGGCGTTCGGATAAAAACACATTGGTCTCTCTGCAGCCCAGGGAGTGGCGGTCGTCAGAGCTGCCTTGGTTTAGAATAATTCCAAGCTGGGACTGAGCCCGGAGAACGCAGCTCTGAATCGAATCTCCTCCTGGACTGATTGGCAATTACCCTGCCCTGCGTAGATGCAATCAGATCTGAAATCATCTCAGCCCGCCACCACCAGCCCCGCGCAGCTCCTCGTGCACCCGATGCAGCTTCCCGCCACGCTCAGGAGGGCGAGCTATTGAAACAGGCTACACACCCCACCCGGTTTGCTCAGAAGGGCCCTGGGCCGAGCACAGTAGAAACACAGCGAGACAGGAGGGTCAGGACCCGTAGCCCCAGCGGCTGGCTCAGTGGCAGGTGGAAAGAAATGCTCACTGAGACGTCAGCTTGCAAATTCTAACTAGACAGAGAGCTGGACACACTAGGTATTTCTTTTGTATGCACAGAGAGTCCTTATCATCTCTCCTGTACCGCACATGGAGGCAGACATCACTGTTTGCCAAGAGCGTGTTCACGTGCCAGCAGGACCCAGGCTCACTGCATACCTCGAGGAACCTCGAGGCAGGAAGGCCGGACCCTGCCAATGCTACCCACCTGCTTACAAACCTGCTAGTCTGACAGCCCTTCTCTCAGGTAGAGATGCCCTGTCCCACTTCTGCCCATGTCCACCGAGGGCTCGCTGCAGCTGTCCTCTGCATGTGGGCACATTGGTGGCTTGCTTAGCCCCCCGCCTTACAGGTAAAGGAGAGACCCCTTGAGCCCAGTGGGTCTGTTCAGCTGGGCAGCTCCATCCTGCCTCTGCCCTCAGGCTCCAGCTGGGTCTGGTCATGGAAGCCCTGGCAGGACCCGAGGGGTGGAGGAGAAGTGGGGTGTGGAGGTCAGTGTCCACCCTCGAGGACCCCAGGGCCACAGTCCCCCACTGCACTGGACATTCTGGTTTCTCTCCACGCTGACCCCAGCATAGAAAATAGTACTGTCTTCAGAACCCCTAGAAGCACCTTGTTTGGAATGGCCATCTCTCTCCTGCCCGCCCTGGCCTGGCCCCGGGCCCTGGGTGGCTCTCTTTGATGCAGGCCCCATGAGTGGAATCGGGTGGGCTCACGTGAGCCCTGTGTGGGAATGAAAGCCACACACCTGCACTCTGGCTCTGCTCAGCTAGTGCAGGCGTGGAGGGGCCTGTGCACAGCCACGACATGTTTATCAGTGTCTTGGAGCTGCTGCACAAAGTGCCCCATGCCTGGAGTCTTAGACAACAAAAATCGGAGCTCTCATAGTCCTGGACGCTGGGAGTATGGAATCGAGAAGTGGGCAGGGCCACACTCTCAGAAACGTGGGAAGAGAACCCTTCCTCCCGCTTCCTGGCCTTGGCGTTTGCAAGTCCTGGGTTCCTTGGCCTATTGCTGCATCCCACAGCCCCTGCCTCCAACTGCACACGGCTTCTTCCCTCTGCCTTTCTCCTCCTAGGAACACTGGTGGGTGACAAGCACTTCTTTTTGTTTGTGCAAATGTCTGCATTTCTCCAAATGTCTGTGACACAGCAGAGCAGAACGACTGAGAGAGAACTTCGGGGCCGTGTTGCCTGGATCCCAAACCTGGACCCAACACTCACCATTTCCTCATCATGAAAGTGATTATCACAAAGACACGGGCAGCCTCAGAGCGTGAGTTTGAAAATTGTAGGAGGTAACTGCTGAAGACTTAGGACCGTGCCTGGCAAGGAGCAAGCGCTGGATGGTCAGCACTGAGCACTGTGACCCGAGCCTCTGAGCCGGCCCCACGCACCTGTAGCCACAGCAGAAATGCCGTGGCACCTCTTCATCACCCTAAACCAGTCCATTCTGCATTTTGTTCTCCCACCAATTAAACACGAAGGGGGAAGTATATCAACTTAAATAGATACGTGATTTTTGTTTGTATATATTAAGGATGTAACATAGTAGTCTCAAGGTGTGTGAGGCAAGTGTTAAGTCATGGGTATTTCCAGGCTGGTGTTCACAAGGCTTGATAGGGAATATTTTTCCAGTCCAGAATAAAAAAAATACTGAGATGTCTTTTGAAATGTTCTAATTTCATTAAGTTTTTATTTCTTTCATTCTTTGAAAAATCAATAAAAACGACATCTATGAACATTTTAACATGAACTATATTCATATATTTTTTATTTTTATTACCAGTGTCTTACTCAAAAGCCCATGAGAGTGGGAAAAGCATTTTGTATTTTATCGAGATATTAATTTGGGAAATTCTATTTTTTCATCAAAAAAAGCTTAGGAAACTATTTTTACCCAATGTAGCAAAACCTCACACTGCCCATGTATACATCCCACTTGCATGGCAGAAAGCGCTTTAGCAGACAGCGTCACAGTTGATCTGTCCCCTCTCTCACCCGTGGCCAGCCACACTGCCGCCGCAGCGGCCGCCTGTACGGAACTTCACGGGGGCCTGGCCCGCACGACACCTGCACCCCCTGCCAGGCAGCGGCGATGGGGGCGGGGGAAGTGACTCGGCCTCCTCCTGGCCCCGGAGGCCAGCCCATCTGCTCCAGGGCGGCATGCTGCCCAAACTGAGACCAGACTTTTCCTCTCTCAGAAGCTCACCTGCTCCTTACCCTCTCTTACCATTTTTTTGCCCTCAGGCATCCGTTCATTCCCCCTCATTCGACCAACACACGTTGAGCACCAGGGACAGGCGTGGCACTGTGCCAGGATCTAAGGGCGCAGCAATGCGCCGTGGGAGGGAGTTGCTCATGCTCAGGAGACAAAAGCTGCAGGAGCAGTGACGTGCTTAGTGGCTCCCTGGTGGCAGGTGCTGTGGAGACCAGAGGATGGGGGCCCAACTGGAAACAGGTGGTCAGGGGGCCTTAATGACAAGCTGGCATCGGAGCAAAGAGCTCACAAGAGGAAGTGAGGAAGGGAGGCTGTCGAAGGACCAGGTCCTGAGGCGGGAGGAGGAAGGAGGCCGTGTGGCTGATGTGGACTGACCAGAGTAGACAGCAAATTGAAAACGTGGCCCAAGGGTAACAAGGGGCCAGACTGTGGATGGCTGGATGGGCCCTGGTGCCACACATGCCAGGCAGGGGCCACCTCTCTGGGCCAAGGATCCTGAGGATGGTCATGCACTACCTGTTCTAATGCCCTTGTGGGTCTCTGTCTCTGTCTCTTTTGTCTCTCTCTGTCTCTGTCTCTCTCTGCTCTCTCTGTCTCTGCCTCTCTCTGCCTCTTACTCTCTGCTTCTGTCTTTGTTTCTCTGTCTCTCTGTTTCTGTCTTTGTCTCTCTGTCTTTATCTCTCTGTGTCTCTGTATTTATCTCTGTCTCTCTGTTTCTGTCTTTGTCTCTCTGTCTCTGTCTCTCTGTGTCTCTCTCTCTGCAAGAATGCAGTTGTTTTCAGAATTTCTCAAGGGCCAATTCTCGTGGACCCAGGAGCACTCAATACCTTGATTTACAACAGCCCTGGTGGCGAGATGTCCCATTTGGCCCATGCACCAAGAGGTTGCATACTACCCGCGGCCCTCACTGCCCAAAGAATCAGGTCTCCACTCCTTAGCCTGCCACCCAAGCCCCTCCAGGCTTGACCAGACCCTCCTCCAACATCCTTACCCACTGTTAACATGTTTAAAGTCTGCTCCACCCGAACGTGGGTGTGTCCCCGCCTCGAACATACTTGGAACATCCAGCCTCATCGTGCTCCCTCTGCTGAGAGACTCTGACCTTCCATGCAGGCTCCAGGCAGGCCCCCTGTTTTAGGCCCTGAGAAAATTGAATCTCCCTCTGGGAAACTTTCTCTAACTGCCCAGCCCCAAATCATCCTTTCCTCTACAGAATCATGAAAGCATTTGTTCCTATAAATTAGCCCCTTGGCACGGACGGCTTGCACTTTCCTGGAGACACCTTGCTATGTCCTGCCTCTGTGCCTCTGTGTGTGCTGTTCCCCATCCACACTGCCTCTCCCTTCCACTCCTCTTTCTTCGAGACTGATCTCCCAGCAGGGCATGGCCACTCCCTTAGTTGCCCACTGTGTTACCTGCAACTGCAATTGTCACACTGAAGGGCATCCGTGTTTATTAGCTTTCTTTGTGTTGATGATCTCTTTTTGCTACAAGGTTGCAAATTTCTTGAGAACATTAATCACGACAAATATCTTTTCAACTTTTGTATCTTACGTTTTGCAAAGTTCCATAAATATAATAGATGTTTAACAAACACCTGCTGAATTGAGTTCTTTCCCTATAGGCTTCTGTCTTGTCAAAGGAGTGTAAGTTGCCGTGCTGGCTCATGAGTAAACCCCTGTGAAGATGTCAGTTCATTGCTTGAGATTAGAGAGACCGTGCCGTGGGTCTGCGGAAAGACCTCCTCACTCCCTTCCTTCCATCTATCCTCCCTAAGAGAGGAGCCATGAAATATGAATCTTTAAAAGCCATAAATAAACCTTCAGCCTGGCTCAGATCACAGAGAGTGAGGTGTGAATGGGCTGTGCACAGAGTGTGCCTCTCTGGCACAGCAGGACAACGAATTGACTTATTTTTTTTTTTCTGGAGGAGAAATGGGCTTCAGCGAAAGACCTGAAAGGCTTAGTGGAAGGCTCAGGGCCCTGCCCGCCTCCAGGACACACCTAGGTTTGGTGCGTGTAGTGGGCTGATGGGAAAACAGCAAGACAGTGCACGGGAGGCCAAACCAACAAAGCACAAAAGGGACCTTGCACTGGTTATCTGAGAGTACACTGTGGTTTCGGCAGCAGGCACATCTTCCAGGCTCTCTGTCCCTCTGCCCAGGAGCCCATCTCAAGACCCTAAGGTCAAATCCAGACGGTGCCTCTAGAAGTTTCTGAGCATGAAGTAAGGAGGGGGGAAGGTCAGGGTCAAGTTCCATCCTTGATGACCCATCTCCCATGGCCACGGTGGCCACAGTGACCCCCGCTTACCTGCCCCTACAAGAGCCTCAGCAAGGCTGCTCCGGCAGCCACAGGAGACACACTGGTTTGCTAAAGACACTGGGATGAGAACGCGGACCCCCCCGGAGCTGGTTCCCCCCAACATGCAATGGACATGCATGGGCAGAGCTGGGGCGGTTTCCAGTCCTCTGACTCCCTCATTGTCACATGAAATTTAGCATTTTAAATTTTTTTAAGAATTCTTTATTCCAGGCCTTAACCTCCAACTCCTTTTGCTTTTGTCCTCTTGTTTTGGCAGCTGCTTCTCCGGAGTTCGTCATCCCCACCTGCAGCTCTTGCTGACTGTGGCGTGGGAACCACTGCGAAGCTCTTCCCCACGCGCTCACCCTCCAGATAGAATGCACGCAGGCTGTGGGTTTCCTCCTCGGTTTTAGTTTTTACCACTTACTGCATGCTCCGGCCAGTGCTGTTACGGTAGAGACGCAGTTTAGACCTGAAGATGAAGGTTATCATCATCATTGCCACTCAAGAACGTGTTCCGAATGTTATATTTTTTAAGTGGAGTGACGTCCTCTGTGGGCAGCAGGCTGCTAGTCTACAGCTATTTTTTGAAATATGTTTACTAACCACCATTCTGTTCATTATATCAAATTATCAACTTGTTAAATAACTTTTATGATAATAAAGAGAATATAATGGTAACGGAACAACAATTCAGTGAACTTTGATAAAAGGATGATAATCGCAACGATCAGACAAAGAAGTAATTTTCTCACCTACAAAATTACCAAAGAGGCTGCCTGGTGAAAACAAGCCGAGCTCTGCCACTGATTCCAGCAAATGTGGTCTTTGTACAAAAGCCTCAGGAACCTTCTTTGCCAACCCTTGATGTTTTAGCTCTGTTATAAGGACTTCGTTAGCATTAATAGCGGTTTTCAAAAATAGAGAAACAATGTGGGGAATAGATCCGAACAATATGTAGATAAGCAGAAAGTAGCCGTCATGCAATGATGTACAGGAATCAGTCTCTTGAGCTATCTCTATCCTAGAACCATTAAACAGTCCACGGGGTGTGCCCTGAAACTGGATGGTTTTTCTGCTCTTATACGGAATATATCTTGAGGAAAAGAACAAAGAGCCCACCAGCAATGGACCGATGTGCAAACTACATAACTGGCTTAGAATTATGGGAACTTTAGAAACATCTGTTTTCCCATACAAGTTGTCTAACTTGCAAAAACATTTATAATTTGCTTACTGCCATATTAAAATCTAGATAAGGTTCCTCATTTACGAGAAGACTTTGTTGTTTTCTTATCTGCTTTTGAGATATCTTGTAATAAGAGGTTTTTTTTTTTTTTTCCTTTTGGGTCTGTAGTGCTTTTTCAATCAATGTAGCTGACACCAGATAATTTCAACACAAGGGACATATCATACTGGCCTTGTATGAACATTGACCTAATTTACTTAATCTTAGATTGTTTATCCAGAATATCTTGTCTGTGAATATTTGAAAGTGTATAACCATTGTAGTCTTTAGGGAGAAAAAGAAAAACAGAAGGCAAGCGAAAGCGTCTGGCTTTATGAGAGGATGGCGCATAGGAGGCCATGAATTCATATGGAAAATAAACCAGAGAGCAAGTGAGCTGGCAACTTCCCTGGCAGGTACAGTGTCCACCTTGTCCCTGGGCTTCTCTTTTCTGCACCTGTTTATAATTTTTCCTTCTTTTTTTCCTAGATGATTCTGAACAAGTAGGAGAGCACAGATGGCAGTTAGTGGCTAAATTCTTGTTGTTCACTTCTTAGTTGCCTAAGTGAATTTAGCAGAACAAACATGAGTCATTGCAAAAATAAACCACTTTGTCATAGTAATAAGCATAGCCAAACTCAGATTATTTGACTGTCTAATGGGATCTTGATGGCTCTTTAACAAGGCATATGCTAAATTTTTAGTTATTTCTTTGGCAAATTTTTAAAAATAGGTAATTTGATTAAAGAATGAAACATTTTTTTAAATGTTCCTTACTAATCGAACAAAAGCCCCCAATTTTTTTTTATTATTTAAAAAAATTTTTTATTGATAAGGTGTTGCTCTGTTGTCCAGGCTGGAGTGCAATGGTACCATCGTAGTTCACTGTAGCCTCCAACTCCTGGGCTCAAGCAATCCTCCCATCTCAGCCTCCCAGACTCCAGAGCCCAGACAATTCCCTTTCTTTCTTTTTTTTTTTATTTTTTGTAGAGACGGGGTCTCACTATGTTGCCCACCCTGGTCTTGAACTCCTGACCTCAAGCAGTCCTCCCACCTTGGCCTCCCAAAGTGCTGGGATTGCGGGCGTGCACCATCATGTTCATCCCCAGAAGCTTCAAATAACGAATGACATTCTCCAAAGAGTTAATAACAAAATTAAAACCATTCCAATTAGTTTACCCACAAAACCTTGATCATTCTTGGTATTTTATTAATACAACATTTTATTTTTCCCTTGGTTAAATTTAATTTAGCCAAAAATAAAACAGTAAATGGACATACTAATAATGAACAACAGGACAGTTTCTTTTATGATAAAAACAATTTTTTAATTTTATTCAGAATTATCTGAGACATTTCCAATTTATTAAGAAAGTAGACTTAATCTTACATTTTTGCCAAATTGTTTTTTTACTAACTATACACCCTCAAGACAAATATATCAAAATGTAATGTGTGTATATCAAGCCTACATGCATGCAGAATTTTTGTGTTATAGTTATACAGAATTTATCAAAAATAATACTGGTGGAGAAATCTCTTCTCACTCACTGTCATCAACACACAAAATATAATTTCTAATTTTTATAACATCACTTCTAGAAATCAGTGTCTAAAATGTTATGTGAAATATTTTAAATACCTTATTTAAAATAAAAAGTTTGCAAATGTGTTATCTTGTAACCTCCATGACCAAAGTATGACTCACAGATTTTTGAAGCTACTAGTCAATCATAGGAATAAAAAATCTAGAAGGAATTCCATTCTCAATTATTTAAACATATTTTCACCAGATGTAAATTGTTGCTCAAGTTTTGTGTTTTGTTTGTTTTGTTTTGGGTTGCAGTGATGGTAGGTGGTGGTAGTGATACATTTGCATGGAAAAATTAAAGCAGAAAGGTACCAAAATGCTGACCTGAAATTTGAAAATAACAGGAAAGGGATTGCTTTAGAAGAGTGTAGACATTATACAATAACCTGTAGTAATTTACATCTCATAATTATCCAGTATTTGTAGCAAGATTCTTCAAAAGTTACTGGAGAGTTCATTTAAGATTGCTGGCTGAGATCACAATACAGTAATTAGATGGAATTAAAGTTAAAATGGAAAGAAAATGAATCAAGCAATAAAATACAATGCGTAATGCCACCCCTCTCCACGCATTCTCAGAAAGAAAAGAAGCTTTCATAACATACTACGTTGCAAAAGCATCATGAACTTCCTGCTGTATCAGGGGCTCCGCCTTTTCCACCACTTTTGCTTTTTCTTTTCCATTTTCTGAAGAATCAGTGAAAAAGCCTAAGGCTGCCCAGCAGACATATAATGCAAGCCACATATAGGTGCCACCTGGGTCATCTCAAATTTCCTAATAGCTGCATGTTTAAAAAGTAAAAGGAAGCAGATGAAATTAATTTCAATAATATAATTTATTTAACCTAATATATCCAAAATATAATCATTTCAATCTGTAATATTTTAAAATGATTGAAGTATTTCCATGCTTTTTGAATACTACGTGTTTAAAATCCTTTGTATTTTACACTCACAGCACATGTCAATTCAGAATGGCCACATTCGAGGTGCCCACTGGCCACTGGTGGTGAGCGGCTGCAGTAGTGGACAACGCAAGTCCAAGTGGCAGTCAAGGGCAGCCAAGGAAAAGGCACCAAGAGAGGGTGTGAGCCTGGAAGCACCAGGAACTGAGTATGGTCCAGTCCATTCCAGCATCCTCAGGCAGGAACCCAACTCCAAAAGCTCAAAAGAAAAGGAACCATTAAAGTTGAGAACTAAAAGTGTCCTTGTCCTCCTTTTCTTGCTGTAGATGTTTGATTTTTATAAGAATTCATCATTCAACCTTGTGTGTTTACCCAAGTGAGTATTCTCCCAGCCATGAGACGTCACCTCCCATGGGGACTCAGGTCCCCCCCACCCCAGACATTTGTCACTGTGGAGACCAAGAGGATTGCAGTGTGTGTGTGTGTGTGTGTGCATGCACACACATGTGTGTGGCTGGAGTGAATGTGTGTGACTCAGTAGTGACTGTGTCAATCACATGTGAGAGTGAATGTGCGTGACTGTAATGTGTGTGATTCACATGTGAGAGCGTGTGTGATCTGGTGTGTGTGATTCACGTGTGAGTGAATGTGTGTGACCCTGTAGTGTGTCAAACAGAGACTGAATCTGAGCATGTATGTGGCGTGTGCGTGCGCGAATGTGCGGTGTGTGAGAGTGCGTTTGTGAGCAAGAATCCCCCTCCACACACCCTGGAGCGGCCTTTTCGAAGAGGAGGCCAGGCGAGTCTCAGGACGTTCCCAGCCGTTGAGCCATCGGCGCCCCCAGGGCGAAGGTGACCGCTTCACCCCCTCAGCAGGCATATCTGGAGTGTCCACCGTGAGCCGGACGCATGGCGAAGACTCCTCCCCAGCACCGTCACGCGCCCTCCTCCTTACGGCGCCTTCTCAGAAGCAGACGGGGCATCAGCCTGTCCCTGGCTTCGAGCCTGTCCCCGGCCCCCCGCACGTGGCCTGGAGACGTGAGACCTGAGCAAGAGCCACCGCGCCGCCCTCTGATCTGACACTGCGCAGCGTGAAGGCCGCGTCACACAACTTTGGGGAGAAAAAGAGCGTTCTAGTTCTGCTCCCCGGAGGATTCCGGTGTCGCTGCCGGAAGGGTCCTCCCGCAGCTTTTCCCTGGCGTCGCCATCGCAGCCTCCAGCTTCGCCCTGGCCCCAAGCCCCAAGCCCGCGACACACACCCTGTGGGGCCTTTTCTCCGTTTATTTCCCTGTTCTCGCGTTCACACGAACAGGATTTCGTTGCACGCCACCTCCAAACCCAGCCCCTCAGTTGGTCAAGAAACCCGAAGGCGGCAGCGGCCTCGGGGCGCAGGGGCTAACCCGCAATCCCGCCTGACTCTCCGCTCCGGGTCCCGGCCGTCCTGCTGGCTGTCTCCGTGGTGACTGCCTTTCCTGGAAGTCCTTCCAGCCCCGGAGGAGGCAGGGAGAGGACATCCTGTGAAGCAGAACAACAAGTTAGCAGAGATCGATAGGCTGGAGGGAGCTCGCCCGGCCTCTGGGACCCTCGCGCTCGCAGGTCCCAGCGCCCGCAGGTGCGGTCGGGCCGGCCCGCGCCCTGGCACCAGCGCCCTACCGGGCTCGCGGGTCCGAGCTCAGCGCCCAACCCGGCCGCCAGACGCACCCTTCCCGCCGCAGTGGTTCTAAGGGAACGTGGCCCCTCGGGAAGATGCGCCGAGCAGGGGACGAGGCGATGGAGGGAGAGGGAGTGAAAGCAGTTACATACATGACAGAGACGAAAGTTTTAGAGCTGTTTGTAACAGTGCTGCTGAGTAGCGCTGCGTGGCTTTACTCACCTGTTTGCTTCAGGGTGCACAAATTCTCTGATGTGTATTGTTTTGAGCTGAGCCTAAAGCAAATGATTTCAGAAATTATCACTGGTGCTATAATTAAAACAGAAGATGGTGTCTGTTAAATTCACTCTGCTTGATACCTTGGCTTCTTTCAGTAAATTAAACTTGCAATATTAAAGCAACGCTTTAGAGAAAACAGGGGTATCTGGAAATCTCAGGGTCGTTTGAGTCAGACATCTGAGCTCAGAACCCCAAGGAAGGTTTTCAAAGTTTGGGAACCCACCAGAAAGAGGAAACTATGGATCATGAGCTGCTGTCACTCGCAAAAAACTCCCTCCTCCCCAATACCCCTCCTCTTCCTACCCCCTACCAACAGAAGGGGATCTGGACTTTGGAACTTGTCATGGGGAAAAGAAACCTTCCCTGAGAAGGCTGCTAATGAATTCGGATTGTATAGTTTTCAAAATCTGATGTTTTGCAATGATGACATTAGTGTGGCAACTGAGGGTCCGAGGCGACAAGTCTGCGCAGCTGCTCCGCACTTTGAAATGCCCAAGACAATGGGCGCAGTGTTCCCGGCGCTTGGCCTCTCCAGCCATTTGCATAGACTGTTCCGCCTGATTGACCGGCGAGTCTGTCGCGGGGATCAGCATTGTTCACGGATCACTTCAAGATGGCCGAGGCGACAAGATTCAGGTGAGAGATGAAGTGGGATGATTCCCGAATGCCGCTGGAAAAAACAACGCTGGGAAGCTTGGCAAGAACTTGGGTTTGATGTTTTCGAGGTGGGACTGCTCTTGAAGACCTCATTTGCTGTTGGAGGGGAAAATTAAAGACAAGGATTCTAAACAGGAATTTACAAAGCCTCGTTTGTGGAGTAACTTGGGATCGTCTTTTATCCAAAACTCCAATAATTTTGTGGCATTTTATTACACTGTAATCTTTCACTCTTCAAAGTTTAAAAGTTACACTGCCAAAGGGGAAGAAAATAGTTTCATCCTCTGTGGCCAAAAACTATCACCAGTTGAGTCTGAATTTGTTATTTTCCAGAAACACCATTTTGAAAACTTGGCGACTGTGGTCCGTGGGTGGCAACTCCGAACGGTGGCAGTCCCTGGAATCAGGGTGGTTTACTTCCACGTTGCCAGCCAAAAGCAGTACTTGGTTTCAGAAGTCGTTTCACACTTACTACAACAACGGAGTCACAGACGCAGAGCACCTCCACCACCACCAAAATAATTTTCACTTGACGCTAATGTTTTGACTTCAGCTCAGAAAGACAAGTCTTTGTAATACAAGTTCCTCTTCCCCAGAGGGTTGCCGCGCCATCTGCCACCATTTCTACCCCTAACGCTGAGCTCCCTGGCACTGCGGAACTGGGGTCGGTGCCCGCGTCCAAAATTTCTCTCCTGGGGATTTCAATCTTGGGAGGTGTAAATATTCCTAATAATTCGCAGAGACCAGGCCTTGAAGGAGGCTCCTGGGGGAGGGACCTAAGGCGGGAATGAGTGAAGCTAGAGGAACCCAGACGGTTGGAGGGAGGCGGGGGGCTCAGACAACGTCTCTCCCAAGCCAAAAACGCTTGAGTCCCTCTCGGACAACTCCTCCACTGCGGCCACCCCGAGGACGCGCCGCCATGCGGGGAGGGCCTACCCAGGTGGGGCTAGGCCAGGGCTGCCGGGTCCCCCAAGCCTTTCTTCCCCTACCCTCCTCCCTCCCGGCTCAGCCTCCAGCGCTCCAGCAAAACGCCAGTCCTGGGGAAGGCACCCAGCAGCCCTCGCCCGGGGACACAACACCTGGGCGTGGCGTGTCGAGGGGGGAAGCAACACTGGCCCGCAAAGTCCCCGAGGGCGCCCGGGAGGTGTTTCCAGGTTCCCACCCGCGTTCGCTGAGTATCGCAGCGAGGCTCATCTCGGGAATATAACGATTAATCCAGCCGCAGGTTTCCAGATAAGTGATTGTGATGGAGATTGTTGGCGAGAAAATAGACAATTATCCGCTGTTAGCTTTACATAAAGATCGCATTAACTCAAATTAGTTATCAGACAAAAGAGCGTCGGCGCGCGCGCCCTGCCCGCCCGCGCCCGGCCCGCCCGCGCCCTGCCCTTGGGGACCCGGGGCGCGCCCGGCCCACTGCGCTGCGCGCAGGGCCGAGGCCTTGGTGGGCGCGCAGCCTGGACAGGGCGCGGGGCGAGGGGACGCGCGCAGGGGGATCTGGGCCCTGGCCCCCGCGGGAACTCCAGGGTTGCTCTCGGCAGGACGCAGCTCCCGGCTCTAGCCGCGGCACAGCAGCGGCCTACTAGGGCGCCCGAGCTCCAGCTCCTCCCCCAGCGCTCTCTCCACTGCGCTCCGGCCACCCCGCGTCCCTCCCACTTCCAAGTCCTCCTCCCTCAAGCTGTCCTCTCCCGCGCGCTCCGCCAGAGCTGCCCTTTTCCCTCCGCAGCCTGCAGCCCCTGGGTGTCTGTCCTTGAGGGCGGGCGGGAGACGCCGCGAATTACTCCGGGAAAGGACGGGCCCTCCCCGCCGCTGAATCAGGCTCGCTGCGAAATCGTCCTCGGCTACGCCAGACGCGCTTCGACCCACCGCCCCGGGACCCACCACCCCCGCTCCCCGCGCGCGTCCCTCCCACTACACTGAGTAAGGGTCCTCTCCCCGAGACCCTGCTGCCACGCGGGGACGAAGACGAATGGGAAGGGCGGGTTGGGGAAAAGGGGCACTAAGCGACTGTTGGAGCTGAGTGTCGGTGGCCTGGGGGCACGGAGAGACAAGCCGGGCCAGAGCTAAGGCGGGGACAGGGCCATGCAGCATGGACGCCGGATGAACAAAAATTACCCTCTGTCCCGACACCGCATAGCGTCCTGCCATGCTCTTTCTCCGTGTTCCTATCAGTGTTGACACCGACCTGTCTGAGCAGGGGTTTCAGTGACGTTGTCGCTGCAAACGTACAGCCTAGCGCCCAGAGCCCCAGCCGGGCCGCAGGGCCCAGCGGGGTCCCCACTGTCGCTGCGCGCGCTGGCGGTGGTGCTCCTGCCGGGGCCAGCCTCCCCAGGCCCCCAGGGTCCCCAGGCCCCTCTGAATGGGGGGATAATGACCCCCGGTTCCCAAGGCAGGCTTTCTGCTGCCTGGTGAGCCTTGGATTTGTGTGGTCCAAGCCTTTCCCAGCTTGTCCCATTCTGTCACCGGGATAAGGGGCTCCCTCGGCTCGTTTGCACCTGCGTCGCTTTTGGCTCCTTCAGGAATGCGCTGAAGCTTGTAATCAGCTTTGTGAAGCCATTGAGTGCACGGCTGAGTGAAACTTCCAAAGCTCGAGGAGAACCGGCCTCTGAATAGCAGCCAGCATGGGGCTGCTCTCCAAGCTGCGGCTGCCAAATTCCAGCAGAGCCCCTCACAATCGCTCCGCGCGGGCTCCGCTGCTTTCCCCACACTGAGAAAAGTGAGAAAAGAAAAGCGAAAATACCAGTCACCGAGGTTAGCCGTTTGTTCCCAGATTAATGGCAAACGGCTCCCTTCTCCCCCCACCAACATAGATAGCTCACGACTCAGGCAACACGGCCTAGGGGAGGGGAGAACAGTTATTAATAACTCCTCATCTGATTTCGCACTCTCTGTCCCCTGCCCCAGGGCAGGGTCTTCGTGCCAGGCCCCAGGCTCCCTGCTTCCAGTTGCTAAGCTGTGCTCCAAGCCCAAGACTGCTTTGGGCCTGTGGCCTGGGGAGGTCTTAGCAGTCTTGGCTGTGCTCCTGGCTTGAATGGAGGAGTTAGATGAAGCCAAACCTAAGAGATCCCAAAACTAGTCCTGCAAAGCCTCCAAAATATTTCTTCCAGGAAACAAAAACAACAAACCAGCTCTAAGCCTTCACTGACTCCCATCCCCACATCCGGTCAACAGGGCCATGCTGTCCTCCCACCCCTAAAAAAGGCACAGTTGGATTTCAGCAGCTCTGGAAGAGAGCAGGCTGCAGGGAAGGCAGAACTTCTCGGACCACTGAGAGATGTGTGTGTGTGTTCCTTCTTGCCAGATGACCTCAGCATTTGGAGCTGCAGCGGCCACCCTATGGCACGTGTTCATGACTGGTTCAGGAAAACAGGCATTCTTCAAGGTGTTATTTCTTACCAAGAGTCTCCAGCCATTCAGACAAGTGCCTCCCAGGGCTGCCTCCCAGGCCCTTGGGTCCTTCCCTCCCAATCAAGGTAAACAACAGTTCCAGGCTGGCTTTCTTTCCAGAAAGGCAATCCTTGGCAACCAGGAACAGCCCAACCAGCTTGCAAAAGGCCAGCCCGTACTCACCCATGGCAAGGAACGCCTGCACCCCGGCAACTGTCAGCTCGCCCAGGACAGGGCTCCTTGGTGTTGTTAAGCCCTGTGGTCCTAGAACAGTGCCTGGCAGTATGTAAAAGACACACTCAAAACATGTGTACTGAATGAAGCAGTCCAGGTTTGTCTCTGAACTCAAAGTCTGGAAGCAGGTGCTCTGAAAAGGAAACATGGAATCCTTTCTTGGATTGTTCATAGGCACAGTCTTCGGTGGTGACTAACAGGCATTACTTGGAGGAGAGACCGTGAAGGCAACATTCTGATCTATGTGTAAAAACTCTCTTTAAAATTGCTGTGGATTTCTTTAGCTAATCCTTTCCACCATAAATTGGATGCCTTTCCTTTTTTGCAAGCCCAAATACATCATTTTAATATTTGATCTAGATTTCCATTCCTTCCAGTACAGAGGTTCAGTCCTGCAGGGTTTTCCTTCTGCTGCAGCGCCTTGCTTTTGTAGGGACACCATAATGTCTGACTGCTGCTCTGTGCTATAAATAGTCCCCTGGTGGATCGAAAGGCATAATGGGCCTCTTTAAATACTTAACTTATTATAAAGCCCTGGGGAGAATAACATTAACAGGCAGAGAGGAAAGAGAAGAGAGCTCCCCCTGTAGATGCCCTATTAGAGTTCCTGTTTGCACTCTTTGTAAGACTTGCAGTGGGCAAGACTTAGAAGTTTATACACATTAACAAGAGTAAGCTGGGGGGAGCCTTGAATGTGAAAGAGCCTGTTTGAGCAAGAAGGAGATGGTACTTCAAGAGGTCAAGTGATTTGCCCAGAATTACTCAGGGGTGTCATGACTGTTATCAGTAATAATAAGAAGGAAGAAAATCAGTGGGTGCTTTGTCCTGTTTCTAAACACATTGGACAGACCTGTTTAAGATCGAGGAAATCCTTCAGTTCTGAATCCCCAAAGGTGGCACAATGAGAGAACTGGTACTCAAAGAAGAGTTAAATATCTCTCTATGCCAAGACTTTGTGCATCCATTTGTAGATGCTTAAATGCTTTAAACATTCCAAATTCATACCACCCATTTTGACATTTAAAGTTTACTTTTTACTGTAAAGTTTGACATGTTGTTTTCAGCAATGTTTCTCCTTCCAACCATTCTCAGTAACAAGTCAGGAGGATATGCAGTAATTCAGAAATTAGTGAAATTTTATTCCTGGTGGGGGTGTTGGATTAAGAGGCTGGGAGAGTGTGAAGCAAGTCAACGTGTAATTGCATGATAAGGCTCTCACGAGGAATTTATTGGCCAAGTTGCTATTTCTATTCCTTCCTAATCTCGTTTAGCACATTCATTCTCTGCAATCTGTCTCCATAATCTTCTGTAGCAGAATGGCAGCCAATAGAAGCATGCATGTTTGGAGAGAAGAGAAAATATGCAGAAGCGTGATAAACTGATGCTAATTATCCATATTTAGGACACCAAGTGCAGAAGATCAAGGTTTACAAATAACAAACCAGAGCCAATGATGATGGCTTCCTCGTGTGGAATATATTGGAGGAGACCAGATAAGGGTTTCATGGGCAGGAGAGATTTATTGGTCAAAGGGTTCACCTTCCACTTTTCCACTTTTATATAGCAGTAAATTATTTAGGCTAAATTCACCAGAACATTACTCTTTCATTTGGCGATGTGCCATGACTTGCTCTTTCTTTGTGTCCTTTCAATGCAAATCCTTGTAGTTTAACATCAGTTGATAAGAAACAAATAATTGAAGTAATAGGTAATTCCCTTTAAATTGTGCATATAGGATGGTCCCAGAAAGAATGAGATGAGGTACAGAAAACAGTGCCTGGGCTGAAAGGGAAGCAATCTCAACCTCAGCCCTTCAGTGGCACAACTGGGGGGGAAAATAAAGAATTTAGATACTCACTGCACGTGTGTGTGTGTGTGTCTCTGTGTGTCCCACAGCCAGCAGGCTGGTGGCGAGCAGTAGGTGTGTAGCTGTCCCAGCAGAGCCCCAGCATGGCTGTTTTTCCTGTCTGGAATCCTGAGCATTTAAAACTAAAAAAAACAAAAAAAAAAAACAAAAAAAACCCTAAATATATTCTTTCTCTTCCCCTCAATCTCCCACACCACCTCCAACTGAATTAATATTTAGAATTGGCTCCCAATCCTCTCTAAGACTTCTGGCTCCGACAAAAGACCTAGAAAGAATCCAGACTAGAAACACTGTGTGGCACGGTTGAGGGTTTGGGGGTAGAGATTTTTCTGCATTACAATAATTGCCTTGTAAAGTTTCCAGAGAGCAAGCACAAAGTAGCACTGTATTTTGCTATGAACTTGCATGCTTATTTTAAAATTTGTAACATTAACTAAACACCATTCAGTGGTACTAACCTTGATTTTTGGGGGGGAGGGGTACTTATTTTCAGCTTTGGCACCAATTGGGAAACTTGATTCATCCTTTGAGAATCTTCTGGAGTTTTCATTTGTAGCTTTTTTAGTTGATGGTGGGCAAAGCAACAGAAATTTTCCATTGAATACACATGGCAAACAAGTGTGGAACACCTATTATAAAGACAAAAAAGAGTTATGTGGGAGTCTGAGTAACTAATTCATAATTCCTACATAAAGAAGTACTAGAGAGGAACACTGATATTTGATGCAAACAGTTTTTCTTCACCTTATACAAGCAGTCCCCAACATTTTTGGCACCAGGGACAGGTTTAATGGAAGAAAATTTTTCCATGGACTGAGGGCCAGAGTTGGGCGGATGGTTTCGGGATGATTCAAGTGCATTACATTTATTGTGCACTTTATTTTTGTTATTATTACATTGTAATGTATAATGAAATAATTATACAACTCACCATAATGCAGAATCAGTGGGAGCCCTGAGCTTTTTTTCCTGCAACTAGATGGTCCCTTCTGGGGATGATTGGGAGATAGTGACTGATCTGACAGGAGACAGAGCTCAGGCGGTGATGCAAGGCAATGGGGAGTGGCTGTAAATACACTGGAAGCATGACTCTCTCCCCATCACCTCCTGCTGTGCCAGGTTCCTAACAGGCCACTGACCAATACTGGTCCTCAGCCCAGGGGTTGGGGACTGCAGCCTTAGAACATCTGGACAAGAAATTATTTGCATACTTTCACACACATACACTTTTTCTCCCTATTTCAACAAGCCTAGGATGGCATTCACTAAAAAAGGCATCTTTACTTTGCATGCCGCTGTGAAAGAAAAAGCTGTCAATTATAATTGTAAGTTGTCACTGATGGCAATAGTGCATTTAGATTCCAAAGGTGATAAAAATATTTAAAACGTGTATCTTAGGACCACAAAAATACAGTATGCATATTTGAGTTACTCAAATAATGAGTTTGTAACATTTTGCCCAAAATGTTTTGAAAATTACCCATTGTTCTATAGAAATAAACTTTGTTGTAAATTAATAAATGTGTTAACAATTGTGTAGTTAACACATAAAACACACACTCTCTAGTTATATATTGTTTAGAAATGTAGAATTAAAACACTTATCCATTCAATTCACCAAAAGGAGAAAGAAAAGGTAAAAACAAAAATATTCTTCTGTCAGCAATAATCTAGCAATTGAAGCAAAAATTGTAGCTTGCTGGGTTTTTTTTCATAAATTATCTAAGTTAGAGTAAGAACCCCAGTTGTTCACTTTATCTGACACATCCAGATATTTAAAAAACCAATGTGCTCCTTCACACATCCTAATACATATTTGGTGCCTTCCCAAGTAAAGTGAGTAATTTAGGCTTGTTTGGTTTGGTTTGGTTTTGGTACTACAGATTGGAGGTGGTTAATTTGGGTAATTTGATCCCAGAATCAGCTTTTCTCCCTGAATTACAGGATTTTTATCTAAATGAACTAAATAGCACCTGAACTCTTTACCCATATGTGCTCTCATGTTCACCTTCAAATACACTTGAGACCACCACCAATATGTAAAAACTAACCATTATTGTGAAGGCAGGATTAAGTTCAGAGAAAAATCAGCAATTTTAAAGTAACCAGTTAAATGCAAGGAACCAGTTAAATTGGTTACCAGTTGAACCTAACTGTAACATTTTAACTTCTGCTTAAAATTAAATTCAGTGTTTCCTTTTCAGTTAGCTTGTGTTCGTACAGGCAGACACAGAGGCTAACTTTTACCCCACTAGAAGTGTACCTTGGCAGAATGTGGGAAAGCAGGAGAGGGAGGAAGTTACCAACCAACAGACCTAGGAATTTCAAATGTGGCCGGTAGCACACCTGTGCTCTTCTGAGGCTGTGTTTCTATACGTGAGCTTGCACCACGCCCATGCAGCTGTGCACATGCGTGTGTCTGTGTGTGTGCATATGTGCATGCACCCTGGTGCCTATGCACTCACAGATGTGGGCTGAATCATAGCAAGATGCAGCAGACGGCACTTCTGGCTCCTGCCAGAGTTAGGCCCCGATGGAGCTGGGCGAGGAGAGAATGCAGGTGCAGAGATGCCAGGAGGAGATGAGAGGAAGACAGACACTCTGAGTTAGTGTCTTTCTGGAGAGCACGTTGTTCTTCCTTATAGCTCATGGAGCCAGCTATGTGCCGGTGTGAACTGTGTGCTTCATAACCACTCTTGGGGCTTTTTCTAAATGAGGGGATGATTAGCTCGGGGTGTGGCTGTTCTTTACTTTTACTCCTCCTGTCCGGGCCTCTCCCCCTACCCTCTGTCCATTAATAAACAAATATATATTCATAGTGCATGCAAACTTAAGTAAGCATCTCTTTCATAAATACCTAGCTCCCACCGAATTTTCAAATAATGCAGAAGATGGCTTTGTGTGTTCATCTTCCTGGATCACTCGCCTGGACCACTTTAGTGCAGATGTTATAGCCTCTTTTAAAATACTCTCCAGCCGTGATTTCTTCTCTATGAGCAGTATATACTGAAGTATCTGAAATGAACACAGAACTCCAAGTATTGTTTGCTGTGAACTCGTTAGCAAGATGATTACAAGATACTGCAAATGTGCTTGGCCTGTTGAAACACACTTTCAGCTCCAATGACTTCAAATAGCTTCTAAGTAAAACAAATAAACAGACTAATGGTAGGATTTATTTGGAATTATTCATTATGAGACTACCCAAGGCATGACATTTCCAATCATGTCTTAATTTCTTTACAGAAGCAGAAACAGTTTTCATATCTTGACATATTCATCACACGGAGCTTGGGGCAGTCACCTCTCTGGCTCATTCTGCAGCTTCAAGAGCTGATAGGACACCATGGGGTCTTTTGCAAGCTATGCCTGGCTTGCCCCCACATTTGCACATTAAATGTGAAATAAATGCCCAGGCTGACTCTCCTACATTATGATCTATGAGTTGATGTGTTAAATGAGCTCGTTGCTTTAAAGGTTATAAATGACAAGATTTTTACTATTACAAGTAATTTATAGCTATTTCCTGTTTGACATGACAGATCCTCCTGGAGAAGTCCAAATTTGTCTGCTTGACATACATTTATTTTAACACTTTGCTCCTTCTCCAAATTCTAGCATGTATTAACTACTGTTTTCCTAGGTGTCAATTTGCACCTGTGGGGTCTACCTCTCGAGGCCTCGCTCGGGCCCCCTAGCCTCTATTCCAGCTGGCTGCCTGCATCTCAGCTGCTAATGTGGGTGATTACTGGCGTATTTACTGTAATTTATAAAAATCACAGGAAATGACATTTTTATTAGTCACTGACTCCACCATCAGCAACTGCAGTGGATGTTATGCACACAAATGCATTTAAAAAATTGTTCTTCCAAAATCAGAAGCTCTTTCCGGTCTCTGATTCTGTGAAACGATCACATTTCACTTTCCCTTACCACGAATGGGCTCACTCGGGAGCTCAGGACTTGGCTTAGTCCTCAGGCCTTGGAACTTTCCCTGGGGGGACTGGAGTAGGGGTCAGGACTTGCTCTCCAAGGCTGAGGGGAGGCCCCGCAGAGGTCCTGACCCCAGTCTGGGAGGCGGAGTGGGGGCAGTTAAGAGCTGGAACTCCTGGGGCAGGCTGCAGCTCACAGGCCCTCTGCCAGCCCACGGTGAGCCCTGTGTCTGTGCTTGCTGTCATCGATGCTGCTGGTGTGCCAGGACTTTATGTTCCTGTCCACACCATGGGCTCCAGAGCCACTCGGAGCTGCTGCCACGGGCCTCAGAAACCTGATAGTCTGGCTTTCCCAGTCCCTCCCATGTCTCCAGGAGGCCTTGCCCATCTGAGAAGGTTGGGGAGGCTGGATCTTAAAGGATGAGTAGGGATTTTTGTGTGGATAGAGGGCAGAGGGGCTCACTTCTGTGAGCTAACGCAGGGAGTTATGACAACAGGTGACAGACAGTAGACAACAGGAGTCGGGGTACAGTGTGCATCATAAGCACAGTGTACACTGGGTGCTGCACTATTTCTACCTTCATTATCTCATTTAGTCTTCATGCCCTGCCCCCTTTCCTCATTGAAAATTGCACAGTAAGTGTCAGCCTTGGATTTGGACCCAGGTAGTTGTGACTCCAAAGTTTGTTTTTACCACTCTGCTGTGCCACATTATTGAGGAGAACCGTGGAGCCAAAGGGAAGTGGACTTTAGACCAAAACAGAGGAGAAGCCTCATTCGGATGGGGGAAGGCTGGGGCGGAGGAAAGGGGACTGTGCTTGTTAGGTCTCTAACTTGGTTAATACGTCCACGTGAGACGCTGTAAACCTGTTATCTATCCGCATAACAAAGCTGAGCTGGATGCTCCTCATGCCCATGTTACTACGGAAACTAAGGTTCAGGGAAACAGCAGATAGATACGAAAGCTGACATCCAACCCACACCCACATGACGGCAAAGTGCTCCTAGAAGCCCATGGTTCCACCCTCAGTGCAGCCTGTCCCCTGACAGCCGCGTAGACAGGCACGAGTACAGGAGCCATTCCAGAGCCACATTTGCTGTAGAAGCTGCAGCTGAGTCACCCGAGGGAGAAGGAAGGATCTGGTGGGTGAAACTGTTTGCAGAGAGTGGTTGAAACATGGAGGGGCCGTTCTCAGGAATGGAAGGAGTCAGAACAGGAGGGCATGAAAGGAATCGTGGAGGATTTTGAGGGCACAGCTGACTTCAGATTAACCAAATGGAACACACCATGATCTTGTAAGGATGGGCTGAAACTCAACACAGGTTTTATTGCATTAGGGATTAGGGCAGGAAAAGGCCATTTCACGCCCAGGGCAGTGAGATGCTGACTCTGTTGAAAGATCTGGAATGGGGCAGGCTGGGGAAGGCCCAGGGAAGATAAGCCGCATCGTGGGTGCAACGTGGCTGGTGACAAGGGGTATTTTAGAGCCAGACGGCCCTGACTCTGCCAGAGTTCTGCCCCATGCCTTTAGTGGCACAGAGGTTGGTATGGCACGTGGAGACAGAGAAACAGAGACAGAGAGGGAGAGAGACAAAGACAGAGAGAGACAGAGAGAGAAACGAAGAACAAGAAGAGAAGGAAAGAGAAAGAAAGGAAGGAAGGAAGGAAGGAAGGAAGGAAGGAAGGAAGGAAGGAAGCAGAGAGAGACAGAGGGAGAGGGAGAGAGACAGAGAGAGTTGCAAGGGATGGGAATGTGTCATCACTTAGGGCCCTGATTCATAAGTATCTCACATTACAATAATTTTTTTTTTTTACTATCGTGGCCAGTACCAGAGATCTAATTAACAAATCCCCTGCTCTTTGGGAATTAACAGTCAGATTTAGCAACTATTTTTTGAGGGCTTATAGTGTCTCAATCTTTCTAGATGTTTCCTTCTTTAGTTCTCAAAACAATCCTTCAAGTTAGATGTCATTTTTGCCATTTCTCATTTGAAGAAACTGAAGCTCAAAGAAGTAAAGCGATCAGCCTTGGTGTCCAAAGCGAGTAAGTAGCATAGTCAACATGTGAATGAGCCCATCTGCCTTCACACTGGTGCTCTCTGCACCACAGCATCCACTGCAGGACTCACAGACACGCACACATCATGGCACAATGTCGGTGGGATCTCACCACCCACCGGGTGCACCAGAGAAAGACCAAATGCTGTGGGAGGTGGTAAAGTGGAGATCAGCCGGAATTATAATACTTTGGAGATCAACTGGATCTTAAAAGACAAGAGGCTGAACAGCAGTGAACTCTGGGAGGCTTGAAATTAGCAAACATCCAAAGATGAATTTGATTTACTCCCTGTTAAGTCGGGTCATGGCTCAGAATGAACACCATCCTCCCCATCCTGTGAGCTCCAGATCCCGATCCAACCCTGCATCTCCTGGGGTCAACTGAAGCGGGAGGTCCTCACTGTTTTGTGATATCAACCCCTTTGACAGTCTGGCAAAGCCCACGAATGCCTTCTCAGGATAATGTTTCCAAAAGCGTGAAATAAGATGCATAAAAGGAACCAACTCATTTTGAAAACTAGTAAGTAAAGGGAAAAAATTCTAGCATGCAAATTTTGACTTTCCATGCTAACTCCACCACTGGGTAACCAGTCAAGGAGACATGTGTTTTCTTTGTAGAAGTAATATAGCTGATAAACTTCAAGGAATGATAGAATTAAAATAAACTATTTTGCAGCTCCTAATTCGACCATCATGGCTGCTAACAGAGACAACGAGCAGTAACGGTGTCTTCTCTTCTGCCCCGAACACAACCTGAAGAGTGCTGGGCTTCAACTGCCAGTTTCCAGCAAACACAGGAAAGAGGGAATGAAACACTGCATCACGGATTCAATCCCCAACCTAGACCATGGGGGACTCTACAGGATAAATAACTTTCTTTTATTTCGATGAATAAATTGCAAAAAGAGAGACAGGAGAGTGGTATTTTAGTTATATTCTTAAATAATCATAATTTCTCACTAAAGCCATGTGTGTGCCTGCCATTGGGATCAGACCTTGCTGCCTCCCCTTCCTTTCACGTTCACATGGATTTTTGTGGGGTACTTGCTTTTTTATCACAACAGCTGCCAAAAACCTAGCTTCATTAAAATTACAGTGTTGTAAAAAATGGAGCAGAGTTTGATGTCAATCTGTGAGCTACGAGTCTATGCAGTGTCCACAGATGACAAGTATCACTGTGTTTCTCCAGCATGTTGAAAATATCAATGTTATTGGCTCCTCTGTGAGTTTGCCATGATGGCCTGGGGTAGGTACCATGGCACACAGCAAGGGAATCAAAGTTCTAGTCCAAGTCATGCAAGCAGGTGCACAGGATCCAGAAGAACCAGTGTCCCTGGCTTCCCAGTCCCATGGACAACACTCACACAAAGACTATGTCCTTCTTCTGATTTCATTTTATAAATGGACATATGTCCAGAACTTGATGAAATTATGTGACATACCACTGGCCTGTTAAATTCTGAAAACCTTCTCTATCCAAGTAAAGTTAACTTCTCTAGACTGTGCCCTCTGGCAAATTTCTTTCATCAGTGGAAGGTCTGTTGTTTAGATTTTTTAAAATTCTAGCAATTTTTTTTAGCTGTGACAGTTAATTTCCATTCATACTTCTTCTTCATGACGAAGAAGCTGGCATCAAAATAGACCTTCTTCTGTTAAAAATCCATAAAACTGGATGAAAGATAAGAAACAAGTGTTTTCAGATGCTGGACAACAAGCAGTTGTGGCCTGTGGTCCCCTTCTGCTTGGAGGCACTTTCCAAACAGGATGCAAGGAGAGGGCCCTGCTGAGGTGAGGAGGAAGAGAGCAGAGAGTGGGACTCTGAGGGGCAGCAAGGCAGGATGCAGGGGACGCTCAGAGAAGGGGTTCCGGGAATCCTCATGGAGTTCCCCTTGAGTCTGTGGCTGGACACTTAGCTCTGCATGCTAAGGACAAGACTCAAACCATCAGGCCAACGTCAACCACCAAGGAGATGAGAGTTGCGTTGAAATTCCAGAACTTGCAGGGTGCTGGGAGACAATGCAGGCCAATCACCCAGGAAGGAGAGGCCTCACTGAACATACCACGAGCCCAACTAGTATCCCACAGAGGACACGCTTCAAGAATGGAGCACTCTTGCCCTGGAGTAAAGACCACTCTAGATGTGCACCAACAAAGCTTAAAAGTAAGACTTAGAAGGATTAAGTTGATTTGTCAGAATTAAACTCAGTCCTCTTTACATGAGAACAAAACTCAGGCAGTCAATAATGTGGCATCCACTATGTGCAGCACATAATACAAAATTACCAGATATGCGAGGAAGCAAGAAAATGTGAGGAAAATGTTAAGTAGCAGACAAATTAGTCAAAAGAAGCAGACCCAAAACAGCAGAGATGATGGACTTTAACACAGACATTATAAAAAGGTTGAAAGACTCAAATGGAAATGTGCACTTATTGTGGGACGGATGGGGAAACAAATAGGCCAGAATGATTGAAAACAAAACACTTGGGAATTCTAGAACTGAAAGTACAATTGAAAAGAAAATATGTCCATTGCATCAGTAAATTTTCCAATCACAATGTCTGTCTTGTCCATAAATATAATGCAGAATGCAAAATATATTTTATCATCCATAAATAAAATACAATCTATCAATAAGACTAGTAATCCTATGCTTCACCCTAGCAGCTTTCCCACAAGGAAGCCAAAGAACTTCATGAACATACCCCAGTGCTCTCAAAGTCAGTTGTGCACACCAGACACTGTATTTACTCTCAGAGACGGTGCTGGTACATAGAACTTCCTGTGATGATGGAAATGATGCATATCTGCACTGTCCAGTATGGCAGCCACTAGCCAGATGTGGCTATTTCAATTTATTTTAAATAAAAACTCAGTTCCTCATTACCAGTAGCCACGTTTCAAGTGACCATAGCACAGCTCTAAGGTCTTAAGGAAGATGTTTATGGCCTTAAAGTCAATTTTGTAAAAATCTAATTTTTTGTATGTTGACAGAATTAACTTCCAGAGTTTTAAATGACTCCATGAGGAGTAGTCTATGCACTGGGAAAATCCAGGTGGGAATTTTTTGGATCATTTCATTAGTCAACATGTTAAGAAAGAAGTGAAACCTTGTTTGAAACCCTAGTTATCAAAGTTTCATGGGCAAAGCAGTTAGTTGGAGAGTTTGTTATAAATGGAGATTTCTGAGACATATCCACTCCTAGATTAAGGTGTATCTAATATGGGTTTCTATTCCTGGGAGGAATTCAGAAATCCATATTTTCCAGAAACATCTCTGATAATTCTGGTACATGATTATGCCTTAAGACATGCTAGAAAATTATACAAATATCCAAACCAAGTATTAACACTTCAGCCAGCATGATTCTACATGCCTGGTATGGACAATTATTTAATCTTTCCCTTTTGTAACTTGTGTTTAATCAATCAGCCATGCTTATTTTAAATGCAGAAAAATACTTTTTTCCATTTTTACTTCATTCTATCAAAAGTAAATTGCTTTTTCAGATGATTCAAAATGTCATGCTTTTGTACTTTGGAACTTTGGATGCAGTAGGCACTACCTGTTTGCTGAATGAGCGAATCTGGATGGTAGATGTCTTGTGGACACAACCTCTGAACACACTTGCTCCACCTACACCAGTGAGTTATGATGTGAGAACAAAAACTGAGTGGGAGCTGAGTGCCCCCCCTTTTACATTGTCAGAACGCATTTCACAAGTAAACTTGCAATTGCTAGAGAGTTCTGGATCATTAGTCCTTTTTTCCTTGTAAATAAATTATAATAAGAATTTTAATCACAAACTCACCAAAATATGTATTCTTCCTTTGAGGTCATAGAAATTTCTCTCACGTAATAATATTATAAAATAAATACAGATTTGGCTTATTGAGTTCATTTTATGAAAATCAGATTTGGAGGCATTGTAGAGGGAACTCAAAGAGGGATGTTTGATTTCAGAAACCTTTTCTGGTCTACTTTTTCAACAATGAATTAGAAGGCTGACTCTTAATCCTGATAGAGCTAATGTTTTCATCAAATCAATTTATCCTTGAGTTTCCTGCACTTCAGACTAAATATCTCTTTGTAGGAGATTATGTCTATAGAATATAATCTTAGAAAAGATTTTCTAATCTTATATTTAACAGAATTTTTTTGTCTGTTTATTTAATTAAATTCTTCATTTTATTTTATAAGCCAAACCAAATTGTTCTGTGTTGTGTTGTGTTTTGTATTTTTGATGTAGTGGTAGAAAATACATCAGAAGATGGTATATCTGCGCCCTGTGTATGCTATGTCATGTACATGCTCTAGATTGTGTAGGAATTATCTAAATAGTCCTAATACCAGCCATGGCTTTTTTGTACATATTATAAACTAGTGAGGAGCAGGGAACAGTTATACTTAAGTGTAGTCACGTATGTGTATTTTGAGAAGAGAAAATATTGTACTCATTTATTCTTTATCCAAACTCTGAACCTGATAAAATTCTGAACTATAAAATGCTTTTTTTGAGTGTTCAGTTTGTAGATTCCTGAATCCATTCCTTTTTTTATGTTCAAGGAATGTGCAGTGTGCAAAGTATTTTTGGCCACAATGGTTTCATTACACTTTATTTTGGGGAACTTTGTTCCAGCTATAGCCTATTCTCTTTGTGATAGAGAAGGGATTAATGAATTAATACCTTTATAAATATTGTCTGTGTTTTCTATTTCTGAACATTTCTGAATAGGGCCCGTGAATTGCTAAATTTTGTGAAAGTCTTTCCATGGCAATTCTTTGGCTGTCTCTAACTAGCCACTAGATAAAGTTCCGTGTTCATGGGATAATTGGAATAATCACCCTAAGTATCTCCTACATAACAGCACTGAGATCGCATCATCCTCTCCGGGGAATTACGTTCCTCTGGGGTCTGGGCTTCCTGCTGACCTAAGTCTCTTTGGTGATTGACCACGCTGTTGCTGCTGCTACTGTTGCCATTGTTGGTGCTGGTGTTTGTCACCGTGGTTCCTACTTCCCAAGAACCTAGTGAAGTATCCTTTGCAGAAGTACTTCCATTTCAAGGTCCTGCTTTAGTTGCAGTACTCTCCTCCCCGCTCTGCTCGGGTGTGGAAGGCTGCTTCACTTCTGCAGGAATTACACCCCCTGCCCTTCCCCCATGCCAAAGGGACAAAGTCTTTTCAAGTTGAAAGGAAAAAAACAGGGTCACAGCTCACACTGAGCCATAATTCCAAATTCAGAATAGTTGCAACTGGCATTGGGACATTTCCTCTTTGGAAACAAGAACCCCACCAACCAGATGCTTTACGATGAGTACTCACAGATGTCTGAAACTGAAAACCTAGAGGTGGATATAAGAAAAGAGCAGGGAATCAGTAGATCCAGAGCACGTTCCCACGCCAGGAGGGACCGCAAACACACACCACATTTAAGCGTTCCTAAGAGCTCAGCAAAGATGGACTTCCCCTAACGTGTTTTGGCTCTGCAGAGCTCTACTCCCTGCTGCAAACTCCGCTCAGGTGCCACTCGACTGTGCGACAAGCTCAGTGTTCTGTGAAATGGTGTAACCTGATGTTTGGAGAAGAAAGAGTTTGAGGAACTAAAGCCAGCTCTGGTTTCCTATACAGACTCAAGGATGTGGGAAGTCAAAGAAAAGAATTTTGTGAGACAAAACAGTAAATGTCCAAGACCTACAAAAAGAAGAGAAAATTCCAATACGATTAGCAAAGCAAACCCTGAAAATGGATATAAGCCATTGAAAGCAAAACCTCCCAAGATGTTCTCTAGACTGCCACCGAGGCTGTAATGTCATTCGTTAAATGTCACTGGGTATAATGGCAGCAGCGTGGGGTTCTCCTGGTTAAACTTGGAGGTTTCAACACATATATTTGTTGTTTTTTCCTTCTGGTGACCCACTAACATGACAATTAAGTAACATAATAAATGAGAGGAGACAACAGTGGCCTATGAAAGGCAATAAGTGTTTTGGAGATGAGATATGAGAAAGAGAAAGCGGACTTAAGGAAGTAAAAAACCAGGCCAGGTGCAGTGGCTCACGCCTGTAATCCCAGCACTTTGGGAGGCCAGGAATTGAATACCAGCCTGAGCAACATAGTAAGACCCCATCTCTACAAAATCAGCAGAGCATGGTGCGGTGTGCCTATAGTCCCAGCTACCCAGGAGACTGAGGTGGGAGTATCACTTGAGCCCAGGACTTTGCTGCAATCAGCTATGATGATGCCACTTCACTCAAGCCTGAGTGACAGAGCAAGGCTCTGTTCTCTAAAACAGGGAGTAAAAGTTAAAAAACTAGTGCCCAAAGTGAGTGATATCATAAGACACAAGCTCATTCTTACTACAGAAGCAGAAAAGGCCCAGAAAATGAAATTCCAGTTTCTGACATGATCGGGATAAGCACAGATTGTTTGAAGTCCGTGTGGAGAGCTGTTAGACTCGGAAACCTGCCGCCCTCCTGCATCCAGCATGCCAGCAACTACCCCTCCTCCAAGCAGATTTGTTTACAGAAAACTGAACCAAACAGACACTAGAGTAAGAGACAACAAGCATAGCAGAGGGAAGGGGAGAAGAGCGGCACTGAAAATAGAACAATTCAGTGAAAGTTTACATATTGAACTGTGAGTTCCAAGAATGCTTGTAGACAATTGCAAAATTCTTCTCTAGAGAAACAAAAGGATTCAATAAGAAAAAAAAAAAAACTATAGATAACTGACATTTGGATATTCCTGCAATGAAACACTCAAGTTTCAGGCTACAGTGAAGCCAGTCAGGTATCACACAGCCCACTCCCAAAGCTTTCGATTAGTTTTTTGATGCCTCACTCAAAAATATTAACAAATAGAAAAAAAATAACTAGACACTTGTGTAAAGCTCCCCATATGAAAGACTGGGCCCAAAACGAACAGGCAAAAGGGATTCAGGAAGAGCCAAAGGAAGCCAAGACAAGCAGAAAGTATTTTTGAAAAAAAAACTTAGAAAGATATTTAATTCATAAAATGAAATCAGCATAATATTTAAAACAAAAAGATATAAAGAAAAACTCAGAGAACAAAATAAGTCCTCAAATGTAAAAATATGATTGCTGAAAAATATCAATAGAATAAGTGAAAGATAAATGTGAGAAATGCTCCAAGAAAACAAAACCAAAAGAGAAAGAGAGAGAGAGACAAAGAGAGAAAACAGAAGAGAAAAAAATATAAAAATCAGAGGATGATGTAGAAGTTGTGACCTCTGAATAATAGGAATTCCAGAGAGAACAGAGAACAATAGAGAGAAGGAAATTTTAAAGAAATAATTCATGAAATTCTCCAGAATTGAAGGATATGACTTTCAAGATTAAGAGAACAAGTTCCCAGCACAATAAATGAAAAAAGATGCACACCAATGCACATGATCATGCAATTTCAAAAACCAATAATAAAGAGAGGAGAAAAAAAACAGACAAAGCACAAACTAGCATATACAGAAAAACTATAGATCAAAATTTTTTAAAAGCAAACCAAGCAAAAATTAGATCACATACAAAGGATTAGGAATCAAAAGAGCATGGACTACTTATAGCTAACATTATATTTAATGGTGAATGACTGAAAGTGTTCCCTAAGATCAGGAATAAGAAATGAATGCCTGCTCTCATCACTTCTCTTCAATACTATATGGGAGATACTAGGCAGTGCAGTAAGATAAGAAGATTAAAAAAAAGACATGCAGATTAGAAAGGAAAAGATAGAAAGGAAGAATAAAAAATGTCCATATTTGAAGATGTCAGGATTGTCTATGTCAAAAATCTAAAGATAAAATAGTTTGGAATAAATATGAAAAAAATGTACAAGATCTGTGTACTGAAAATTACAAAATGTTACTAAGAGAAATTAAGGAAGATTTAAATAAATGGAGATTATATAACATGTTGATGGGATGGAAGACTCAATATTGTTAAGCTATCCAAATTCATCTATAGATTCCATGCCATTCCAATTAAAACTACAGAAGGCTTTTGTTTTTTTAAGAAGTTGACAAGCTTATAAAAAAATTTATACGGAAATGAAAGGACATAAAAGAGCCAAAACAACTTTGAAAAAAAGGAACAAAGTTGGAGAATTTACACCATCTATTTTCAAGAATTATTGTAAAGATATACTAATCAATACTGTGTGGTATTGTCATAAAGATAGGCTAATAGATCAACATAGCAGAAGAGAGTCGAGAAGCAGATCCACACATACATGGTCAACTGATTTGTGACAAAGGTTCCAAGGCAATTTAGTGGGGAAAGGGTAATCTCTTTAAAAAATGATACTAGAATAATGAGTAACCATATGCAAAGAATATTAACCCTTACTTCATGCCACACACAAAAATTAATTCAAAATTCATCATAGACCTAAGTGTGAGAGCTAAAACTATAGAATGTTAGAGCATTGCTCAATAGAACTTTCCGCAATGAAAATATTCTTTGTCTGTACTGACCAAGAGAATAGCCACTGGGCCAAATGTGACCACTGAGCACTTGAAATGTGGCTGATTGACTGTGGGACTACATTACTTACTTCAGTTAATTTTAATGAATTAAATGTTAAATTTAAATAGCTACATGTAGCTATTGTATGTTGAATTGGATAGCACATATCCAGATGGAATCATAAGAGAAAAATCTTAATGACTTTGAGTTTAGCAAGGAGTTCTTAAATACAACACAAAAAGCATGAACTATAAAAGAAAAATGAAATCAATATATCAGACTTCATCAACATTTAAAACTTTTCTTCTACAAAAGATATTGCTAAGAAAATGAAATGGCAAGCCACAGACTAAGAAAATGTTTGCAAAACAGATTTCTGACTTGTATCCAGAATATATTAAGAATGCTCAAAACTCAATAACATAATAATAATGGGCAAAAAATATGAATATACATTTCACCAAAGAAGCTATATGGATGGCTAATAAGCATGTGAAAAGATGTCCACTTAATTAGCCATTAGGGAAAAGCAAATTAAAACCATAATGGAATACTGCTACACATCCAATAGTATGACTAAAATTAAAAAGCAAGTGTTGGTGTATATGTGGAGGAACTAGAACTGTCACACACAGCTGGTGGGAATATAAAATAGTACAAATACTTTTAAAAACAGTTTTGCAATTTATTAAATAGTTAAACATACCTACCATATTACACAGCCTTTCCACTCCTAGGTATTTTAATCAAGAGAAATAAAAGCATTATCCATACAAATTCACGACAGCCAAAAATTGGAAACACATGTCCACCAACAGATAAACAATTGTATATCCATATAGTGGAAGATGACTCAACAATAAATGGAATGACCTATTGATACATGCTACAATATGGATTAATCTCAAAATCATTATGCAAAGTGAAAGACGCCAGACAGAAAAGATTACACACTATAAAATTCCACTTATATAAAATTCTAGTAAATGTAAAGCAATCTATAGTGACAAAAAGCAGATTAGTGGTTGCCTGTGGGTAGAGAGAGGTAGGAAGCAGAGTTTTCAAAGAAATTAAGCAAACTTTTGAGGGTGTTAGGTGTGCTTATTATTAAGGTGTGCTTAAATGGGTATGTACATTTGTCAAACTGTTTCAAACTCTGTGGTTTATATCAGCACAGTTGATTACATATCAAGTACCCCTCAGTAAACTGTAAAATACAAACAATATAGACTACTCTAAAGCAACAGCACCAGTTAGAAGACAGAATCTCAAGGGAAAAGTATTTCTTACCCAGAATCCCATACCTAGCTAAACTATCACTCTAGTGTTGTACAGCCTACCAGAATACTTAACTTGCCAAAACAAGAAAGGAAATCAAACAAGAAAAAACATGGGATCTAGAAAAATGGGAGACCTGTGGAGGAGAGGCAAAGTGAGGTGAGATGATGACAAACATGTAGCAAGACAACAGAGCAGCCAGTCCCATTGAAGCAGGCGGTCAGAGGGCCCTGCAGGGCTGGCTCCAAGGAGAAATGGAGCTGACAAAATTCCTGATGTATTGAACCTCACCAAAAATACTATTCAAAAGTGTTCTCTAATGCTAAGGTAGTGTATGGAAAGAATTTGTGATAGGAACACAGAAAACTAAGTAAATGAACAACTCCTCTCACAAAACAAGACCATTAATAACTTGAGGCAAAACAAACAGTTTGTTAAGAATGGAAATATAATTAGCCATGAACAGTACTTCTATGTCCAAAATAGGGTAAACACTGAGGATTAATTTAACGAAACCAATGATGTACCTACTTGAACAACAGGAGTGCAAAAGAATGTGAAAAGGGCACGAAGGCTGTGTGGTCTCTGTTAAGATTGAATAGATAATTTCTACAATTAATAAATCAAGAATAAGCAATTCAAAGATATATTTCAGAAATATGGAGATAAATATGTGAGAAAAATGGCCAGAAGAATTCTCAGGAGTTGCCACAGGGAGGGTCAGGTCTGCGGGACAGGGGTAGGTGAAGGGAGGGACTGACATTTCCCTTACAAGCCTATGATACTGTCTGCCTGTTTAAAAACGTTCACGTCTTACATTAGTTATTAGCATTAGAATCTGGCAGCTCTATATTTTAATCCTGAATTTTCTGCTCATTAATGACATGTCCTTTGGTAGATTACTTAACCCCTCTTAGTCTCTTCAATCTACAAAAAGGGAAAATAATTATACTTATATCTCAGAGGTGTAGTGAGGATTAAATGAGATTATATGTGTGAACTGTGTAGCAATTAATCTCTTTTTATATTGCATTCTTCCAAAGGAATGAAGGTGGTTTACAAAAATGCTTTTAATTTAGCAAGATAAATTGAATTGAAAAGAAAAATTAGGCAAAGTCTGGCACCCAGGAGTTGCTCTGTTCCTTTCTCCCATATGGAGGCACCGTGTTGTCTGAGCAAATTTCATGAGTTAGTGCGTCCACTATGTGCTGCCTTAAGGTGGCCAAATATGTCCCCTCTGGCCTCCTGTAGCTGCCACAGTGCCACTATGTAGATGATTAATTCAGAATACGTTCAAGGGCAGTTTGAGGGTAACCGATCGGTAGTAATACAGATTAAAAGCTCCTGTTTACAAATACGTCTAGGGGATAGCTAGAGTCTTTGAAAGCCACAAGACTAAACTATTTGATTTTCTAGCAGAACCTGGGCCTTTAGAATGTCCAATAGTTACTAGGCAAGAAAATGCATTAATGTCATCATCAGCCACCACTCATATGGCTTGAGTGATGTTTCCTAAAAAGATGCTGAAGTCCTAATCCCACCCCCTTCAAATGTGTCCTTACTTGGAAATAGAAGCTTTGCAGATGAACAGGTTAAGACAAAGTCATCAGAGTGGGCCTTAAGCCAACAACTGTTGTTTTTTATAAAAGGGAAATTTGGGCGCAGGCACGCACACAGGGAGAATGCCATGTGAAGATGGGACAAAGACCTGGGCGATGCATCTACAAGCCAAGGAGCGCCAAGGAGCACCAAGGATGGCCAGCAACGCTGGAAGCCAGGGAGAGGCCTGCAACAGATCCACCCTCGAGGCTTTAGAAGGAGCCAGCCCTGCCAACACTCTGGTCGTGCACTTTTCTTCAGGACTCTGAGAGAATATATTTCTTATCTTTAAGCCCCCCAGTGTGTAGTAATTTTTTATGGCAACACCCAGAAACTAATACAGTGAGGAATTATTTAGAATACATAGGCAGGTTCAAAAGTCTCCTTAATTAAAATAATCCTATGAAAGCACAAGCAGAGGCTGTGATCACAACCGTTAGCATTTGTCCCCAATCTCTGACCCACGCCTTCCAGCCCTGGCTGGGTCCTGTGGCAGTGGACGACACGCAGCATCTCTCTGGGGTAGGGTGGCCTTGTCACCAAAGTCTTACTGTCTAATGTTTGGTCTTTCCAGCGTGACCCATCTCTGACTCCTTTACTTTGGATCCACTTCTAGCTCCTAGGTAATCCCTCATTCCTAATCATTTCCTTAATGCTCCACATACTTCTTGGCCTGAATTATATTCTCAGTTGTTTCCTATGATCTGGTCATGGTGATGAACACATACACCCAAAATATTTCATCACATCTGGTACAAATGCAGTTAAATGATTACAGCAGAGGGTTCAGACTTGGAGGGGGAAGAGGTGATTGGAGGACACCTGTATAGTGAGAACCAAAACCACTTTCGCAGAACCAGGCAAGAACAGGTAATGAAGGTTGATGTCTTTTATTTTCTGCTCAAACTAGGTCCCACAGAATGCCAGTCCAAGTGTGAGCCGCCTTCCTGTCCCTGTTTATGTCCTCCTCCCACTACTGCCCTGTGTTCTTCTTAGTCTTCCTCAACTTTACTCAACCAAACAAAAAAAAGAAGAAAATGAATCTTAAAACAATGAAAAGCTTTTGAGAAAACTAATTTAATGTGCATAATTGAGAGCTATTGCTTTCAAAGGGAGCATTTTCCTCAAATTTGTATGTATTTGATAAACATATAAGATAAAAATAATTATTTGAAAAAATATTAATCAAAAGTTTTGGAGTCAGGCTAACAGAAGTAATTCAGTACTGATCTACTTTTTTGTTTTGTTTTTGTTTTTTGTTTTGAGACAGAATCTCACTCTATTGCCCAGGGTACAGTGCAGTGGTGTCATCATAGCTCACTGCAGCCTCAAATGCCTGGGCTCAAGCAATCCTCCTGCCTCAGCCTCCCAAATAGCTGGGATTACAGGCACGTGCCACCACACCCAGCTAATTTTTCTATTCTTTGTAGAGACAGGGTCTTGCTATGTTGCTCAGGCTGGTCTCAAACTACTGGCCTCAGCCTCCCAGAGTGGTAGGATTACAGGTGTGAGCCACCGTGCCCAGCCTGACACTCTACTTTTTGAACTGCCACCTTCGCATGCTGAATTTACTGGACACACCTATCATGGATATTATTAATACTATTGCTACTATTATTATTATTACATAAACGCTCCTTGTATACTACCTACAACATTCAGAACTACAGACATTGTGCCCCCCAGGTGGTTTACACAGAGATAAGGAAAGCCTGTACTCAGAAAGAAAGAAACAAGGTACTGGAACGGAATTGTTTATATTGGACTTAATGAAACAAAATAGAAAAGCAGAGTCTAGGGTAACTCTTAAAGCAGTTTTGCTGATGCTCAAAACTATTAGACAAAGCATCTTTTTTAGAAAGATGGTAGAAATCCTGGTGCAGGGATTTTGCCTATTTCAACCAAAATAGACAAAAACCAATGAACACATTTTAGCCATTCCTTGACATACAAGTTCACATGCTAGTATTTTGGCATCTCTAATTCTCTCTGAGTTGCATGGATTTAAATTTGGTTAGATTTAAATTTAATCTGAGTAAGATATCAATGTAAAAGCTTCCTTGTTCATTTTTTAAAAAATAAATCATTTATTTCAGTCTTTAAACTGAGACTACTACTAGAAATGTATTCTTAATTTCAAAATACTAACTATGAAATTTTGATAACAAACTAAATTATCCACACTAAGGGAAATTATATAAAATTCTTAAAATAATTAAATCAACACTTTCTTATTTCAAAATGAATGTATCACCTGTAGCAACAATTTTGCCAAAAAATAAAATTGTATCTAAAGCCATCACTTAAATTAAATGATACAATTGCATAAACACATAATAAGCAAAAATAAATAATTTTATATCAATCTATAAGCTACAAGTTCAACATCAATTTGAATAGTGTAAGTTTCTAGGACACCCTTAGTGCCTCAGGCTGAGAGAAATGCCTAACAGTTCTGTCTAAGTAGTTACATTCAAACAACTTAACATATATTTCTTAGCAGCCATTGTTAAAAGTAACACACATAAATTGATAGAAAAAAAATTTCTCTCCACTCTTTAAAAAAACCCTAATTACTTATTAATGGTCTGCATGTGCCGCAGAGCAATGCGTGACTTCTCCCACCTGGAGTCAGGTGGACCCGACACCTCACTTGCTGGTCTGCATGTCCCTTCCCACAGGAATTGCTTTTGACATAGCAGCTGCTGGAAACCCAGCTTCACAGAGATAGGCTGTCCTCCAGGGCGATTTGGCTACAAGTTCACATTGGGACTCTAAAGTACTCCCAGCGACAGTTCACATGGCATCTGAGAAGTGCTCAGTATTGCTGGGTTTCCACCAAAATTTAAAACTATCCTGAGTGGTCTCCTCAGGGCACTGTGAAGCCCTGGGGTGCCTTGGTTCACAGTCTGGGAAACCACAGGAGCAGGGGACAAGGCTGAGACAGGTCACGTGGCATTACCCTGTCACCCAGGGTGGATGCCATGTGCATCTCTTGCATAGTACTGACACCAATCATTCTGATTATCAAAAATAAGTTTCTAGGCTGGGCACAGTGGCTCATGCCTGTAATCCTAGCACTCTGGGAAGCTGAGGCAGGAGGATCGCTCAAGGTCAGGAGTTCAAGACCAGTCTGAGCAACAGTGAGATCCTGTCTCTACTAAAAATAGAAAGAAATTATCTGGACAATTAAAAATATATATAGAAAAAATTAGCTGGGCATGGTGGTGCATGCCTGCAGTCCCAGCTACTCAGGAGGCTGAGGCAAAAGGATCGCTTAAGCCCAAGAGTTTGAGGTTGCTGTGAGTTAGGCTGATGCCACAACACTCTAGTCCAGGGAACAGAGTAAGACTCTGTCTCAAAAAAAGAAAGAAAAAAGAAAAAGAAAAAATAAATAAATAAATAAATTTCTAGTTGTGTATATTTCAAATATACACTGCAACAAGGAGTAACACAAAGTATCCTAGAGTACTAAACCAGGCATCTGGAGATAGATCCGGGTGGGATTAGCTGCCAACCTGTTTCCACATCAAGGTCCCTCCTACATCTCCTGTGGGGACTCTGGCAGAGCCATGGTCAGGGCCCGCAGTTCCACTGAAGTCTGAGCAGGGTGGCCTTGTCCTGCCCCACCTAGTCTCTTCCAGGTGCCCAGAACAACCCTTGGCACCAGGGGTGGCTTTACCATTATGTTCCTAAGAGGAAAATCTTACCTCATTATAGTATGACACAGCACAGCACACAGGGCACAGCACTATACAACACAGCACAGCACAACACAGCACAGGACAATACAACATGGCCCAGCACAATACAACACAACACAGCACAGCACAGCACAGCACAATACAACACAACATAGCACAAGACAGCACAATGCAACACAGTACAGCACAGCACAGCACGAACATTCCTAGCACCCACTGCGTGTGGACGGGCATCGTGGTGGGGGGTGGGGAAAGCCGCGGTGAGACAGGGGCTCCCTGGCCTCCCACACTCAGTCCAGTACTTGCATCACACAGACCTGCAAGTCCCCTGCTTGGCCAGAGCCCCGTGCTCTCCTGCCACCTGAGGAACGGAGCCCACGTCCACGCAGCAGAAGGAGCCTATTTATCTCATGTCCTTTCCCCCACGCCATCTCTCAGGACTGGCTCCACTTTCTGTGTCCCCTGAATAACCACAAGCGAGGGCAACAGCTGAGAAATGGCTAATACTTGCAATACTCCTCGAGAAGGTTCCGGGGTGCACTGTCCCACCGTCCCACTCTGGGACCTCGAAAGACAAGGAGACTTCCTGGCGGAGGCGGGCGCCTCTTTTCTGTGGGGGTTCCGTGACCCATGCCGTGGCCCTGCTGTGCTGAATTCAACTCGGTAAGTATTGCCTTTTCTCAGCCAAGTGCCCGGAACCGTGCTGATGCTTGAAATTAAATGTAAAAAAATCAAGCTAGACAGAATTGCTGTTCCCAAGGAGGCGTGGTGACGTTGGGTGTGTCTGCCCACATGCTTCCTCAGAACACGTTCCACACAGGGAAAGCCTGCACTGCCCCGGGAGCAGAGGGTGCCCTGGCTACAGCAGGGGCCACAGAGCAAACTTAGAGGGCTGACACTATTTGGCTGTTAAATTAAAAAAAAAAATCCTAAAGTAAAGAATTCACCATAAAATGTTATTGTAAATGTCCCATTCTTCTCAAACTTAATATCATCATAATTGTTTCAAAAACAGTAAAAACTTATGCTATTTAAATTGATATCGAACTTACGGTTTATAGATTGATTTAAAAGTATCTATTTTTGTTTATATCATGTCTTAATGCACTTGCATGACTTAATTTGAGCTGTGACTTTAAGTATAATTTTATTTTTCTGCAAATAGTTACTACAGGTGATGCATTCATTTCGGAATAATGAAGGTTAGTTTAATTATTTTAAGAATTGTATATGGTATCCCTTAGCAAGTGAATAATTTAGCTTGTTATCTAAATTTCATCAGTGGCATTTGAAAAATAAGAATATATTTCTAGTAGTATTCTCAGCTTGAAAAACTAAAATAATAATTTTTTAATGAATATTTTAATATTTTGAAAAACATGTCTGTCTCTTATTTAAAACTTATTTTCTATCCCAAAATATTTGGCCTGAACAGAAGGGAAAAAAGTTAAAAAAAAATAAAAATGCTTAAAACTTATTTTCTTACATGCTAGTCAAAGAGATAATGGGTACTTCTACAACCATCTTTTAGCTGTATCAGTATCTATAAATATAATAAATGCTATCTTTATTATGATCAGCAGTAATAGTAACATCCATAATGCTGAATTAAATGCTTTGTAGATAAAATACTGTTGTGATCACAGCCTCTACTTGGGCTTTTATAAGATTATTTTAATTAAGGAGATTTTTTTAACCTGCTTGTGTATTCTAAAATACCGTTGACATAAAATAGTTTATTCTATTCATAATGGTAGCCCCCCCATATGCACAACCTCCTCCTCTCAAAGATATTTAAAGCCCTTAATTTGTCAAGCCTTTTTACAAGGCATTCCCATTCCACAGATGACAACATCAAGGAACTTGGTGGCCAAGTAGCACATCATTAGTTGTGATTACTGTAGTTACGATCTATTGGGCAAAACCGATTTAGTCATTTGTGGTACTAGTGAATGGACTTTCTGTTTGCTTCCTGTGTTCCACATTGACTGCCCTTCAGGAGAATCAAAATGTATTTACAGGCCAAAAAACAACCAGTTGGAAAGTAGAAAATAAAACCAGTAAATCAGTCAGTCTTTTCTATTCACAAGATTTTAATAATCCAGCTCAAAATTATTTTTCTTCTCTCACTAATTTAATTTTTTTCAAAAATCATCTAAATTGAACAATTAAGTGAGAGCACTTTATAAATAATAAATTGCTACTCAAATTTAAATGATCTAAACACATGGCCTTAGTAGCTACTTACCATCAAATAACATTCAGGCCCATCTCTTAACACAGATCTTCCAAGTGCCATCCAGCAGGGGCCTCAAGCTCTCCCATGTGCCTAAGAAAGGGCAGGCCCTGGAGCAACCCCCTCCCCCCCCCCCCCCAGCATCAGCTCTGGGTCTGAGAATCTGCATTTGTAAGGAGCTCTCCTGGCAATCCCATGCACCCTGAAGCCCAGAGGCCATTGCCCTTGAAATCTCTACTGAATCTCTACCACCAAGACCAATCTGAAGCAACCATTCATTAAAACCCAAAGTCGTTATCATACACACTCTGCTGAAGTTTATATGGCAAGCTTCACTACCTACAAAGAAAACAGAGACAATGTGGGAGTCCCACAGAAGACCCACCAAAGGAGTTTGGATAGAAGCACTGTGAAGTCTCAGGCCCCAGCTTAGTCTTCCCTGATTCCCCAAAATTGGGCAAGAACGCTCACGTAGCATCTGGCACGTATCTGTGTCACACAACTGTGACTCTTGATATCATACGTGCCTGTGTGACAATCAGCTGCACCCACCAGATGGTGGGCCCTGTCGGGTTGATAGTTGCATTCTCGGCACCTGGTAACAGGCTGGACACATACCATGTCCTCCTAGAATAGCCTCGACGTATAATGTACTTGTAACAAGTATTTGTTGAGCAGATGAACGAATGAATGTGATGATTGGCAAGTAACTTTAAAGAGGAATAATTATTAACATGGATGGATGTGAAGACTGTGTTTTGTATAATTACCATTGTTTCCTACCTAGACCAAATTTGACACTTCATGTTCCAATTCCCCATTTGACTCCCCCTGACCATTTCTTGAGGGTTTCATTATTTGCTAGGCACTGTGTGCGCCTTAGATCATGTATCCCTGTGAAGTTGGTTTTATAATGTCTATTTTACATCTGAAGAAACAGACTCAGAGGGAAGGGCATTTGCCCAAGGACACAGAGCTCATCTGTGACCAGCATGACTGACGAGGTGAAAATGCACATGGCCAGTTTTTACAAGGATCAACTTCACTCTTCAGTTTCTAACACAAAGAAAGGAGCACCTGCTTCCCACCCACATGGACACTCACTGCTGAAGTTCAGCTTTTCCACTTACTGAAATTTCCCCCTCTAGGTTGAATTACTTAAAGAATGAGGCTGCTAAATGTTTTCCTAGTTTAAAACATGCTCACCTGCATCTCCTCCTATTCTGTTACTTAGGTATAAAAAGATAACTTGGCCCCTGCTTTGAATTTTTTCAGGTTGATTTTGACATTGCTCCTACACTGTTCACAGGTTTTACATACATGTCTCTGCCCTATAATCCAGGGAGTCAGCACGTGAAACCATGGGTCAGCTCTTTAGCTGCCTAAGACTCTTGTTTTTGTATCTTATGAGTGTGTAGGACTAACATAGAGAGCTATTGCTGCCGCTAAATATCATCTCTAGTTAGCATTTCCGGGGTGCTCAGAGAGAAAACAATGTCTGGGTGATGACTCTTGTCAGTTTCCCCATTGTCAAACCCAATCTTACGTTCCTCCACACTCACAATATTTCCCCATTGGGAACATGCCTGACATTGCAATTTCTCAAAACTGCAGCTCTGCAGTGAATGCCTAATTCCTGAAACTGCAAAATCTAACAAAAGCTGATTTTTTCCACTGATTTGACTGGCTGACTATTTCGAGGCTTTGCATGTGATGACCTGCTGTTCTTCACAAACAACATCTTTAATGTATCCACATGGTTGTTCTGTAGTGGCTGAGGGCAATTAAATCCTTGGAGCTGCCTGCAGGGCATTCAGAATCACTCACAATGTCCAGTGTTTCTGCCACAGACAAATTTCCCCATAGGGTGACGCTTAGCATCTTACCAAGCAGCATTCTGTTACTTGATTTTGAACTCAGAACCCATTTTCCACCGTAGTGCACCAGTGTCATCCAGGGCAAAACCATGGATATGTGCCAGTTCACTTGAAGTTACTTGTGTTGTTTTAAAAACTGCTCTCTCTCGTCCTCTCTCTCTTTCTTTCTCAGTGTTGGTGTTTTCATATTGGCAGATGAAAAGCCAATTTAGAGGAAAATATGGCAATTCTGTTCTTTTTATTTTTACTATCAAAATAGATGATCTTTTTCTGTCTTTAGATATAATACTTGTTTGGATTCTTCATACATTTTTCATATTTCGTAAAACTCTCCATGGTGTTATTTCAGCACAGATCCCCAACCTGGCCACTAAGGAAGACAAATTTATCTACTTTCTTCTCTTGTCCCCTGACCTCGTTCTCAACCTTCACTCCAAACTCCACTTTCCATTCCTTTGCGGAGCGGCGGTGGGGAGTGAAGCCAGGGCGCATCATCGGGTTAGCGCCTTAGTCCTCACCCCACCGACAATGTGGTCTAGTGGCAAACAGCCTCGATAGTTTATCCCGCTAATACTGCGTCACACACGCCCCCCAAAACACAGATCAAGGGCTGCAAAGCATCGAAGATAAGGCAAGGTTTCCTGGAGAGCCTGGCGAGGAAGTGACTGGAAGCGTGCGGAAAGACTCGGTCTTTTGATTTTTCTGTTTCTTATGGAAATTGAATTGCGTTTATAAAACAGAGCCTCCCCGACAGAGCGCCTAGGAAGCACCCTCCCTAGTCTTCCCTCCAGAGGAGCAGTCCCAAGAAGACTCCAGGAGAGGGAAACGCAGGTATTTACTAAGGAGACGGCATTTGGCTGGGCCCGAGTCCCACACCGCCAAGCTCAAGCCCGAGCCCGGAGGCTCTCGAGGTGCGCCTCCCTCGGCGCCCGCTCCCGCGACGGTCAGAGCTGGTGCGGAGGCTCTTTCCCGCCCCTCCCCCGGCCACTCTCCCGGGCCGGGCCGGGGCAGAGCCCATCCTCCCCTCCCCCTTCTCTTTGCCACTTGTTGCGGCCCAGAGGAGACGCGCTTGTTCCGCCGGCTGATTGTAAAAGGGTTTGACTTGCGGCTGACCCGGGGTCAGGACTTTCTCTCCACTAATCCTGCTCTCCTTAAACACAAAAACACTCTGCCCTCGTCCCTCGCATCAGTCATCTTAATCTCCGCCCCCGCCCCCACCGGCGGCTGACACCCCGCCTGGCCTCCCGGCCCGGGCCGGCCGGAGCTAGGCTGGCTCCCCGACAGCGCCCGCGGGACGCCCCCGCTCCCCGCCTTGAGCCCGCGGGGGCGCGGCCGCTCCCAGGCACCTGCCGGGTCCCCACCGGAGCCTCGGACGCAGCATCCTGGGGCCGAACAGGACGGCGGGGGTGGGGTGGGGGGAGAGGATGGGGCAAACAGGACGGACAAAGAGAAGGCCGAGCAGAAAGAAACGAAAGTGAATGAAAAGGAGGTAGATGCTGGAGTCGGAGTGAGATAAAGCGCGAGAGGGGGAAGTGAAGAAGTAGGAGTGAATGGATGGGGGGTGGAAAGAGAAGTGCGCAGGGTGAGAGGGAAAGCGCGCAATGTCGAGCTCGGCCCGGGCAGAACCCGAGAAGGGCGACTTTGAGAAGGGGCTGCACGGTGGGGCGGGGCGCAGAGGGGCGCGCACGCGAGCCCCGAGCCCACGAGGAGGGGACCCGGACCAGGGCCTGGGCCACAGGGCGCCGCCCGCTGCAGACGCCGCTCGGGTCCGGGGAGGCCTGGAGGGTCGCGGCTGGCGCGCAGTTGGAGACGAAGGGCGGGAACTGGGGGGAAGAGGGAAGAGCTCGTCTCCTCGCCCCCCGCCGGGACTCGCCCTCTGGACAGGGGAGGCAGTGAGGAGGCCCGGCACTGAGCAGGAGCAGTGGGCTAGGGTGACGGGCCCCTGCGTCTCGACCTCCGCGCGCGCCAGACCGCCGGCCCTAGCACGGCCCTGGCGCCGCCCCCACCCTGCAGGACTGAGGGACACCCTAGACCCCTCCCGCTCCTCTCCTCGGGGGCCCGCGTCCCCTTCACTCCTCCCCATCTGGCCGCGCCTTTCAATCCCGCCAAATAGTCACGCTGGAAAGAGAGCTGCGCCAAGGCCAAGTCTGCTTTTCACTTGAAGTTTCCAAGGAATCAAACTTGTGATTAAATTCTGCTGCCCACCCTTCTGAAGCCTCTGCCCCGAGGGCCTGGCTGCGGACGCGTGGGGGCGCGGGGTGGGTGCGGGCTGGAGCTAAAGCGACCCAAGGACCGAAGGGTACGGGAGCCCGGCCAATCCGAGCGCGACTTCCAAGGCACGCGCCCCGGGATGCAGTCCTTGAATTAACTGAAATTTTCCGGAGACAGAAATCTGCGGTGCCCAGTCTTTGTCGGAGAAATGAAATGCGTGGTTATGAGTGTTATTCTTCTCCCACACGCACGATTTTAATAGACCTATCACTCAGGCTCCCCAACGCACGTCTGCAGATCAGGCGGCTGTACCCAAAACTCTTCTTTAAAAGTGGTTCATTTCATCCAGCTACTGGTGGGTTTCTTTGGGGGGGACGGTCTCAGAGTCTTAAAAACAACAACTAAGGGGCCAGTGAGTTGAAAACCAAAACAAAATAAGGTTAAAATCAAATGAAACCAAACCAAACCAAAGAACCCTCAAGCACACAAACCCTGGCACCCTCAGTTTAGAAGACAGGGCCAGGGCTCAGTGGGCAGATGGATAAATCCACAGAGTCCCCTGCACGAAGTCGTGCAAACTTTGTTCCAGGCCTCAAAAGGATCCTGTCCACATTCTCTCCACGGGTTCCAAACGAAATTGGACTAGGAGACAGAAACACCATCCTGTGATTTGGGAAGTGAATGAAGTCATCCTATAATAAGATCATCATATAGTATTTCTCTTGGTGAAAACCATGAGTATTACTTGGTCAAAAACTGAGCTCACAGTTGAGTGAAATGTCTGGGGCCTAGTGGAATAGTTTCTCCACTAATTTAAATTGGAGAGACACGGATAGCATCTCAATCCTGAGATAAATCCCAGCTAATCTCTTCTCCTCCCCTCCTGTGCTGCTCTTCAATTGAGTCATTAAAGAATTTATATGCTTTTTTCTGTGTCATCCTAATCAACAGAACAAAAAGGAAATAAGATGGTTGGAGCACCTGGCATTGACTATTTCGACTGTGTGTGTGGCACATGCAATAATTGCCAAACTGTAAGTCCCCCCTCCAGGAAAACAACTGACAGCTTTGCCCGGTGTTCCAGGCATACTGACCAAACTTTTTGTTTAAAGTGGGCCCCCAAGTTATTAATGTGTGATGGGCCCAGATTTAGATGCCAACAACTGGACATAGACACAAGGGTGAGCATGGGTGACAAGTTGAGAATGGGCATCAGTGAAAGACTCTCAGAGAGAGTTCTTTAAGTCTCTGTATTTTAGAGTAAACAGGGCTCTGGAAGCTCCTGGTGACTTAACAGACAGAGCTCTATAGACTTTCCCAAAGCTTCTCCCAGAGGGGATTGGTGTGGCACTTGTTCCCAGACTATCTCAAGGTGCTGCTCCGTTCAGCAATCCATATGCATGCAGACACTTTTGGAAATGACTGCTTCACAAAGGATCAAATTGCTAAAAGAAAAAAAAAATGAAGAAAAAGAAAAGAGGGGGGGCTTTTATTATCTTGTTAGAAACCAGTGGACATCATTCTTGCATATTTTGCAATCACTTTAACGAATGAGTGGTTTAAGCAAAATTATCAAAATGACTCCAAAAAATTACACATGTCAATTGTCAGATTAGCATTATACTTAAAGCTATTCTCGGATGCAGGCTGAATTCAGTTCTCATTAAACTGATGGGATAGGCCCACTTTTGGATGGATAGTCCATACTCATTCCAGGACAAGAAAAGATATTGAGAAAATGAGGGGAGAAGCCTAAGGCTGCAGAAACCAACATATTTCAATCTGGATTTAAAGTGTTTTTTTTTTCAAAAATATAATTTCATCTTAACATTGTGATTAATTTCAAAATGTATTTGCTACAGTATAACTTTTAAATGCAAGATTTAATGCTGTCAGATTACTTGAAGACAAAGTTTTACAGAAAACTTTAAATTTCAGAAAAACTGCAATGTACTGATAAACACCTACAAAAAATATAATTAAAAAATTTAAAGCATCAAACAACCTCAAGATCTCATAAGGAATAATAAACGGCATTTTGCGTTCACGTCTGTTAGCAACTTGCATCCCAGTTCACGTGGGGGAAGGAGGGTGGTCGATATTTTTGTGTGTGTGAAAATCCGGCAAAATTATTGTGCCCAATTCCCAAGGAGAAAGAGGAGGGGGGGAGGGGGGGACAGAGGGGGGCTCAGCTGCAGTACATTTTGGTTGAGCGATTGTGTTTCCTTGAACCACATTCAAATAATTTCTGCTCCCAATCTTAATTGCTGGGGAATTGAGGGCTCCCATGTCCCCGCCATGGCCTTTGTCCCCAATCCTTGGCCTAGTCCCGCCGTGGGGGTCTTCCTTTCCTCCTTCCTCCTCCGGACCCAACTGCCCTGCAGATGCCCCGCCAGGTGGAGGGCTCAAAACTTGCAGCAAGGAAACGCAAAACCCCCCCTTGCCGCACGCACTTGCTGGGCCAGACCAAAAGAAGATATTTTTGAAATTATTCCTCGTTCCATATTAACACTTCAACTATACAAAATAATTTATGGATTTTAACTTTCTTCCCTTCCATTGAATAAAGCTCCATGAAAATCCTACCTCCATGTCCCTGGGGTTCCCTTACATTTAGTTCATGCTGATAATTTCTTTCTCCTCATTTGGATTTACTAATTGTACTTTGAACTCATAAAACATGCATATAAAATTAGCACGTTTCAAATTTATGGGGAAAAGTGGGCTTTTTCTCTCTTAAATTTATTGACTCAAAATTCAATACAATTTTTTGGGAGGTTCTTTTTTTGTTTTTAGAAGAAAGGCTTTTTAGGAAACTATGTACATAATCTGACTCCTCCTCCCCGCACCGCAACGCCTAAAATAAAAATTTCACAATGCATTTACGTGAAATAATACAAAACAAAAAAAAAATGGAAATGCTGAGATACAGAAAGTTTTACAAAATCCAGAATATAACTCCGCCACCTGAAGGGGGGCGGTGTTAACCTCTTTGTATAAATTAACAAACCAACCCAAAAGAGCGGTAGCAACTACAAAAACCTTGTAAATGTTTGGATCTGCCTTACTACATTTATAACAAACGAGACCAGCTTCCTATCACTGGCCTCGGGCAATCCACGCCGCCAGGAAGCAATGCAGGATGAAAGCGCGCCGGCCCTGATACAAAAGTTGGCATCGCCCCTCGCTTGTTTTTTTTTTTTTTTTTGTCTTTTTGTCCCCTCCTCTGTGGATGATAAATACTGTACAAAAAGTCTCAATAAAACACCCAAGTTCAGTCTAAAACGCAAGCCTTGTGTCAGCGCCTAGTGGTCCCAGGGACTCCTGGAAAGGTGAGTGGGGGGCATGTGTCACCTGGTGCTCGTCTCCAGCGTTTTCATTTTACAAGAACGTGGAAACGTCTGTACAAAAGCAAGGCCGCGCCGGGTCTGGCGAAAGCCCTGGTGCGTGCCGTGAGCTCGGTGGTCACCGAGTCTCCGGCCGCGGGCCGAAGTGTCCCCGGCGTCCCGGCAGCGCTAGATGTGCGTCAGGGGCACCGTGCCGTTGACGCCCGCGCCCGCGCCCTGGTAGTGCTGCGGCAGCGAGTGAAGCCTGCTCTGCGCCGCGGCCGCAGCGGCCGCCGCCGGGTCGCCACCCTCGCCGGCGGGCAAGTACATGCTGATCATCTCGCGCAGGTCCCCGGGGCACGGCGCCCGCGAGTGAGCTGGTGCTGGCGGGCTGCCGCTCGGCTCCGACTTGACCAGCGAGCCTAGCGCGCCCAGGGCGCCCGACGACGCGGCTGCTGCCGCCGCCGCCGCCGCCACGGCAGAGTTCTGGTGAGCGCCGCCCGCAGCAGCGGCGGCGGCGGCCGCGGCGCCGTAGGGGAGGCCGCCGTAGCCCGAGGGCGAGGCGCTCATGTAGCCCTGCGAGTTGGAGATAGGGCTGTACTGCAGAGCGCCCATGTCATAGCGGTGCATGGGCTGCGGGTTGTGCGGATGCGCGTGCGGGTGGTGCGGGTGCGGGTGCGCAGGGTGCGCGTGCGGATGCGCGCCACCCGCGCCCGGGTGCTGCCCGTAGGCCAGCTGCGCCTCCTGCATCATGGCCGCGGCCGCTGCCGCCGCCGCCACCGAGCCGGGGTAAGCGCCGTTGGCCCAGCCGTTGACGTGCGCGTAGCCGCCTCCCGCCGCGCCGCCCGGGCTCTCCAGGCGCTGGCCCACCGCCGCGGCGCCCACGCCCACGCCCATGGCCACGGCCGCGCCGCCACCTCCCGCGCCGGCCGCCAGGAGCCCGCCGGCCAGCGAGTACTTGTCCTTCTTGAGCAGCGTCTTGGTCTTGCGGCGCGGCCGGTACTTGTAATCCGGATGCTCCTTCATGTGCAGTGCGCGCAGCCGCTTGGCCTCGTCGATGAACGGCCGCTTCTCGGCCTCGGACATGACCTTCCACTCGGCCCCCAGGCGCTTGCTGATCTCCGAGTTGTGCATCTTGGGGTTCTCCTGGGCCATCTTGCGCCGCTGCCCGCGGGACCACACCATGAAGGCGTTCATGGGCCTCTTGACCCGGTCCTGGTTGGCCTTGGCGCCTCCGCCGCCGCCCCCGCCGCCGCCCCCGCCTCCTCCGCCGCCCGCCCCAGCCGGGCCCGAGAGGTTCGTGGGGGCCTGGGCGCCCCCGGGCGAGTGCAGGTCGGTCTCCATCATCATGCTGTACATCGGGGCGGCTCGCGGGTTCACCAGCAGAGCGAGGAGAGGACCTGGAGCATAGACGGCTGGGGTGGGGGGAGATGGAGAGGAGTTCAAACGCAAGGAGACGTAGGGGGTTCCTAGAGCAGAGAGAAGAATGGGGGGTGGAGGCAACAACAACAAAAAAGAGGCAAAAACGCACGCACTCAACGCCGGTTAGGCTCGCAGGTGGAAAGTTTCTCCTCGTGCACAAACCACTTGCCAAAGAGGCCGACGGTCGGGGTCGCCGTCTTCGCCGCCACCGCAGCCGGGTCGCCTTCGGCGGAAAGGTGCAAACAGGTGCAGTCGTGGCCAAGTTGAGGCTCCACTTTCCGGGTCGGAGCAGTGCGCTGGGCCGAGTCCGGGGTTTGCGGTCTCCTCCGAGCCGACCGCTGCCGCGCGCTATCTCCTTCCTCGTGTGCTCGGTCCTCAGCGGCCTCCAACTCGGGGGCTGCAACTTCTAGCAGAGCGGCGCGCCGCGTGCGCTGGGCATGTGCTGGTCCCAGGTGCCCGGGGGGAGACAGGCGCCGAGGGGAAAGCGGAGGGGGGCCCGGAGGGGGCGATCGCGGTGCAGCCAGGGAGGGGGGCCAGGGACAGCGGAAGGAGCGCGGGCGGGCAGAAAGGCCCAGAGAGTCGGGGCCGCCGAGCCCGGGACTGGCTGCCCGCTGCCTGCCCGGAGCCGTGCGCTCGGAGCGGAGGCGCACGCGGGGCCGGCGGCGCGCGGGGCCCAGCAGCCATACGCCGGGCCCGGGCTGCCATTAAATGAGCGCGCCGCGGCCAATGGGAGCTGGCGGCGGCGGTGATTTGCATGGCGCGCTGGCGAGTGACGTGGGGAGGGAGTAGATGCACTGGGCGCGGGCGGCGGAGCAGGGAGGAGGGGAGGAAGGCAAGGGGAGCAGGGGCAGGAAGGAGGGGGGAGGAGGCCCGGGGGGGGGGTCACAGCCACACTGCTTCCTGAGCGCGCGCGCGCCGGCGCTAGCGGCGGCGAACTCAGAGCTAGCCCTCCTCGCCTCTCCCCGCCCGCGCGCTCCGAATGATTAACACTTGGGTTTAAAAGCTAAGACCGAGAAAGAATCGTTAGGGGTTAGGGAGAGAGAACACGGCCCCGGGCAGTGTTTAAATGTGCGCGGCAGAGACCCAGCTCCTCCTCTGCCCCTGCCCGCCAACTCTTTGCAAGCGGGGAAGGGAAAGTTGGAGATCGAGGCCGGCACGTCGCCCTCCGCTGGGTCCGAATGCTGACAAGAAGCGGCGCTCCCCTGGACGCAGAGGAGACCGTCCGAGGGCCATAACCCCGAAAGCCCCCTACGGGTTCTCCTGTGAGGATTAGGCAGTCCAGTCACCCCCACCCCATACATTCTTCACCCCTGCGCGTACTGAAGTTCTGCAGTGCCCCCTCTAGCAGCCAAGGCCTTCAAGGTCCAGGCCTCGTAATTCTGGTAACGGGGGAGCATTTGTGTGCGGCATGGCTCCATTAGCTTCCTTTACTATCAGCCCTGAACTTTGGGAGGGAAGGGGTCTTTTGATGAGCCTGAGAGTTAGAGTCATGTACTCTTCTCAACCTGGCTTCCTCCTCTTGAAACGGAATTTCTAGGAAGGTTGAAAACAAGAAGATCTATCTGGAATCTAGTTACTCAACAACCGTTGAAAAAGTTTGTTGAAATCGCAAAAGAAAGATCTAGCCCACGCTTTTCTGGAGCAGATCTTCCACAAGCTGTTTGCCTAAGAACTGGGAAAACTGAACTGCGCAGGGCCCACCAGAAACCGAATGGAAAGGTGGGGCCTCGTGACCAGGCGACAGATGCCGTTTTCCTGCATTATGCAAAGGAAAAGCTGGGTTTGTGGAACGATTAAGGCATTCTACCTGCTGTTAATTTTTTTTTTTTTTTTGAGACAGGGTCTCGCTCTTTCGCCCCGGGTAGAGTGTGGTGGGGTCCTCATAGCTCACTGCAACCTCAAACTCCTGGGCTTAAGGCATCTTCCAGCCTCAGCCTCCGAGTAGCTGTATAATTCTTAAACCACAAAGTGTATTTGATTTGGGGCACAAGAGATTTTCAAACCCAATCTCAACACCATTGCGCTCATACTACCATTTCCATCAGAATGATTTGAAAGTGGCCCAAAGACTTCTCCTAGAAAATCCTTGAGCTCAAGTATTCCTCCTATGTCCTCAGAGAGGTGCAGGGAGCATTTCTGTATGCACCCTGAGATGAGGGTGCTTAAGAAGGTTGGTGGTGGGTAAAGTATAGCCTTAACCAAACACCACGTGACTGAGCACGTAATAGAAATGCTCATATAACCATCATGATGACAATAAGAGTGCAATAAGGATGTTTAAGTGTGTTGGGCAGTGAACATGTGACACCTCTTCTTTTTCTATTTAAAAAAATTCTGAGGTTGTGAATTTCCTGACCCTATTGCTTGTTCAAAGTACAGGAATAATGCTTTTCTTCCTCTCAATTACTATGATTATTACTGTACTTTCTTTTTTTATTGCAGGGTTGCTACAGTATGCAGTGCAGCAGCAAATTGATCTCTCTGCAGATTAAACTGCTTTCATTTCAGGCCATTCAGCATTTAATAGTAAACTCATCAAATAATATATAATTATATTAAAAGGAAACATCATTTCATGTTTATTTTTCACCAAATATCTAGGTTATAAACTCGGTTTTCAACTACCTTCTTATTCCACCAATTGAGTTTGTTAAATCTTTTGATTTGTTTCATGCACTACCTACAAATATCGGTTACATTGTGAATGAACAAAAAAGGAACAAGAATATTGTTTAGGAATGCTATAGACCCATTTTTTCTTTGATAATTTAGGAGGCAATGGGTGTGCAGGGAGACCCAGTGTATTAGGAAAAGTCAGCAAGACTGAAATAAAGGAAATGGTTTACAAATTATAAACTATATTATCCACTTAGCAGTTGAAAGATTTCTTTCCTCTGCTTTTCAATTTAGATTTTAAACTAAATAGCTTAAGACCCCCTGAAAACGCTTTCTATGAATCAGGCTTGGCACATTATTTTCCATATCAATGGAGCAATTTATTTTATAAACACCCTGCACTCCAGTGTGCTTTGCAGGAATGCTTTATGCTTTGGGGAACTTGGATAGCTGACTTTGAAATGGTCTAGTTTCTTTCTACCATAGTCCTGAAAATTGTTTCCCAATACGTTACCCTTGTTTTTCAGAGTATCTAAATAGGAGGCAAATGGTGTTGCATTATATGAGATAATGTTAGTGCTCAGCGTTCAGGGCACTCTCTAAAGCGAGATGTTCCCTGGGCCCAAGTGGGTGCACACACTGTGGGTGCCCACCTGCACAAGTATTAAACCTGAGCTGCAGTTGTGACTTGTTGCCAAGCAATAGATGATTGGCAGTGGCAGGGCACTGCAAGCGAGACCTCTGTGCCTTCCATCCTGGCCTGAGTTGTGAGGAGTCATATTAGCTCTTGGTAGTGATGGCTTCTGGGAGCCTCAGTTCCTAGAGATTTCTAACCTCTCTCCCCAGTGACTCTTTAAAAGAGAGAAAACAATCCAAAATGCATTTCAAAAATACCCACTTCCCCCTGGCTCCCCACCACGTTGGTAGCGACCTCCTTCAAGCTGGTCACTCTCCTGAAGGCCAGACTCTTCAGGGTTTGAAGACAGACTTCCCCATTTCCAAGCAATGTCAGAGGAAGTCCAGAGCACCCCCGCAGAGGATTACTTTCACTGCTGACTGACCAAATTTGCTCTCTCTGCAACTCAGAAACTTCATTGTGCCTCTTTGCTAAAAAACGCCAAAGAGAAGATCAACTTAGACATGTGGATAAATAAAGATGTTTTCTGTTCTTTTATTTAACCTGTGGCCATAATCCTCAAGGAAAACCCAGATCCAAGCCACCATCAGAAGAAATTATATATACGCATATATGTATATGTACATATGTGGTTACACACACGTAATATATGCACATGTATGCATATGTGATATATTTAAGCCATTATGCAAGAGTCCTTGGCTTGCAAATAAATTGAATTATGGACTTTAACACCTCTAGCTGGAACTGCAAATGTGGAGTAACTAAAACTTTTAGCTTATACGCCCCTCCCAATGGTTGTGGTCATCACAAATCTGGGAAGCAGAGTCCCAGTGGATGGAATGCCCTGCCCCTGGCGACTTTTCTGTGAACGCTAGCTTTCAGGCATCTGGAGATGGGTTTTCTTGTACCCGGCGTCAGTCTCCAGCTCCAAGCATGGAGTCCGAAGGGCATGTTAGGAGTTCTGGGGGGTCAGAGAAAGAAGACAAAAACTCCTCCTTTTCTCCCCCAGCTGTGGCACAGACTGTAGGTCTGGTGACACCCTCCCCAGGAGAAGTGGCCAGACCAGGACCTGTTGCCCTCCCACAGGTCAGCTCCAGGCACCAGGAACCTCCCAGGGAAGCAGCCTTACGGGCTCAGGCGTCGCCCCGAGGGTTGAGACCACAGTTAAAGGGAGGCAAGTCGTGAGCGAGCCCCCAGTTTCTAGGAGGGACTTCTGAGAGAGAAAAGAGTAGTCTGAAGGAGAGGAGGAAAGAAGTCGGCAAAGAAAGAGCGGGAGAGAAAAAAAGAAAGAACGGTTCGAGTTGGAAGAGGCCTTCGAGGTCACCGTGGGCATCAGTAGGCGCAGAGGGAGGGCGAGGTGGGCGGAGAGAGCGCGTCCCGGAGGGGACCGCGCGCAGCGGGGTGGGGGCTGCAAGGGAGATCGCAGGGGAGGGGCGGGGCACAGAGGCCCGGTTTCTTCCTCTTGCGCCGAGCGGCGAGAAGTGTAGAGCGAGCAGGCCCTGGCTCTGTACTTCGGCCCCAAGGCCCAGCGGCGCGTCTGCGCTGACCGTGCCATGGCGCGGGCCGCGATCGCCGTCTGCTGGCCGCCGCTGCCCTCGCGGAGACTCCGGGACCCTCGGGCTCTCTGCTGGTCTGGAGCCCCTTGCCTGCTCTTGCAGCCAGAGGCCTTTTCGAGGCTGGGAGCAGGGGTTCGGGTGTTTGCGCTCCAGAGCGCGCGGGTAACGGCCAGGGGCCTGTTGGGGAGTGCTCCTCTCTGCTGAGTCCCGGGGCGGTCGCTCTCGGTCTCTTACTCTGCGCCCGAGCTAACTTGGCTCCGCTGTTCCCAAACAAAGCCAAAGGAGCCAAAGTAGCAGAAAAGTTTTTTGTCGGTGTTAATGTTGGTTGGATTTTGTTTTAAAGGAGAGAGAGAGAGAAAAAAAAAAATAAAAATACAGTCAAGGTAAAGGGGGCGTCTGGGAGAAAAGAAAAAACCGCCTGCAGGTGTGGGACTTAGAGCGACCCCTGTGCCGTGAGGGACCGCAGCAGAGCAGATCTGCATACCAGCTCTCAGCGTGCAAGCACACCTTCCTCTCCGACTTAAAAACAAGTCTGGGTTTGGAGGGCTGGTCCAGTAGCGTCTGTGGGAAAAGGGTCAATAAAGTCCTTCCCCTCGAGAGCAACCAAGGCCTTCTTCCCAGCGATCAGTGTGGAGACCCACACGTTCCCAATCGAAGAGCAAACAGCACTGTGTGTGCGCGCGCGCGTGTGTGGTGGTGTGTGCCTCCTAGCTCTCTGGGTGAAAGCATTTGGAGAAGCTCTGGGAGCTTTCGAGTAGGGGCTCACCCTGTGAGCAGTACTCACACATATAATTCAAATTTCACAGCTGACCTGCTCTGAAAACCTCAATCAGCTTCTAATTGAAGGGAAAACAAAATATTGCTTCCCTACAGCAGAGCTAACGATTTAATCATTATATCAGACATTATAGCTTTTAATTAGGCTAATGCTGATACTGTATGGAAAGAGATAATTCAACACAGTTCTTGATGAATTCTGTAATTGGGTTAACGGCGGAGCAGTTGGGGGAGAGACGTCAATATTCAAGCTGCGTCTGTAGCCACCAGGTTTATGAATGAAAGAGAAGACATGGAGGGGGAAAGACTGGAACCCAAGGGGGCATTGCGCTCTCCGCCCCACCGAGCAGCGGGCACTGGGAAGGGAGGCGGCGGATACGGGCGGAGCCGGGCGAGTGCCGGGTGCCAAGCCTCCTGCCGCTCGGCCTGCCCGGCCCTTCTTTTGTGAGAAACTTTCCGGGAAGAATCTTAGCCAGGCCTACCTGCCCTGCACACCCTGGCACGCTGGGGTCTCTACGCACTGTAGCCACCCAGTGCGAACCCGAACCAATCGGGTCAGAGGACTGGGCCAAGCACAGCTGGAGTGCGCCGTTCCTTCGGTGGCCTTTGAAGACACTAGCTCTACCCTGGCACCCACCCCTCGCCGCGTCCAGGTGCCCGCCGGGCAAGCACAGCGCCCCTGGCCGAGGGTCACCCTAGTCAGTCCCCCGCGCTGAGGGCGCGGTGGGTGCGCGGAGCGCCAACGCCTCTGGTCACCACAGGCTGCCTGCGCTCTCGTGCTCTCGCCAATTATTGAGGGGTCAGTGGGAAATGGCGGCTGGAGTGGGCGCCCAGGGCTAGCGTCCAGCGACGAGGCCCCGTTAGCCTTGGCTGAGCCGCTCGGGGCTCAGGGGCTACAGACGAAGATTATCAATTAAAGAGCCGGGCCGGCTTCCCTTCCTCCACCGGTCTCTAAGGGTCCTGCAATGAGGAAGGAAAAAGCTGTTCAGACGCTCCCGCGGGAAGTGAATGGGGCCAAGGGTCTTCAGTGACCCCTCCTCTCACTCCTCCATCCCTTCTTGCAAGTATGGCCTGCACCAGAGGCGGTTTCGGGGTCACCCAAAAATCGCACTCTGCCACCTGCATGGTCCAGCCTCTTCCTCCGAATGGCGTGGCGCGTGCACGCCCAGTGCGGCGGGCAGGGGACAGCTCCCCACACTCATCTGCCTCCCTCCCAGATTTGTGGGATCCACAGGAGTTAATGCGCCAGTCGGTGAGCTGGCGGAGCTGAGACTTGACCTACTCAGAGTAGATGGCTCTTGAGCCTTGGATTTGAGGAGAAAATGTCGCGGCCTCTAAAATTTGGCTGGGCTGCTTTAAAAAGCCTTTTAAGCCGCGCCTTCGGCCGTTTTAACCCAAATGTTTTCAGGGCATGATTTTTGTGTATTTTATATATTTCTGTACCCCCCTTAATTTTTTTCTGTTACTCTTTGGTTTAACTACGTCAGCGCAATATTCTCCTTCAAGATAAATATTCTGTATTGTGATTCATCCTTGTCTTATGTTGTCAGTAATTACGGCAAAATTAAATGGGTCACTGCCTAAAGTTTCATTTACACAAACCCCCGTAATTAACAGTTTGAATACACCTTTTTACGTTGTACAAAAGTTGTAATTTTCTAACGCATGTTGTTTTTTATTGGTAAAGAATGCTTGTGTTAGATATGATAATAGGAATACAAAGCGCCTCATCCGAGCAGTAGGTGTGTTTTGTTTCTTCCTAAGCCAGTACACAGAGTCAGCGCAAGACCAAACTTTTCTGAATATGGGGGAGCTCTGTAACTGTTCATATTAAGATTTGCAGAGTATAAACATCCAAGTGTGTGGGATATCTGATTAAGCCACACTCCTAAGCAAACTGCAGAAGCCAGAATTCTGGGGAGAAACTGAACCAGCCTGATGTGTTAAACAGACAAGCACCTCGCTGCTCCCTGGAGTGTGGAGGAGAAGGTGGGATCTGACATACCAGGGCTGCTCTAATGTTCATTCTGCGGAGATCAAAAACTGTTTCAGGCCGACGCAGCGGCCGGCTCAAGTCCCAGCCAGTCAATGACCCGGGCTGCGTGTAAGAAAGAACGGCAGTTAGGGGTAAACACAGCCCTCTCTCTTATTCTCTCATTAGCCCCCAAACGCAGAAGGCATCACTCACAAGAGGAGACAAGTCATGAAGAATTTCTATGTGAAAAGAAATAAAGTGAAATCAGAGATGCTTTCCCTTGCAGGCCATCCCTGTTATTGCAAATTAGATTAGCTACACAGGCTTCAATATAAACATGACCCGAGTTCATGCGAGTGAAAGACCATCCACTCCAATCTCTGCTTTCATCGAAGCATCTCACATAAATTACATCTTGTCCTTTAATACACTTTTCAATGAGATTAAAACATCACTTTGACACAATTTCGAGCCCTTTCAGTCGCATGGATTGCTTACTTCAGAAAACAGCAAATAGGGAAGGTGGTTCCGTTTAAATCTTGAGGCCCTGGGATAGGGCTTAGAACTGCACCACCGCCCTGAGAGCCAAGCCAACAGAGGCCCCCTGGCCCCACTTGATTACCATTTATCTTACCTGGAAGAAACAGAAATCAGATCTCTCTGCTGTGGGGTGGAGGCCTGGTGACTACCTGGGCACATGAACCTTTTTGGGGAGCATACTTGTAATTATCCAGGACACCAACCTTTGAACAGGAAGAGTGGGGAAGGCCTGCAGCTCACTCCCCCACCCAGGGCCACATGTCACTAGTTTTTGGGAGAGAGTACATGTAAATTAGATAGAGGGAGGTTTGGCATAACAGAGAAAGAGCCCTATTTTAGACTGTGTTTGAACCCTAAATATTAACTTACAGTCAATGAGGAAAAAGTGGGCAAACACAGGTGAATATTATGCAAAACTGGCTAAAGGGAGATTTGTATCTCGTCTTCCTGGCAGAAATGCGCCCCCCTGGCTCCTGGGGCCAGCTCCCCCTTTGTGGACTGACTACCTCCACCGCTTGGCCCTAGGGAGTGGCAGGGCCCCTAAACCAACAAAGGACCCGACCAAGCAGCAGGAGAGGAGTATTTCGGTTTCAGGGTAGGACTCTATGCACCTTATATTTCAGCCATCTAAAGCCGTGTTGAACGCTCAGAACACACAGGCGTATTCGCTCCTGGAATAGAGGCTCCTTACAACTCTTCTTCCCAGGCGGTTGTATTCTCTACCATCGCGCAGATAGGCCCACAACATGGAACCTCCTTCCTCCCCAACACAGCCAGACCACAGGGTTCCCGCGGCCTCCTCTTCCTCTTGGGAAGGAAAACCCTGAGCAGCAGGTCCAGCTGCCTGCGGGGCCAGTTCCATCCCAATCCCTTTCCCCCTGCCTCCACCCCCGCCTTCTACCAGCCCCGGCATCTGGCTCTATCCGGTCCCCCAGCAGTGATAACCAGTATCCCAGCACTAAAGCACCTTTCTGTTTGTCCTCACGGGCACGCAGTGGCGTCCCCTGTGCGCGTGCATGCTCTGACCGGCCGAGCCACCCGGCCTGCGTCGCCGGATCCAGGAGAAGCGCTACCCGGGGAGGAAACCTGGTGGTGCCGAGGGGATGCTGTGTGGGGACAGAACTCCCTTCCTTGTGGCGCTGGCCTTGGTCACCCACCGGCACCTCAGCCGAGCTCGTCGAGGGACATTGGCCCACGTTGGGCGCTTACCCCTCCTCTGCCACGGGCGTTATCGACCTGCCAGGCCCTAGGGGAGGGGCAGCGGGCCTGGGGTAACAAGACCTTAGTCCTGGGGGAGGACAGAGCACGACTCCTCCTTCCAACACCAGCGGGAGGGAAACGCCTCCGTCCTGGCCGCCTGGGTAGTCTCACTGTCCGCCGCGGTGGCAGGGGCTTCTGGGGTCCTCTGCGCCAACTGGGTGCCATCAGTGCAACGCCCCCGCCCAACCCCCGCCTTTCACAAAGGAGCTCCCAGAACGCCAGCCCCACCACACTCCAGGAAATCGATGCCATAAAGGGGGCTTTTAATGGGTTAATTGACTGGCGGCCGCTATCACGTTCAAACACCTGTTTCCTGCTAGGGGAGGCGGCCAGCCGGGTCCCTGCCCTGATCGATGACTGCCAGACCAGCCCCGCCCTGCCCATCGACTCCAGCACCAGCCAACGCGGAAAATCCATTTCACCTTTGAAACTTCGTGACCTTTCCTCTCCACCAGCGGCTCAAACCGGCAGAAGAGAGGGCGGAGACGGGCGGCTCGCGCGCGCTGGTGGGGGAGACGCCAAGCTGCGCGCACAGAGGACCACCGGGGCGCGTGTCACTGTGCAACAGGAAGCCGAGAGGGTGCGATTTCGCAGGAGGAGGGAGAACGCCCTGAGGGGCCTGGGCGCCGGGGTGGGGGTCACCCCTCCTACTGCGGCCCACTCAGCAGGCGGGGCTTTGGGGCATTCCAGACCGCACCTTGGGGCGCCCTCCCCTCGCTGGTGGGGCTCACGGACCCGCACCGGGTCCGAAGGCGTTCGCTGCGAGTCGGGCTTGCGGCTCACAGGTTTTTTTTTTTTTTCCCGGTAGCAGAATTAATACAGTCAAGTCCGCCGGTCACTCAAAGTTAAATTGATTCTTTGCCCAAAGCACCTCTCACTAAGTGGCACACGCTTCAACATGTTAATTTTTAAAATGTAATTTCAACTAGCAGATTGAGTTCTTGGCGCGGCCTGGGTGCAAGGCGAAGAGCGGCAGCCTGGAGCGGCCACGGGCGAGCAGGGAGCCGCGAGCAGGGGCGCGGACGGGGCGTGGGGGCCAGAGTCAAAGGGGAACTGCCGCGGACACGAACCTCTTACTCAAATCCGCTGGCTTGACCCCCTCCCCCAAAAGGAGACCCAGAAAGAAACAGAGGCTCGGTCCGCGGGGTGGCGGCCAATCCAAAAAGCCAAGGCTGGCGGGAGGAGTGCACTTACAGATAAGAAAATGACAAATGTACCTTCGCAGTCAAGTCTGCACGCTATGGTCACAACATATACCCACCTGTTCTCTACCGAGAACCGAAAGCTGCCGGGACACCCCACGCTCCTTTACCGAAAGTCACCGTAGAGACACCGCGCCCCTCCCCAGCACCTTTCCCGCCCGGTTCCCCAGCCCTGGGCGGGCTGAAGCCCCCGCGCAAGTTCGAGACACACTTACAGTTAGTTCCTCCTCCAGCTCCAGCGGGTCCCCAGAGCGGTCCGGCGCAGCCTCGCCCCCAACGCTCCGCCCTCGGGCACTTCCCGGAGCCCCATAGCCTGCCGGGCCCGGTGGCCGGCCAGCTCCGCACGCCAAGCGCGCTGCCGCCCTCGGACCCCGGCCCGGCCTGGCTCCCGGCGGCGCCAGCCCCGCAGCAGCGGGCGCCCGCGCCACGCGCACGCACACTCACGCGCACTCACACGCGCACCCCCGCTCGCACACTCACTCGCACAGGCTCCTCTCTCCTCGCCTCGCGCGCGCGCGCACACACACGCACACTGCAGGCGAGAGAGACAAGAAAATGAAATTTATTATTGATAGAAAAGACTTTAAAGACAATTTCAAGTTATTGTTTCTCTCTAGAAATAGGGGGATCCCTCCACATAATGAAACGTCTTTTGTGTGGCGCCGAACAATACCAAACAAGTATTCTAATAAATAGCCACTTTTTTGTTCCTACTCGACAGTGAATAGAATTGAGCAGTTGGTTCGCGAGCAGCTGGGACGCCGTTTTGAGCTGGGAGGTGGAGCCGCGTCTCCCGTCCTCCTCTCCCCAGCGCTCCCCCTCCAGCTCCCCTCCTCTCCCCATTCGCCGGCTCTCGCCTGCCGCCGCCGGCCCCCGCCCGGCCCCCGCCCTGCCGCCTGGCCCCGGGCTCTCCTCGCCCCGGTCCCCGCCCCCTCGTTCCGGCCTGGCCGCGATTCCGGCCCAGTGCCGCTGTAGCGACCTGCACATCCCTCCTTCCCTGCACCTCTGTGCCAAGTGACTCGAAAGTCTCCCACCCCCCACCCCCATAAAATAGTTGGCACTCTGTCATCACTCGGCTACTACTATTCTCTTCGAACTGTTCTCCCGGCCTTTCCTAACCTCTGGACCGGAGGATGTCACCCCAATCCCATATCCGGAGTCAACACGGTTACTTCCTAGGGTTTTTCAGCGCTGCACCCCCCCCCCCCATTCCCACCCCCATCGCGTCTTCGCGTTAGGCTGTCTAGTCTCGGGGATTTGGGGACTCGGGGACAGCGTTGGAGCTTTGTTGTCTCCCTGAGGGGACACCTTGGCCGTGGGCGCTGCCGCGTCAGGCCTCCCCTGGGAGCAGCCTAGGCTTGCTTTTTCCCCTCCTCTTTTTACTCTAATATGCGTTCTTCAATTCGTTCCCCCACCCCCACACAAGTGCCCTCACGACTAAGGGCAGCTGCTAAACGAAACACAGAGTCTAAGGATTAGCGTTGGGGACACAAAGCTCTCCAGGTAAAAGTCGCCTCCCGCGGCCCAGCGCTCCTGGCGCGCACTGCGGGGGGGGGGGAGCCCCGGGGCTGCGGGGGGGGGGCTCCGGGGCGGCGTGGGCCACCTCCGCCCGGGGCTTGGACCCTCGCTGCGCGCTATCACTGTCCCCGCAGGCGGAGCCCCCACCTCCCCTCAAAAGACCGAGTTGCCCCCCGTCCCCAGCGCACGGCGCTCCCACTAGGGCAAAAGGCTGAGGAGGAAGCCTCTCCAGAGAAGGCGCCTGGGCTGAAGGCACACACGTCTGTGTCTGTCTGTCTCCTCTCTCTCTCTCCCTCTCTCTCTCTCAACACCCCCCATCCTCCGCCCCCAATTGTGTGACGCTCTCAGCACTTCGGACTTAAGACCGCCACCCTCTGAAACTCTTTGGAAATGTATCAAAAGCAAACTAACTGCCTTTTTGAAAATGATGACCCCACGTTTGCCCAAGGGACCTGTCACCCCCTCCCACCCAAAGCAAAGACATTTACCAACATTAAAAATAATTAAAAAAAAAGGCACAGTGCAGCACAGTTGAGACTAAGCGCGCGCCTGCCGCTCTACGTCTGAGTGCGGGTGCCGTACTTGTCCATAGATCTCTCCTGGACAAATGCAGGGTAATTTTTTTTTTCAGTGCCGGCAGCTGCAGTTTGCAGGATATCCTTGTCTGTCTAGCTCTATTCTCGGAAACAAAAAACCCACATGACTTTTACTCAATGGAGCTTAATCTAGAGAAACACTATGTCGTTTGCAAATTATTTCTTAATCGGACTAAGCAACTTAGAAGTAAGGACAAGTAGAGTAGTGTTTTGGAAATCGCCAAAGAGCTCAGATATTGACTAGAAATACTCTTCCTGGCAGCGTGGCCTTCCCCAAAAGGCATGTTGGTTTCACTGTCAAATGCAAAATAGTGCAGGTACGTTTCATTACTTGGGGTTTAATTTTCTTTGAATCTATTTTTGAGAAACTGTATTCCCTTGGAGTTTAAGGTGATTTAGTTCAGTCATCCGAGATGTCGGTAACAACAGGAAGAGTTTGGACCTTGACATTAAAAAAAAAAAAAATCAGGTTTGTACAGGAATCTTGCGGTGGGAAAACGAAGACACGTTGGAATTGGACCCATTCCAGCAGACATCCTGAAAGCTTTTTCCTTTTGTATGGAAAATGGAAACATTTTGGAATCCAGATTTAAAACTTTGACTTATATTTTACATGTTAAATCACTGAAAGATTGGGTACAACACTGCATAAAGCTTCAAAACCTGCAAATATTTGAATGGTTTTTGTAAGCGGAGCAGCTGCCAGTCAGCTGGCTTTGACAGGCTGCCACAATTTTGTCACTTAATAGCGGGTGTTAGGCTAAGTGCAAAACACTCTGGCAAACAGATGTCAAACCCATATCAATGGGGGTTGTGAAGTGGAGTTTTAACCCGCATCTAGGTCTCGGCACGGGAACTGGTGTGTACAGGAGTATACAGCGCATCCAAGGGAGCGCTCCTAAAAGTCTTGGCCTAGCTCTGGGCGCGGGCGACGCGACCTTGAAATTCTGTAAAACCAAAGATGCGCCTCTCCCACCCAGGCAGAGGAGAAGCTGGGCGAATGGGTCTTGCGGGGCGTGGGGGGCGGGCAGATGTAGAGACCCCCACCCCACTGCCCTCCGCCTTCCCTCTCCCTTCCCTCCGGCAGATGGTGGCTGCTCTTTGCAGGTCCTGGGGGCGGCGGCCCACTGCAAGCGACCGGGTTCGCTCTGGGCACTGCCTCTCCGTCCGCCGAACTCTGCCCCCAGCAGCAAGCCTTGCCGGCAGCCTCAGTAGCCAGATGCAGAGGCGACACGTAACAGACTCGCGATCCGAGAGGAGCAAGCGGGCACGGCCGAGGTCACTCAAGCGTCTGCGGCGCCAGAGCCTGGCGAGGCCCAGAGCCAAGAGCAGAGCGCGCGGGCACCGGCGCTGTATTCCCATCGCCCGGAGTGCATAGTCTGAGTCGAAATTCGGTTCTCCTCCTGGTTAGTGGGGAGCGATGTGGCCAAAGAACAAGGAGGCCTCGCGCAGCCAGGCAGGGAGGGCGGAGGCTCAGAACATCTTCTTTGTTCAGGCATCCAGAGGTGGGCCCCTGAGGGGGTCTCTCTCTCTCTCTCTCTCTCTCTCTCTCTCTCTCTCTCTCTCTCTCTCTCTCTCTCTCCCTCTCCCTCTCTCGCCCTCTCGCCTTTCTAGCCAGGATGTGTGGAACGCTTAAGGGTGCCCGCGTCCAGAAATGCCGCCCGGCTCCTGCACGGTGCCGCGGGCTGTTAACACTTGGGCGTGGTTGCCGGCTGAGGTGTCCTGTGGATCCTGCTCTCCAGCAAATCAGTGCAATGAGTGGATTAATCTGCACTAAGAGTATTTACAGTTAACTGATGAGGAGCTTTAGTCTTCCTTGAATCCTTTATTAGTCTTCCCCAATTTTTACCTCTTGGTAATGCCTAACTTGTACCCAAGTGCAAATGTTTACAGGATCACACCCATTACCGTTTTTTTTTATAAGGTATGCCCACGTCATAACAGATTAATGATCGCTGGATTTTTATAATATGGATTGTATTTGACTTAGAACACAATCCACATTTCTTTTTTCCTTTGAATAACCATCCTGCCAACTTTCATTTTTGGAACTTAAACTTGAGGCTGGAAGGACAAAATAGAAAATTTTGATTACACTACAAAAGGTGATGAAAGGCAAATTTGTCCCTATGTAGATTGAAAAAGAAAAATTCTCAGGGCTTTCCCTTGAGGAAAGCGACTTCATTCTGCATTACATACTCCTTCATGATAGGTATTTTTAAAAATGACTATGAATCTTTAGTCTAATATCTACTTTATAATAAATATAGGTCAAAACACTCATTTTACTTTGCTTTACTATATGGTCAACCTGAGACCCATTTTTATGTTCCATGAATGCATATACACTTAATAAATGCTCGAAATAAGATCCTTATTTGTTTCTTATATTTTCATTGTTAGAATGTAATCAAAACATAATTTAATGCCCCCCCCAATCCTTTTAAATACACAGAACAAATATTCTACTGGGGTGGAGGGAGGGGTTGAGTTGTAAAGATAACTAAAGCTTCCCTGTGCCATTGATTTAAATTAGATTTTAATGAAAAGCTAGAAGTGTTAGATTTTTAAAAGCAGTTTCTACAGTTCCATAGGATTAATTCTAAATGTACAGAAATGAAATGTATTTTTACCTTCTGACTAAAGTTCATGATTTTTACATGTAAAAGTATCCAACCACAGAATCATGTTTGGTCTTCTGGAGTGCATGTGCTCTGCAGGAAGATGGGGGTTGAGACAGGATCAGTGTCACTCCCAGCAAGCATCCCTGTCACTGGAGGAGCCGTGCACGGGATATCTCACTTTGAGCTGGGAGATGGAACTGGACCTGAAGCAGCTCCTTAGTAAGTAGACTTATTAAGATATAAGGAACTTCAGTCTTTTGAGGGAGGGGCAAGTGACACGTGCTCAATGCACCAGATGTGCAGTAAGTATGTAGTGGAAGAACCACGCAGCTTCAGTGTTAAGCAACATGGTGCAGCTGTGCAATCCCAGGAGGGTCAGCCCCTTGGGGGAGGGGCGATTCGAAGGAGAAGGATGATTCAGGTAGAAGGATGACACTGTCCCTACAGGTGGGATTCCAAGAGGTGAAATAACTTCCTAAAATTATAGTTAGGAATTAAAAAAATCTATTAGAGCTAATTAAGACCTTCACATTCAGGCACTATTTGCTTATCATCAGCATAGCAGTGGTTTTTCACATTGTTGGAATTCACCCCTCAAAAAATATTCTCTAAACTGAAGTTCTACCTACCTATTCTTTGTTAGAGGTAATAATTCCACTTTCATGGTAATATTTTATCAAAGGATTTAAACTGAACCACCTGGTAAGCCTTGAAATAATGAATGTCATGGGCTTGTTGAATTTCTGTACTCACATTTAACTGAAGGCAGGCTTCCCTCTCATATCCTCAGCCCGACTCTTTCTCAACACTCAACTCACATAGGAGGCCAGATGCAAGTACAACTGAGTCTGCAAATGGCTGGGTAAGAATACAATAGTATATGAAAATCCTCTCTGAATCAGCTGAACAGGGTCAAATATTTCATTTTATTCCAGCCCTTGAATATAGAAGCACAGGTGCAATTATTGGAAGACCTCACCCAAGAGTCAGATATGGTCAATGGGGAGGAACTTGAGTAACTGGCACACAAAGGAGGAGGAGTCTGCTGTATATATCAATATTGATTATATATGACATCAACATATTGTATTTTTGTATTTTTGATATACAATGTTATAATATAGATATTATATATGACTAAATGGGCTTCTCAGTCATTAATAAATTCATAATTAAAACAAATTTCCATTGAAAAGTTAAAATAACTTTGTAAAGTTTCTAATATTTATCAACCCTGCCTAATTCATTGGTGATGTGTACATGAATAGACTCGGCCAGACTTTTCAGCCTTTGTTTAGCAGGGTTTGAAGGTAAAGTCACTTCTTTCTGATCTGCTATTGCTTAGAATGTGTGGTTGGTACCTAGCAGGTATTCAGATTTGTTTATGAATGAAGAGATTGTAATGAGAGCATTAGAGCAAGATAGTCTGTACTGGAGCCTGGCTTTGTCCTTCTGTTTCATGCTGTGTGTCCCTAGCCAAGTCAGTTAACTTCTCTAATGCTCAGTTTTCTTGCCCATAAATGGGAGATATTAAGTCAAGTCCTACGTTGTATGATTATTGTCACAACTACATGATGTAATGAATGTGAAATCACCTGAGATCTAGCACTCAAAAACTCATCATATTACTCAATTTTCTCTCACTTGGCACTCTGGCAGACCCATTCACATTGATTTCCCTGGAGAGAGTGAGATCAGTCAAGAAACACCTTATTTCTTTAGGGAAACCCCCTCGTCTGGCAGTGGGGCATATCTGGGTGTTATGCAGTATCTCCTAGGTATAGGCTTTGGTTGGCAGCAACTCTGGCTCTGGCCTACCTTGACGTGTCAGTATTTTCATCTGAGTGCTCTGTTCTAAGATGAATTCTCCCTTCTTAGAACTTTTTAAACATCTACAGCCTATAATAAAAATTCAACATCTTTTACATGCTGTCACATGTGGAATCAAATTGGCTTTTCTGTGGAAACAGTGACTATATCTTAACTTCCTATTACCTCCACAGATAAAGCCTTACTTATTGACTGGAATTAAAACAAAACAGGATACAGATTCCCTATTTCAAAACTATAGGACTTGGAGGTCTTACCCCTTGCTTGTTTGGGGAGTTTCCCATTGCAGACCTTCATTCATTTCACAACTTTTTACTGATCTCCCACTATGCGCCAGGCTGTGTCAGGACCTGGGTGGGGGGGAGGGGGAGCCAAAAGCAGGTTCTTCTTTGTCCTCAAGGAATGTGGAGAGATGCACAGGTGGCGTTTGTTGGAGGCCTCTGGGCTATTTTCCTGGGCTGGCTCCTCTGTCTTCCTCTGATCCTTTCTCTTTTCACCTGGTGCACACTTCTTAAAGCTTGTTTTGATTTTGTTTTTGTTTCTCATGATGAATTTTTTCCTTCTTTCCTCTTAGGTCTATGATCATGCATTGAATGTGAAGATTCCTCCTGGGTGGTGGGAATAGGTGATATTTTATTTTCTGGCTTTGAGCCCACATGGTGCTAATGCCTCTGGATCATTCCATCTGAATTTCAGTTAATCTGCTGCTGGTTGAACTCTAGTTACATCATTGGCAGATGTTTGGATGTGACCCTGGGCAGGTTACTTCATCCTTCCCTGTTCTCAATTTTCCAAGCTCAAAAATAAAGCAGCACAACTCCATGGCTCTGAATACCCTTTCCAGATCTAATGCTTTGCGGCTCTAGAATTGAATAATGGAATATTTTGTGATGGTTTAAACCCACTGTGAAGTGGGTACAAAAATGTACTAGCCTCACAGGAACATTAGTGTTCAAAGAGGAATTCTGAAGCTTCTAAACATGCTTATTAGTATGGAGAACTTTCATTCTAACCCATGTCAGGGGGCAATAAGGTGGGAAGATGAGAGAGGAGCCCAGTGACAGCCCTGTTGAGACAAGTGCTTCCTGCTATCTGGATTTTGCAGCTCTGCAGAGTACTGAGTATTAGGAACTCAAAGAGTGATTTCATAAAGAAAAAAAGTGTAGTTTATACGAAAATGGAATAAACCCCCTTTTGAGTAACAACAATCTGCATAAATGCTTTAAGAAAGCCTATAATTATGATAAAAATGTTGCTCAAAGTTAAAATTATGAAGCAATCAAGATTTATAAACAGTCTCTCATCGACTTTTAATCATTCTTTTTTATATACAAACTGTACACAATATATGGTTGCAATATATCATGCTATATATTTTATTTTCAGTAATTTAGCTGAGTAAAATATATGTGAGGTGACACTGAGAAACTAGGTTATATGCGCACATGATTATGGGCAAGTAGCAGCTTACAGTGCGTGTGTGTGTACACACACACACACACACACATACACACACAGTTATGCATCTTTTCAGTATCTTTCACAGAAGAGATGCATGATGCTTTTACTGTATCAGAATTGCTTTAAAATTGTAATTAGCATAGCTCCTTTTGCAGTAGTTTCAAAAGTATGACATGCTTATGAGCATTAATTCCTTTTTTCCAAAAATAAAATATTTTATTTACTGAATGACTGAGGCCAAAATTGATCAGATTGATCAATATTTATCTATATTGGGCAAAAATTGCCTAATTTGAGTGGCTAGAAATAAGCAATTTAGTGACCATGTGAAGGGCTGAGCTAAAATATGAATTTGTAACTATTGTGCTTGAAATTTTCCCACCAATAACTTTAAAATATGTAAAGTTAAATCAAAGAGTGAAGCCTAAGTATAACCTTGACAGCAATAGACATTTATTAATTGGCATGTTTATGTTAGGGATTCAAAAAAGATTCTGGAAATATTTCCAAAAATTGTATAAGAATAGTAACTTGCAAAGAAAACGAATTTTTTTCCTATGGGTTACTCTTTCTTTTCTGACTGTTCTTAAGCCCTAATATCCACTTCATTTTTGTCTTAATACACTCTAAAGTACTAGCCTAATGTACTTAATTCTAGTTTCTTCACTCAGTTGGTCCTTGCTACATGAAATGAACCATACTGGAGTGCAAAGAACTAACTTGTAAGGTTTAAAAGGACTTTTTAGGCAGGATGTCATTATCTGGAGATCTGAAAGAGAAGAATTAACTACTGAAACTCTGTCTTGTCAATAAATACTGACCCACAGTACATTGATTCTTCTAAGGTAAATGTCCTCAGCTAGTCTTGATGTTCTCTAAAAGTGTTATTTATTCTTGTTCTCCTGGAAGACTCAGCCATGACAAATGTATTACCAGCAATACGTTGGCACCTACAATTACCAATACATTTCTGAACTTGATCTTGTTGGAGACATTTCAGTGGTGTTCCATCTCTGAGGGTATATCGAGTTCTTTAGTAGGTATGCCTACCTTTCCTGCTTCATCTTGGCCTTCTGTCTCCAGCCTAAGAGTCTTTGGTCCCTGCCTTGGGGGCTCCCCTCACACTCCCTTCTTTGTCTGGGTCTCAGGTACTCTTTCATCTCTTGCAGCTCACCCCTCGGCTTTTTGTCTGCCTACTCATCTCTCAAGTCACTCGTTCAAACATGCTTTCTCCCCCAGTCTAAATTGGGTACTCTTTTACTCTGTAAAAGTATTCTTTACTTTTAACATATAATGTATACCTCAACTTTAACTATAGATTTATTTCTATGGTTTTTTGTTTAATATTTGTTATTTCCCCATAGGCTGTAAGCTTCATGAGGGCAAGGATAGCAACATTTGTTCAACACTGTATTCTTAGTGCCTAGCACATTGTAGACACCCAATAAATACTTGTTGGTTAACTTCATATAAGCAATTAAGAGCAGCTGTCTAGGATGGAGAAATTGGTATTGGAATAATCTTCCAGCTATAAACAACTGTAAAATCTGACAAAGTATATGAGGCCAATATCTTCCCACAGTGGACAACAGGCATTCACATATGACCTTTGAAAGAAAGAAAATTCATGAGGTGTACCCCATGCCTTGGTTTCTTCCAGAGGCCAATTTCCTGGCCATGGTGCAGAGGGCTGGGACCCAAGGAGAATATGGTGGTCCCACTGGCTGAGAAAGGATAAATCAAAATTCTGGGTACCTGAATTGGTGGAATTTGTAGGGTGTAACATTAGAGAGTGGAGAGCCAAGCAACGAGAGGGTCTGTGGCTGTTGGCCAGGCTGTGCATGCCCAAGGCAATACTAACCAGGACTTGTCAGATAGAAACTGGTAGGGGATTGAGAGTGAAACAGAAAAACTGGAGGTTGAGCACTGGAAAATTGTCAGAGTTTCAGTCCTGCCAGGGTGGAGAGGGCTTGTTAACACTACTTTAACACCTATGGCATCCAGGGGAGATACCAGAAAGATTGCCTTAGGAGTTGGGATCACATGCTAGTGTAAGACAGACCTGCTCTAGTCCTGCCCCAACAAAATCTAATACCAATCCCTGTAAAGATACACAAGGGATATAGAGAGTGAAGGTTAAGTCTGCTCAAGTTAGAGGGGCTTGGGAAACACTTTGGACTTCCACAGATAAGCACTAACAAAGTGTGAAACTAAGCACTTACAAAGCTTATTGCCGTGATCACTAAGTTCACAGTGATCATTCAGTAATTGAACTGCTTGCTGTCATACAAGTCAATATTGAAAAGAAGAAGAGAATAGAATCCAGAGTCTCTACAACATACGATCCACAAAGTCCAGTATCAGATTAAAAAAATCACTGGGCATTTGAGAAATAGCAAAATGAGATCCGTAGCCAAGAGAAAAAGCAATCAATAGAAACAAATCCTGAGATGACCCAGATGTCACAAAGATCTTAAAGCAGCTTTTGTGACACGTTCAAAGAATTAAGAGAAACTACAGTCTTAAGTGAACAGATTGAGAATTTTAGCAAAGAAATGGATATGATAAAAAACCAATCAGAAGTAATGGAACTTAAAAGTACAGTAGCTGCAATAAAAATCTCACAAGATGGGTTTGATAGTAGTTAATTTGAATATATCAACAGATACCATCCAATGTGAAAAACAGAGAGAAAAATAGAGGAAAAATAAATAGAATCTCCCAGACATATGGATGATATTAAATGGCCCAACATACATGTAATTGGAATTCCATAAAGAGAAGGCAGTGAAATTGGGGCATAAACTTTTTATGAGAAAATAGTGGCCAGATACCTGCTTAATTTGATGAAAAACATGACTTAGAGATCTAAGAATCTAATCAAACTCCAACAGGAGTACATAAAATGTAAAGACAACCATACCCAGGCACATTGTAGTTAAACTGCTAAAAACAAAAATAAAGGAAAAATCTTAAAATTAGCCAGAGAAAAAGACACATGTATGGGGCTCTAGCTGACTCCTCATGAGATACAATGGAGGCCAGAAGACAATGGAAGGGCGTTTTTACAATGATGGAAGAAAAAACTCACAAGCCTGTCCACCCAAAGCAATTCCACGTGAAACAAAAATCTTCTCCAAAGAAAGCTAAAAATAGACAATTTACCATCAGTGAAAACTAACAGTATTCATAGCCAGCAGACCTGTACAACAAGAAATGCTAAAGGATACCTTTCAGGAGAAATGGGTACCAGGGGAAGCCGGCATCTGTAGGAAAAAGTGCAAAGCAACAGACATGTGAAATAAGACTATGTTTATTTCTTCCCATAATTTACTTAAAAGACAACTCAGTGTTTGAAAAGTAAGTCTGCAGCTACAGAATTAGGGTAGCATTGACAGATGCTCATGGAGATGGAATCGCACCGTATCCTTGGCTTCACTAATTCCAACAAGTGGAATGTTTATTTACAGATAAAGCAAAAATGAAAATGAGAGAGAGAAACAACACAATGTTGAGAATGATGATATTTTACACAACGTGAGCTGAAGCACAGGGAGTTAGTGAACTTCCTGAATATTTTGCTGAAGCATTGGGAATTAGTGAATTTTCTGAATGTTTAAACTCAATCTTACCACATTTCTTGAAGATGAAATGCCTATTACCTTCCAGTCCGAACTAGGTTATGCTGAGGAATTATTGTGTTCTTCACAATAAACATTCCACTTTCTTTGTAATATTAGCTTGTTTCTCTACTGATTCCCCAATCTTCCAAAGAATCCTTGAAAGGACTAAAGACAAGGGACAGAAATATTGAGTGAGGAATCTGGCCTGTTTTTACAAACTGAGATTTGTTTGCAACATAAATTGAGTATTATCTTTCAAATTGCTGCCCAATAGCATTTGAAATCATTTCTCCTCAAAAGAGGTTGACAGGAAAGACTTTAGAGCTGAACAGTTACTTAACTCTGCCCCCCTATGTATAACAGTAAAATAAAGATGCATTTCTTTCAAGAATAAAAAAAGTAGTAGCCAAACACCCACTGTAAATAAGACTTATGTCATTCTTTCTTCCTCTCCTCCCCTCTGTTCCCTCCTCCTCCTCTGGAAAATTTACTATTTTTGGCTATAAGCCCTCCATTTTAAATGAATTACAATCTGGAATGAAAGAAAGCATGCTGTATCATTAAATTCAGTACTTGGAAAAAAGAAATAACATCATTAGAATAAATATGGTATTGCCTATGAGGACATCTAGTTTCTTTTTGCCCATCCTTCCTTCCTCCCTTCCTTCCTTCCTTAGTCTTCTATTCTTTCTTTCTTTCTTTTTCTTTCTCTCTCTCTTTGTCTATTTCTTTCTTTCTTTCTTCTTTCTTTCTTTCTTTCTTTCTTTCTTTCTTTCTTTCTTTCTTTCTTTCTTTCTTTCTTTCTTTCTTCTCCCTTTCTTTCTTTTCTTTTTTTCTACTTGATATTAAAACACATTTTTGTTTTACCATCCTCATAGGCTTGAGGTACAACACACACACACACACACACACACACACACAGCTCTCTCATCCTCTTCTGATGAGATAACACACTTACCAAGGTCTTTTCTTGAGCTGTGTTTCTACCTTTCTTCCAGCCTTCCATGAGCTGTTTTCTCAAAAACTGAAGTTCTATATATTAATAAAAAAATCTGGAAAAAATGTGTTTTATGTGCCAGCTGGACAGTCATTTGCAGTGACAGAAAATATTCCCACAAGGGCAGCACTGAACTCAAAGTCTTATCTAACTTATGTTGACAGGTTTCCTTACATTTAAACAAACAATTGGAATATGGTTGAACGTTCTTTTTTATTAGTAGGATTACTGGATTTTTCTAACATCTTCTCCATGTTACCCAAGGGCTACCCATAGGAACTTGGTATCTTGAAAATGAAACACTCTGTGACCAGCACTCTGAGCACCACTCGAGAGCTTGTCAGGAACACAGACTGGCCTCTTAGACTGGCATGTACTTCTTTGTGGCAGGCTCACAAAATGACTCCCAAAACAGAAGTGAATAAGAATTTTTAATTATTGTTTTTGATACTTTTCTGGAATGTGTGTTTATGCTCAGTGTTTCACACACACAAAAGATTGATTGTCTTATGTTGTACAATAATGATAAAAGTGTATTATGAGGTTCCTCCAAGTCCACTATCCGAGACAATTCAAGAGTTATTGGGGGCCAGAATGCTTTAAATGTGAGCATATCAGTACTTAACAATTTAACGTCTAGTTACTTATTATCGTCCTGTGTGGCTCTGTCCTTGCTAAAGTATAAACTAGTTTTACTGATTTAAAAACGTCAATTTGCTTTCAATCCTATGTACTTCCTAAAATAACTGGACATTTGGGTTATAACTCTTCTGTCATCACGACACTGAGGGAGAGTGAAGACGAATTGAAATAAAGTAAATATCCATGAAACGCTGTTATGGGCTGGGAAGCAGAGAACTGGGGGTTACAGCTAAAGACTAGAAACAGTCAGCTTCTAAATTAATTTTACCTCTCTTCTCTCTGGGTTTCTTAAGCTATTATTTACAAGCTGTCAAATTTTATGGTTGGAGTAATTTGTATGGAATATGCAGTGAAAGCATATTTTACCCATTGATTTCTCAACTGTTCCTGGTTGCCACTCAGCTCCTGAAGAACACGTCTTTGCTTGCACAAAACATAGATTAAAATATCAGTCTTCAACCCTGTCTCTAATGCAGAGATAAAGAGAGTGGGTTTTGAAGTTAGCCAGGCCCGGGCTTAAATTATAGCTCTGTCCCTTAGTAATTGTGTGTTCTTGGTCAAGTTATTTTGTGTCTCTGGGCCACAATTTCTTCATTTTTAAAATGTGGATAATAATAGTATAACATCTGAAATAGTTGCAGTGAGCATTAAATAAGTTAATACACATGAAGGCCTATCACTCTGAAAATTTGTAAAGGGCTTTAAGAAGATTTTTTTAAATGAAAAAAAAAATTTTTTTTTATAAGCAGACAGACATGGAATAAATGAAAATTTTTAAATACAGCTTTATCTACACTTGAATGTCTTGCCATTTCCAGTAATTGCAGACTAGGAAATTTGCAATAACCCTCCCACAGATATGTAACCCAAAAGATCAAGCAAATTATAAAACAAACAAAATCAATTTTTAAAGCATCGAAGAATTAACAGGATAGTAAAAAGTTACTGGACCACGATCTGGGAGAGGGCTGGAACTCAGAGACATGAGCGTGGCACATGGGCCACTTTGGTCTTTCAGCCAGGGACTGGCCAGAGAGACGGGGCTGAAACCTGAACTGTGCTTCTGGCAGCCCAGTAGGCCCAAGGAGACACAGGTTGGAAGTGGGGCCGCCCACCGGAGGACCCTGACCCGCTCTGGGCTGTCATCCCTGGGAAGGGCGATCCCGCCAGTCTGTGAAGTGGGAGCAGCTTCCTTCCCTGCCCCCCGGGGAGGAGCTACAGTGGGTGGCACAGGTATGCATTTCCAGGGCTGCTGTAACAAAGCCCCACAGCCTGGTGACTTCAAGCAACAGAAGTTTATTCTCTCACAGTCTGGAGGCCGGAAGTGTGAAATCAAGATGTGGGCAGGGCCGGGCCCCTCTGAGGCTGCGGAGAATCCTTCCTGGCCTCAGCAGCTCCCGGTCCCCTGGTTAGCAGCTGTGGCACTCCAGTCTCGCCTCTGTCGGCCTATGCCCTTCTCCCGTGTGTCTCTGTCTTCACAGCCACCTCCCTCCTGGGTCTTCCTTCTCTTGCAAGGACACCAGCCATATTGGATTAAGGGCCCTTCCTAGGCCAGTATGGCCTCATCCTAACTAACTACATCTGCAAAGGGCCCATCTCCAAGTCAGTTTGCATCCCGCTGGAGGGCACGAGTCAATCCCTAGCAGAGGGCGCAGCAGGCAAGGCGGTGAGCACAGAGGCAGGGCGGTGGCTACGCCAGCGTGGCAGAGGTGAGGGGCTGCCCTCCGCCTTCTTCAGCCCTCCTTTCCACACCAGGAGTCTTTCTTTACTCACTTTAACAAAACATCTTGTTGGGCTGCAGATTTTTTTTCACTGTTAAGCCAGATTCTGATGGTTCATCTTCTCAGAAAATAAAAACGTATGCTAATTTCATAGGAAACTCTCCCAATCCCATATTTTAGTTCAATTCATTGCTGTTGCAACAGAAAGTATTCTCTCTCCTGGCATCCGCCTACACTGGCTACTTTACATAAGTGCTCTAAGGGTCCAGCGGGACTGTGAGTCAGAGGTAGAGTGTGTACATATCCTCAACCGAATCCCACATATCTTCTGAGAATGCAACTGGGAAAATCAGTAGTTTCACTGGTCTTAAAAAGACAATGATTTAGTCTTTCTTAAAAGGTATTAAAAATATTAACATAGCAAGAGATTAAACCTCTTTCCAAGGAATAGTTGTTTATTTTAGTCAAAGGAAGTATGCTATATGTTTCTATTCATGTTCTATTGTTTGTTTCAGATTTACACTTTTTTGCATACAAAGGTGAATGCCTGTCAACCACCCACTGAGGGGTGCTGTGATAGAGAGGTTATTTCTCAATATTCACCTGAACAAAAGCCATTGATTGCAAACTTCCATTTGTGTATGTGCAAAACAGGTAGCACAGTCTGGCACGGGGCAGTGGAGGCAGCTTCTCCTCTCTTCTCCGGCTTTTAGTCTTCTGCTTAATGGGGTTAGGTTTGCATCAGGATAATTTCAGTTGCATATCAAAGTTATTTAGCTGCAGTATATAAAGTTTCTTTCCAAGGAGCATAAAGCTGTTGACATAAATGAGTGCAGTCAACTTTCTGAGAGACAAACTTAGAATGAGAGACCCAAATCAAAAAGGTTCCTGGTTCCAGGTTCCAAAACCAGGGTTCATGCTGCAGATTCAAAGGGAACCAGGTGTCTTAATTTCTCACCGACCCACTGCTGTGTTGGCCAAAGGATTATCTTGCAGGTGTTGTACATTTTCTTTTTAAAATAAAGTATGAGTAAAAACAATTGCTGGTTTGAACTCATTCTGGAAAGAGATGTGATGGCCACAGACACACCATTTTAGCCATAGTTCCGTTCTTTTGAGCAAAGCTTTTAAGAGATATCATTACTCAATAATCATTCAACAGGTATCACTAAAAACCCTCTACATGCTAGGTGCCGAGTATATTCCTACAATGGCATAGAACAAAAATATTGAACAAACTATTTCTATGCACATCATCAACACAAGTGGATCTTGAACATCGTGTTAAGCAGAACAAGCCAAATACAAAAGAGAACACGCTGGATGACCCACTTACAGACAGCTCATTGTTAGACACACTATGGTCTTGGAAGGTGGGATGGCTGGGGTGGTCGTGGCCAGGGGACTCCTGGGGACGGGCAATGCTTCAGTGTCACTCAGGGCACTGACTCCATGGTGGGGGCGGCTTCCTTTCTGAACTTGCCCCAGCTGCGCCCTCGTAACCTGGGCACTTTTCGGTGTGTTGTACTTCAGTCAAAAGCTCTTGGAAATACCGTGGTGGGCATCAAAGCCCCAAGTGATATGAGCGGGTGCCTGTATCCTAAAGAGTTCTCTCACTGTGCTGTGTAAAATAGACCCGGGAAGGCAGAAGGGACAGCAGAGAGAGCAGTGGGGGTGATGGTGACGGGGTCCAGGGTGGACACGCTTGGGCAAGGAGAATAGACAGGAGGACATGTACGGAGGAGGAAGACTGGGCAGGACAGGAACACACTTCTGGCCTGGTAAACAGAGTGAAATTTACTCAGAGGAGGAAAACTGGAAGTGGAATTGATTTATTCTTTCATCTTCATACACCCAAGCCCCATAGAGTCAAGAGCAAATAATATCGCATTCATTGTAGAGACCCTGAGCCTCTGCTGCATAGTAAAGTTAGCAACTTTAACTTTATCTAGCACTCTTGTCCCTTTAGACTGCAAACACAGGTTGCGTTGTGCTGTGGTAGGATGAGCATGGGTGAGGGGGGACGCTCAGCTCTGGTGAACAGCTGAGGGAGCACAGGGCTCTGAAGCCACTGGCGCAAGGCTGGAGGCTGGAGCCCCAGTTTAGGGGCCAGTGGCAGCCACAAGTCTGGTGGGGGCCTGACTCCGTGCATGCCTTCCATGTCTTGGAAGCCACTTGGATGTGAGAACTAGAGAATGCGAGGTTCCCACACATTTTTAGGTAGAAAACACCGAAGGGAAAAAGGATATAAGCCAAACCAATTGTGATAGCTTCCTTCTGCACCACAATTCGTGATGACAGCAGGCACGGAGACCGAATCATGGCTTGGGATTCCACCCAGCAGGGGTGGGTTTCTTACGTTAAATGCCGACACAGCTTTCACCATCACCCACAGCTGGAAAACAGTAACTTCAGGCACCAAGCTTTAGGGGAACGATTTAATGTAAGTTCCAAATGTGGATGCTCAGATCCACTTTATAGTTCGGCTACACTGTACACATTTCCATACACACACTCATGTAGCCAGATGGCAGGATGCTGCATTGAGAGAATTTCTTCTGAATCTGCTCATCTTTGTTACTATGAAACAGTATTTCAAGAAGATAAATTATTTCTTTCTCTCTGCATTAAATAGCCCCAATTTATCCCCAGAATAATTGGAGATAGAGACCAGCTCAAGGTAATCAAGGGTTTAGACCCGAGCTTTCAAAAGAACTTTCTACGATGATGGAATGTTATGTGTCTGGAGTATCCACTGCTGTGGCCACTGGCCACATGCGGCTACTGAGCACTCAGTGTGGCAAATGCAACAAAAGATGTGAATTTTAACTTTTATTCTATTATTAAACTAAAGAGCCGTGTCGAGCTGCCACACTGAGCTTTGCGAGTGTAGACACTGTGAGGCTGGCACGATTGCCCACCTTTCTAACACAGCTCCTTGGCAAGGAAAGACATGTTTTAGATTCCCTCCAAAGCAATATTTAAAACACTTCTAATAATCATCATTTTCATGAAGGAAATACATGCGTTTGTAATGCTGCTCCCACTGTACAGCTGAAACATGTGAAATTGTGTTAGTTCGCCACATGTTCTTTACTGAGAGTCCAGGGCTTGCAGTCAGCAGTCCAGGCTCTGGGGGTATCGCATGGATGGGTAAAGGCTCACACTCCCGGAGCTCGCACTCCTGTCGGGGAAAGAGACTCGTAGGAACACCACGTGTCACAGTTAAGCGGTGACATGTGCTTCAAAGGGAAACAAAGTGGGATGGGGGGTGAGGATGCAGGTTCGTCTGGGAAGGTTCCTGCCAAAAGGTGACATCTGACTTGCACGGCGGGAGGGGGAGACCTGCTCTCATGTTGAAGGAAGAGCTTTCTAGACACAATGGCTGTCAGGAGCTAAAGCCTGGGGTGGGACGGAGCTTGAAGTGTCCAGGAACAAGGAGGCCAGGTTCCTGGAGCAGCGGGAGGAAAGGGGAGCTGGCGAGAGGTCAGATAGGTGAGGCAGCGTGGAGAGGCAATCCTCGGAGGACTCAGTGAAGATTTTTGCTTAAGTTTTGAGTGAGTTGGGAGGCAATTGGAGGTTTTTGCGGAGGAGAGTGATGTGATTGGGACACAGTTTCAAAGATTTTGCTCATCTCTGAGTGGAGAGCAGAGTGCAGGGGTGGGGGTGGGTCAGGGAGGCCCGGGGGAGGTGATGGCATCACCCAGGCAAGAGAGCGAGGTCCAGGCACCAGGGGGCCCATGCCCTTGGGCAGCAGTGGACACGCTGGGATGGACAGGGTTCCAGATATCTGTGCCAAAGGCCTGAGAATGAGGTGTGAGAGAAAAGGAGATGCTAATGAATGCAAGGGTTTGGACCTGGAAACTTGAAGAATGGGATTAGCATGAACCAAGGTGGGGAAGCCAGGCTGGCACAGCTTGGTATGTGGGGGACTCGTTTTGGCCAAGTGAAGCCTGAGATGCCCGTTCTGCAGCCGAGCAGAGAAGCTGAACAGCCGCTGTGCAGATGTGTCTAAGCCAAGAGATCCTAGCTAGGGGGATAGGAGCTGGTGATGTGGTGGCCACACCGCAGCCCTGAGGCTGGGAGAGACCACCTGGGGGCAGTGAGGGGTACGCCCCCCGCCCTCCGCAAGCCCAATACTTAGAGGTTGGGAACGTGAGGATGAGCCGCAAAGGGGATGGAGGTGGCAGGGAAGCAGGAGAGGGAGGGACCCTGGAAGCCAATGATGATTGTGCTTCTGGAAGAGAGGTCACTTTCTTGCCAAGTCAGGGCGAATGAAGACTGAGAACTGATCATTGGGCTTGACAGAGTGGAAGTCATTTTGTTGACCTTAGCAAGTGCCATCCAAGTGGACGTTGGTGTGTTCAACCGAGAATGGGTAGCGACGAGGGCAGACTCTGAGTTCAGACAAGGCCTGGAGGGCTTCAGCCAGAGAGTGTGGTGTGAGCCCTGTTACTTCACAAAGTCAGACAGCCCACAAACATGATGCAATCTGCATGGGTTACGGTCTGACTGGCTCAGATGTGATTAGAAAGTAGTTGGCTCAACGTGTACACGTAGATTCATTCTAAATAAATGGTTTAATTAGGATTTTCAGGACCTTTTCCTTATTTAAAACATATGCTAATCACTGGTCAATATAAATGTTTGAACATAGCCAAAAAATAAGGAGGGGAAAGTTTGCCAGTAAGCCCACATCTGAAAGAGTCATGCAAAATAAGCTCTTGGGGAACTTTGGAGACGGTCCCATTTTTACCCCCAAAGTTACATTTGATCCAGAAAGAGTGTTGCTAACTATTAAGAGAAAAAGTTCCAGAGTCCTCTTTCAAAAAATTCCACAATACTAAATTTAATTTTACCTTTCTAAAAGATTTCAAGACATTTCCAAATAGAGATTTCCGTGCCAGTTCAGAAGTTCCATTTGTCTCTAACACTAAGAGAGGAAACCTTCTCAGTATCAAATTAGCCTTGGAAAATACCAGCCATTATTCAAAGCGGCTTCAAAAATGACTAGGGCTCTTTCTGTAGTCCTGACCACCCATGACTGTATGTCATATCCATACACGCATCCTATAAGTCAGTGACAGAACTGGGCATCAAGCCTGAGCATAAAACTAGGTGGTGTGCCCATCACTACTTTCTAGTGGTGCAGACAGAATGATTCCCTTCAAATAGTGGGTCTTTCCAAACGGCCCGTCTTGTAGACACAGCTGCACAGCTCACCATCGGTGGAACTGGCTCTGTTGCCAAAGCTTGCCCTGTTAGATACAACTGCACCACGCTCACATACCTTGTCTGCTTGTTTGTGTGACCAAGCAACGTGACACGGAACAAGAAGTGAGATGGCATGGTGTGCCCACAGCTACAGGTGGGCAGAAGCAGCCAGAAAATTGAAGACCAATTTTCCCAGCTTTCTGAGACATTCACAACTAATGAGAGACCCAGGACGTGGATGTCAAATGATCACAGCACAGGAACAATGATGGTGGAGCAGTGATTAGGTACAAAGTTACACATTTTATTGTAGGCTTTTGGCTTTTAAATATGCTTTTAGATCCCAGCAGAGACAGAAGATTGGGAGAAATATTATGCCCTGATGTAAGCCATAACCAGTAGGCTTGGGAAGAATGCCCTGCCTTAGACTTGGTATCCACCCTACTGGCCAGGCAGAAGAGACAGCAGGAAGAGAATGTTCAGGTGGGGTGTGGGTGCCGTGTGGGAGCACACCCCATCCATCCTGCCCTGACAAGGGTGCTCCAGGGCTGAGACGGCCCAGTGGCCTGGCCTCGCCTCGCTGTGCAGACAGGAGGTGCAGGGTGAACGCTAAGCGTTCATGGTGGATGCACGCTGATGGCCAACTGTCAGGCCCCGGGACCCTGCCACACCTGCCGGCAGGGAGAGGAGGGGAGGCTGAGGGCCAGACCCTAACCTGGGCATCCTGACACAGCTTCAGTTACTCTGCCTTTGCATGCAGCCCTGGATTGGGGAGCAGAGGGAAAAGCCTGAATAAAAAGAAATCACCCTGAGCCAGCTGAGAAAACCTGGACCCGACTGAGATTGTCCTCAGCTATCAGGTGGACTGTGGATGGGGATAAAATAGTCATAGACAAATAGAGGAAGATGCACTTTGATTCTCTCATGAGGTCTGCAGTCTGCACAAATAAAAACCACGTACACAGCAACTCCCAAGCCCGCGAAGTCGGGGAGGAGGCCAGAGGCTGTCTTGGAAGGTACCAGGGATTGATTTCCGTTTCTAAACAAGGCCAGGTGGTGGTTTGGTCGAGGAAAAGAGCTGAGAAAGAGCCAAGAAGGTTTTTGGCAGTGAAAATGCCCCAGGCAGGGCCTTCAGGTGAGCCTCGTGCGTGTGTGTGTGTGTGTGTGTGTGTGTGTGTGTGTGTGTGTACATGCAAGAGCTGCTTGGCTTGGCAGCAGGCCTGCTGGCAGCATCGGTGTCAAAGGTGTAGGTGCTTATAGAAGCGGGCACGGAGAGGAGAAGGTCCGAAGGGCTCTGTGAGGATGCGGGCACTCTGCAGAATAATATGATGAAACGAACACCCCTGTATTCATGCCCCAGGGCTGCAGTAACAAAGTGCCACGAACTGGGTGGTTCCAACAACAGGGGTTTATCCTCTCGCAGCTCTGGAGGCTGGAAGTCTGAGATCAAGGTGTCTGCAGGGCTGGTTCCTCCTCTCTCCTGGCTATAGGTCCTTGTCTTCGTCTTCACGGGGTATGTTCCTTGCATGTGTGTCTATTGCTGTGTCCAAGTTTCCCCTTGTTGCAAGGACATTGGTCCCATTGGACCAGGGGCCACCCAGTGACCTCGTTTTCACTTGATTACCTCTTCTTAAGACCTGGGGGTTAAGATTCCAACACATAAATTTTGGGGGCTCACAATCCAACCCATACCTCGCCCTCTGCCTGAGTAGGCCAGACAAATCACTGAGACGTGTGACCCCCCAGGTGGCGGGGAGGTCCCTCCGTTTATTCCCTTCGCAGAGCGTCCTCACGTGTTGGCCCAGTCTCAGACTGGCTCCTTCATCAGCGGCCGTTTGCATCGCTGAGGCTGTTTCTCGGGCAGAAGAGGCCGTGAAGTCACCAGGGTGGTCACCTAGGGAGTGTCCGTGCCACTCAGGGCTCTGGCACTTGGCAATTGAGTGGCCTGAGATAAGTCACGTAACTTCTTAGCCTCAGTCTTTCATCTAAATAAGTGAAGAATCCTGTTACTGTGAGAATCAGCCCAGGCCTGACCCATGAATCAGCACACGGCAGCTACGTTGCTGCTGTGCACAAGTCTGTCCTGAGTGAAGTGTCCCGACAGGACCAGACGAGCCGCGGGGTCTGCTTCCGACATCTGCGCTAGAGGAGAGGGGCAGGCGCCTTCCCGTCTCTCAGAGACCAGGCGGCTGTCCGGACTGAAGAGGGCTGGTGTGGAGGAGATGAGCCCTGGACAAGAAGCCCCCAGGCAGGAGCCCCTCGAAGTGGCTGTCAAGAAGGGGCCTGGGCGTCTCCACCAGGCTGGTGAGGATGAGTTTCCCAGTCTTCCTGTGCTGCTATAATAGAAGCAGGTTCTTTCCGTGGAGACTTGGTCGCACAGCGTGTGGTGAGCCCGGGCACGCTGCAATGCGCCTCTGCTCCCCTGGGACCCCATGAAGAACAGCCCCTGGCCCCTAATCAGCAAGGCGTCCAGGGTCGCTGCTTCCTGCCCCTCCGAGCACCTTCCCTCTGGGCACAGAGAATCATTCGGGTTACACACAGGTTCCCAGGAAACCAGGTCTCTGCACAGGGAGGCAGACCTGTCCACTAGTGGGGGCTGGGCGTGGGGGCCTCAGTGACTGCACAGACCCAGGGGCCTGTCCTGTGGCCTTGGGCTGTCCTAGAGAGATGGCAGCCACGCGGGGTCCTGCTTTGTCACAAGTGCCCTGACCTTCAGACACCACCCGCCAAGGTACATGTAACTCGCTAATCCCTAAAAATATATACGATTAAAAGTCAGTCGCTGCTCAGATTCCAAATATAACACTAAAGCCTCAATTAAAATGGCTCCATCCAGCTGTCAGATTTCTGTCTAAGGCCCACAGACTTCTTTAGGTGGCAAGTAATGACCAAAAATAGAAAAAAGCAAAAATTAATTTACTGTTAGTGCTGTAGGCCCCATAGTGGAATTGTCCAAAACTCCTTTAAGTCAATAGGAGAGAGTAAGTTAATGAGTCCGGGCCTGGGCTGTTTAGTAGCGGAACCCGTACTGCAATGAGGGATGGGATTTTGTGCCAGAGGCTGCTTCCGAGTGGAACACTGAGCCACAAAGCCCAGTTCATTCCCGGCCCAAGGGTGAATTCCCATGGAATTTGGAGAGAGCAGACATGAGGCGGGCTTGGAGATTCCTGCTCCAAACCCAGCTGCTTCCTCCGAGTGGGCAACGTTGAGTGCACAAGAGCTGGCCTGTCTTCATTTAGAATAAGCACATCAGAAATGAGTCCTGGGTTTGCCTTTTGACTTTAATGGGTTGTGAGGAGAATCCCAGAGATGGAGGGCAGGTAGAGGTCAGTGGGACTCTGGCCATTGTACCAACAGGTTGTGGAGTGAGAGAGGGTGAGGGTGTGAGCACAGCAGATATTCCTATTGTTGCCTCCACTGGGATTGGTACCTACAGGGTCCTCGAGAATTAATGCTTATTAATTGCTAATGTTAGTGAAGAATTCAGACAGGGCGCTCGGAGTAATGGCCCGGGCCTATGTGGACACACACTGGGCTGCATTTGGCCCTTTTCCATGCGGCACACCTTCCTTCATCTCCAGGCATGTCTTCCTCTGCACACAGGCTGCAAAGCTTGCGCTGCACATCACTTGCATTTCCCCACAAAGCCTAAATGAGGCAGGCACCATCTCCTTGCTGCATGTGGCTGCCTCCTGCTACAGGGCAAGGCTGGGCCGGTGGGGACTCCATGGCATTGGCCCTGCGTTGTGAGGTGGGGTCTGTGCTGACCATGGCAGGAGGCTTTGCAGGCTGAGAGGCATCAGCAGCTCCCTGGCCCCAGCTGTGCATTCTTGAATTGAAGCCAGTGGTTTCAGGGGCACCTGATCCCCTATTTTCAGGTTGCAGCAAAGGCTGTTGGTGGGTCAGTTCCTCCGGTTCTACATGTGGGTCCAGTCTGCAGCCCATTCTACCAGCCGTGCTACCGAAGGCACTCAGCCCTCACACTGGAGCCCCGAGAGTGGTTTCTGCATCTTCTGCTGAACTGTCCTTGCTACAGCTCATCACTCCGGGCAGCTGGAAGATCTCTGTTCATCCATGCATCCATGCTTTTGCTCTTTCATTTGACAAACACTAACACTGAACACCTATGACTCGTAGGCACTTTCCTAAGCTCTGGGGATGTAAAAATAAGTAAGTCCTGATCTTTAAGGAGGTGGAAATCAGAGAAGCTGCTCTATTAAACACATCCCAGGCAATGGAGGACCCTCATCCTGCTAGGAGCAGGAGGTGGGACGCCAGGCGAAGGTTTCTGGGAACGCTCACAGAATAAAAATAGGAAAACACAGTCCTGCTCTCAAGAAGTTTATAAACTACAGAAAGGATCATAGTAGAAGCAAATTACAGATGCGAGGACGTTGACGAAGAAGCGTAGTGGTGAGCGAGAGGCTGCGCGAAGGATGGGGTGGACTCGTGGAAGGACGAGGCTGACTTCAAGGGCTCTGTGATCAGGGCACGTCTGAGCAGACAAGTGGAGGAAGGTGGGCTGCAGGTTGGTGGAGAAGGAAGTGGCAGCGACAGCCACTATTCAATGTGCTCTACGGGCCCTTTCTATGGGTCCCTCACTGTGGGGTCCAAGGGCGGGTGGCCAGAAGCTGACGATGCCACCTCTTGTCTGCTGGGCTCTGGGCTTCCCTACAGCCCGCTCCCGGCATGTGCATGGGTCCCTCCTCCCACGGCTGAACCTGATGGCTGAGAACGTAGCACGTGTCTGATTCCAGGTCACGGCAGAGCCTGCGGGGACAGCCCTGCGGTTCTTTCCACGTGCAGCATCCATGGTCACTCTTCTCTCTTCTCCTCCCAAGCAAATCAGATCACCCTCAAAACAGCTCCCGCGGCCTCTTCCTGGACCGGGCACACCTGTTCCTCTTTTCCTGTCTGAATTTCTCTCCTCAAGCCCAGGGCGGCACACCTGGCTCTGGGCTCACTGCTGTTTGCTTTCCCTGTTTCGTGTGTCCTGACACTGGACTGTGACCTTCAGCCCTGCAGAGACCCCTGTCCATCCCGATCTCATTGGTGCCCAGAACCTCGTGGCCCACATCCACGTGGCCTGGCGTGGCCAGTGACTCAGCCACAGCCACCCCTGCCACAGGTGTTCACCAAGGACCTGCCACATGTGGGCGTGAATGTCATACCTAGTACAATGAACAGGGTTTCTGTCCGCATGGGCCCCGGAAGCCCAGATATTGACATAGGAAGCGATGACAGGAAGACGGAGGGAATTCCCTCCCTGTGAGAAGGTGAGAGTCTGCACAGATGGCAGAAAGGTAAACGGTGAGATTCAAGGTGACCAGGACCAGCCTGGGGGTGTTGGGTGCGACCAGAGACCGAAGGCATCTAACTGCACCAAGGACAGGGGGATCACAGCTAACCGCAGGGAGCCGCTGGCATGGAGGCACCGCTCTGTGGCGTCTCTGCTGTCACAGGTGGTGCTATCAAAGCATCTCACAGACGAGGACACAGGCGCACGGAGGTCTGGTAACTAGCTGGGGCTGGCACCACCAGGCAGTAGAGGAGTGAGGATCCAACCACGGCAGCCCCCATCCCCTGGGCAGGAGCTACCAGGGGGGAGGAAGGGAGTGGGGACAGCAAGCATGGAGCCGGGAGCCTGAGAAGCTGAGGCTCACTGGAGACCCAGGGCCTGGGGGTCCCTCACTGCCTGGAGTAGTGCGGTGCACGGTGGGCCTCGGCACAACCGAAGCTTGCCCACAGGCCTGTCCAAGTTATCGCTCTGCCACTCACAATGTTTAGATATTAGGCAAAACCTAATGCCCCAAGCCTCAGTTTCCCCAGCTACAAATCAGGAATAAAATATGCGCTTTGCAGCACAGTTTTGAGTGCGGGAGGCGATACATACAGTGCTCCTAGCACTGTGCCTGGCATACAGTAGGTGCTCAACAAATGGATACGATGAAACTTCCCTCCCTCAACACAGCTGCCCAGTGCCTCCCGATGGCTATGGAGGAGCAGGCGGCCCAGCCCTGGGTCGGTGGTGCCGCGGGAGCCTCTGCCCCTCCTTCCGCCAGGATGCACTCATCTTGCTGTTTGTCTCTGAGCAAACTTCAGGAGCACACTCAGGCAAGAGACCACCTGGAAAAGCCTTCTCCAGGGATGAGAGCCGCACCTGCAGGACAGGACCATGGCAGTCCCCTCTGATCCCCACCGGAGCTGGGCATTGCAGAGCTGGGCACGGTCTTACATAAAAGACTCCCACATGATCGATTTTGTTCTTGGTACCTTACATCTTTCCCATAAGTGATAATGCTGTTTGTTATAAATCATTTTATTTAAGAATTGGCAGGGATGTCAAGATGTCATTTTTTTTTTTTTTTTTTTTGAGACAGAGTCTCACTTTGTTGCCCGGGCTAGAGTGAGTGCCGTGGCGTCAGCCTAGCTCACAGCAACCTCAAACTCCTGGGCTTCAGCAATCCTCCTGCCTCAGCCTCCCGAGTAGCTGGGACTACAGGCATGCACCACCATGCCTGGCTAATTCTTTTTTTTCTATATATATTTTAGTTGGCCAGATCATTTCTTTCTATTTTTAGTAGAGACGGGGTCTCACTCTTGCTCAGGCTGGTCTCAAACTCCTGACCTCGAGCGATCCACCCGCCTCAGCCTCCCAGAGTGCTAGGATTACAGGCGTGAGCCACCACGCCCGGCCTCAAGATGTCATTTAGTGATGCAACAAAGTAAGAACAAAATGTACCAACCTGTGGTTCTCCCTCTAGGTTCATCTTGCCCCGTGGGTGGAGCCCTCCTGAGAGGCAATGAGATTAGCGTCCCTCCTTCTGAGCTCTGGAAACCTTTAGTTAACGTGAACCTGGAGAAACTTCCACTTGTCCGTAGGCAGGGGCTGTACCTGAGGAGAGAAGGCAGGAGAACTGTCCCCCTCCTCCAGCCTGCCAGAGCCCTGCCCACCTGTGTCGCCAGCGGTCTGCAGGGCTCTGCGGAAAGCTTAGCACAAGAATGTGCTCTTCTCTTTTTGCCACGTTAGGAGGGTTCCGCTTCCCTTGTATTGATCTCCTGTGCTCTCCAGCCAGGCCTGCGAGCAGAGGAGGAGCACAGCCAGCGAGATACAGAGGACATTCTTCTCAGGGCCCAGGAGCCCAGCGTGACGCCGGGCGGCTTAACACTTGCGCTCCCAGGCAGCGGTAAAAACAAAGCCTGCGCAAGCACGTGGAGCTGCGCTGAAGGTCCTCATTGATTTTAGCGCATGTGGTTTGGCAACCGTGGCATTTTGCTTGGACTTTGACTTCATTTGAAACTCCATGGGTGAGAAAACATGTCAATCAGATTGTCTACTTGAGAATGAGGCCTTTGCCGACAGGCATAGAAACCTAACCTGCGTGATAAAATACAATAGTTTTTATTAGACACATGCAGCAAAGTTTGGATCCTTAGAAACTCTGGGAAATTTCTAACAGCTGCGAATTCTGAGAATTGGCTGAGAATCCATCTCCATCCTCTTGTTGTCAACCGCTCCAGCTTTGTGGGGAAGAGGCAGCGATGCTGTGTGTGACGGTGAGAGAGATGCTTCTGGAAGGTGGGGGTCCATCTGGGCCCTCTCCCAGTCCTGTTCCACTCCGCATGCTGCCTGTCCCTCCCCAGGTGAGAGCTGGCACTGTTACCACCCACACGATCCCAGGACATTGTCCTCTCAGGTGTGAATCCACAATAGTCGGCTTCCTGAAACTCATGTGCTCTTTTAAATTATGTCCAACTAACGAAACATTTGAATTCTTTCAAACATTGGAGCTCTTTGTTACTGTACCAGACGCTTCTGGCAGGTTGATGTCCTACACTGGGGTGTCCCAGGGCCTCTCCTCAGGGCACATCAGGACAGGCATGGTTTGCCCTGCTCCAAATTATTGGCCAGTTTTCCAGGGACACGGTGCGTCACAGAGAGAAACTGAACAGCACTGCAGGGCTAGGCTAAGTACTGCGGAGCCCACAGGATGAAGATGCACTGGGCCTTGTTGGGACAAATACATTGTGGAATAAAGGTTTCATGGATAAGGGACATCAGGTTTTGATCCACCCCTGCCCCCATCTATGCCAACACCTTCTGTTCGGGCACAGACGCCATCTTGTCAGGAGGTTCAGGTGTAACGAGGCTCTCATATTTCCATCCTCACGTTTTCCCCCTAAACAGTTTTGTCTCTTCAAAAAAGAAATCAGACTCTTCTTGTTCATCTGATAAAATTGCTTCTAAAAACTGCCAGTTCCTTTGTGTGTTTTTAAGGGAGCTGCCCTACCTGGTGTGTGAGGCGTCTGCCAAAGTCAGCAGTCTGGGTTCAGGGTCAGGTGAGACCTCGTACGTGAAGCCATGGTGGTCATTAAATATCTATTTATGGTGGATTTATTGGGGGCAGAGTGACACTTTCTGGCTAAATTTTACTGCGATGTTCAGCCAGTTCTGCTCGAACCGGGGAGGTGTTTGCTGGTGGCTGCTGGTCCCCGACATGGGCCTTGTCCCCATTCTGGGCTGGCCCATCGCAGAAGAGCCTCACAACTTCCTAAACTCTGACCATTTTCCTTCTCAATGATGCTGGTTTCCCTGACCCCTGACGCTGCCCAGTGAGCTCTGCGAGTCTCTCTTCACCGGTTCGACTCCAGGTTCAGCAAGGCCTTCTCCGCCCACCGGCTCCCACCCTGCTCCAGCCTTGGACCTGCTCCCTGTGTGGCCTGGAGACTTCACAGAATCTCTGAAGAAAAGGACAGTTGGGCCAGTGTTGAGCACAGCACAGCTGTTTGGACAAGACCCAAACAACTGGCCGTTAACCAGTCAGAGGAAAAAATTTAGACACAGCCCTTGAGGCAGAAAAGAATCCACAAACAAAACTAATTAATTTTATTATATAAGTACTGCCCTGACTATAATCTTATAGTCAGAATAACTTGCAAGGTCCCTGTCTCTGCGTCATTTTCCTCCTCTGAGATGCCTTCCTTTTCTAGAACCTACCGATCCTTCTAAGCCTCCTGAAAATCCCCCTCTGACCAGGCAGGTGGACAGAGAAATCCAGGAAACAGAGGTGAGAGCTCCTCCACCCTTGCAGGTGCAGCAGGACCCTAATGAGTGACAGGTGCCCCTGCCTCTGCCACGTGGGGCCAGGTCAGGTGCTCTGTCCCCTCCGGTCCACGAGACCTGAACCGTTCTTCCTCCCAGCCTGGGGCCAGCACAGCCCCTTTGGGTGCCCGCGGGAGACCTTCTCTGGCGTTGACACCCCCAACTCCACCTGCTTTAAATTTACCTGGCTCCTGACGCCCCTCTGTCTGGTGGCACTCAGCTCTGTCTTGGTGTCAGCGTGTGGGTTTCTGATGCCTTTGTGACAGACACTCCTTGCAGCCGCTCAGAACAGAGAAACATGTCCCTGGTATTTTAGGAAGACGGGGCCGACGGGTCCGGGCAGTGCCTGTGCAGGGCCGAGGGAACTGCTGCCGGCGCCACTGTGCCCAGGGCCATGGCCACTGGCCGACCGTCAGCACTGGGGGCAGCCAGACCCAGCCCCGCTGTGTCCTCCAGCCTTCTTCTTCTCTCCTGCCTAGCGCGTGATTCTGAAGGGCTTTGCACAGAAACAACGTAAGGCAGCACTTCCTTTCATCCAGTCACTGCGTCTCCCTGCAGCGTCCTCCTCAGCCGTCTCCACCTCAATCGATGGCGCCACCCCCAGCAGGGGCCTCAGGATCAGTGGCCCATACTCCATCCCTCAGCTGTGGAGTGTCCACGGTGGTCCAGGCCTCTCCCTTCATCACTGGGGACAACTCCTGGGTCCCGCAGCTCACGTTCCAGGTGGCCGCTAGAGTGCCCTTTCTGAATGCAGATTCGAGCAGTGCCGCGCCCGCTCACGGCCTCTGAGTGGCTCCTGCTTTCCTCTCCACATAGTGGCTCTGGCCCCCAGCCTCTTCCACCTGGCCCCTACCTGTTTCTGGTTTTCTCTGTGACTAAATGGCCGCTTTGCAAATTACTTGCAGCAGCTGAGATGTGGTCCTGCCCCTCCCCCACCTGGAAAACACCTCGTGTTCAGGACTGATCTCAGACGTCACTGCACAAAGCATCCCTGACTTTGTGACAGTCTGGCCAGACCTTCCTCTCCCTCTCATCAAAACCAAGGCAGGCCCCTGTCCTGCCCTCACGACAGCTGCACTCTCTCTCTTGCTTTCTCTCCGAGAATGTAAGTGTCTTGGGGATACATGCCAGGCCTTATTTTTCAACTTCCTCCCTCAAATCAGGGCCAAGGGGCTCCCTGGGACCACTGGGTTTGTGACTTGTTCAGTGCCCTGCAGATTGTATGTCAGGGAGGGTTTGTCCGGAGCAACCTGCTTTCACGTGCAGCCCAGAGAGGCGGCTGCACTGGCCCCGACCTGTCCTCCCAAGTCTGTTGGAGCGAATGCCACATGGACATTTCCTCTGGACCGCGGTGCCAGCAAGAGCAGGACGTTCACCCGGGTGAGCAAGGAGGCCCCAGGACAGGAGCAGAGGGGGGTGCCTGAAGAAGGATGTGGGGAGACAAGTCCCCTGCACCCGAAGACGACCTCGGGTGACCTCCAGCTCCAAGTGCTAGAGCACCCACAGGGCTGCCCAGGACATTCAGCTTCAGAGGTCAGACAGGAAAGTGTCCTGTCACGTGGAGCTGGTCCAGAAGGCCCCTCTGCTGACGCCCTGGAGCAGCTGGGTGGCCCTGTGTCCAGGGAACCGGGAAGAGCTGAGCATGAAGGAAGAGTGCAGGGCCGGCCACACCCGCCTCCTCCAGGACTCCAGGCCAGGCTGGAGTGGGGTGTGGTGGGGAGGGGAGCTTCGACGGTGGATGAGTTTTGGGAGGTAGTGGAGCAGGACATATTAAGTGCAGAAATGAAGTGACTCTTGTGTCTGGGAGTGACCAGAGGACTTTGCATTATCTACCAGGGCTGAGAGAAGCTCGGAGCTGCGGGGTCCCTTCCAGGAGGAAGAAGGAGCCCCCCACAGACGTTTAGAACTCTCTGTGTTCTACTAGAATTCTGGTCCTCCCTGGGCACGTGAACCAACAAAATGACAGTCGCCATGGAGGGGCCACATGCCAAGCATTTCACACGAATTCTTTCCTTTGACCTCAGTGTTTCATTTTGAAAAATTTCAAACTTACAAAAACGCTGAAAGAATAGTGTAACGAACACTTTACATTCACCGGTTGTTAACATTTCTGCAGGTTTGCACTCTCTCTCCCTAGGCACGTGTGCTCGTGTGAGTTGTGTGTGAGTGCAGGCTTGCTCTGATGGCATTTTCCGCTAGCCCATTGGAAAGCAGCCTGCGGATCGGAGCCCCTCACCCCAGTTCTTCAGCCTGGGTCATTCTCTGAGATACCTGCAAGGTGCTTCCTCAGCCGAGCAGCTTGGCCTGCACTCAGTATTGATTCCAGTTATGCAGTCTGTATGCACATTTCCCCAGTTGAGCCTTTGAAACCGCAGCTCCACAGGAGGGGAGCATTGCGTGTGCTTGCTGTGGCCCTCACTTTCCTTCTAGTCTAGCACAGCCTCATCCCCAACCCCCCACACCCGCACCCCCATCTATTTTGCTTTTGCTCTTTTGCTTTTTTCTGTGGCTTTTGTGACATTGCCATTGTTGAGTTCCGGCCAGCTATCTTGTATATAGGACCTAAAACCAATATTCCTCATAGATACAAACAACAAATCAGAACATTAAGGAAGAAAGGACCTTGTCTATCACAGCAAAAAACAAACAAACAAACAACAACAACAACAAAAACCCAACAGCAGCAACATCTAAAATAACAATAAAACTAGAAATGAATTCAACAAGAAGTGTGAGAAATATATATGAGGAAAGCTTTAAAATACCACTGAAGCACACAAAAGAAGACTTGAACAAATGGAAAGACATACTTTTCTTGACAAAGAAATCTCAACACTATAATGATATAAATTTCCTTTAAGTCATTGTAAAAATGTAATATGATCCTCAAACTATTACCAGTATTTTTGAACTAAGCAAACTAATTTCAAAGTTCATAAAGAAAAATCAGTAACAGCCAAGAAACCCAAAAAAGGGAGAGCAATGCAGGGCCCAACTAGGTGTGACACATGAAGATTCTGGCACACACAGAAAGACGAGTGGGATGGAGGGGATTCCAGATTGGGAACAATGTTGTAGGAATTCATCTATGATAAAGGTGACGTCCCAAGTCAAGGGAAAAGACATGACTTTCGATGAGCAGTGTTGGGATGATAGTACAGCCAACTGGAAAAAAACAACTTTGGATTCACTATGCTACCACACGCTGGATAGATTCCAAATGGACCAAAAAATTAAATATAACCAAGAGAAACCATAAATATACTAGAATAAAGATAAAGTATGGATAAATTTTAGAACCTGGATTGGGGAAACTAATTAAGACTCAAACATTCAACTGTAGTTAAAAGAAATGCAATTTATATTACAAAAGACTAATTTTCCTAATATGTAAAGAGTTTTACAAATCGTTAAGACCAATAAGCTAGAAGAAAAATGGGCAGAGGAAATGAACAAACTGTAATATTCTAAATACTTCATTGTCATTTCAACCATATTCACAGCATCTTCACAAGGAGTAGATTCTATCTCAAGAAACCCCTTTTTTTGCCTCATCCATAAAAAGCAACTCCTTTAAGTTTGATCCTGAGATTGATCCACTCAAGTCTGATCATGAGATTGTAGCAATTCAGTCACATCTTTAGGCTCCACTTCTAATTCTGGTTCTCTTACTATTTCCATCACATCTGCAGTTACTTCCTCCACTGAAGTCTTGAACTCCTCAAAGTCATCCCTGAGTGTTGGAATCAACTTCTTTGAAACTCCTATTGATGTTGATATTTCAGTTTCCTCCAGTGAATCACAAATGTTCTTAATGGCATCTAGAATGGTGAATCTTTTCCAAAAGGTTTTCAATTTTCCATGCATATATCCATCAGAGGAATTGCTGTCTATGGCAGCGATAGCCTTATGAAAAGCATTTCTTAAATAATAAGACTCGAAAGTCAAAGTTACTCCTTGACACGTGGGCTGCAGAATGGATGTTGTGTCAGCAGGCATAAACAACATTAATCTCCTTGTACATCTCCATCAGAGCTCTTGGGTGATCAGGTACCTTGTCAATGAGCGTTAACATTTTGAAAGGAATCTTTTTTTTTTTCTGAGTAGTAGTCTTAACAGTGGGCTTAAAATATTCAGTAATTACCCTGGGCTTCCAACTTTCCTCTGCAGCTTCCTCATCTCTTTTAGCCTTCACAGAATTTAAGAGAGTTAGTGCCTTGCTCTAGATTAGGCTTTGGCTTAAGAGAATGTTATGGCTGGTTAGATCTTCTATCCAGACCACTCAAACTTTTTCCACACCAGGAATAAAGCTGTTTAGCTTTTTAACATTTGTGTGTTTACTGGAGTAGCATTTTTAATTTCCTTCAAGAACTGTTCCTTTACATTCACAACTTGGCTAACTGTTTGGCACAAGAGGTCTATCTTTTGGCCTATCTCATCTTTTGACATAGTTTCCTCACTAAGCTTAATTATTTCTAGCTTTTGATTTAAAGTGAGGGATATATGACTCTTCATTTCATTTGAACACTTAGAGGCCATTATCAGGATACTAATTGGCCTATTTTTAATATTGTTGTGTCTCAAAGAACAGGGAGGCCCAAGGAAGAGCAGAGAGATGGGGGAACAGCCTGTTGGTAGAACAGTCAGAACATATGACATTTATCAGTTGAGTTTGGTGTCATATGGGCACGGTTTGTGTTGCCCCCAAACAGTTACAATAGTAACATCAAAGACAATGATCACAGATCACCATAACAGATATAATGATATTGAAAAAAATTTAAAATATTATAAGAATTACAAAAATGTGACACAGAGACATGAAGTGAGCACATGCTATTGGAAAAATGGTACCAATAGACTTGCTCAACACAGGGTCGCCACAAATCTTCAATTTGTAAAAAATTCCATATGAAGTATGAAGTGTAATAAAGCAAAGTGCAATCAAAGGAGATGTGCCTGTGTTTACTAAAGCTAAAGATAAGCCCATCATAAACCCCAACATTTCCACTCCCAGGGATGGATGTGAGAGACCCAACACTAGAAGTGACCCAAATGTGCCTTGGCAGGAGAATGGCTGAACACAGTGTGCTATGTTCTTACAGTAGAATACAGCTTAGGAATAGAGAGCAAATGACCACTATGTGCAACTCCATGGACAAATCTCCAACATGGTGAATGGAAGAAGCCAGGCACAGACGAGCACATACTCTGTGGTTCTCCTTATGTGAAGCTCAGGGTCGGGTAAAACTGGTCATTGGCGATGGACTTGGTGTGGTGGTTTCTTGTGAGGGGAGTGAGAAGGAATGGGAAGGGCAGGAGGGAGACCTTAGAGTGCCGGAGGCTCCACAGTGCGCTCCTGTGCAGCACACCTGTGAGTCGTGCACTTTGACTCTTTACAGGAAGTTTGCTTTGCCTCAGTAAGAAAATAAAACATTGAAGTGGTCTTCCTGAGACAAACCCCTCTCATACTTTACGTCCTGCCAGAGCCCTCTCTGCCTCTTCATTAATTTTTAAAAACATTTTATTTTGTAATAATTACTGGCTCACAGAAAGTTGCAAAGAAATGCAAAGGGAGGAACCTTACATGACTATAGTATAGTATCAATATCGGGAAGATGGCAGTGATAAGATTCACGTGGCATTTCCAGTTTTCACTAGCTATACATGCTCTCATTTGTGTGTGTGTCTGTGTGTGCACACATGTGCGTGTCTACATAGTTCTGTGTGATTTCATTTTGTGTGTGGTTTGATGTTACCACCACCACAGTCAAGATAGAGACCTTAGTCCCCCAGGCTTTCTCTCTTCCTTAACCTCTGGAAACCACTAACTTGTTGTCTATCTCTGTAATTCTGCCATTTCAAGAAGGTTGTGTAATGGATCCCTACAGTACGAAACCTTTTAGAATTGGCTTTTTTTCCACTCAGCCTAATTCTCTTGAGGTTAATCCCAGTTGTTTTCATCAATAGTTTACTCTTTTTATTTCTGGGTAGTGCTTCATGGTATGTATAAACCATAGTTTATTTAGCTCTTCACCTACTGAAGGACATTTGGGGAGCTTGCAGTTTTTGGTGATTGTAAATAAGTTGTTAAGAACATCCATGAAAAAGTTTCTGTGTGAATGCAGGTTTTTATTTCTCTGGGAAAAATGCCCAAGGGTTCACTTGCTGGGTCATGTGGTAAGTCCATTTCTATTGTGTTTGGGCCCTTAAGCACACTTGGGTCTATTTGGTATAAGTACTGTGCACTATTTATTCCTAATTTACACAGGGTGGAAGTTCATAGGAACATGGGGAATTCATGGGATCGACAAGGAGGTGGCATCATGGTGTTTTGCTCATGCTGCTGAGGGGCTCATTAGGTGTGATTGTGAGAAGTGTGGGCACTTAGGGAGAGAATGCCTTTACATATTGGCCTGGGTGTTTTTAAAGCCTAACAGAACAAGTTCAAGAAGATAGAATTCATATCTAGTATTGTTTCTGACCACAATCGTATGAAACTAGAAATCAATAATAGGAGGAATCTTAGAAAATTCACAAATATGTGAAAATTAAACAACATGATCCTGAACAACTAATGGGTCAAAGAAGATATCAAAAGGGAGATTAAAAACTTCTTGAGACAAATGACAGTGGAAACACAATATATCAAAACTTATGGAATATAGCCAAAGCAGTGCTAAGAGGGAAGTTTATAGCAATACTTGCCATATTAAAACAGAAGAAAGATCTCAAATAAATAGCCTAACATTATGCCTCAAGGAGCTAGAAAAAGAAGAACAAATTAAACCCAAATAGTAAAGATCAGAAAAAATAAATCAAATAGAAAACAAAAATCCATAGAAAAATTAATAAAACCGAGTTGGTTTTTAAAAAAATAAACAGAATTGACAATCCCCTACCTATACTAAATAAGAAAAGGAGAAGACTCAAATAAATAAAATCAAAAATGAAAGTGGAGACATCACAACAGATACCTGAGAAATAAAAAGCATCATAAGAGACTACTATGAACAATTATTAATATATGCCAACAAAATTGATAAATTAGAGTAAATGGATGAATTCTTAGAAAAATATAACCTACCAACATTCAATCAGAAAGAAAGAGAAAACTTGAATGGACCAATAACAAATAAAGAGATTAAAGAAGTAATTAAAAACTTCCAGTGTAGCACAGTTCCCACTACCCTGCTGTGGGCTTTCTGTGAGACCAAGACATAAGCAGATGGTACTCTCACCAGCATCCTGCTCATGCTGTTTGCCTGGAAGAGGCCTTGCCATCTTTGACTACAAGTCCACAGCCAGAGCCATTTTGAGAGTTTTATACCTGGCTGCACCCTGCCCTTGGGCCAAGTTCAAGGTGACATGGCTGCAGCCACAACCTGGCTGGGAAGGGTCAGGGGAGACCAAGCTCTCCTAAGCACATGTAGGACAGTACCTACCATGCTGTTACAGGCAACTGTGAGACTGGGTATTATCCTGCCCAATCTATTGCAGCTACCAGTAACACCAACACAGACCACCTGGGTCCTAGTGGGTAGCTCCACCACTGCTACTGCTACCTCCCACATCACAGCAGCTGCTCAGGGGCCTGAGAATCTGTCCATATACCTGGTCCTCTGCTCCAACTGCTAGCTTCTGGGCAAGACACCTGAAGCTTAAAAAATTGGCACCCTAGGACACACTAATACTGCTGCCAGTGTAAGCTACTCTGGGGCCTCAAATCAGACATATTCAGCCCACTGCTGCTACACTGGGGCCCAAAGACTGGCTTATCTGGCATTCAAGTCCCCAGCAAAACACCATCGCAGCCTGAACCAAGAACTATACCCTAAGCTACCAAGGAAATCACAGATGCCACTAACCTTGGGTACTACCTAAGAAATCATACAAAGAACACAATACTTCAGGCACCCAAATCAAAGCCAAAGTGTTCTACTCAACCAACAACATATATAAACTTTGAGGAAGAAAGTCTCCCCTTTGAAGGCAATTTGGAAAACTCAAAACAAACAACTGGTACATTAGATGTGCAGATATTAATGGAAGGCTACAGGTAACATGAAAAAGCAAGGTAATATGACACCACCAAAAGGCCACAACAATTATCGAGCAATGGATTCTAATAAAAAAATCCTCATAATGCCAGATAAAGAATTCCAAACATTGATTGTAAAGAAACTCAGTGAGATACAAGAGAAATCTGGAAACCAATACAAAGAAATCAGAAAATCAATTCAAGACATGAGTGAGAAATTGACCAAGGAGATAAATATCATAAAAGAAAAATGGAAATTCTAGAGCTGAAAAATTCACTGAAGGAAATACAAAACTAGTTTGGAGGCTTCAAGAATAGACTAGACCAAACAGAAGAAAGAATCTCAGAACTTGAAGACAGGTCTTTTGAAATAATATAGTCAGACAAAAATAAGGAAAAAAAAGAATAAAAAAGAATGAGTAAAGCCTTCAATATACCTGGGATTACATAAAGTAACTGAATTTGTGAATTATAAGCATTCTTAAAGGGGAAGAGAGATTACCAAGTTGAGAAAACTATTTGAGGAAATAATTGATGGAAACTTCCGTGGACATTCAGATACAGGAGACCCAATGATCCCCAGGCAAATACATTGCAAAAAGGACTTCACTACAGAATATTAAAATCAGAATAACTAAAGTTGAAGTGAAAGAGAGAATTTTGAAATTAGCAAGAGAAATGTGTCTAGTCACTTGAAAGGAAACCCCATACGACTAACAGCAGACTCCTCAGCAGAAACTTACAGGCCAGAAGAGAATGGGATGGCATTTTCAAAGTGAAAAACAAACATAAAAACAAAACCCGTCCAGCCAAGAATTTTATATTCTGTCAGACTAAGCTTCACAAATGAAGGAGAAATAAAAGTCTTTCTCAGACAAGCAAATGCTGAGAGAATTTGTCACCATTAGACAAATAACACTACAGGAAATGCCCCAAGAAGTCTTAAACATGGAAATGAAAGGTCAATATTCACCATGGCTTTTTAAAAGAACCACATAAAGAAGTAAGAGAAAGGAATTAAATGGCAACATGGCAGAAATTCAGCAAACTACAAAGACAAAAAGATAGAGGAGAAAAAAGAAACAAAGAAACTACATAACTAACAATATGACAAGAACAAAGCCCCATATATCAATATTAACCTTGAATGTAAATGGATGAAATGTTCCATTTAAAAGATACAGATCGTGTTAAAAAGACACTAGACTGTGTTAAAAAACATTATCCAACTATATGCTACCTACAAGTAATTCACTTTAGCCAAGACGCATCTAGACTGAAAGCAAAGGGGTGGAAAAATATATGCCATGCAAATGGAAACCAAAAGTGAGCAAGAGTAGTTATATCAGATAAAACATATTTTAAATCACAAATAGTAATAAAATACAAAGAAGATTATTACATAACGATAAAGGGATCAATTCATCAAGAGAATACAACATTTCTAAACATATATGCACCCAACACTGGAGCGCCCAGATTAACAAAACAAATATTACTAGACCTAAAGAACGAGATAGACAGCAATGCAATAATAGTGTGGGACTTTAATACCACACTCACAGCACTAGAGAGATCATCCAAACAGAAAGTCAACAAATAAACATTGGACTTAGATTGGATTTTAGACCAAATGGACTTAACACACATTTACAGAACATTACATCCAATAACTACAGAACATACATTCTTTTCATTAGCACATGGAATATTCTCCAAGATACACCACATTTTAAGTCACAAAACAAGACTAAACAAATTTAAAAAATTTGAAATCATATCAGGTATATTCTCAGGCCCCAGTGGAATAAAGCCAGACATCAATATGAAGAAGAACTTCAGAAACTCTACAAACATATGGAAATTAATCAACATGTTTCTGAATAACCACTGGATTACCGAAGAAATAAAGATGGAAAGTAAAACATTTTTTGAAATAAATGAAAACGAAAACACAACATACCAAAACCTGTGGGATACAGTAAAAGCAGTCCTAAGAGGGAACTTTATAGCATTAAATGCCTACACCAAAAAAGTAGAGAGATCACAAATTAACAACCTAACATTGCACCTCAAGGAACTAGAAAAACAAGAACAAACCAAATGCTGAATTAGCAGAAGAAAAGAAATAAGAAAGATCAGAACAGAACTAAATGAAATAGAGACCAAAAAGAAAAAAAATACAAAGGATCAATAAAATGAAAGGTTGGTTCTTTGAAAAATAAACAAAACTGATAAATCACTAGCTAGACTAACCAAGAAAAGAAGAAATACAATCCAAATAAACATAATCAGAAATGAAAAAGGAGACATTACAACATATACCACAGAAATACACAAGATCATCAGAGACTATTATGAAAAGCTATATACTCACAAACTAGAAAACCCAGAAAAATGGATACGTTCCTGAAAATATACAACTTCCTGAGACTGAACAAGGAAGAAATAGAACTCCTGAACAGATAAAAAATGAGTAGTGAGATTGAACCAGTAATAAAAATTCTCCCTCCCCAAAAAAGCTCAGGACCAAATGGATTCATAGCTGAATTCTACCAGATGTACAAAGAAGAATTGGTGCTAATCCTACTGAAACTATTCCACAAGATCAAGAAGGAGGAATCCTCCTTAATTTATTCTATGAAGCCAGTCACCCTGATACCAAAGACAGGAAATTATGCAATAAAAAATAAAAAGAGACCAATAACTCTGATGAATTTAGATGTACAAATCCTCAATGAAATACTAGCAAATCAAATCCAACAGCACATCAAAGGATAATTCACCATGATCAAGTGGGTTTTATCCCATGGATGAAAGGATAGTTCAACATATGCAAGTCAATAAGTGTGGACACCACATAAACAGAATTAATAACAAAAAACATATGATCATCTGAATAGATGCAAAAACAATTCAATAAAATTCAGCATCCCTCTAAAAACTTGGCATAGAAGGAACATACCTCAAAATAATAAATGCCATGTATGACAAACCCACAGCCAACATCACACTGAATAGAAAAAAGTTGAATGCATTCCCCCTGATAACTGGAACACAACAAAGTTGCCCACTTTTACCACTTCTATAGTGCTGGAAGTACAGAGCAGTCAGGAAAGAGAAAAAAAAAAATAGATGGTATTCAAATTAGAAAAGAGGAAGTCAAATTATCTCTGTTAGCTGATATGATCTTATATCTACACAACCCTAAGGACTCCTCCAGAAGACTCCTATATTTGATAAATGAATTTGGCAAACTCTCAGGTTATAAAATTAACATACAAAAATCAACAGCATTTCTATACAACAACAACAACCAAGCTGAGAACCAAATCAACAACTCAATCTCATTTATAATAGCTGCAAAAAACATAAAATACCTAGGAATAAATTTAACCAAGAGATGAAAGATCTGTATAAGGAGAACTATAAATCACTGATGAAAGAAATCACAGACAACACAAATAAATGGAAAAATATCCCATGCTCATGGATCGGAAGAATCAATATTGTTAAAATGACCACACTGCCCAAGGCAATATACAGATTCAATGCAATTTCTATTAAGATATCAATGTCATTTTTCAAAGAATTAGAAAAAACAATTCTAAAATCATATGGTACCAAAAAAAAAAAAAAAAAAAAAAAAAAAAAAAAAAGCCTGAAGAGCCCAAGCAACCCTAAGCAAAAAGAACAATGCTGGAAGCATCACATTATCTGACTTCAAATTATACTACAAGGCTGTAGTAACCAAAACAGCATGGTACTACTGTCAAAATAGGCACATAAATCAATAGAACAGAATAGAGAACCCAGAAATAAAGCCACAGGCTTACAGCCAACTGATCTTTGACAAAGTTGACAAGAACATACACTGGGGAAAGAATACCCTTTTTGTAAATGGTGCTGGGAAAATTGGACAGCCAGATAAAGCAGAATGAAACTGGATCCCTATCTCTGACCATATACAAAAAATAACTCAAGATGGATTAAACACTTAAATGTAAGAACCAAAACAATAAAAATCCTAAAAGAAAACACAGAGAAAACTCTTCTGGACGTTGGCCTAGGCAAAGACTTTATGACTAAAACCCCAAAAGCAAATGCAATATAAACAAAAATAGACAAATGGGACATAATTAAGCTTCTGCACAGCAAAAGAAATAATCAAAAGAATAAATAGACAACATACAGAATGAGAGGAACTATTTGCAAGCTATGTGTCTGACAAATGACTAACATCCAGAATCTACAAGGAACTCAAATAACTCAGCAAGAAACAAAGAAACATCTCATTAAAAGTGGGCTAGTGACATGAACAGACACTTTTCAAAAGAAGATATACAAATGGCCAATAAACATATGAAAAAATGGTTGACATCACCAATCATTAGTGGAATACAAATTAAAACTACAAGGAGATACTGTCTTGCTCCAATTAGAATGGCCATTACTAAAAAGTAAAAAAAAAAAAAAAAATGGATGTTGGCGTGAATGCGGTGAAAAGGGAACACCTATATACTGTTGGTGGGAATGTAAATCTGTACAACCCTCTATGGATATCAGTATGGAGATTTCTCAAAGAGCCAAAAGTAGATCTACCATTTGATCCAGCAATCCCACTACTGGGTATCTACCCAGAGGACAAGAAATCATTATATCAAAAATATATCTAGACTCATATGTTTATCATAGCACAATTCACAATTACAAAGATATGGAATCAAACTAAGTGTCCATCAAATGATGAGCAGATTAAGAAAATGTACATATATATATGTACACACACACACCATGGAGTACTACCCAGTGACAAGAAAGAATGAAATAATGGCTTTTGTGGCAACTTGGATGGAACTAGAGGCCATTATCTTAAGTGAAGTAACTCAGGCACAGTAAAATAAATGCCACATGTTCCTAGTTAAAAGTGGGAGCTAAACTACGGCTACAGAAGGGCACACAGAGTGGTATAATGAGCACTGGAGACTCAATAGTGGGGAGGGTGAGAGGTGGTGAGAGATGAAAAATTACCTTCAGGGTACAATGTACACTACTTGGGTGATGGGTAGGTACACTTAAAGCCCAGACTCCATCACTATATAATATATATATGTAACAGAATTCAACTTGTATCTCCTAAATCTAGTAAAATTAAAACATTTTTTGAAAAAAAGAAAAACCTTCCAACAAAGCTCAGTACCATATATGACTTCACAGCTGAATTCTACCAAATATTTAAAGAAGAATTATTACCAATACATGTTAAACTCTCCAAAAAATAAAACTAGAGGAAATATTTACAAATATATTTTGAGAGGACAGGATTACCTCGATAACTAAGCCAGATAAAGACACCACAAGAAAAAAGACTATAGGACAATGTCTCTGATGGACATTGATACAAAAATCTTCAATAAAATATCAAACTGAATGCAATAACACATCAAAAAGATTATTCATCCTAAGTGGGATTTATCCATGGTATGCAAGATTAGTTTAACATATGCATATCAATATGACATATCACATCAGCAGAATAAAAGACAACTACATGATCATCTTGATTGACTCAGAAAAAGCATTTGACAAATTTCAGCACCTTTTCTTAATATAAACTCTTTGCAGTTTATAAATAGAAGGGAAGTTCCTTAACATAATGTAGTCCATTTATGAAAAATCCACAGCTAACATCATAACCAATGAGGAACAACTGAAAGCTTTTCCACTAAAGTCCACTAGAAAGCAGGAATGCCCATTCTTGCCACTTCTATTCAACATAGTACAGAAGTACTAGCAAGAAAAATCAGACAAGAAAAAGAAATGAAATGCATCCAAACCACAAAGGAAGAAGTAAAATTATCTCCATTAGCAGATGACATAATCTTATATGTAGAAAAGCCCAAAGATGATCATACACACACACACACACACACACACACACACACACACACACTCATGAGTGTAAGAACAAATAAATTAATTCAGAAAAGTTGCAGGACACAAAATCAACATACAAAAATCAGTAGTATTTCTATAGACAAATAACAACCTAGCTCACAAAGAAATTTTAAAAATCCCATTTATAATACATCAAAAAATTACTTAAGAATAAATTTAGCCAAGGAGATGAAAGATTTATATACTGAAAACTATCAAACATTGATGAGAGAAATTGAAGAAGGCACAAATAAGTGGAAAGATACCCCATGTTCATGGATCAGAGAATTAATATTATTAAAATGCTCATACTCTTCAAGCCAATATACAAATGTAATGCAATCCCTAGCAAAATTCCACTGACATTCTTTATAGAAATACAAAAAACAATAAAAGAATTTTAAAGTTTGTATGGAACCATAAAAAACCCTGAATAACAAAAGCAATGCTGAAAAATAAAGTTCAAGGCATCACCTTTGCTGATTTAAAATTATATTACAAAGTAACAATAATCAAAACAGTATGGTATTAGCATAAAAACAGAAACATAGATCAATGCAACAGAGTAGAGAGCCCAGAAATAAATTCAAACATATATGGTTAATAAATTTTCAACAAGGGCACCAAGAGGACACAATGGGGAAAAGATAGTCTCTTCAATGAATTATGTTGGGAACACTGGCTTTCCACATGCACAAAAATGAAATTGGACCTTTATTTTACATAATCCACAAAAATCAACTCAAAATGAATTAAAGACCTAAATGTAAGCCCTGAAACCATAAAATTCCCAGAAGACAACTCCAGAAAAATCTACTTGACATTGGCCTCAGCAATAGTTTTTTGGATATCACATCAAAAGCTCAGGCTACAAAAGCAGAAACAAATAAATGGGACTACATCCAAGCTAAAAAACTCTACACAGCAGAAGAATCAATCAAAAAAATGTAAAGGTAACCTATGGACTGGGAAATAATATTGGCAAATCATATATCTGATAATACCCAAAATTTATAAAGAACCCTTACAACTCAACAGTAGAAAAACAAGTAACCTAATTTATTATAAAAAAAAAAATGAGCAGAGGACCTGAACAGACATTTCTCCAAAGAAGACATAAAAATTGCCAACAGGTATATGAAAAGGTGATCAAAATCACTAATCATCAGGGAAATGCAAATTATAACCACTATGAGATCCCATAACCTCACACCTGTCAGGATGGCTGTTTCCAAAAAGTCAAAAGATGGCAAATGTTGGTGAGGGAGTGGAGAAAAGGCAACCCTAGCACACTGTTGGTGGGAATGTGGATTGGTATAGCCATTATGGAAAACAGGGTGGTGGTTCCTAAAGAAATTAAAAATAGAACTACCATATGACTAAGCAACCCCTCTTCTGGGTTCTGTGCTCACCCTCCTGTGCCCCAAAATTGGCCTGGAAGTCACATGCTACAGGCTCAAGAAACAAATGTTTCTCCACAAATGAGTGATATACCTAAAGGAGGTGGCATTACCACCTGCTAAAGATATCTGCAATTCCGTGTTCATTGCAGCATTACTCACAATAGCCAAGACAATGGACACAGCTAAGTGTCCGTTGAATGAATGGATAAAGAAACTGTGGCATGTATACACAATGGAATATTATTTAGCCTTAAAAAGAGATCCTGCCATTTGCTGCAACACAGATTGACCTGGAGGATATTGTGCTTAGTGAAATAAGCCAAATACAGACAAAATATTACATGGTCTCAATTATATGTGGAATCTTTTTAAAAAAGGTCAAATATACACAGAGAATAAAACAGTGGTTACCAGGGGTGGGACAGAGGCAGGGGTTCAGGGTGAAGGAGGAAATGGGGAGATGAAGGTCAGAGGATACGCAGTAGCAGATATATAGGATGAACAAGTCTAGAGCTCTGATGTGCAACATGAGAACTATAAAGTAATAAAATTGCTTTATATTTTAAAAATAATAAAGCCCCTCAGAGTGTGGAGAGTCAGGAAATGCCTGTGGTATCAAATAGCTGCTAAAGTACCGTCTCTCTAAAGTTATGTCAATGACCAAGATAAATCAATTTCTGATTGGTATGCTCAAATGCAGGTGTTTTGTTTGCAGGTAGGTTGTTGCATTTGATATAATTTTAAAACTTCTTTCTTTCCTGAAAAATCTCTGGAAAGTCTTTTATTTTTTCTTTAAAGCACAAAGCTGTAGAAAATCAGTTATGGATGTGAGAGTGTCTCAGTGGAATGGTTATTTAGGGGACAATAGGAGCTTGAGCTGCATGCAAGTGAGTGAGATACCGTGGAAAGCAGAGGAACTGGCTGGGAGGTTCAGGAAGTGGCAGCAACCCTGTTTCTGGGGAATGAATTACAGCAGTCCCCCTTCTCCCTGATTTTGCTTTCTGCAGTTTCAGTTACCCACGATCATCAACCTTCATTCAAAAATATTAAATGGAAAATTCCAGAAATAAGCCATCACAAGTTTTCAATTGAGCACCATCCTGAGGAGCATGATGAAATCTTGTGCCAGACCACTCTGTCCACACATCTCCTCCTTTCTCCAGTGTCGCTGTCGCCTGCGCTACCTGCTGGTGAGTCATTCAGTCGCCGTTGACTGTCAGGTTGACTGTCATGACACTGAAGTGCTTGTGTTCATGTAACTCTTACTTGACTTAATAATGGTCCCAAAGTGCAAGGGTACTGATACCGGCAATTTGAATATGTCAAAGAGAAGCCATAAACTGCTTTCTTTAAGTGGAAGGGTGGAAGTTCTGGACTATCAAGGAAATGAAAAAAATCACATGCTGAACTTGCTAAGATCTCTGGCACGCATCTTCTGTGAAACTGTGAACAGCATATTGTTATAATTGTTCTGTTTTATTATTACTTACTGTTAATATCTTACTCTGCCTAATTTATAAATTAAACTTCATCACAGGGGTGTATGTACAGGAAAAATCAGTGTACCCCAGGGATGTCTAATGATCTTTGTTCATGAATCTTGGAAATGGAGAAGGTTTCACATTCGCTTCACAGGGAGGCTGGGAAGCTGAGTCACACTTTTTCTGGAATGCGCCTTTGCTCTGTAACACAGATCCCACATAAAGCATCATGATGCCTTTCTTTTAAGAAGCTTTTGGTTAAGTCACTGCGTCTGCCATTGTGAGAAAATGGATGTGTTCTCCAAGCCCTCACCTGTTTGCATAGGTGGATCTTCCAGAACCTTCTAGAGGACATTTTGGTGTACAGTAGTGAGCCCTGTGAGAGGCAGCGTCTCCATAGGGTAACCGTGCAGTCTGAAATGTCTGGGCAATCCTGCCAGGACTCACAGTCTGCACCGGAGGAGGGAGAAGAAAGATTCTGACCTGCTACCTCCTCAATGCCCGGCTGTCTGTGGCCACTTGGGTGAGTGGGACTCCCTTAGTGCAGGCAAAGGGGAGGTGTGAGGGTCCCCACACAGCGGGAGGGGAGCAGACCTTCGGGTCTGGGCCAGGTCCCAGCAGAGCTCCGCAGAGGAATTGCCTGAGTCTAAGCCCAAGGAAATTATACTGGGCAGGCACAGACCGAAAGAGGGGTTGTACTTCTGGAATCACTGCTACAATCCCCATACAAAAATGGTTAAAACCTAAGTTAATTTATGTCGAAATACTCCTGTCAGAAGACAAATTGAAAGCACTGGAATTCTCCTCCTGCAAAGCTCTGCATGTCAGTCTTGTGTGGTCAGAGAACAAATGTCAGTGGACACGTTTCTTTACAGGCTCAGGCGTGGCATTTTCCCCTGTTGAGTGGAGACGCTGCACCCATCCTCCTGTGCCCCCAAATTGGCCCCAAAGCCAAGGTCACGTGCCCCAGGCTCAAGAAACTCATGCTTCTGCACAAGTGGGTAAAGTTCTCCTGCCCAAAGACTCTTGTTGCCGAGTGTCACTTGAGTCAACACCAATGCGACCTCCTCAACCTCAGACTCCAGATCTGCGCAGAGAGCAGCTTGGTCTGCTCTGTGGGGCTCCAGAGAGCACGGGGGGGTGGGGGCAGCAGGCGAGTTGCACGTTAGCACGAGCTGAGGTGGAGTGTGAGCAGTGGACGGGGCAGGGCCTGCCTGTCTCCCAGGAAGACACGGTATGTGCCAGGCTTTTGCAGGGAGGACGATGCCCTGGGCCAGCTGCCTTCAAGCCAAACCTCACTGGCCATGAGGCATGGCCAGCTCTGCCCAGAAGTGCCAGGCCTTTGCCTGACCAGGAAGGTAAACATCAACAGGAAGTCTTGAGTAAGCACCTGTGTTACAGGTTGTGACGGAAAATACGTATAAGACACGGTCTTGTTGTCTGGGAGTTTACAGTAGCCTTAACGGCAAAGTGTGTTTAAAGAAGAAGAAGGAGAAGCAGGAGGAGGAGGGAAGAAAAAATGAAAGAGAAACAAGACAGAGGGAGAGACCATGCTTGTACATGGAGAATCCGAGTGAGGGGTGGGGAGGAGGGAGAGGTGGGCTGAGGGGCTGCTCCAGCTGGGGGACTGGCATGGGCCCCAGGGCCTACAGAGCCAGGCCCAAGACTTGGCCAGGCTGGGCCGCCAGGGATCTGTCTGCAGAAGTCTCTTCCAGGGCAGCGGCAGGCAGGGCTGTGTCTCTAGGTGGTCTGCCCCTTGGCTGAGGGCTTTGCTTGCAGCTGGGGCTTAGGACAGGGCCTGGTGCCTGGGCTGAGAGGCTAAGAAAGGCAAGGCAGTGTTCAGGGGTCTGGCCCAGTGCCCACAGGGGACCTGGAGTATAAACCAGGCTCTCCCTGGAAGCCCCCAGGCCTGGGGGGCTGCAGGCAGCTGGTCCCCTGGGACCACCCTGGCCGTGCCAATACCAGACCCTTGGCAGAAGGACCGATGCCAGCTGTAGCCATGCGGCATGGGGAGGAAGTGCCCAGGGCTGAGCCGCGGGCTCCAGGACCGGGTGATGCCAGACAAGCAGCTTTGCAGAGGCTGAGGCTGCCGGCCAGGCAGGGTTGGGGAGGACGGCAGCACCCCCAGCCCGCAGGGTTTTCTTCAGGCTCTGCTCTTTGAGGTCTGATCTGTGCTTGAGCCAGTCCCCTCCGACTAGACCACTGTTAGTTCCCTGGGGCTACTGTGACAAAACACCACAGGCTGAGTGGCTCGCACAAGAGAATTGTCTGTCCTCATAGGTCTGGAGGCTGGAGGTCCCACGCCGAGGTGCTGGCAGGGCTGGTTCCTCCTGAGGCCCCCAGGGAAGGGTCTGCTCCCGCCTCTCTCCTGGGCTCCAGAAGGCGCCTTCTCCTTCACACGCCTCCCCTGTGCCTGTCTGTCCACATCCCCTCTCTCGGGGATGGACATCAATCGTGTTGGATCAGAACCCACCTGAACCACTTCATTTTTTGTTTTTTTATTTAATTTCTCCCATCTTTCTTAAAGGATAGTTAACAAAAATTGTATATATTCACAGTGTATAATTTGGTGTTTTAATGCACATATATCTCTCCACAATCAAGCTAATTAACACATCCATACCTTACACAGTTACCACTTTCTTTTCTTTTGGTGGTGAGAACACTTATGATACTGTCTTAGCAAATTTCAAGTGCAACAATACGAGTGTTGGTATTGCTGTGCCTTAGTTCTCCAGAGTTCAGTCATCTGGTATAACTGAGACACTGTCCCCTAGGACCAACACCTGCCGTTTCCCCCTTCCAGGCTGTGGCGACCACACGCTGCTCTCTGCTTCTGTGAGTTGGACTATTTTAGATTTATCACATACGTGGTATCATGTGGTATTTGTCCTTCTGTGCTTGGCTTATGGCACTTAGCATGATGCTAAGTTCATCCATGTTGTTGCAAGTGGCAGGATCTCCTATTTTAAAGCCGAATAACCTTCCATTGTGTGTACACACCACATTTTCTTTATCCAGCTATCCATCCACAGACAGTTTGTTTCCATATTGTCTGAGTCCATTCAGGCTGCTATAGCAAAATACCTTAGACTGGGTAATTTATAAATAATAGAAATTTATTTCTCACAGTTCTGAAAGCCGAGAAGTCCAAGACCAAGGCCCTGGCAGGTTTGCTGTGTGGTGAGGGCTCAGTGCTCCGTAGATGGCACCTTGTTGCCACGTCCTCACGTGCAGAAAGGGCCGGGCAGCTTCCTTCAACCTCTTTTACGAGGCACTAATCCCATGACTTAATCGCTTCCCAAAAGGCTGACCTTTTAATACTATTTAATTAGATATTAGGTTCCAATATACAGACTTGCAGAGACACATTCAGACCATAGCACATATCTTAGCCATCGTGAACAGCGCTGCAATAAACATGAGGGTGCAGATACCTCTTTGAGCTGCTGATTTCAGATTCTTTGGATGCACACCCAGCAGTGGGATTGCTGGATCGTATCAGTTCCATTTGTAATGTTTTAAGGAACCTCCATACTGTTTTCTGTAATGGCTGTACTAATTTACGCTCCCTGCAACAGTACGCAAGGGTTCCCTTCTCTCCACATCCTTGCCAACACTCGTTACCCCTTGTCTTTTTGATGACAGCCACCCAGCACGCACGAGGTGGTATCTCATTGTGGTTTTGATTTGCATTTCCCGGATGATTGGTGATGCTGGGCATTTTTTTCATATACCTGTTGGCCATTTGTATGTCTTCTTTTGAGGAATGTCTACTCAGGAATGATCTCACTTTCCCACTATTACCTCTGTAAAGAGCCTGTCTCCACATGAGGTCACACTCTGAGGTACTGGGGAGCACAGTCCCCATTATACCCCAGCAAGGACACCTGCTGGCCATCTGGCTGTCAGGCCCAGATTCTTCTATGTGGACCAGGTCCCCATCCCTGAGGTCAAGGCAGTAACTCCCTGAGTTGTGTCCCTGCTGTGCCATTGACCCTGTCGGACCTGCCAGACAGGGGGATATTTTTCTTTGATGAGGCCACTTGAGCTAGTCCTTTCTGGACAAGGCTTTTCTATTTGCTTCAGTGACATTCTTCTTGCACTAAACCAACCCAATCGTCTCCTCCACCTACAGAGACAGCCCACGTCCTTCCTGTGATGCAGCCATTATAGATATCACAATGTGGTACATTATCTCCATTTCACAGATGAGAAAACCGAGGCTCAGGTAGTGTAAATGACTTGCCCGAGGTCACACGGTTAGGACAGCCTGGTGCTGGGTTTGTGAGGAACTGTGAAGCCAGCTCCCCTTCCGTTGCACCACATTGCCACTGCCCATGAAAACAGGTGCCTGCTTTTGGCTTTCTGAACATGCACAAGTGAGAACTGCAAGTTCACGCTAAACCACTTCGATTTTCGCACCAAATGTCAATTCACGGAGGAAAAGTTTGCAAGGCTTCACACGTAAGCCCCGTCTGTTTACTGATGTTGTGCACATCTGTGCACATGCTCAGCTGGGGTTGCAAAGCAGCATGCTGCCCAAGGACAGCAGACTGGTGACAAAGGTCTAGTGGCCAACCCCAGTGGCACATAGCTTTAGCTAGCGTTTTTCGTTATTCTAAGCTCACTCATTTAAAACAAAGCAAAATGACTAGAAGAGAAAATAATTCAATCTATTTATGCCTAAAAAGAAACCTTGAGGAGTTGATTTTCTTTTTAACAGAACAGATGGCTGGTAACAATGGCGCCGATATTAACATATTTCAGAACTGCAGTCCGACAGCGTGCAGGGAGGGCTGGGTGGGTGCACGGAGAAACACGCAAGAGAGATTTTAAGAAATTCATGTATTCTTCAACTTCAGGTCCCTCAGGAGCCGGATATAAATGAGGATGAGACAAGAAGATAACGGTTTTGTCGGCACACCACAGAAGATAAACACTGTGGGAAGAGACCAGATTAAACCGGTCAGGATGGCAGTGGCCAGGAGGGCGGGGCTTTGAGCAGACAGGCTGGGCGTGGCGCCGTCTCCAAAACCTCTAGCTCCTCCGCATCTCAACCCGGGAAATGGAGACTTTACTACCGGGTGCCCGAGAGCGCCGAGAGCACCGACGGACCGCGTGAACGGCTAGCAGCAGTGCCTCTCCCGCGGCAGCGTCAGGTCATCCCGGGGACAGGCCCACTTTCACCTGAGGCCATAACCCAGCAACTGTTTCTCGGATGGAAAAAACCAGCCAGAATCTGATCACATCTCTCAGTCTGCATTGCCCTAGAACTGGCTTTTTAAAGGTATTTAAATTACTTAGAATTAGATTAAATTAGAACTCAGTTGCTTAGCTGCACTGGCCACATTTTGAGGGCTCAGAAGCCACCTGTGGCTGGTGGCTGCTGCCGCTAGACAGGGCTGTGGAACATTCCCACCTCCGCAGAAAGCCCTGCCGGGCAGCACTGCTCTGGAAATAACCATCCACTGACAGAAAGCACAGGGGACAGAGAATGTGTCAGGGAACGGGGATGCAGTCAGTGAAATGCACAGTATGCAACTGTGGACTAGGCACAAATGACTTCATTTCTTCAACAAATAGGTAGCGAGAGTATAAAAGGTGAGAACCGTCAGAAACCAAGGAGACAGGAGACGCATTTCAGCTGTACGCAATGTGCAAACCTGACTGCATCTCAATTTGAATTAATAGCAAAAAAAAAAAAAGGCATTTTTTAAGGAAGTTGGGAGATTGTGAACATTGACTGGATATTTGATAATATTATTGAATTTTGTCAATTTTTCTTTCTTTTTAATAATTGTGGTAATATATGGAACATAAATTTACCATGTAACCATGTAAAGTGTACAGTTTGGTGGTATTAAGTACATTCGTGTTGCTCTGTAATCACTACCGTCCATCTCCAGGGCTTCAGCTCACCACACTAAAACTCTGTCCACATTAAACACTAGCTCCCCGTTCCCCTCCTCGGCCCCTGGCACTTGCCTTTCTGCTTTCTGTCTCTGTGCATTTGACTACTGTAGGGACCTCACATAAGTAGAATCATACAGTATCTGTCTGCTTGTGTCTGGCATATTTCACTTAGTGTAATGTCTTCCAGGTTCACCCACGTTACAGCACGTGTCAGAATTTTCTTCCTTTTTAAGACTGAATAATATTCTATTGTGTGAATAGACCCCAATCATCCACTTGTGGACACTGGGTAACTTCTATCTTTTGGCTACTGTGAATCTTTTAGCTGCTACAAAAATGGGTGTTCAGATATCTCTTCAAGACCCTACTTTTAGTCTTTTAGATATAGACCTAAAAGTGAAATCGCTGGATCATATGGTAATTCTAGTTTTAATTTTTTGAGGAATTGCCACACTGTGTTCTGTAGCTACTACACCATTTTACATTCCCACAAGAATATTCAAGTGTTCCGACTTCTCTACATTCTCACCAACACTTGTTTTCTGTTATTTTTTTCTTGATAAGAGTCATCCTAATGGGTGTGAAGGGATATCTTATTGTGGTTTTCATTTGCACTTCCCTAATGATTAGTGATGCTGAGCATTTTTTTCATCAACTTATTGGCAATTTGTATATCTTTTTTTGGAGAAATGTCTACTCAAGTCCTTTGCCAGTTTTTTAATCAGCTCTTTGTTTTTGGTTGTTGTTAAGCTGTAGGAATTCCTTATATATTCTGGCTATTAGCCACTTAGCAGTTACATGACTTATAAATATTTCCCCCCATTCCATAGGTGACGTTTTCACTCTGCAGACAGTGTCCTTTGATGCACACAGGTTTCTAATTTTGGTGTAGTCTAATTTATCTATTTTTTCTTTTATTGTCTGTGTTTTTGGTGTCATATCCAAGAAATCACTAACGAATTCTGTTAATTTTTAGGTGTAATAACGATCTTGCTTATGTTTTCTAAAAGTCCTTATCTTTTAGAGAGAGACACATCCTAAAATATTATTACTGATGAGTAGTGATGTCAGGGATCAGTTTTATAACCCAGTGGGGCAGAGAGTGGGAGGGGCCATGCGTGAAGTGAGACGGGCCCATGTTGCTAATTGTCTCTGGTGAGGGGCTTGGGGAGGCTCATTATACAGTCTCTCTACTTTAGGGTATGTTTCAATTTTTCCACAATAAAGACATTTTAAAAAAAAGATCACAAGCACATATTCTTCTCTGTAGAGCAGATGCGGGTTCTGCCCAGAGGTTAATACAGCTTCACAAAGGTGGCCATGATCACAGAGCACTGGCTCCCTCCTTAGTGACTGAGGCCAGGCCTCAAGAACACGAACAAAAGGACCAGTTGCACCCTTTCCGTAGCAGCCCAGATTACTGATCTTCTAAATAAAATACTGTATTTATCAGCTCTTTATAAGACCCAAAGGAGAGAGGAAAATATGTTGATCGTTAGGAAGTGATGTGCTCACCGGGTCCTTTTCCTCTGGGCTGGCCCTGTCGCCATGAGGAAGGGCTTGGACCCTGCTCTCTGACAGTGCTTGTCCCCAGGCCACTGGGTGGGTGGAGCAGGAGGGTGGCAGTGCCCTGTCGGGTGAGCAGGGCCCATGAGACCTCTCCGCTCCCTGTTCCCACTGGGAACCATGCGGTCAGCTCACCCTGCTTGGTAGCATAGTGGTGACCAAGGGGAAGGTCAGGGTTCACACATGATGTTTGCCAAAGGCAGCAACAAGGACAACTCCACCATTCACCGAGCACTTAATTTATCAGGTGTAGTGCTAAGCGCTCTTCGTGGACCACAGCATTCCATTTATCCTCACAAGAACCCTGCGAGGTAGGTGTATCCTTATCCTCACTTCGTAAATGAGAAGCAAAGGCTCAGAGAGATTAAATAATTTCCCCAAAATTGCACAGCTCGTAAGTGGCAGAGCTGAGATTAACATCCAGGTTGCTTTGTCTCTCTTTGACTATAGATTTATGTAATGAATCCTCCACTTGCATTTACTTAGTATTGAAGGGAACTTTAAGTATTTAGATATAAAATAAGCACTCTGTAAAGACTTTTGGGGGGTCTTCCTCGTTTTATCTACCTATTCTATTCATTTTCTTCTATCTTGCTGATTCCTATCACACACACCATGGAATACATACATGAGTAGTTAGACCAGCCTCCCTAGACATATGGCCCTAGGAAAGACCCCTGCACCCCGAGGACTGCAGACGTGGGCACCCGGTCAGATCGTTGGTCCAGGCACGTGTTGGCTGCCGCGTGAGAGTGTGTAGATGCAGCAGGATCCTGGCTCCCCGGGGGGTGGGCTCCTATGGCAGCAGATGCCTGGATTTTTCTCACCAGCAACTTCCCAGGAAAAAGAGTCTTTCTTTGTCCTGGACCTGCTACCCAATCTGCTAGCCTGACAGGGCGCTGAGTCTACTCTGGAGCAAGGGAATGAAATAAGGCAACCAATGGCTGGTGGTGGGACTGTGTTGGAGGCTGGTTTTCTTGGCTATGTATATTTTAATTAGATTTAGCACATTTATAAAATAACCACCCTGATGGATAAAATGTGAAACCACCATACACACAATTTACCATGCCTCAATGACATAAAAAAACATGGTAAATACATTATAATTATTGGTTAAGATAAAGCCAAGACAGTTCTCTCTAAGTGCTCATTTCATTGTAGGAGTTTTAATAAGTAATTATATCACAGTTGTGTAGTCTCCGTAAGGGCGTATTAAACAGTAATAAAGCAATAAAAACTGGCCTAACAGGACTTAAAATACCTTGCAAATAATTTGGATATTTTCTGGATAAACTAGTTATGAAATATTAATATTCTTGAAATATCAATACATATTAGCAACACATTTACTTTCTGTTTTTATACCCACGCCATTCTGTTCCCCCAAAAGCTTGTTAAAGACATATAATCAGATGCACAACCTTTAAAACAAATGAGCTCAGAGTTGCCGTCTTTGGCATGAATCTGAGAGTCTCATGGTACTGTACATTTTCAGCCTTGTTTTGCTTTTGCCTGAATTGAAGCCAAAAAGCTTTCAAAAACCTACATTCACCAAAAACAGCATAAACTGCCAAGGCATAAATTGAATTCTAAAGATTAACTGCAGCTCTAGCCATTGTTAGCTTTTATTGTCCTTGTTTGCTTAAAAAAATGGATTTATGGCCTGAACTGTGTATTGCCTGCATGTTAACATTGTATAAATTTTACTCATTTAACCCATATGACATTTTTCTTACTCTCTAAGATTTTTTTATTAAACTGTTTTGTTTCCTATAGGATGTAAGTTATATTCCTACCTTTTCCTTATATGGAATAATTGCTTTTATTAAAATTATAATTCCAAATTCACTGTGATGTATTTGATCTTTCCTACCCCACCCCAGGGCCTGAGGCATTGAAAGTCAGAGGTGCAAGTTCAGCCCTTTCAGTTAAGCAAACACATTTCTTTGAGCTAACCGCAAGCATAGCTGTGTCAGCTTAGACATCCAACTCTTAGTCTGTCTTCACTTGAAATTTGGTAGACACAGTCTCTCAAATTGCAGATGTTATTTATCCCTTTATAAGTTAATACACCAGTTCTTTCAAGGCAAAACTCTCAAAGTACATCACACATTTTAGCCACTTCATAGCTGGAGATCTCCGCATCACCAGTAGGGCCTATGCCTGAATTATTTGCATTTTTCTTGAAGTTCTGAAAGATTTCAGTAATGCAACTGCTTTTTTTTTTAACCTTCACCCATGATTAGCAATTCTCAAAATTTAGTGCATAAGAAACTGGGGTGGGCCCAAAACATTTATGCGGGAGTCCCAAGATCAAATAATAATCTTTTTTCATAATAATATGAGGATGTTATTTGTCCTTTTTACTGTGTTGCCATTTGCACCAATGGTGCAGAATCAGTGGTGGGTAAACTGTGCACAGCTGGGCCCAAAGCAAGGCTGAGACACCCACTTGTGTGAGAATGATGGCGTGCCCACAGCAGAGATTGTAAGAGTGGCAGGCAGACTTTAGAGTCAACAATGCAGTAAGGATTATTAATTTTATGACTTCCCCCTTGTGCATGTGTTTTTGCAATATTCTTTGTGACGACACAGGACGCCTGCGTAGTGAGAGGGCAGGGTGTCTCTTGAGAACCCTCGTGAGAGTGTCTGAGTTGCAAACTCAAGTAGCCGCTCTCCTTTTGATGGAATGCCATGTCTACTCGTTCACCTGACAGACAAACTGTGGCTGTTGAGATGAGGGTATTTGGCAAAACTTTCTTGAAAGTGAAAGACATGGGCTGTCACTTCAAGGAAAACAACTGGCAGATTTTTTGCCAATGACAACATTTGATTTTTCAAGTAAAAATTTGAATTTTTGAAAATTTGCATCTGCCACAATGACCTTGACAGCTTTCCAATTCTTAAGGGCCTTTGTGATGAAATTGGTGGTGAATGTAACTTTTGAATATTGTATAATGAAATGTGTCAACTGCAGGACTCAGTGAAGCAGTGTTTTCCAGATGACCAATGCATGATGTCACAAAATCATGAATGGGTAAGAGATTCATTCACAGTGCAAGACACCAGTGGACTACAAAATACTCATTGACGTGTTTTCGGATTCCACGCTGCAAGTAACCTTTCAGACACTAACACTTGTCATGTTTTGGTGCAGTACCAAAGAAGGATATATACAGTTATCTAAAAGTGCTATTGATATGCTCTTTCCTTTTCCAACTATGTGGCTGTGTAAGGCCCTAATTTCTTCATATGCTTGAACTGACACAAGATACAATAACAGATTTTACACAGAAGCAGCATGAGAATCTAGCTGTCTTCTAACAAGCCAGATTTAAAGTAACACCACTCTTCTCATTAAAATGCCTTTTTTCCTAGAAAAAGTTACTTCTCATAAAAATGATAAAAAGTAATGATTTGTCATTGTTATTTTTAAATGAATTAACAAATATTCTAAAACTTTATCAGTTTTAATTTTTGATATGGTAAATATTTATAGATATAACTCACATAGACAAAAGTTCTTTGGGACCTCAATGTTTTTTTAGAGTATATTGTGGCCAAAAGATAAAAACATTATTTTTTTTGATATTGAGGATGATGAAGAAATTAAATTAATAGGGAACTGACTCCAATTCCCCTTATTTCCAAATCAGAAAAAAATGTGTTCAAAATACACTGTATTTTGTTATGTCATAAAATAATCATCAGGACCATGGCAGCTCAACTTTAATCTTAGATCAGCTACCAACAATTTGCCTATGTAAAATTAAATTGAATTTTAGTGAAAGATCACGTTAATAATTCAGTAAAATTAGCTGGGAGAGTGGAAGCTACTGACATTTTAGCAACCAGATTTCAAAGTCAACTGTTGAGGGTGGACCCTGCTGGGGCAGGTGGGGAAGGGGGTGAGAAGGAAATGACGCAGGGGAAAGAGTGTCTTTCTTACTCTTTCTTCCTGCTGGCACTGGATTTCTAGAGCGGGCCTGCAGTTCCTATTTCCTGATAATATTAGCCAAGCAGTTTATTCATGACTTTGAGTAATTCACACCCTTGCCTTGACTTCATTTACTGAAAAAGCTAAAAGTTGCATCTATTAACATTGGCTCCTCGAAACAGTGATGATTTGGACTCTCAAATCTTAAGGAACAAAACAAAGCAAAACAATCTACAACAACTAAAAACTGTTTGCTGGAGTTGAAGTCACATCTTGAATTAAATTATTATTCAATTGTGCCTAGAAGCATACACAACATGCACTTGTGTATACCACACACTTGCTATCACATAGGTAAGTTTAAATTATTATAGAAGTGTACAATTCTGCATGAGTTAGTTTAGTGGAAATAAAATTTGAACTCAATACTTATTAGCAAGAAGTAAAAAAACAATTGAGAAAGATGAAAAAAAACTCCTGAGGGCATAAATGCCTTCATTCAATTTCAGTTCTGTTCACTGTGCAGGCCCCAGCTCTGCGCATGTTTTCAGAGTGTGTTTCTGATAGAATGCTCTGAAAAATGAAAATGTTTTACTGCTCCTGCCGAGTTCATAATTTTCAAATGTTAATAATCTCACTAATTTTAGCTCAAAAATTCTTTACACTTCATAGGATTTCCTTTTTCACCAAGGTCTTCCCACGTGTTCCAAGTTAATTCTCTGATGTTTTATAGTGATTAAGAAATGACTCAATAATTTTATCCTGAGACATCTAAAGCAAACAGAGGTTAAGATTTATCAGGAAGAATATTGCCAATAGACTTCTCACCCCAGGCTAGGCAAAGTCTAAGTTTTTAGGTCTAAAGAGCAATGGCCTTGATTAAGTCAAAAGCATTGAGGAAGCTGCCCTGCTTTTTCAAACCCAGGCACAGCCACGACAAGCACAAGACCTGGTGACTCTACCAGGTCAGCACATGCTCAGTCCTATGCCCGCAAAGAAAGAAGGGAGTTCCTACTAGGCTTTCTTGAATGTGTTTGTAGAGTTGTGTCTTTGATAGTAAAGAACTACTAACTATTAGGTTCCTTTCTTTCACATTTAAAATCATCCAGATGCCCAGGAGGGAACGAAAGGTTTCCACCAGCTGCAGGCAAAGGATGCAAAGTAAAGAACTGATTCCACAACTCACCCACGCAGGGGCTGTGACCGGCACAAGGCTCCTGGTTTCTGTGTCCAACGTGTGTGTGTGTGTGTGTGTGTGTGTGTGTGTGTGTGCGCGCGCGCCTGCATGTCCATGCTTCCTCACAGAGACAAATGCCATTCTTGCAACAGTATCTGGAACGGATGCACATAGCCTATGTACCACATGGGGAAGACTTGGAGAAATTTTCATTTTTGTTTATTCAGTTCTGTATATTTTGGTGACAGCTAATTTCAAAATCCAAAATTAGCTGGCATTTATATTTTACAAAATTGCAACTTGTGCTATAAAAAGAAAACCCAGCAAATGCATAATGGAAGATAACATCTAAAAAGTAAATGAATCCTGAAATTCCTTGTCGTGCATTTCCAAAGGCCATGACAAAGCATTGGCCATAAAGTCAGAAAGACATGAATTTGAAATCTGGAATTGCTCACTGTGTAACCTTGGGCAACTTACCAAAGAACTCTCACTCACTTTGGGCATCTGTAGGTTGGGATCAAGAATAGCTACTTTTAGGGTTGATGTGATGATTAAATGAAATAATGTAATAAAAAGTCGACCATAGTAAATGGCATTCAGCCATTTACACATTCAATATTGAACAAATGTCTATGGTATGTTGGGAATCTTATTAGTTGCTAGGGCTAGATGCTAATCCTTTCTGTGTTCATTTTCTTCCATAACCCATCACTGTGACACAATGGTTTTCTGGATGCTGTAACTACATGCTGATAATGTCACTTGTGGAATTGTATAAATCCATTTTCTCTAAATAAGTGTGGGAAGAAGAGACCTGAATCATTAAAATATTTTTGCTTGAAAATTGGTTCTGGTTCTTAATGGGGCAAGATGTGTAGCTCAGTTGCCCATGAAAAAAAGATCTTATCTGAAAGTCAAGGGGAACCTATGAAGTTGCCACCACTTGGGTGGCTGGCATATGATAATCTCAAGACATAAGTATTTTGTTCCCGGACAAGCTCTTCCAAGATAGTTTACACCATTGTAAGAACCCCTCATTTCTCCAATATCTCTAAAGCATTCTTCATTCGTCTATTCGTTCTTCACTTGTTTATCATTATTAGGTGTCTGACACTCTGTTAGAGTCTAGGGACATGAGGATGGGACTTGGCCAAGCAAATTGACTACTTGTTTTTCAGAATTAGCAGCTCTACTCTGCTCTGTATTCTTGAACAAATAACCCAGTTTTGCCTTTTTTGCTCTTCTCTCCATTTATGACAATCTGTAACAAGAACGGACAAATAAACAAGTTGCAATGTGATGGTGTGGGCTGCAAGCAACAGAATACTCCAATTTAACTATCTTCAACAAAAAGGGAACTTATTTGTTTTAATCTCAATCAAATACAAAGAAGCCCCAAAGAAGTTTGGTTCCAAGGCTTTTAATTCAGTGACCATGGACCCAGATACTTTTCCTCCTTCCTCCTGCCATCCTCAGGGTGATGCCTTGACCTCAGCCTAGTCGCTCTCACTGGCGCACCCAGCCCGGGTGCCACATTCAAACACAACCAGCTTCTCCCATGACAATGTCCAAGGGAAGAGTAGGAAATATTTTTCTATGTGTCCCATATTATGAGCAAAGATGTCACAAATAGAAACCCCTCAGCAGACTTCCCCTCAGCTCCCGCCAGCTGGAGTTGGCTCACACGTGGATGTCGGCACCTGTGCCTGTCGGGGAACAATGCCCACGTGGCAATTTAGACCTCTCTTTGGAGGTGGGATGGGCCGTTTTCCTTGAAGCTCATGATCGCAGGGAGGAGGATGGATAACTTAGGAAAACTGGATTTCACTAGAAAGGAAAAAATGTGTGTGAATGGTTGCTGGGTAAGTGACTAACAGTGTCTGCTACAGAGAGAAAACAGAGAGGTCCTGTGTCACCTTTTCTGCTTTTTCAAATTTGGGGAGGGGATCAAAGGCCATCTGCGAGAGTTCCTCTGCTAGAAATATTGGGTATGTACAGAATCATCTTGTGTATATCACTGGACCCTGGAACACCAGTGCCTCCCAGGCCCCTAAAACAAGTCTCTGTTCTGTTTCCTCACGGGCAAATCATTATTTCAGGCGCTCCATTGGTGCTTTGCACCCCAGGTGTTAGTAAAGGCAGACGTTAGTAAGCAGGCACAGGGTTCCACGTGAGCCTTCCTCATGAGCTATTAATACAACAAGATGCCAAAAAGTAGGTTCCACGTTCCTTTTCCTTCTTTCTCTTCATAGATCACTACAGAGCTGACGTTGCCAACTGGAGCACTTCTAAGGGCTGACTTCAGGATCCAGCATCAACTCCCCTGCATTCATAGAGAATCTGTTATTGTGTAAGCAGATGTGAGAAGGGGACCCTACAAGAGGAGGGGCGCCCGAGCCGGTGTGCTCAGCTGCGGGTGTGAGCCGAGGGCAAGGTGAAGGCTGCTCCCTCTGGGTGGTTCCTTTGCTCCTCAACACTGGCTGCAGGAGGGAATAAACAAAAAGCCAGAGGCAGATAGTAGAGGAGGATGAAAGGGCATTATTGATTTCAAGAAGAAATAGAAATTGTAACATTAACCTTAATCCAGTGGGAATGGCATAGGGAGATAACTGATTTTAAATGAAGGAAATGTCATTTTCAATTTTCATAAATTACATGTGGTATAATGAATTAGTAGATGATTTTCAAATGAAAGATGATTCATAAAATAAAAAGCAAAGCTCTCAATAAAGGCAACTTAAAATATTGTCCTTTCTGGAAGTACAATTTTTTAAAAACCACCACATTTAGACATTGTAATCAGATATGGCTTATAATAAATAAGTCTTATTGAGTCTTAAATAAAAAGCAATATGGATTTCATAATAAATTGCTTTACAAGATATAATGATATGTACAATATAAAATTTATTACTTGGGTCACAAAATTTTTTCTTTTGTGAAAGTTTTTTTTGCAAAAGAAAAAAATTCAATGGTATATTAATTATTCTAAGATTTCCTTTATAATTCTGTATTATCAGAATATATTGATCCTACAGTACATAAAAAGATATAATGCTTAAATGTTTACATGTACTAAAAAAAGAATCTAACTTTATATGTAAACTAAGGGTGTTTCTGTTTAATTTTAACCAGATTTAGGTGAATATACTATAAATATACAGAAGGGAATTAAATAGGGAAAAGAAACAACAAATATATTTGTGCATATAATGCACATAAATGTATCAAAGTCAGGAATTGTTTAGCTACATACTGTATACAGTAAAGTGAAAGGAAAATAAGTGACATTACTGAAGCCCATTCCTGTGAAAATAGTACTTACAACTGTTACACAGTAGTCACTATACATTAATCCCCTCTCCCATCAGTTAATTACATCACCCTTTAAGATAGACGTATAATGTAATTAGAGATTTGAACAGTTCACAGCCAGATCACTTAAAGTAACATTGTTAATGGGCTCTAGAAGTTCTCTCTTTAATATTGCCAGTGTTATAACTTCTAATTACCTTAATAATTAGGGCTCTGTCACTCATGATTGAGGTAAGAGGCCTGAACACTAATGGCTATTAGAGATGTTGTACAAGGCATGTTTTGATGTTCTCATCCAATTGCTTAGGGTCGGAAGGAGCTATTTGCCCTTGGAAGCCTGGCGGTTGCTATGTGGTGGCATGGGCGTCGCACTAACGAATTTAATGCTACCTGTGCTACTGCTGCTTTCAATCAAAAGGGAGGGCCTAAGCTCTATTCACTGACGTACTCGTGAAATGTAAATGTGGCACCTATGGAAGAAATTTTGTGAATTTAAATTGCTCTGTTGCTCTTGCAACAAAATAACACTAAAACTTGGATGTTACACCAGTGAAACCAACATTAATAAGAACAAACTTCCCTCATCTACAGCTAGGATCTACTGTTAATTAATAAAGATGAGACATTTGAAAAAAATGGGTGAAAATGAAAAGATTCTTGAAATACTGCTGAGTGTCATGTGGAATGTAGAGAATGACAGAGTCATGTGGACTGTGGGGAATGGGACTGTCTCGTGGAGAGTGGGGAATCTGGATAGACATGTGGTAACAGGAATGTCAACAATAAAACTAGACTATTTTTAATTTTTTGTGATTTTTTTCCTAGTATTTTTACATACATTTTTGAATCAAACAGAATCAGGCCAATGAACATTTTTTCTATATATAATACTTGTGTTTAAAACTCTTTGGTTGTAGTTGTCATATAGCAACATAGCAACCTGTGCTGTTTCCTGGGAGGCGCAGCCCTACCAGGGGGAGTGAGTCTCTCAGCAGGGCGGCTCTCTGTTTCCTCCTCAGCCCAGCGCCAAGTCTCCTGTCTGTTTCCTCAGCGCCCCTCACAGCCTGTTATGGCATTTTCCCTTTGCAATCTTTATTACTGTCATTGTATATTTGTCTTTTCTTCTGACTACGATTTCCTTGAAAATAAGTTGTGTAAATTAGTAATGTGTGTATCCTTAGTGCTTAGCTTGCAGTTTTCACAGGAATAGGCACAACAGAAGTATATGCTGAATGAATATGCGAATCAGTCATTGGATAAATTCAGAAAAAGATAAATCTTTTTGTAACTGTAGCACAATCTTGCACCAATTTGTCCCCTGAAGCAATGGATTTGGGATTTATCTATACTTTTTATAGGGTATTTCCTAAAACTTAAATGTTGACCAGTAGAAATTTACTGAATTCATGCTAGAGCAACTCATTTATTTTATAACTGGACTTTTGAGCCCACCTCAAAGGTATCTGGTCAAACTAAAAGTACATACAACTGAAGAAACAAATTTTCTTTTGCAGCTGTCACCCTCTGAGGGGTTATAGGCTTAGCTTTCCTTCCTCTTTTCCAACTCCAGACAGACTCCAGCACAGATGTTTCCAAACTTCATTCAAGACACAGTGCCCCGGGAAGGCTGGCTACTTTTCCAGCCCATGATGAATTCCATCATGCACACCTGTAAAACCTTTCAAATGCCTACAGTACAGTATATTTCATCCTGGGTTAGAGACTTTCATGCCATGTGATTTCACCTTCACAATATTCCTATGAGACAAGCATACCATTCTCGTTTTCCAGCTGTGTAAAATGATGATTTGAACTGGGTTTAGCTTGCCCCAAATGCTGGACTGTGGCGTGAGGATGTCTGCAAGCCACGGCACTCCGTGGAGTCATGCAATGAAAGCCACAGTGCTTTATGGAGGAACAGAGGTCAACACTCAAAACTTCATTAGCAACACATTAACAAAAACTTAAGAACTTGACAAAACATTAACACAGCTTTTCCCATGTCAAATGGTCAGGAAATAACAAAAATGCTACAACTTACATGGGACTGCACCTAAGAAAGCCCTGGCATTTGTGTGTGGGAGTGGGCAGGGGAGTGGCACAGCTCATGCGTTATTGCCACATGTGGAAGCACCTGAAATTGATCTGCTGGTTGTGAGGCCACAAGGGTGTGGGTGTAGCTCACAACAGCACGTGGTGAAGGATGGACCTGGTGGGCTTGGAGCTGTGTGCATGTGTGGGGTGTTTAGTGTGTTCCTATGTGGTACTTTTCAGCTGTTTGCATTTTCTTTTTTTGCGTCCGTCTAATGTTTCCTGCGGAGGAAATCTCACCGATGCAAACACCAAATTTACCTTATGCCTAATCTGTCAATTGCCGTGTGTTCAAAACCAGTGTGACCAGAAAACTGACTTCACTAATTCACTCTGTGCACCGGGTGCTGCTATTCCTGAACAGTGCTTTTTGTGCCTGTCTGAACACCTCCTTGGCTCCTCACAGAAAATCTGGGAGGCAGAGCAGGTACCCTCACGATGGAAAGCAAATGTTTAGGATTAGAACCTTTCACAGACTTGTCTCGGTTTCCCAGCTGGAAAGTGGCAGAGTCAGGACTGGAATCCATGCCTCCAACTTCAAGGTTACAGAGTCTCCATCAAATCTGATCTGATTATTTGTAGTCAATGTTTTTTTTTTTTTTTTTTTTTATTTATTTATTTTTTTTTTTTGACACAGAGTCTCGCTCTGTTGCCCGGGCTAGAGTGAGTGCCGTGGCATCAGCCTGGCTCACAGCAACCTCAGACTCCTGGGCTTAAGCGATCCTACTGCCTCAGCCTCCCGAGTAGCTGGGACTACAGGCATGAGCCACCATGCCCGGCTAATTTTTTGTATATATATTTTTAGTTGGCCAGATAATTTCTTTCTATTTTTAGTAGAGACGGGGTCTCACTCTTGCTCAGGCTGGTCTCGAACTCCTGAGCTCGAGCAATCCACCCGCCTCGGCCTCCCAGAGCTAGGATTACAGGCGTGAGCCACCGCGCCCGGCCTATTTGTAGTCAATGTAAGAGCAAAACTTAGAGATCAGGAGTCCATGAAAACACGAACAAGCTAGTCTACTAAGCCTGAGTGTTCCACTGAATTTGTATGTGTTTTTTGTTCAATCACTTGATTTTCTGCTATTGCTTGCTGATATGAAAGATTAAGGAAATATACAGAAGAAAAGCCACTTCTCCCCTGCCAAATTTGGAAAGACATCATTATCCTGTTATAGCAGTGGGTTCCTTATCCATCTCTGAGTCCTGGGGTGCAGGGCTGGAGACTGTGGGCCCTGGGACAGGGAAGAGGGAAGAAAGACTTGGACGAGCTCCCACAGGTAAGCCCAAGAGGGAGAGCCGAGTTCCAACATGTCATATTTAGGTGAAATATTAATACGAAAATAATCCACTAACCATTTGAAATATGGGTTTCTGAGTCTGGGGAAAAGATCAGAAAGCCCAAGATGAAATCTTAAAAGACCTGCATTTAATGGGGGCTAGAGGGGGTTGGGAAGGAAAGTTAGCAAAGAAGAGAGAGCCCGGGACAGCCATCACCTGCTCTGATGGAACACAGTGGGTCAAACTTCCCTCCTCCCACTGATACTTCATCTGATGCCGTCGATGTCTCCATCACTGCCTCATCTAACAATGACTGCGTACCTCCTGAGCACAAGTCACGGTGATCTGAGATGTACAAAGCCATGATAGATAATATCCCTCCTCTCAAGAGCTTCTAAAAGAGCTGGGAGAGAAGACACAGCTACAGGAAAAAGTATACATCAAGGCAGTAGGACAAGAACTAGCTATGAGAGGCAGACAAAAAAACCTTTCAGAGATTCCAGGCAGAGAGAAGCTCTTCCATGGGGCAGGCCCTGAGGACTTCCTGGAAGAAGCAGAAATTGATTTCAAAAGACAGAGAATGGAAAGACATACTTTCAATCAGGGGGTAGGAAAGGGATGAGTTTAGAAGATGAGAAAAAATAAAAAGCAAGTATATATCCAGTAGGTTAGTAACTGGTCTTTGAGCAGAGGAGAGCTCAGAGGTTTGAGGGTTAGAGAATGAAGAAGAGGAAAATGCGCGACGCATGGGGAGAAGTAAGCGTCATCTTTGAAGTTTCAACCAGGGATGACAATAGAATGTGAGGCCATTAACAGCAGTGGGAATGGTTGAAGTAAGACGTTGCTCATAAGGAGGTTGTGACTTTTTTTGAGCTATATACATCTTTGGTGATGGCTTTACCTTTTAAGAAAGGTTTTACGTTTCTGAGGTAAAGCCCTGCAAATCACTGGGAATGGAATTCCTGAGTTTGGGATGTAGGGAGTGTTACAGGTTGGATTGTGTCCACCCCAAAGCCCCATGTTCAAGTCCTAACCCTCAGGGCCCCAGGATGTGACCTTACTTGGGGTCACTGCAGATGTCATTGGTTAAGAGGAGGTCGTACTGGAGAAGGGTGGGCCCTAATCCACTGTGATTTCTGTCCTCATTAAAAGGGAAATTTGGACACAGAGACAGACACACATAGAGGCAGGATAATGTGAAGAGACACAGGGAGAAGATGACCCCAACAAGGAACAGGTCCTTTCCTCAGGGTCCTCAGAGGGAGCTGGCTCTGCAGACACCTTGACCTTGGACTATAGAATTGGACCTACAGAATTATAAGACAATACATTTCTGTTGCTCAGGACACCAGGTCGGTGGTACTTTACAGCAGCCCTTGCAAACTCCTACTGGTGGGAAGTGGGGCAACGCTAAACGTTAAGGAGCCCCTTCTCCCCACGTTTAAAGAGTGGGTGGAAGGAGAGCTAACAGCAGACAGTAGCCAGTTAGAAGAGGAAGGTTCTCAAGGCACCACATAAGCCCACTTAAGAGAAAGCCGAGCGAGGGAGGGATGTTGGCAGCATCAAAGTTTAGTTAGGCCCAAGAGATACTTCCTAAAAAATGACCTAGGCTGTGCAGGGGTGTGAAAGAAATTTGGACTTTATTCCATAAGCAATGTGGAGACTTTTTGAAGTTTTGTAAAGAAGGAGCTGACACAACAAAAGCAGTGATTTAGGAAGACGGCTGTGCCAGGGTTGTGCAGGACGGACCAGAGCAGACAGAGCTGGGGGAGCCTGGAAGGTGATGGATGCAGCTGAGATGTACCTGGTTACAACCTGGACGGTCGGGAGAATGGGGCTGCCCTGGCAGAGAACAGTGAACCTGGATCCCTTGTGTAGGAATAGCACGACACAGCAGTGGGATCAGACAAGAGCTGTGCCCTATGTAGGGCGTGTTTCTTCTACCTTAGGTAACATGGGGCCGTTTTCAATGTGCATCATCTGGATAAATGGGAATATTGATTATGAGGAGCTAAAGGTGGACTCAGTAGTGTGGAATGCTGTTTTCAAATGTAATGTGACTTTCTGGAGAGTGTATTGTGTTTCCTTGTTGACAGACATAAAGTAAGAAATATATTTTCTGGGGGCAAAAAGCCCCACTGAACCCTGAATTTCTAACAATGAAAGACCACAGGATCTGTTCAGTTCATAATAAAATCAGCCAGGCATATCTGAAGGAGTTTTCACAGTACTCTCAGAAGTTTGTCGATTTCCCAGCCCCAAAGTTTTCTTCAACTGTCGCAGTGTATTTTGTGTTGCTATGACAGAGTCCCTTCACCTGGTAATGTATAAAGAAAGGAATTGATTTCTCACAGTTCTGGAGGCTGGGAAGTCCAAGAGCACGGTGCCAGCATCTGGCGAGGGCCTTCTTGCCATGTCGTCCCCAGAAAGCAGATGGGCGAGGAAGAACCAGAGCAAGAGAGCAGGAGGAGCCACAGTCAAGTTTGTAACAAGCCACTCGCATGATAACTAACCCACTCTCAAGAAAAAAGCATAATCCAGTCATGAGGGCAGGGTCCTCATGACCTAATGACATCTCATCAGGCTCCACCTCCTGACACTGTTGCACTGGGGATTAAGTTTCCAGCACACACATTCAAACAGGGCATTCCACCTGCCTGCCCACGTGCCCACCTGCCCAACTGTGGTCCACAAAATTTATGTGCTTCTCATATGCAAAGTACATTGATTGCATCCCAACAGTCCCAAATGTGTCTTAACTCATTCCAAAATCAACTCCAAAGTCCAAAGCCCAGAGCCTCATCTGAATTAGATATAGACAGGACTCAAGGCATGATTTGTCCTGAGGCAAATTTCTCTCCAGCTATGAGCCTGTGAAATTAGCAAGTTCTGTGCTTCCAAAATACAGTGGTGGGGACATTCTCATTTGAAAGTGGAGAAACAGGCATGAAGACAAGGTTAACTGGTTCCAGGTAAGTCCAAAACCCAACATGGAAAACAATAGTAGGCCTTAAAGCTCCAGGATAATCTTCTTTGACTCCATATCTCACATCCTGAGCACACACCAGGGCAGGTTCGGACCCCAAGGCCTTAGGCACTCCTGCCCCTGTGGCTTTGCTGCACTCAGGTGCCCAACAGCTCTTATGTGTTTGAGTCTCGTGCCTGCTGTTCTCCCAGGCCGATAGCTCTACAATTCTGGGGCTGTCCGGGCAGCCCCATTCCCACGGCTCCACTAGGCATTGTCCTAGAGGGGACTCTGTGGTAGCTCTGGCCCCACATTTCTGTTTGGCATTGCCCCTGCAACCAGTCTCTTCTTGGGCCCCCAGGTGTCTGCAATATCCTTTGAAATCTAGGTGTAGGAAGCCATGGCCCCACAGTTCTTACATTTGGTATGCCTGCAGAATTAGCACCACATGGATACTGCCAAGGTTCACAGATAGAACCTTCCAGAGTGGCAGGCAGAGCCACACCTGAGCCTGCTTGAGCCAAGGCTTGGGTGGCCGAGGAGCGCTGCACTGGGATGTGGGGAGTAGAGATCCAAGGCAGCTCCGGGCAGTGAGCCCTGGAGAGTGGCCTGGACCTGTTCCCTGAAACCATTCTGCCCTCCTAGAGCTCTAGGCCTATGATGAGAGGTGCAGCCTTGAAAATCTTTGAAATGCTTTTGGGGTTGTTCTCCCATTGTCCTGATGACCCCGTACCAACCTCCTTAGCAAACCGCTGCTTGGCCAAGCCCTTGGTTTGCTCTCCCATGCTTTCTCATTCTTTATATGGCCAGTCTGCAAATAGTCAAAATCTTCCCATTTTGCTTCTCTTTAAATGATAAATTTCATCTTTAAGTCATTTTTCCATCTTGCATCTCACTGTATGTGGTTAAAGGTAGCCATATAGCTCCTTCAATATTTTGCTTAGAAATTTCTCCAGCCAGATACCCTAGTTTATTGCTCTTACATTTTGCCTTTCATAAAGCCCTCTGGCATGGACACAATCCAGCCAACTTCTTTGCCCTTCATAACAAGAATGTCCTTTACTCCAGTTTCTGATAAGATATTCTTCTTTTCCATTTGAGATCTCATCATAAGTGCTTTCACCGTCCCTATTTCTACCCACATTCTGATCATGATTCAGATTTTCCCTATGGCTCTCCCCTCTGAGCCCTTACCAGACTCACCCTTAATACCCCATTTACAGTTTTTTCTGGCCTTCTTTTCTAAATTCTTTTAGCCTCTACCCATCACCCAGTTCCAAAGCTGCTTCCAAACTTCAGATATTTGTTATAGTAATAGCCCCACTTCTTGGCATAAAATTTCCCTTTTAATCTGTTTCGTATTGCTGTCACAGAATACCTGAGACTGGCTAAAAGAAAATAAAGAAAAGAAATGTGTTATTTTACAGTTCTTGAGGCTGGGAAGTCCAAGAGCATGGTGCCGGTATTCGGTGAGGGCCTTCTTGCTGCCATCCCCAATGGCAGAAGTGGGGAGAGCAGGAGAGAGTCAGAGAAAGAGAGAAGAGGGAACTTGTGTTTATAAAAAGCCCATTCTCAAGGTAATTAACCCAAATCCTGTAAAAACAACATTAATCCATTCATGAGGGCAGAGCTCTCATGACCTAATTATCTCTTATTAGGTCCCACTTTCCAGCACTGTGCATCGGGGATTAAGTGCCTAACACATGATCTCTGGGGGACACATTCAAACCATAGCACCCATCTTGGGCGTTTCCAGTCTTTGGCACATCACAGAATTTCTGCCTTACCTGGGCATACCTGGTCTCCACCCTCACAGGCAAGAATCCCAGATTCTTTAAATCTGGAAACCTGAATAGAGGTTTCTCTGAGCTTCCTGTGGGCTGGGGACCAGGTGGGCAAGGAAGTGACTGAGCTGGGCTCTGAGCCTCACTGTGCTCCAACAAAGGAGTGGCCCCTGCATTTTAGACTTAGTAAGATCTTTTTTGATCAGAGGGGTCTGTGGCTTGAAAAAGAGTTTGAAAAGTGCCCAAATTAGGACATGATGATATCTGTTTATATTATAAAAAGATTCTCATGAAGGTAACAAACAAAAGCAGTTTAAAGAAAAGCCAGGTTGCTGGTGAAAAGCAGTGACCCTGGAGGGCCCTCTGAGCTCTAGGAGAAGGTTGGGGTGTGGCCACTGTGGACATGCAGGTGGCACTGGGAAGGACGGAGCAGGGCAGCTCTAGGAAAGGCCCTCTCTCTCCTCTCTTGGCCTGGCACTCCTCACAGTTTATCATCCTCCACCCCACCTCCCTCCAGGTTCCTAAGCAAGAGAAATGAGCTTCTCCTGGACTCCATGATCCTGTGACATTCTTTCTGCCATGCTTCTGACCTCTGGCCCATTCACATTTCTGACCAACCATTGGCCTATTCACCTTTCTGATCTCACCTTGGCTTATTTATATTTCTGACCATCCATTGGTCTATTCATGTTTCTGACCTTTCATTGACCCATTCACATTCTGACCACCCATTGGCCCATTCATGTGTCTGACCACCCACTGGTCTATTCACATTTCCAACTTCCCATTGGCCTATTCATGTTTCTGATCTCCTATTGGCCCATTCACGTTCTGATCACCTATTGGTCTATTCACATTTCTGATCTCCACTTGGCCCGTTCATGTTTCTGACCCCCATTGAGCCACTCACTGTTCTGATAGCCTACTGGCCCATTCATGTTTCTGACCTCCCTTTGGCCCATTCACATGTCTGTCCTCTGATTGGCTCATCTCCTTCAGTACCTAGGACCTTCATCCTATGCTGGTTGTCCAGCACCATGTACCAAGGTGGGCTCTGGGGTGTGTACCACCTCAGATCCACCTTGCTCACCCCTAGAAATTTTTATCTTCTCAGTTGGCCAGTCTCTGCCAGGTGGAAAACAACTAATTTTTGAGTCAGAAAAGATATTGGAATGAGAGACCCAATCATTGTGAGGTTAAAGGAATGGCTGGAGCCAGGTGGCAGCTGTATATGTGGGGACAATTCTGGTGAGGACTTTTGAAACAGAGGCATTTCCAGGAAGCTCTGGGTAAATGCGCCTGTCTTTCAGCCTGTCATGGGGAGATTGGACCAGATTGCTGTGGCAGGGGTGAGGAATCGGCCCTCGCCATCCCTGCTTAGGAAGCAGGGCTGCCTAACCTTCTGCTGCCCTGCACATGCCCTCCCGTCTCACTGTGGGGGTGGCAGCTGGGCAGGAAACAGGAGCCAGTCAGGTTTTACCCCATTCTCACTATTGCAGATTTTGCCGGGGCCTAAATGACTGATAAATTTAGATATTTGCATTTTAACAAAAAAGTCCCTGTGTGGATGGAATATGTTGAAGGGTTTATTCTAAGTGTTCTTTAGCTGCTCATCAGCTCCAGAAGAACACGGTATAAACTAGTGGTACCACATCTGAAAGGCAGCCCACAGCTGGAGGAAGTGAAATTTCACCTCTGCATTCAATGCGTAGCAGATTTGGGGTGAAATAGGAAATGTAACCAGCATCAGCCACCTTTCATTTCAAAGCCTCCTTAAGTCCACAGCTTTGCTTAACTGAACAGGTTACTGTGCTCTTTCATTTTATACATTTGTAATAGCACAACATCTTTGTTTTTGGAGTGGTGTCTGAACTTATTAAGACAACATCGTACTGGCAAAGAGAATAAGATTTACTGACCATCAATCTACTTCTGTAGGCTTTTTCATGCTCTTTCCAGAGAGGTGTCATGCATGGCATTTAATTCTGAGGTCAAAGCCAGAGCTCAGACCATGCTAGCAATGACTTACGATGGTGCTTACTGAAAGGCTGCTGGGAAGAATTTGAGAAGAATGCCCTGGGCTCACAGTCCGGGAGACCTCACCTCTTCACTGAGGTCCCACACCTGTGTGACTGTTGATCTTCTCACACAAACAAAAACAATTATCTCTGCAGATTCAGGGAATCTCTAGTGGCCCAAACGAGGGAATGAAGAATACATTGGTGACGTTTTCTTCAGTCCTTGAGTGTTGGTTCACAGCCATGATGTCCTCCTGAGCCTCTGCCTTATACACTTGGTTTTGTTTCTCATATGTGTATCCCTCCCCGCCCCCCACACACTTGCTTATTATTTTCTTCAGGGCAGCAGCTTATTTCGTGCTTTTTCATTTTCTTGACCTCTCCAAGCCATAGGTGCTCAGTAAACCTTTGCCACTTGGCTCATCCTTCTGTATTGAAAGACAATGCTGTAAGCACATGGACACCCCAGGTTGTCCTTCCACGCTGTGCCCACACAAACCTTCAGACACACAGCATCTGAAGCCACATCTGGACAGTTGGTCTTTTAGGAGATTCTGCCCCTCAGACTCATGACCGACCACGAATTTCTCCTCCAAGGAATCCCATCTCCATCTTCCCAACCACTGCACTCCAGGCTGGAACACTGTACTTCTGTTCCTCAGGATTCTCCAGTATTGCCACATTAAAAAATTGCACAGCACAGTTATATTCCTCTGGGGTCCTTCCCTCTTCATTGCTCCTTTGCATGTGCTGGTGAAGTGACAAATGTGATTCCAAAGCTGATGTTACTTTCCAGGGTCTTTTGGGTGATATTTTTCCTTTGCCATTTACTAGTATTCAGAAGCTTTTAGACGTGATGAAGATAGAAGGTGCTTCAGGAGCTGGACTTGATGCATGCTGTGGGCACATCTCAGCTGCAGAGGTGACTGTCCTGTGAATCTTTTGCTTGGCACTTGATACCAGCATCCATTATCTAGGAAGCCATTAACTTGAATGCAGCCAACTGTCAAATCCTGGAGTTTATTGACATGGGACAGCCAACTTTGCTTTTAGTACCTCTAGAATCTATGCTTGCTAATGATTTTAAATGCTTTCGTAGGTTCAGCCAATTCAGTGTGTTGGATAAAGATATATATTTAATTTTTTTGCAGTTTGGACGTGAAGGAAAGAAAATACTAATATCTTATAGCTTCTATGTAAACCTGAATTGCCAAGTTTGTTTGCCTATGAGACAAGATCAGTGCTCATCAAGTTATACAACCTGATCTTTCCTTTTATGTAAAAGATTCACACCGGAAATGTCTAGAACAAGTGCATAAGCTGTCATCATTCTCGAACTTCTGTATGGGGAATAGCTGGAAAGCCTGAGCCTTATTCTTTGAAACTTGCTTTGATGACAATTACTAGTTTTTAAGAAACTCTTCAACATAAGTCTCACCGACCATCAGGTGTCAACTGCTTTTGGTGACCACTGACTTTGGTCCCAGCTTACGGTTCCTATCCCTGTGCCTCCTTTTGGGGACAAAAAATCACAGAGAGGCCAGCACAAGGAAGTTCCAGGGTATATACCAGGGCATACGGTAGTTTTCTCTCCAGGTGTGCCTGGCCAGCTAGTCTGAAACAACTGTTAAGGAAACTGGGTCAGGAAGCTAGGGCTGAAGTGCTCCTTGAATAGTAATGACACTGTGCAGTCCACAGGAGGAAAGAAATGAGTGGATTCCTTCAAACCATTTTCTTAATGCGATCCCTGGAGGCTTGCCTTCTTTTTAAGAGAAAAAGAGAATGTCTCTCTTCTGACAATCAGTATACTTAACTTTCATGTAGAGCAGGAACTAGTTGATCATTGATATGCTACATTGATGTGCTACACTAACAGCCACGGCTCACGTTTACTGAGTACTTGCTACGTGCAAGGCCTTGTGTTAAGTTCATCATATGCATGTCATTGATTCAGCTCCACAAGCCTGTAACACAGGTACAGTTTTATCCTCAATTTACAGATGAGAAAAATGGGATGTAGAAGGTTAAGTAACTTGCCTAAGGTTACAGGACCAGGAAATGGCAGAACTGGAATTCCAGGCTATGTGGTGGAAGATAACATTGATTCTTTTGTTTTGTACTGGCACTTATATACTTACATTGTTTTATCTTGAATTTGGTTATAAATTATGTAGTCTTCACATACATATTATATAGATTGTTTTTTTTTATTTCAATAGATTTAGGGAGTAAAAGTGTTTTTGTTACATGGATGAATTGTATAATGCTAAGTCAGGGCGTTTAATGTACCCATCACCAGAATAGTATATGTTGTACTCGATGGGTAGATTTTTATCCCTTGTCCCCTCCCATCCTCCTACCTTCTTGGTTTTCAGTGTCTATTACACTGCTTTATGATCTCATATACCCTTTGTTTAGCTCCCACTTGTAAGTGAGAACATGTGATATCTGTTTTTCCATCCCTGAAACACTTCACTTAGGATAATGGTCTCCAGTTCCATCCAAGTTGCTGCAAAAGACATTATTTCATTCCTTTTTATGGACAAGTAGTACTCCATGGTGTGTGTGTGTGTGTGTGTATGTGTGTGTGTGTGTGTGTGTGTATGTAATCTTCTCACATTTTCTTTATCCACTCATCAATTGATGGGCACTTAGGTTGATTCCTTATCTTTGCAATTGTGAATTGTGCTGCGATAAACATTTGGGTGCTGGTGTCTTTTGTCTTTCTTATGAAATGACTTCTTTTCCTTTGGGTAGATACACAGTAGTGGGACTGCTGGATCCAATGGTAGGTCTACTTTTAGTTCCTTGAGGAATCTCTATACTGTTTTCCATAGAGGTTGTACTAGTTTACATTCCCATCAACAGTGTGTAAGTGTTCCCTTTTCACCACTTCTGTGCCAACATCCATTGTTTTTTAACTTTTTAATAATGGCCATTCTGACAGGGGAAAAGGTCGTATCTTATTGTGGTTTTAATTTGCATTTCCCTGAGGATTAGTGAAGTTGAACATATGTTTGTTGGTCATTTGTCTATTTTCTTTTTTAAAAAACTGTTCATGTCTTTCACCCATTTTTGATGGGGTTATTTGTTTTTGTCTTGCTGATTTGTTTGAGTTTTTTGTAGATTCTGAATGATAGCCCCTTGTTAGACATATAGTCTGCAAATATTTTCTCCCATTCTGTAGGCTGTCTATTTACTCCATTGATTACTTCCTTCCCTGTGCAGAAACTGTTTAGTTTAACGAAGTCTCATTTATTTATGTTTGTTGTTGCTATATTTGCTTTTGGGGTCTTAGCCATAAATTCTCTGCCTAGGCCAAGGTCCAGAGAGTTTTATCTACATTTTCTTTTAGAATTTTTATGGTTTTAGGTCTTATATTTAAGTCTTTAATCCATCTTTAGTTAATTTTTGTGTATGGTGAGAGATAAGGATTCAGTTTCATTCTTCTTCATATGGCTGTCCAATTTTCCCAGCACCATTTATTGAAGAGGGCATCCTTTCCCCAGTGTGTTTTGCCTGCTTTGTTGAAAATCAGTTGGTTGTAGCTATATAACTCTATGCTGGGTTCTCTATTCTGTTCCATTGGTCTATGTGTCTACCTTTACACCAGTACCATTCTGTTTTGGGTACTACAGCTTTGAAGTATAATTTGAAGCCAGGTCATATGATACCTCCATATTTGTTCTTTTTGCTCGGGACTGCTTTGGCTATTTGGACTCTTTTTTGGTTCCATATGAAGTTTAAGATTATTTTTCTACATCTGTGAGAAATGACATTGGTATTTAATGCGGATTGCTTTGGATCTATAAATCACTTTGGGCAATATGGATGTTTTAACAGTGCTGATTCTTCCAATCTATGAGAATGGATGTTTTTCCATTTGTGTTATCAATGATATCTTTTATCAGTGTTTTATAGTTCTCCCTGTAGAAATCTTTCACCTTCTTGGTGAAGCATATTCCCAGTATTTTATTTTCTTTGCAGCTATTGCAAACGATATTAATTTGACTCTCAGCTTGACTGTTATTAGAGTATAGAAATAGCACTGATTTGTGTACATTAATTTTGTAACACGAGACTTTACTAAATTTATCAAGTCTAGGAGTCTTTCGGTGGAGTATTTAGGGTTTTCTAGATAAAAAACCATATTGTTGGCACACAGGGATACTTTGATCTCCTCTTTACTGATTTGGATGCCCTTTATTTCTTTTTCTTGCCTGATTGTTCTGGCTAGGAATTCCAGTACTATGTTGAACAGAATTGGTGACAGTAGGCATCTTTGTCTTGTTCCAGTTCTCAGGGGGAATGCTTTCAAAATTTCCCCATTCAATATTATGTTGGCTATGGATTTGTCATGTATGGCTTTTATTATTTTGAGGTGTGTTCCTTCTATGCATAGTTTGTTGAGTTTTTTTTTTATCATGAAGACGTGTTGAAGTTTAACAAATGCTTTTTCTGCATCTATTGAAACAGTCATATGACTTTTGTTTTTAATTTTGTTTATGTGGCAAGTCACATTTGTTGACTTACATATGTTGAACCATCCTTGCATCCCTGAGGTGAAACCTACTTGATCATGATGAATTATCTTTCTGATGTGCTATTGGATCTGGCTTGCTAGTATTTTGAGGATTTTTGCTTCTATGTTCATAAGGGATATTGGCCTATAGTTTTTGTTGTTGTTGTTGTTGTTGTATCCTTTCCTGGCTTTGGTATCAGGGTAATACTGGCTTCGTAGAATGAGTTAGAGAGGAGTCCCTCCTTCTCAATGTTATGGAACAGTTTCAGTAGGATATGTGCCAGTTCTTCTTTGTAAGTCTGGTAGAATTTGGGTGTGAATCTGTCTGGTTTGGGGCTTTTTTTCTGTTGGGTGATTTTTTTTATTACTGTTTCTACCTTGCTACTCATTATTGGGGTCTATTCAGGATTTCCATTTCTTCCTGATCGAAACTTGGGAGGTTATGTGTTTCCAAAAATTTATCCATTTCCTCTAGATTTTCTAGTTTGTGTGTGTAGAGATTTTCACAGTAGTCACAGATGATATTTTATATTTCTGTTTTATCAATGTCTCCTTTTCCATTTCTGATTGACATTATTTGAATCCTTTCTCTTCTATTTCTGGTTAATCTAGCTAGTGGTCTACTGATTTTGTTTATCTTTTCAAAGAACCAACTTTTTGTTTCATTGATACTCTGCATTTTTTGATGTTGTTTACATTTTGTTTAGTTCTGCTCTGATCTACCTTATGTCTTTTTTCTTCTGCTAGCTTTGGGTTTCATTTGTTCTTCTTTTTCTAGTTCCTTGAGGTGTGATATTCAGTTGTTGACTTGTGATATTTCTGTCTTTTTGATATAGGCTTTTAAGGCTATGAACTTCCCTCTTAGCACTGCTTTTCTGCTTTTTTTTGGAAGCTTGAGTTGCCTTTGTCATTCAATTCAAATTTTTTTTTTATTTCCATGTTGATTTCATCATTGACCCAAGGGTTGTCCAGTGGCAGGTTGTTTAATTCCCATTTATTTGTGTAGCTTTGAGAGTTCCTTATGGTTTTGATTTTTAGTTTTATTCCACTGTGGTCTGAGAAGATACATGGAATGATTCTGATTTTTCTGAATTTGCTGAGACTATTTTGTGGCCCAACATATGATCTATCTTGGAAGATGTCCCATGTGCTGATGAGAAGAATGTATATTCTGCAGTTTTAGGGTAGAATATTCTGTAAATGTCTATTAGGTACATTTGTTCTGGAGGCTTGTTTAGGTACATTTTTTGTTGTTGCTGTTGTTGATCTTCTGCCTTAATGATGTGTCTAGCTCTGTCAGTGGAGCATTGAAGTCCCCAGCTATTATAATGTCATTGTTTATTTGTTTCCTTAGATCTAATAGAATTTGTTTTGTGAATCTGAGAGTTCCTGTGTTAGGTGCCCAAATATTTAAAATTATTATATCTTCTTGATGAATTGATCCCTTTATCATTATATAATGACCATCTTTTTTTTTTAACCATTGTTGATTTGAGGTGTATTTTATCTCATACGATAATAGCTATTCCTGCCCACTTTTGGTTTCCATTAGCATGGAATATTTTTTCCACTCCTTTACCTTGAGTCTATGAGAATCTTTGAGAGTTAAATGGGTTTCTTGGAGGCACCATATATTTGGGTTGTATTTTTTTAATCCATTCAGCCAATCTATATCTTTTAAGGGCAGCATTAAGACTGTTTACATTAAATGTTAGTATTGATAAGTGAGATACTCTTCTGTTCTTCATATTAATTGTTACCTAGTTGCTTTGTTTTCTTCCTTGTGTTCCTGTTTTACAAGAACTGTGAGCTTTTACGTTCAGATGTTTTTACACTGGTGGCTATCTATTATTCTGTTCCATGTATGGTTCACTTTTCAGCATTTCTTGTAGGACAGGTCTAATGATGACAAATTCCCTTAGTGTTTGCTTGTCTGGGAAAAACTTTATTTTTTCTTAATTTAAAGAACTTAGTTTTGCAGGAGACAAAATTCTTAGCAGGCAGTTATTCTGTTTAAGAAGACTAACAATGGGACCCCAATTCCTTCTGGTTTGTAAGGTTTCTGCTGAAAAGATGGCTGTTAGTCTGATGGGTTTTTCTTTGTAAGTTACTTGATGCTTTTATCTTGTAGCCTGTAGGACTTACTCCTTCATTTCAACTATGTGCCTTGGTGAACTCCTGTTTGCCATGAGTCTTCCAGGTGTTCAGTGACCTTCTTGTATCTGGATGTCTAAATCTCCAGCAATACCAGGGATGTTTTCCTTAGTTATTTCCTCACGTAGGTTTTCTATGCTTTTTGCTTTTTTTCTTCTCCCTCAGGGATACCTATGATTCTTATATTCATTTGCCTTACATACTCCCATATTTCTCAGAGAGATTATTCATTCTTCTTGATTCTTTTTTCTTAGTTTTTGACTGAACTGCATTAATTTAAAAGTCTTGTCTTCAAACTCTGAAATTCTTTTTTCTGCTTGGTCTAGTCTGTTGTTAAAATTTTTCACTGTATTTTAAAATTAGCTAAATGTCTCTTTCATTTCTAGAAGTTTTGTTATATTTTTTCTTATATTACCTATTTGTTTAGTGAATTTCTCATTCATGTCCTGAATTTTTTTTTTTTTTTTTGGTTTGTGTTAGTTTTCAACTTTCTCATCAATTCCTTGATCTTACTTGCTATCCATATGCTGAATTCCATATCTGACATTTCAACAATTTCCTTTTGGTTGGAGACTATCGCTTGAGAGCTAGTGTGATCCTTTGGGGGTGTCAAAACAGCTTGTTTTTTCATGTTGCCAGATTTCTTATGCTGATTCCTTCTCATCTGGAGTCTATTCTCTTAGCTCAAGATAGACAGCTTTATGATGCACCTGTTTTCTTCTGCTGGGAACTCTTGCTCAGTGAAGAGAGGTAGAGGTCCATGAATGGCACACTTGAGTCCTACTCTGGAAGACTGACCAGGCAGGAGAGGGGCAGGTGCACTGAGAGCCTTTAACACTGCTGCTCTGCTGCATCTCCCCATTCCTTTGTGGTTGTCATGGGTGCTCAGAGTTGTGGGAGTGCAGTGGGCAGTTGGTGCATGCAACATGAGTCTTCACCTGCCCAGGCAGCAGCATGGGCACTCGCCCTGTCCAGGTCAATCAGTGGCAGCACTACCCAGACTGTTGCCCCACATCCCTCACCTTCACTCTGAGTGCCTCCTGTTGCCTCTCCATTGACTCCCAGTGCTCTCTCTTAGACAGTTAATCTGAAGGTGAATATCCACTCACCACTCTTGATCCTCTCTGTTTGAGCAGCATGTGCGGGCTGCCTCTACTCTGCCATCTGGGCCTCAAAAACTTCATGGGTGTTGTAATTAATGAACAAATTATATGAACTCCCAAATGACCCCATCTGACCTGCTGCTGAATTCATTTCTTTCCTATGTACATAAAGATATAATTAAAGATCATAAATATAGTTTCATCACAGAGTAGTAGTGTGAATAAACATAGGAATGTGAGATCATATGACTTTGCACAGCATACTTCAGTATCTACAGACCATTGAGAGTGAATTCCATCATGCTTTTCAATTCACAATGGAGAAAACAATTACTCTTTTTACTGGAGCCTGTAGGTGCATATAAAATAATTAAAAGTCAACAAGCTAAGAGTAAATTGAGGCCTCCATGGTTTGGGTATTATTTTCTATCACTTATTTTCAGGTGGGATCACCCAGAAGTAAGCTGGGTTCCAGGAGATAATTATAAAAGTCAGCCATAGGCTAAACTTATTACTCCGTCCTGAAGGACATTCGGCTTTGCTAGATCTGAAATAGAAACAGTCAGCAGGCTACTCTTTCACTGAGAATGCTTAGCCTCCAGATTCTAACCTTGGTGCAAAATTCAAGAAAATGCATGGCTGTCATTAACACCAGAGAAGATAATCCTAGAAGCATTAGTGCTTTCTCTTATTATTTCTAGCTTCCTTGGATGGTACCCTCAAGTAGCTTCACAGAGAGCATCACAGTGAGACATGACCTGAGGCAAAGATGTCATCCCAAACTGGGGCTCACTGAAGAAGAGACAAGCAGAAGATTCCAGGGGCAACACATATTTTTAATGGGAAGCACATCAGGTTCAGATGAATGAACACATAATATTCCCTGAGGCTTTTGGACTAAATACAGACTTTAATAAGTACTCTAATTACTTCTGTTGTGATTCTACCTTTGAATCTACATCAAACATATAGCGATTATTACACTTTAATGTAATCCACTAGTTCTTGAAAAATTGATCATCATTATTTCCTTCTTGTATATTTTTGCCTGTAAAACAAGGCCAGAGATATAAATTGTTTTATTTAGTGGTAAACATGTATTTAGCCCTTAATAATGCAATTTCTTTTTACACATAATTTTTGTGCTCTGATATTCTGAAAGCCATAATAATGCTATCTGCCTTGACATTTATAATATAACTCCTGGATCCCATAGGTAACAGTGATGGGAAATGCCTCATAATTCATACTCCTTTGCCCCACCCATGAGGTCATGACAGCTGCCTTGTGGTCTGGCAGACTTTCAGAGATTTCTTCTAGAAAATAGCTTAAGGTTATTATTCTTCACCAGGGCTAAAAAATGATGGATGTATGTGTGTATGAATGTGAGCCAAAAAATATCAGAAACCCTGAACCTCCTTCTGCTCCCAAAATATTGCTTCCATTCATCCTGCAACTGTGTCTAAAATGCTTATGATCTATATGACTCTGTGCAAGTTACTCCCTAAACCAGGTTCCTTCATCAGTATCCAAGAGTAATAATAATAATGCCTCCTTCAAAGAGTCAGGGTGAGAATTAAGGGAGGGAATGTGGTATTTACCAAACTTGCTAAATTGCTACAAATAACAAAGGTGCTTTTCATAAATAAACATTTTCTAGTCCTTCCCCTAGGGATGTTAATTTAGAAGGTCTTAGACAGTGTAGGAAGGGTGAGAACCTGTATATTTAATAAGCAATACAGAATAGTTCTAGATCCAGCTTATAAAAGAGAAGTAGTGTTCTCACCACAGTAAGGTCTTAACAGAGTCAGGAGTCTACTAAAATGAATATACACTTGGCCCACTAGTACCCACCCATTAACTGCAGAGTGGGAAGTAGGTAATCTAAGCATTCCTCTATTCATCTACTTGGGGGGATATGTCCCTGAAGGAGTGAATGCAAGCTAGGCTAAATTTTTTTTCAGTATTTTTTTTTTACATTCTTAACTCTCAATATCTGTAAGAGTCTACTCAAAATGGATTAAAGACTTAAATGTAAGACCCGAAATTATAAAATCACAAGAAGAAAACATAGGGGAAATGCTTCAGTAGTCTTTATTTAATTTTTTAACATTAAAAGCTTTACATAATTAATGCATACAACTTGATGAATTTGGAGACAAGTTATAGACCTGAAAAATCATCACCATTTATGCCATAAACCTCTCCATCACCCACAAAAGTTTCCCCCTGCTCTTATCATTACTATTATGATGATGATAAAAACACTTGACATAAGATCTATTCTACTCTCTTGGTAAAATTTGAAGTATACAGTATAGCACTGTTAACAATAAGCACTAAGCTGTATGGTAGATCACTAGGATTTATATTTCATGCATAACTGAAACTTTGTACCCTTTAATTTCTCCCCATTTCTCCCAACCCGAAACCCCTGGCAACCACCATGCTACTCTTTGCTTTGATGAGTTTGACTATTTTAGATTTATCATATAAGTGGTATTGTGTAGTATTTTTACTTCTGTGTCTAGCTTATTTCATTTAGCATAATGTCCTCCGGGTTCATCTAGGTTCTTGCAAATGACGATTTACTTCTTTTTTAAGACCGACTAGTAAGTATTCCATTGCGTATACCACATTTTCTTTGTCCATTCACCTGTCAATGGACATGTAGGCTTTGCTATTGTGAATAATGCTGTTATAAACATGGCGGTGCAGATATCTCTTTGAGATCCTCATTTCAATTCCTTTTAATATAAACCCAGAAGTGGAATTCCTGAATCATAGTTCTATTTTTTTATTTCAGCTTATTATGGGGGTACAAAAGTTTAGGCTAGGTATATTGCCCATGCCCCCCGCCCCGAGTCACAGCTTCAAGCGTGTCCATTCCCCAGACAGTGTGCATCGCACTCATTATGTAGGTATACACCCATAGTTCTATTTTTAATGTTTTGAGGAACTTCCATGCTGTTTTCCATAATGGCTCTACTAACTGACATGCCCTCCAACGGTGTATAAGCGTTCCCTTTTCTCCACATCCTCACCAACACTTCTCTTTCGGCTTTTTGATATTGGCCAACCTAACAAGCATGAGGTGATATCTCATTACATTTTTTAAAAATAAAAATTGTATACATTTAAAATGAACAACATGACATTTTGCTATCCATGTATGTTGTAAAATAATCATTACAGGAAACTTAGTTTTGTCAATTTTTTCTACTGCTTTTCTATTTTCCATTTCATTTATTTTTGCTCTAATCTCTATTATTTCCTTCCTTCTGCTAACTTTGGTCTTAGTTTGTTCTTTTTCTGGTTTCTTGTGGCATAATGTTAGATCGTTTATTTGTGATTTTTCTTCTTTGTTGATGTAGGCATTTATTGCCATAGACTTCCATCTTAGCACTGCTTTTGCTGCACCCATAAGTTTTGGTATGCTTCGGTTGGGCTAACTTTTGGTGAAGGAAACTTGCTGGGAAAATTTCAGATAATGGGGTTACCAGTAAAGGAAGTGCTGTGGACAAACCTCAATCACCACCCAGAGCCTTTATGCCTCACATATCCTGAGCTGTGATCCACTCGGGCTGGGGGTCAGCATCGCCTGGGCCTGGCCTCCACCTGGAAGGGCCTGGCTTCACGGGCCTGCTCCGGGTCTGCATCTGACATTGCTTGAAAGCTGTCTCAGGGATTCCATCGGGTGGAGAACCCCAGCCCTGGCATCTATACTAAATGCAAACTTCAAAGTTGCTGACCAAGTGCTCAAGTTCTGCCCTGTTCTCAGAGCGATCTGGGTTCCATATGGCTACTGATGTCTCCTTCCGAACTCTGTCCAATCATCCTTTTCTTTCAAGCCCACCCACTAAGCTGATTTCCTTAGTCAAAAACAGTGAGTTTGCCAACTTATTTTACGAAAAAGTGATGACAAACCCCCAAATATTTTTGTGATCAAACAGAAGGCTGGAACAGCATTCACTGTCATCCAGTTTTGGTAGAATTGTTTAGAAGGCTACAAAAAATCGTAATGTAGGTGATTTCCCCTGTTACGTTTCCTTAAGAAATTCATCATTTCTTTGCAAAATATTTTCTATTGTTTCATGGGTTGAATTGTGTCCCCCAAAATCCGTATGTTGAAGTCCTAACCCCAGGCACCTTAGAATGTGAACTTATTTGGGAATAGGTCTTCAAAGATTTAATTAGTTAAGATGAGTCACACTGGAGTAGAGTGGACCCCAATCCAACATGACCATGTTCTTATAAAAAGAGACAATTAGGACCCAGACACTGTGCAGGGAGAAGGCCATGAGGATGTACAGGCCGGAACTGGAATGATGCACCCACGAGCCTAGGAACAGCGAAGAGCACAGCAACCCACTGGGGGCTGGGAGAGAGGGACAGGGGCTCCCTCAGAGCCTCGGAGAGAGCCCACCCTGCCCACACCCTCGTGCCAGACTTCCGGCCTCCAGGGCTGCTGTTTAAGGCAATCTGTGTATGGCGCTTTGTTATGGCAGCCCTAGAAAACTAACACAGACTCTCACCCACTGCCTATCTTTATTTCTTTTTTCTTTTTTTCAAATCTTTCCCGTTTGGCCAAAACAAAAGTGTAGGGAAGACTGATGCTGTAGCTATGCACATGTACCATCTGACTGTGTAACCACGGGACCAGCCCAAACCGATCAACCGTCACGGAAATTGTCACAGATGGCGCAGAGCCAAAACCGAAAGTCCTGCAGCCCAGGCACGGGCGGTGGGAGAAGCTCCGGCCTCCTCAGTGTTACCACCCCCAGCCTGGTGGACCAGCTGCTGTGCTGTCACCTGGGATAGCTGGGAGTGCCATGAGAGCTGGACTCGTCCCCAGATCGGGAGACAGATGTGAGGGTCATTGTCGTCTCCTTGCCAGTTGACTTGCCACAAAACTTTCTCTTTTCTTAAAAGCCAGGGCCATAGTGTTGGCTCCTGTGTGTGTCGGGAGTGTGTCCATTGCTCCATAACAACTGGATTAAGTTAAAAGTAAAACAGCCCAATAAGATTATTTTTGGAATGGATATGAAGAGAAATAACTAGTTTTAAAACGTGTTTTCTTTCCACTTATTTATGGTGAGTAAATGTACATATCGCCATGTGCTAGCGGCGTGGCCCGTGGAGAAGCCGACTGACTCAGACGCTGTGCGAGGACGCACGGTTTCAGACACACTCTGTGTATCTGTGTGCACCCACATGCACACACGGGCCTCACACGTGGCACATCCTGCATAGCACGTAAGTCGGCACGTCACTCCACACATGTCACACCCTGACAATACCCCTGTAACAAAGCTCTTGCTATGACCTCGTTTTACCAAGGAGCAAAACACACGCAGAGACATTAAGTAACTTAACCCAGAATCAAGTGATGGTAGAAATCCAGGTAAGGAAGAAACTTGCTCATTTCTTCTCCCCATCATGAGTTCAGTGAGGCTGCAGAGCTGAGGGTGCCAGGGCGGGGAGGGCTCTGGATGCAGGCCAGCCCCTTGCCCAGGCTCCCACTGAGCTACTGAGGAAGTCCCTGCTGCTCTGGGCACTTTTGAGACTGGATGGGAAGACAGAGAATGCATATTGATCCACATGACACTAGATGAGGGTTTTTGGACAACTGGCTAAACCTTCCTCAGAGAGTGGCCACCTCTCTCTGCTCCCTCCTGTCCCACTCCGTTCCATCCGATCCCTGCTCTGTCCCCATTCTCAGCCTCATAGCAGCAGGATCTAGCGCCCCTCCTCTTACACTGCTGTGGGGCATGTATTTATGCATACCTGCTGACTCTACCTTATAGCAACCCTGTCAACCTCCACGGGACGGAGAATTCCTCAGAGAACTCAGAGAGGGAACTGTGGGTCCATAGGGCAAGGGACAGCCAGCCCCTTCTCATCTCCTCTCTGACTGCCCTGCCACAGAATCCTCCAGATGCTGGGCTGGGAACTGGTCTAGGTGTTAGAGTAGGAAATTAAAAAAATACAGCCCTATACTGGAAGCATTTTGACGTAGAACATGTACATATTTTGATGCAGGGCCAACATCTTTCCATGGGTTTAGGGCTGTGACTGGCTCACAGAAAGGCCTCTTTCTTGCACAAACAGCTTCTATACATGATGAATCTTCTGAGTTTCCTTAAAGTAGAACAATTAACTAAAACCACTTGTGAAGCAATTTGAATGTATATAGAGTCTTACATTTCAATGATTTTCCCCAATAATTTACACTGGAGTAATCCTATATTTTAAAAGCATTGGATTTGATCTAATCTTTTTAAAATACTCGATTTAGTTTTCATATTAATAGAAAAAGCCAATTCTTTCTCTTTTTTTTTTATTTTTGCACTCATATTTCAGTGGTTCACATAATATTTAGTTAAATTACAAAATTATGACAGCAACTGAAAATGGCATAGAAAAGGCATTGGGGCAAACAAATACATCTCACAGGAGCAGGAGTGTGCTTGTGCACTTTACAGAAGGAGCGAAGATGGTGTTTCTGGCGGGTTGGGTGCCTCGGGGCGGTGGAGAAGGCTCTCACTGGCTGTCAACGTTATTGTCCCTGGGCCACCCCCTGCTCCTTGCCTGCCATGTCTACACTGTGCCATAGGTTCCTGTCTCCCTTTCAAAATGTCCCATCCAAAGGTGGCAGTGGATTGCAGGGCTCTTGGTTATCTTCTCTTCGGTGCCATCAAAGAAACAAAAAGCCACTGGAGCATTTTGGATGTTTCTTGGTTTTATTCCCTTCTTATTTATCCTGTCCTTCAATAAATAGTAGCACTCAGCCAGAGCCAGCTGATTTCAATTCCAGATGCAATGTGTGCCACCAAGAATTCTTACCAAGGTCAAGCAAGATCTTTGTCATGTACCATTTTGGGGAAAGAACAGATATCCTAATCCGAGTTTCATACATTTTATGTGGTAGGAAATGATCAAATTGAACGTGCAGGAATGAGTGAATAACTCACTAAACTGAGACTTGAAACAAAGTAGAAGGAGCTCTCACTGTCACTGGCAAATCCACCGGCTGAAGTGTGAAGTCACCGACCACATGCATCCTAAAACCTGCAACTCATGCTGATGGCCTTCATGCTAACCCGGACTTTTTCTTTTCCTTTCTTTTTATTTTATTGCGGTAAAATATATACAACATGAAACTTGCCATTTTAAGAATTTTTAAGTGTACAATTCAGCAGCATTAATTACATTCATATGTTGTACAAACGTCACCACTATTTGTTTCCAAAACTTTTTCATTACACCAAAGGGAAACTCTGTACCCATTAAGCAATACCCCTCTAGAGCTCCCCCCATCTGCTTTTTTGCTTTGGGTTTTGGTGAGCCAACATAAGTTTGCCTTTTTACATATCTTTTAACTAAGAAATAAATGCCCCTTGTTTTGTGTGAGTTAACACTAAAACACATTCCCTTTGTATGTGGGACTTGCATTATACAAGATGAATTTATGAAAATAATCTACCTAGATTTATTGAAATCAAATAATTTTATAAATGATCTGATAAAATGGGGTGGGAGTGATATAGGAGATAATTTGTGGTTTAAAACAATTGCATGTATTTTGCAAATTTATGTTTTACATCTTGGATATTTCCTAAAGCAAGATTCATGTATGATTCTAAAACTTTTATACCCAGGAGAAATTGTTATTATTTTCCTTGTGTATTTCATAGACAGTAAGTGTATTTGACCAATCTCAGCTCAGTTAAATATATTGCCATCCTAAATTCTATTTCAGCAGATCTCTCCCAAAATCATGCAAGCTCTTCAGGCCAACTCCACATTATTCAGAACCGATGTTTTTCTGGGTGGGAGAAAGTTCGTGCATGAACCCTCCACAACTATTAGGAATTTGAGAGTATCACATAAATGCCAATAAAAAGATAAATGCTTCTGGATTTGTGCTAGCTATTATCAAAACAATAACAGCAGTGATAAATGTTTTATCACTAAACATTGCAGCAGATTGAGCACTAGGAATTCTTAAGACATTCATTATAAGCCAGTCTCTGTAAGCGACATCTAATAAATGCAAACATATTTAAAAGCAAATAAATATATTTAAAAGAATAATTTCTTTTAGCCTACACACTGATTTCTTCAAAATATTTCTTTTAAAATAAAATCCCATTTCAAGATGTAAATATTCCATCAGACTTGGAGAAGGACAAGGGATACCCCCGTTCTTATTATAAGGGAGACACTCAGGTGGCCATAATCCTAAAACGTATACAGTGCAACAACAGTTAAGTCTCGAAGGCGCTGAGAAATGGCTCGGATGCTGTGAGCAAAAAGTGTGCAAAAAGGTTCCAGAGTATAATCCGGCTGATACACTGTGTTCTTTGCAAAAGGTTGTGAGGCCTTGGCCTAATAAGCATAATCTCATTACACTGCAAATAAAAGTTTCCTATTTATCTCCAGATTTCAAATGAATCTAATAAGGCTTATGATACAGTCACCCAATACCCTAATCATATTTCTGCCTATCTAAAAGCAATCAGTAATTGTGTTACAGCAGAACGTGCTGACAATACCTCTGACACAGAAAGGAGAATGAGAGCCCAGCTGTACTAATTAAATTAAATGCTAGGCTGATGGAATACATTTGCCGAAGCCGGGAGAGTATGGGTGCAGAATTAATAAGCATTACAGCTTAGAGCGGGAGATGATATCATAATGGATGCAAGGTTTTGATGTTGAGAGCCTCATTCAGATTCAATGTACCATAATGTACAGATCTGACAGCTGCTTAGAGAGGTGCAGAGCCTTGAACAAATTGCACAGGAACTTTCTCGTTTTTATGTTCCTCGCCGAGGAACATAATATTTTGCATTGCCCTTGCAGCCTGAAACCCACCCGAGCTGCGCACCCAGGCGGGGGCTGTGGCCTCCGAGACCCTCCTTCCTGGGGTTCCTGGCCCCTTCTCAACACCCTCCCTCTCTTCCTGCCGTGGGCCGCCGGGTCCATCCTCTGCTCTCTTATTTAGGTGGAAAACACTGCTAAGAAGGCGGCCCAACAGGCTGGGAAAAGATCATGCCAGGTTTAGAATATTTTGCAAGCCATTTCCACGATTCTTCTAAAAAGCCCGAGGCGCAGAGGACCAGCCCAGGCAGCGCCGCCCGCGCGCGTCCGCCGCCGCCGCGACTCGCTCATAAATCAGCCGCGCTATCTCCCCGCCGGCCAGCGGGATTCATTATCATGAGAATTTTGACAGGATATTAAATTTACTAATCCTGAACTTTCCGGACTGACCCCTAACTGGGAACAGACAATGCTGATGTCTGCCGGGGACACACTTTCTCTTTTCTTTCTGCCTTCTTCCTTTTTTTCTCCAACGACCCGGTCAGGCCCCCGCGCGGTCCCCCTGGCGACCTCGTGGGAACACAGCCACCCGACCCGGTGTCCCGCCACCCCGCACCCCTGTGCAACCCCGCTGACACCCGCTCCCCGGGGTAGGGGCGCAGGGCAGCCCCTCTGCGGAGGTGACTTTGGAAGCCCGCACTGTCCACGTCCCAGGCGCTCGGCCCACCGGTTCCGGCAGGCTGGATGAGAGCCTTCCTAACTTCGGGGCTTGTAGGGTGAACTTGACAGAAGGTTGACAGTTTCACGTGGTTCAACCTTGACTCACACAGCTCTGCCACACAGACAAGCCAGCATGCTTGTCACAGCTCACACTCCACCCTGCACACACGATCGCACCCACACGTGCACGCCCCACAAACACACACGCAAACACGTGCACCCAGCCACACGCACACCCCATATGCATACACACATGTGCACACCCCCAAAGCACCTGCATAGGCACACACACATACCCCACACGTGTACACACACATGCACACTCACATCCACACATGCACACACACGTACACAGGTGCATGAGTTCACACCCACAAAGTGCACAAACACGTGTGGACACGTGCATGCCTCAAACACACAAGTGCTCCCCTACACACACACACACACACACACATACACACACACACACACACACACACACGCATGCACCCTCGAACCTGCCGTCAGTGAGGTGCTGGGCGTAACCGCCTTAGTCACCTGAAATTCACTCCAGGAACGGCGCAGCTCCACTGTCGGAGTCCATCTGTTAAAATTGTGAAAAGACCAGCACACGGGTTTGTTTGGAGCTGCTGCCTCTCTGTGTGTTCTCACTGCCCCCTCACAAATCAGACACCGCACATATGTTGTGATAGCAACTGTTACTCTTTGTTTATTCCGTCTATAAATAAACTCGGAGCTACATCAGACCCTATGAATATTTTTAGAAAGTTTCGGGTATCACAGCAGAATTCAGCATCTTTCCCATTCATAAGCTTCTGTGCTTCAGGAAAACAAAACAGGCCACAGATTCCCACTGACACTCTGCCAGTTTGATCTCTGAATAATTCAGTTCTAAAATCTGGTCAGCTCCCCTACTTCCCCGAAAAACTCCTGCAAACACAGTGCCAATTAAGTTGCTGAAAACAGCAGATTTCCACTGATACTATACAGATAAAGCTGACCATTAAATCGCAATTTAACATCCCCAGGCAGTAGCAGCCGCTGACAGCCTCCAAAGCGTGTAATCTCATTTAACCCCCTCCTGTCAGGAGCAGGCCACCCCCCTTAGCATAATGCCGCCAAATTAGACCTGACACGGCAACAAGAGAAAGAAAAACCTCTTTAGCTTAAAAGTCAGGCCACAGTGGGCAACCCTGACCTTCAGCGTCCCCTGCTCGGCCTCTCGGTTCTCCAGGGACCCCGGAGACATTTAGCAGAGAGAGGAGGGGAGAGATGGACGGAGGGGAGGTGGGGTGGGGGCCCAGGACACAGGCACTTGGACTTCCCTGGGGGCAAATTGCAGAGAATTTTCCTAGACAATGGAGGGAAATTTCACCTGGGCTTTTTCAAGTCTTTCTTTGGTAATAAAAGATGAACCCTGATGGCGCTGTTCAAACCACTTTGGCTCAATATTTCCCTTGGCCTGTGGTGCCCTCCGACTCCGCAGCCAGGGGACGCCTCTGTTGGAACACAGAGCCCCCTCCGCGCCTCAGACGCCTGCATTTTAGATGAGGCCATCCTAGCTGGGGACTGCAGTCTTCAAAGCGTCCTCGGAGCTGGCATTTACCAGGGCTCGGTTTTCATAAGGAAATCAGGCTGCCTCTGTGATAGATCCCTGACAACGAGCGCTCTCCACTCTGTCTTTTCCACAAATTCCACTTGCTTTTTTAAGAGCGGGAGCGAGACAGAATGGGGTTCCAGCACAGATGCTGAGAAATCACTTTTACAACATACATAACAATTTCTGCAAATCGAGACAGAGCTACTTCCAGAGAAAGGGCTTCACCACACCTTGTACCTCACCAATTACAAACCCAGATTTTTAACCAAAATGATTTCCATCTCTATTCTATTTCAAAAAAAATAATTTGTCTTTTTAAAATAATTACTTATTAGTTCAAAAGAACTTCCTTCCCAAATATAAACTTTTTGTAATTTCATTTGAACAAATAAAGATGCTTTAAGGCCAAAAGCTCGAGGGGCATCACCCATAAGTTTTTGTTCATGGTTCCAGTGCATCTTTGGACCTTAAAGAAACCAAAAACACTACCACACTCAAAAATTCTATCCGTCTGTTTTTCCTTTTCCTCTTTTATTTGCTTCTTGCCTGAATTTCAAAAGTAGATTCTGAAATTCACAAGTCAAAAACTTCTCAAAGTCAAAGTAGAGTTTAAGAGAGAGAGAAACGGAGAGAGAGAAACGGAGAGATTCTCCTTCTCCTGGAATCACTGCCTCCCTAGGAAGCAGCCCGATGAGTGCAAGGCCACCTTGAAAGGACAGGAAGGCTGTGCTGCTGGCAAGAGGGGACCCCTGAGCGTCCAGGGCAGCCTGCTGCTCGGCTTTGCGGGTGTCCACCGCCTGCCCCCGGCTGGCCGGCCCCCTCGTGCCCAGAGCCTCCTGGAACTTACCATTCACGCTCCAGGGCCACGCAGCAGGAAGGAACTTTCAGCGCTGCTAGAGACTGCGGCCCTCCAGGCGGTGGTCCGCGACCCGCTGCAGAGGCCAGATCTCGGGTCCACTGACCAACTCAAGTTCTGAAGTCTCCCCCCATTTTTTTTTTTTTCTCCATGACTAAAGTTAGCCGAATTGCTAGCAGAAACCACCTCAATGTTTATTTCGACTTCCCGGGGCTGCAGTGGAGTGAAGTCCTGCCTGCCCAAGCCTTTCTGCAATGGAGTGGTTTATTTAATTTGTCAGTATAATGGGAGCGGCTGAATGAGAGACAGAGAATGCAGTGTGGTATAAAAGAAACAAAGGCTAAAAGTACCACTATTTTGATTCCCTTTTTAAAATTACTTCCAAAGTGTGGTATCCATTGTGAAGAATAATGCTGAACAAAGCACAGTGTCTTGGCAATATTCACAGAGCTTATTCACCCACAGCCAGTTCTGCCTGTACATTCAGAGGTAGAATACACTTATAAATGATGTATTGGGAGGACTGGAGCTCCCATTGTGCTCGCAGTGTAAACAAAAAGGCAGACGGGCTGAATGGCAGACAGGCAGCAAGGCCGTGGGGATCCGGCCGTCCCTAGCTCTGGAGACGGACGCGAGGTCAGCCAGCCAGGGCCCCGGCAGAGGCCACTGGCGGGGGGCCCAGCCCAGGAGTGCCCCCACTTTCTCCTCTTCACCCTTCAAACCTGATTTGGGCCTGGAGGGACTGCTAGAAGGTTCTCTCTGGAAGCACTGGCCAGGAAAGCACCCTGCCTCCTGTGCTCCCAGGGGAGGTGTGGCCTAACCCAACAATTTCCAGAATCTTCCACAAAGAGGACACCAGTCTCCTCCATTCAGAAGTTTCCACAAGCTTCAGCAAACTCGACGACGGCCTCACTGTGCCCTGTGCAGGGGCTGGGAGTGGGTTCTGCGGCCCCCCAGGCAGGCCCTCATGGGAGCAGACTGCTTGTGCTGCTTCTGGGGCTGACAACAATGGCCTGGCATGGGCCAGGCTGCCTGGCCGAGCCGCTCCAGTCCTGCGGTGGACACCCTGTGGCCATGCCACCTATGGCTGCAGGTGCTTTTCTGTTTAGTCTGTCATATTCAACAGCAAAATATTGCTTCCATAAAATGACTCCAACTGCATTTCTGGAAAAAGGGCCCTGCTGTTTATAAACTGCAGACTTCTCCATTTGGAATATTGGTTTTCTTCTGGTAGAACATTTTTAGAAGTTCATACCAACAGGGAAAATGGTTTAGTTCTTTTAACTGTGCTTCTCGTCCTGCTATAGCAAAAAGCAGAGACCATTGTCTCACCCTGAATGGGGCAGGTCCTGGGATTTGGAAGGGAGATCTCAGACAGTTCCCATATTCCCGACTGAGCCATCACCCTCTTACCCCACAATAGCCGTTCCCAGTGGAGGGGTGAACCACACCTAAAATGTAACTGTTTGCCTGCTTAGAACTGGGCTATATTTGGAAATATACCAAAGAAGGAATACATTTTGGGGGGATGTACGTTGCTGTTTTACTGCACAGAATGGAGGTTTTGGTCATGGGGAAATAGAACACAACCGGTACATGGCCGTGTCTGTGCCAAGGGGGATAGGAACCTAATAATAGCGATGGCTTCAAAGCATGGGCTTCCCAAGGCCACGGAGCCAGGACTCTGGAGGGGGCAAGGACAATCTGTGTTTAATTTATCCAGGTTGCTGGCACCATGTTTCAACTTTCCATTCCAATCTAGCAATTGGTGTTCCTTCCCTTAGGCTGAAAAAGCCCAGCAGCGTGCCCCTCTGGCTGTGCTGACGCCATGGCGCATCCCAGCTTGAATGCTTCAGGGACCCGTGGGCCCTTGGCCCCTGTCTGTGCGCCCCACCTCCCTGCTTGTCTGAGTCAGGAGTGTCGCCCCCAGGGTGTCCCCAGCTTGGGCCTTTCCTCACACTCTTTATCCCCGAGGACCTTCCCTCTGTAGCAACAAAAAACCATGTGAATTTTGTAAAAGACTGACATAGTCACCTGCTGCCAAGTTTCTGTGATTTAGATTTCACCATGGGGGATTTGTAAAGGTCTCCTTTAAATTTTTTTAACCTCGCATGATAAAAATAGAAACTGATACCAATGCACAGATTTTAAAATCAGGATTTTTTGAAAGGCTTGAAAGCTGATATTTTGACAAATTCTGGAGATTCTCCGTATACAAAGGTTACGAGACCGAAGTTTTAGTGAAATACTCTAAACTTCTACTCCGGAAAAAGTGAGAAAGTCATACAATTTGTTGATGCAGTGAAAGTAGACAATGAAATACAGCCGAAGGCCAGACCAGGCGTGGTGAGCCCCGACCCCAGCCCTGGCTGTGCTGGGACCTCGTGTTCAGCCTCTCGGAGCTTTGGTCTCTTCTCCTTTATAAATGATGAGAGTTGTTTCCTTATTTGGAACAAGGAAACACCATGGTAGAGGGGAGAAGGTGGGGTTGCTGAGCCAGAGCTCGGATCAGGGCCACATCACTTCCCCATTGTGTGAGCCATTCCAGGTCTTTCACTTGTAAAGGAGACAAACAAACCGTCCCTCTCATCTTCACTTAATTGGCATTTATTCAGACCTCCTGCACCTGGCCACCTCTGAGCACTGGTGACCCAAGGCACACCAGACCCAGGCTACAACACCAAGGGGATGCATATTCTTGGCACTTACTGAAGCTTGGACACTTTCAGTTTTTGTAAAAATTACTGCAATGGTGTCTATATGACTAGAATGCCTAGTGGATTAAATCCACAGTATTGGCTTTATCTGGGGGGCTGAAGGCCTCAGGGGCCATCTGGTTGAACTCCAGCACTTTACAGGGAGGGAAACTGAGGCCCAGGAGAGTGTAGACCACAGGAGCTTAGGCAACAATACAACCTGGCAAGAGTCTTAGAAATCAATTGATCTAATATTCCCATTTCATAGAGGGAAAAACGGAGATCCAAAGAAATCTGACTTGCTCAAGATTAGTTAGTAGATAAACTGGAGTTAGATCTCAGATCTCTTAAGTTACTCAGGTACTATAAAAATTTTTAAATGTAGTGGTCTGTGCAAAGCAGTAGCTAAATACATTAGCATAATTACTTTGGGTACATAGACCATCCAATAAGCACCCATTATTGTGCATATGAGTTTTCCCTTTTGTACATGAGATTCTCGGACCTTGGGTGGACATGGCTTTATCCAGTCGGTGAGGACTCAGAGACTGCCTAGTGTGGGGAACCTCTCCCTTCCATGAATTCCTTTCTGCTTGATAATGAAGTAACAAGGACCGTTTGCTGAGTGACGTGTGCTCCTGGTCACGTGCTCAACACGTCTCCACCTCCTCCCACCAAGTCCTCCTGGTTAGTCCTCCCTGGGCTGTGGGTGGTGTAGGCTTCTGGGCTAATTGCAGGCAGGAAGATGAGCTCAGCTACTGAATAACTTTCTCCAAAGTAATCCTTAGTGGTTCTTAGAACATAAAAAGAGATTTATTTTCTAAGCCATTGGAAAAATACCAGACTGCCATAATCCAGAAAAATGCATAGTTTCATTTTTTTTTGATTACTTGATAAATGGTCAGTCCAGGATTCCAAGGATGGAGCATTGGACGGGGAAGGAAATGAGTCTCGATTTCACTTCAGGTTTTTGGGGATCTTCAGGAAGTTATTTTACCTCTTGGTCTCTCAATTCACCAACTTTGAAATAATGGTGGTGATTTATGAATATCCTCTTACACACCCTCAAATCCATGTATTTCCTAGAGATAAAAAATGTTCCGACAATCATTTAATCAACAGAAACCTTGATGAAGACAATTAGAAGTATATACTCATTTCAGGTTCTCAGGAAGAAAGGTATTGCATCAATTCTAGGTAATTCTAGTCCACATCTGAAGGTGGAAGCTTCATTATGCTCAGCCTTCCACCCCACCTGACCCCTATCGTCGTAAGCATTCAGAGTCTCTTGTTCAACAACTTCACCTTAGAGGCCCAGAGAGGCAGAGAATGTTAGGAGTCTAACCATTTCACTCTGAATTTTGCACCTATGTCATACAAGAATCTGAATTTCTACAATGAATGCCTGGGAAATAAAATTTAGATTTTATTTTTTTAGATTTGGATTTTGAAAGTCCTTCAAGAGCTTAAGTAGCATGGTTGTTTCAAGCTGCATTTCTTGAATTTTATTTCACATTATTGGGTCCTGGTATGTTTAGATTTTCAAACAAGGATTTATGTTTCCCTAGGAAAAGTAACTAAAGCAGAAGGAGACATGTTAGCAGAGTACTGTTAGCAGGAGACTGTTAGCAAAGTACTGCCTGCTTCACTGAATTAAACAGCAAACCCATTAAAAAAATCAGTTCTCCAGTCTTTTTTTTCAGCTCATCTTTCTCCTTTTTTTTTTTTATATGCTTTAAAATTCTTTGCTGTCTTCCTTCCTAGCTGCACAATATCAAAAGCTCTCTGTTCTAATCCTCTCCCGGGCTGCCTCAATTAATCACTTCTTTATTACAGAACTTGGCGGCTCGCCCTCTCCCGCGCCAGCGAGCACTCCCTGTCCTTGGCCTCCTCGGAGCCAGGGTTTCTCCTCTCCCTCGACATCTCCTCCTTCTTATGCTTGGGCCTTCTCATTTCCTTTCTCCACTTTTTTTTTTTTTTCCAATTCTCCATTTAATTTTCATTTTCTTTCTCTCAGCCTCCTAAAAATCAACTCTTTCTTCTTTGGTGCCTTCCCCGAGGAGGAGCTCTTATTAGTAGGTAGGAATAGCTGTTTCTAGCACTTACTGAGCATTCACTGTGGGCCTGGTGCTGCATTCGTCTCTGTGAACTTTCTTCCAGAAGCCTCCAGAACTCTATGAAGAAAGGTGGTTGCTCGCCACATGCTATGTAGGAGGAAAAGCGACTTTGGCCGTGCTAGCAAACGACCGAGCTGGGGTCAGAACCTGAGGTGGTCTGGCTCTTCTGGGGCATGGACAGCTCCACCTGCCACCTGGGATGGGCACGAGGGCTCACCAGGCTGCAGGGGGAGGGAGTAACTCACACCCATAAAGGACTTGTGGAATGTGAGCTTTGGGTCATTATTGCTATGGCTCACATCATCCACAGAGCGACTATTTTGATACACATCAGATTTATTCATTAGTAACAACCTTCATTTTCAGTGGAGCAGTTGATCATTAAAATGCTCCATAAATGGCTTTTAGATGTAAAGCAGCCTATTCTAACATGAAATAATTTATGTTTTATGATTTGTGTTTTTTTCTAAAGCTCTGTTTTAACACTAACTTCCCACGGTATATAGCAAAGTAAGAGAAATTCTATTACCTGTTTATTTAATTGCCCTAAAACACAGGCCTTTTCTAAGGTAATAGTTATCCGCTCAATTCAGCGCCTATGCACCAAACATCTGCAAGGCACCACTCCTCTAGCGGGACTCTATTGTGAAATAAAACTGAGGAAAAGACTCTAGATGTTGCAGACCGTAAACTTCGAACACTCAAACATAAAGCGTTGCCCACTGGTGTGTTTAGAAAAGACAAAGTGAAGTCAGGAAAAGGCCCTTGCTTTGCTGAAGTGCTTGTGCCCAGCAGTGAGCTGAAACATGCACAGCTCATCCATCGGAGGCTGTGATCTTATAGCCATTGTGCATTTGGCGTATAGAGACAAGACGCTGGAATAACTGAGGGGTTCCCCTCTGCCAGGAGGTTGCTACATGACAAAGACTCCGTGTTTTAGGCCTCAAGCTCTCTCCCCTTTCCCTTGAGTGTCCCTACCCTGTGGCTTCCTTTCCAGCTGATAGATAACTGGGCCAGTGCAGGTGTGGCCTTGGAGCAGCCGGGCAGGGTGGGAGCCAGCAGCGACCCTGGGGCTCCTCTGAGTCGAGTGTGTGTAAGTACACGCTGGATCTTGAAGATTTATTATTAAAAAAGAATGTGATTTTAAAAACTTTATTTTGTAAAGCAGTTTTAGGTTCTCAGCAAAAAGAAGCCCCATTTGCTCATTTCTGCTCACCAGCGTAATTTCTCCAACCCCGGCTCCGTGAGGACCTGCAGTTCTCCAAAGACGTTTTACAAACAAAACAGAACATTCGCACAGCCCCACGTGTCTTGCCTGAGTCACCGTGGTCCTTAAGAGATAAATGACCCTATCCTGGCTTTTTCCTACACATAGATAATGTTTGATGGGGATCGTGGTTACTCCTATGTTATCTCCAACCAGATGGGCTCTTACACCCAAGCCCAGATCCCTGCACGCACTGAACCCGCCCCCGGTGTGTACACTGAGAGCAGCCTGACAGGACCTCTAGGTATACAGTCCTCAGCAAGGCTTCTGAATAAAACTAACTTTAATTCTTCAAAAGTTGATTCTTTTTCCTTAGTCAGCAATGTAGAGCTATCTCATATGCCCCTTTTCCACCCACACAGGTGCGTTCCCCACTATCCACATCCCGCCCCCCCTTGCCCCCCCCCCCCGTGATGGTCTGTGGCTACAGTGGTTAAACCTACACTGGCACGTCATTGTCACTGAGTCCACAGTCCACATGAGGATTCACTCCTGGTGTGCTACAGTCTGTGGGTTTTGACAAATGAAAAATGACATGTATCTACTGTTACAGTATCTTACAGAATAGTTTCAGTCTCCTAAAAATCCTCTGTGCTCTGCCTACATATACCTCCCTTCCCCCAGCCCTTGGCAACCTCTGGTCTTTGTACTGTTTTCATAGTTTTGTGTTTTCCAGGATGTCACACACAGTCATCCCTCGGTATCCACGGGGGATTGGTTCCAGGTCCCCCCTCAGATACCAAGATTGGTAGATACTCAAGTCCCTGATATAAAATGGCCTAGAATTCACATACAACCTGTGCATATCATCCCTTATACTGTAAATCATCTCTACATCATTTATCATACCAACTACAATATGAATGCTATGTAAATAGTTTTTATACTGTATTTGTTTAGGGAATAATGACAAAGAAAAAAGGTCTGTACGTGTTTAGTACAGGCAAAATTTCCTTTTTAAAGAATAATTTTGATCTGTGGTTGTTCAAATTCACAGCTGGGGGACCCACAGATGCAGGGGGCTGACTGCATTTAAAACCGTATAGCACGAAGCCTCTTCAAATGGCTTATTTCACTTAGTAACATACGTTCACGCCTCTCCGTATCCTCTCATGGCTGGAGAGCTCATTTCTTTACAGTGCCGAACCGCTTCTGCTGTCCGGATGTAGCAGTTTGTCTACCCATTCACCTACCCGAGGACACCTTGGTTACTTCCAAGTTTGGAGAATTATGAATAAAGCTGTTGTAAACATTTTGTGCAGGTTTTTGTGTGGACATAAGTTTTCAACTCATTTGGGCAATACCAAGGTATGTGATGGCTGGATTGAAAAGGCTGCATTTTTTAATACATTGTGTTAAACAAAATATATGATTAAAATCACTTTTACTTATTTCTTTTTACTTTTTAAAGATGTGGGTACTAGAAAATTCAAACTCACGTATGTGGCTCACATCATATCTCTGCCTGATAGCTGTGGTCTGGCAGCCCCAGGTGGCCCCTGAGGAAGGTGCCTGGGACAGAGCCCCAGACTCACAGCCCCTGTCCCCCGCAACCTCCCCCCACAAAAACAAAGGAAAACCTTATAAAACTGTACACATTCTGGAACCGCCCAAGAAGACTCAGGTTCAAGTTTTCTTCAACTGGGCAACAAGGTTGGGGGCTGGAAATCAATGAGTTAGATAAAATACAATAAGGCCTTGATAAATCTTGCACATTTGAGCTTGCTGATGAAGGCTGCTTCTCTAATACATCCAGGCCTGGACGTGTTAAGGTCAGATTTTTCCCTCCTCCTCTTCGTACAGCTGGTTTTCTGTGCTGTTCCTTCAGGGGGACATGTCTGTGGCAGCATGTGACTCAGGAACAGTCCCCACGACACATGAGCTCGGTGTGGTCAAGAACAGTGCTGTCCTCACCCACAGGCAGCAGAGCAGGCCACCGTCCCTGCTATTCTCCGGAATGTTTCGCCATATCCGCAGACTCCCGGGGGCCTTTGCCGGAGCACATGGGACAAAGACTCAGATCTCCAGAACGCCGGCTGGTGACACTGCTGAGTGCCAAATTCTGCCCCTGGTACAACTTCGTTTCTGCTGTGCTATTTCCAGTGGACCAGACCAAGTGGCTAATGGCCAGTCATCGTGAACAAGGCTCAGAAAGGAGACACACTGAAGCCGCCAAATAAAACAGAATCCAGGCAGGTCCTGCACAGATGGACTTGGTGGGTCTTCAGCCCGGCTGTCCCAGGGCGTCACCAGCTTCCTACGGGGAACACACTGTGCACTGTGCGCACGTGTAGACGGTGGGTGCATCTGGGCGAGCCGTTTAGGAAACACTGTGTTGGATTAGACATTTACTGACCTGGTCCCCAGGGTGGACTCAGGAGCCAGACTCCTTCGTTTCAAACCTTTGCTCTGCTCCTTAACAGCTGCGTGACCCTGGCCAAGCCACTCAACATCTGTTGCCTCAGTTTCCTCCTCTGTACCAGGTGTGGTCACAGAGGTGAACCCTACTGTGCAGGGTGCTCCAGAGCCCACGGAACCAACCCACATAAAGACATGTAAAGACGTGAGGATGGTGCTGGCAAAGTGTTGGGGAAACTCTCCATTCGTGCTGTCTTCAGCAAGTCAGATGGACCCGGGCCCAGGGCCCACCGCGGCCGAGACCCCCAGAGCCCACGTGGGCCGCGCTGGCGAGCAGACAGCCTCTCCCAGCATCCCCCGAACAAGGCCGTGCCCGTGTGCGTGGCCTGCCTGGCACATTGCAATCTTCAGGGACATTTTTCTGTGACGGTTTTCTGTGAGTCTCCCATTTCCAATGGTTGCCTGTGTTCCTAACAGAGTATAAAAGACATTCTTTGAGCTCTCTTGCAGGGATCAGAATGATATGTGCAAAACAGCAACAAAACACACCTCTTCGGTTGAAAGGCCTTATTTGGCATCGTGTGCCCAAGCCTGTGAATATTAGCAGAAGTTTTTGCTTTTCAGGCAGATACTTAAGGTCATGCAGTCACAGCCGAAGTGACAAGGAGCTGAGAAGCTGTGATTTGCTCTGCTGGACGGAGCTGATGCAGGGCGGCTGTAGTGGGCGAGGATTGAAATCATCACCCACGTCGGGACTCAGGAGCCCGTGTCACGTCTGGTTCCGCGGCTGTGACTTCCTGGCTCCTCTGTGCGCTTCTGTGGCTTCCTGCTCAGGGGTACATTGAAAGCATAAAAACGATGTCTTTGGTGTAATTACCAGGAGTGGAGTGTGCAACTCTCTGCCAGTGCAGACCCAGCATTCAGAAAGGAAGATCTAGCTGTGGTGGCTGCTGTCTGGTTAGGCTCGGCAGGCAGGGGCTCCACACTCAGGCCTGTTCCTACCACTCAGAAACACTTTCCGTGACCAGCAACAAGCCAACGCGATCCTGTCCTTGGCACGGCAATGCTGTGTCCTCAACTTGCTGCTGGACACCCCCAGGGGATAGTGGGGCCTGAGGTACCTTACTTTGTTATTGGCAGTGGCTTATACATATGCCTGATGTTTTTTTTTTTTTTTTTGAAACAGAGTCTCACTTTGTTGCCCGGGCTAGAGTGAGTGCCGTGGCGTCAGCCTAGCTCACAGCAACCTCAAATTCCTAGGCTTAAGCAACCCTTAAGCTTGTGCCTGTGGTTAGAGAGTGGGGTTAAAGAATTTAAAAAGCCACAAGAGAGAGAAATTATTTGGTAAAAGGTTGATTCAGGGAATTGCACTAACTGACCCGTGGTGCTTTCAAATTGGTAAATGTGGATGTTTTGGTAGGAGATACACATAATGAACAAAATCAATAAGTATCCAGTCTAAGAACGTGCACCCAAGCTTAGCAGCATGTACAGGAGCTGCCTGGGGCCTTGCAGAGTGTGGAAGATTCTGGGCTCTATCCAGGGAGGATCCTGGGACAGCAGACCTGGGGTTGGTAGCTGGTGCACGGTCACCGTCTCCAATCGCTTGGATCCATGCACAAACGCAGAAGCAGCCACCGGCTGAGAAGGCAGTTGCTCACCTGTGTTTGTTGAAATACAGCCACCATCGACAGAGTCGGTGTAGGTGCAAGTGGGATGCCAGGTGCTCTACTTTGGTATGTTGCTTACTTGTCTGAATGACCCAAGGGGACATACTGTGCCCACCAAACAGAGGTGGACGCGGAGGCTCAGAGAGGCCATGCAACTTGCCAAGGTCACACAGCACAGGCCGCAGGTGCTGAGAGTTCCATCCTAGCACAGAGTGCCAAGACAGCCTCTGCCCATTATGTGGTGCTGCCCCTGCAGGCTGCATGGCGTTCTTGGGGTACGCTGGTCTCACGTGGTTCCTAGCCCCTGGAGGTTATAGGCATGACCTGGGAGAGCCCATGGCAGTGCCTGAGGCAGCTGGACCCCAGAAGGTCAGGCTCCAGGGCCAGCACCGACCCTCCACTATGCCTGCTGCCAGGTGTGGACCCGCTAGACCCCCAGCCCAGTACTGGTAGTGCTGAGGGTTGGTCGGACAGCGCCGCCTTCTGTGGCTCCTCAGGCTGCGAACAGCAACCAGAGAGCCAGACCAGAGGCTGCAGAGGGCGAGCCCTGGGCACACATGAGACCCCCAGGAATAACCGGGGATACCTGGGGAGGGCTGGAGGGGACCAAGGCAGTCACAGCACATTGATGCTAAAGTCAACAACATGTGCCCATAGTTGCTAATTGCACAGGCAGGTGGATCACTCAGCTTTGTCACACACACTATTTTGTCACAAAGATGTATGTGCAAAGGAAATGTAGCATGGCTCTTCCAAGGGACTTGTCAAATTGAGAAGCCATGTGTTCCAGATAGGAGGCAGCAGCTGCCTCGGCCATGGCAGGAAGCGGCTCTGGACAACTTAGTGGAAGGACAGAATGTCCCAAAGGAGCCACTGCTAGGAGTGGAGCCTCGCGCCTGAGGGGCAAGCCCAGGGCAGGGAAGGGCAGGAGGTCAGAGGGCAGAAGTCGGGGTTCTACACGGGGCAGAGATTCCTGCTCACAGGTGGGGATGCCCCAGAGAAACAGGGAATGGCTGGTCCATGGTGGGTTCTCGTGAGGAGCCCCTGGTGCAGGGACAGGAGCTGGCTTGGTGCTGCTCAGGCACCTGGGGTGCACGAACACGCTCCCTTCTGCGCTGTGCGGGGGCCAGCACCCGATTTCACCACGTGGACGCTACTTCCTTATTGCTTCCCTCACCAGAGGACTGAGGCAGCTTTAAATGACCCCAAATGCAAGAAGATTAAACAGCGATTGAGGAGCCAGAGTGAGGGGAAGTCAGAGAGGCAGGGTAGGCTTGGCACATAGACATGCTCCCACCCAACCTTGTGAAGCATGTCACAGGGGGCTGTCATTTGTTTAAAAACATAAAAACCCAGGGTCCTTCTTTGTGCTAGCTCCATGTAAGGGAGATGGTAATAATTATGTCCTATAATATTTATGTGTCACCCTACCTCTAACCCTAGCCCTCAATACCCAAGGAAGGGTAAGTAAATCTGAATCTAAATTTAGGTGAGCAGAGGATAATTTCTCAAAGTTCTGTCCGCAGTTCTCTGCCCTTCGAGGCTGAAGCATATTCAGCTGTGAGTGCTGGTGTTTTCTGGCTTGAGTGAGTGGACGTGTGGAAGCGCCTGTCCTGAGAGGCAGGAACAGTGCAGGCAATGGTGACTTCTATTTGGGGCATGAGGAAATTGAGGTGAAGGTGGGGTGCATGTGCAGTCATCGAGGTGGCTGGACAGTGGCTCCACTTTGCATTTCTCATGACAGCTCCATATGTTCTGCGTCCGGGGATTCCCAGCTCGGGAGGAAGATCAGGGCTGAGGGCGAGGCTTGGGGGTCACTGGCACAGACCACGTAGCTAACACCATGGCGTGGAGGAAGAAGGTGGGCAGAGGGCGGAGGTCGAGGAGAAGGGCAGGCTTGGACACAGCACGACAAGCACAGGGAGAGTGACAAGGCACAGCCAGAGACGAGGAGGAAAACCCAATGTCTCAGAGAAACCCATGACTGGGGCGTAGGTAAGCACCAGATAAGGACAGAGATGTGTTCATCAGGTTCATCAAAAATGACTCAAGTGCATAAATCATATTACACAACAGGAAGCTCCTAAGGGGCCCATTTCTCAAAGTTTAGTCATTAAAAATATTCTTCTCATAAAGAAGAAAACAAACAGCCCATTATCATGTCAATCAGGTAATTCCAACTCTAAAAAAAAATTCACACTCATAAAAGGAAATGCAAACATGACAGAAAAGTACAGAATGAAAACTGAAAAATCTCTCAAAGCCATGCTAATACTCCACAAATTCCCAGTTCCTCTGACAATAGCTAACCACCGATGACAGTTTGGTTGTGTGTGTGTTCTCTTTTAAGAAAAAATTAAAAGACAAAATCTTTACCTATTTTTTATCTATCCATCCTTTCATCCATATATCCATCCATTATTCCCCACCCATCTGTCCAGTCATCCATCCGTCCACCCACCAAACCATCCATCTGTCCATTCATCCATCATGCCACCCACCCATCCTTCCATCTCTTCATCCACCCATCCACACATCCATCTGTCCATTCATCCATCCATCCACCCATCCTTCTATCTCTCCATCCATCTACCCACCCACCCATCCATCTGTCCATTCATCCATCATGCCACCCACTCATCCTTCCATCTCTACATCCACCCATCCACCCATCCATCTGTCCATTCATCCATCCATCTACCCACCCATCCTTCCATCTCTACATCCACCCATCCACACATCCATCTGTCTATTCATCCATCCATCCACCCATCTATCCGTTTATCTCTCCCTCCCTCCATCCATCATCCATCCATCATCCATCCATCTATCCAGCAGAATGTATGAGTATATACTCCTAACTCTCCTCATTATGTTTTAAGAGTTAAGAACATGTTGGCAGGGACTGATTATTTCTCAAAGAATTTTTAATCTAAAGGTAGCTTTATAAAAAAAATAAGTGGAACTTTTTGTTTGCAACCTATATTTGGTGAAATCCTAAAGTGTGTGAAAACAGGATCCTGCCATTTCCTGGACTGCAAAGGGTTTATCCTTCCAAGGAGTTCTCTGAGCACAGGAGGTGACGTTGGTGTTGGCGGTAGCCGGGGTGGGGGTGGGGGTGTGGGGGCGGGGCGGGGACGGACTGGATTCTTCTCACAACCTCCTGGGCTCCAAGAGGGACAGCCGTGCAACACACTTTAGCTGAATGCAAAGCAAATGGACTGACACAAGGAAGCGTAGGAGGCACTTTGGACAGATTCTGGCTCTGAAAAATAACTTGATTAATAGCAACTGTGTTGAGATCTAGGTGTAGGACCAGATTTTATGGGGCCTGAAATTTTAGAATTTTGGGTGTCCCCTTTAATACAACTTATGAAATTAAACTATAAATACAAGTTATGCTGCGAGCCTTAGGAGTAGACCTGACCCGATGTTTCCTTAGCACAGTGTACGCCCAGGCTGCTGTAGGTTCCAGCAGTGTCTCTCAGTTCAGAGGCTGTTTGTTCCCCAGGGGACATTTGGAAGTGTCTGAAGACAGTTTCAATTGTCCCAACTGGGGGACGAAAGGGGTGCTACTGGCATCGAGTGGGTGGAGCCAGGGATGCTGCCGAACATTCTATAATGCACACAGCAGACCCCAGAACAAAGAATTACCCAGCCCAACGTCAAGAGTGCCGATATTGAGAAGCCCTGAGTCACAGCTGGAGATGTGCTCGTACAGAATGCCAAACCACTGACCAACGAACTCAACCTGTACCACTCAAAACGGAGTTTATGGGGTGCATTGGCAACTGCAGCCTCCATCGAGACGTGGGCCTCTGGCCACATTCCACTGGTCCCCACAGCCAACTGGCTCACTCACCCTAAAGCTGCTAGATTCACCCTCCCTCCAACAGCACGACTGCTAAGCACATTGTTTATACCTCAACGTAATTGTGCACGTCCTTTTTGCTCAGCTACCAAATAACATTTAAATCTGCTGCCTCTGTGCTAAATTAATATATTTTAATGCTTATACCCATAAATCATTCATTTCAAAATTCTCATCTCTTATGAATAAGTTCATCATTTTCATTCACATTTTGTCACAAAAATTAGGAGTTTAGCTTTTCGAAAATTTCATTTTCCACTTGTCTTTTATGTGAGGCAAGATAGTAAACCAGCAGATTAGCTTTTCTTCCATCACAGCGGAGGAGGACGAGCTAGAACGTAACACAATCAAAACAAATTGCTTAGGAAAATAATTCCTTTATTTAAAGGAATTACCAACAAGCAGGCTGCCTTCATAAGAAACAAAAACTGTCATGGAGCTAGCCAGGGTCGGAGTACGTGGAGTCTGAATTATACTCTCTTCTACAGAATTACTGCTCCAAATTATAGCAATACTTACCTCTTGTGAATGCCTTTTTAAAGGGGGGTAAGCTAAAGCACCACGTAAAAACGGACTGCTCCTAACATCATTTTATAAGCACGAATCCAAAAGAAAGCAGCGTTTGCCTCGCGTCTAACCGAGAGCTAACACCCATGGCACCTCTCGTTTCCTGAGTAGCATCGCTTGACCCAGGCTGTGCCCACAGACAGCATTTCTCAGGGGTTGTTTTTTCCCTGGGCAGTGTACAGTTATTTTCTGCAAAAACGATCAGACTGGCCCAGGAGTTATTAAAATGATAGCTTTCATCACAGAGGCATTGCCAGAATAAAATGTTCTCATCTTGATTATACAACAGCAAGTATAGTCTACTGCAAAATAAAGGATATCCAAGTGGCAGTTTGGTGAATTTAGAATATCTGAATTAAAATAAAAATGTGATTCAAATTGAAAGTTGATTTAATTTTTTTAAAATAACAATAAATGTAAGCAAAAGCTTGAAACTCATTTATATGTTTGCTGTCTTTGGATCATTTTCGCTGTATGAATAAAGGAAAGAGGTAAATTAAAGTTATCCCAGGATATTACTTGTAAGAGGTTAAAGTATGTTCTAATGGGCAGATTAATTCTGTGGGGAAATAACATTAAATCTTTCTGAAGCCTTGAAATTTCTCAAAAGCATTCTTGCTGCTTTCTTGCATTGCAACAAATGCAATCATCTGGCTAGATAATCTGGCATCTTAAATAACTTTGCACTTAAGCCCTGTCAATTTGATCTTCCAAGGTTAATTGATTATTTCAACAAGCATTCTTGCCAGAAAAGATCTGAGTGCTTACATCTTTTCATTAATTCACACTGTTTGGTGAGAAGGCGAAAAATAAGAAAGTGCTGCTTGATTTAACCCTTTCGTGTCCCAGCTCCTAAGGGCAGATGGAGACAGATCTGCAGCTCACCAGTGCTGGTCAAAACGCAGCCACTTGTGCAGAAACAAAATGAATTAGTCCCTCATCCTCATGTGCTCCAGTATAGGAGTCTGGGGCAGGCGTTCATGCCCTTCTGAGCGCAGCCTGACATCCGGCGCTCCTCTGCGGTGGACACAGGCTAGTGGCAGCTACTGACAATCACCTAACTGCCACGGGCATCATTCTCTTCAGGGGCACGGCCAGGACAAGGGGGCGTCACCCCTCACGCAAAATGGTGCCACAGCCCATCAGCTGAACAGTAGAACCTGCTCGAAAGTCAGGATTTTAAAAAAATAGGCATTGAAATTGTGTAGGTATTAATATGTTTTCCAAAAAGACAAAAAGAAGCCCAGTGCTTTCTAGCAAGAGGAAGGCCCTGGGTTCCTGGGTTTATCTGAAGCTCCTTGTGGCCACGTGGCCTGTCTCTGGCACGATGAGGTGCACCTGCTATTCTCAGCTCCCAAACCTCCGACACACATGGTCCCCAGCGTCTTGTTCCACGACCCCCACTTCTTTCATCTCGCACTTAAAGAGCAGAAGCAGCCCCTTGACTAGTCGTTGTGGGCAGCGGCCTCCCCACCTTCCCACCAGCTGGTGTTTAGGGGTACTCTGGGTGGGGCTTCTGCTCCCTGCACCCCTCTGCATGGCCCAGGTGCAGATGAGAAGGGAGCAGAGGGGGGTGCCTGCCACCTGCAGGGCTGTTGCCCTCGGCCTGTGACTCCGGGGTGGGCACTGCCCAGTGAGGCCAGCCGTGCCCGTGTTCCCAGAGTGCACGCGGCAGGCTGGCAGGTCCCCCGGCCCTCCCTCTGCTGGCTCCCACCACCCAGAAATGGGAAGGAGAAGGCCACAGCTTTATTTACATAACACAAGAGATATAACAATAAACAAGCATTAATCATGATCATTACACCAAATCATACAAAATAATGCTGCTGACCGCTTCCGCAGAGCATTGGTTATTTTTTGTTCCTTTTCTTTTTCTCTTGGAAAAGGGGAAAAACGACAAAATCATTAGGAGCAACCCAGGCTCCCCCAAATAAACACATGTGTAAATTAAACACATGTGAAGGCTCAATGTGTGGCAAATCAGTGCAGGAAGTGCTGTGGCCTGTGCATCTCCGAGTCCTCCCGCACATGGCGACATGACAGGTATTATTGCCCTCTGTAGAATTATTTAAGCCCGGTAGGAATTCCCAGTGTCAGGAAATGTCAGGGCACTGTTATTAGACAAGTTTAATTAGGATCTACCCTGCTGCTCCTAACAAGTATTTAATTAACTTCCAGGCAGGGTAATTAGCTTTAGATTGTGGCTGATTTTCTCCCTCACCTTCTGTTGACACTTGGCCCGTGCGCGGCACCCTGCTTTGCTGACAGTGTAATGGATAGCATCATCGGAAAGCTGAATATGCGGCTTCCAGCCTAAGAGCACAGCCCAGCCAGGATGAGAGAAGACAAAATAACGTCCGTGGGGCGCAGCCTGGGGTGTGACAGGGGACTATGGATTCCACAGGCACAGGCGAGGCCGCCTTTACAGGAGGGGCAGTCTGACCTTGATGGCTTCAGGCAAAGAGGAATGAAGAGGTAGAAGCCCCAAGAAAACAAAGCTACCCCCCACCTACCCCTGTCCCAGCTCTGCCTGCCCGGCCCACGGGGTCTTCTCTCCCCTGCAGCAGGTGGGCTTCCACCTCCTTGGCCCACATGTGTGCTGGCACCTGCTGAAGTCTCGGGCCCCACCCCGCCTGTTTAAGACCAAGAACTAGAAGACATTGCCTGAGCCAGGGCAGCCTCGGGAACCACCATGTCTTCCGCGGGGCTGGCTCGGCAAACACGTGGCCGTGGGCCCACTCTCCCTCCACCCACCCCCACGCAGACCTCTCTGTTATTTATAAAAATAACGGGACTTCATGCAACAACACACCAGTGAACAACTGGGGCTGGAGAGACAGCTTGCTCGGGAGTTAGACACCCCTATCATGATGGTGAGAAGTGTAATAACTCACGCCGCTGCACCAGTGCATGAGTTTCAAAGGGAATTGGTGCATATTTGCAAACCAGGTTCACAGAAGTGCTGTTCACAGCAGACAAAAAAGACAGAGACAACCCAGTGTCCACCTGCAGGTGGATGGAATAACCTTCAGCCTGGAAGAGGAAGGAGACTGTCACATCTGCCCTGGCAGGGACTCACCTTGAGGACGTCACACTCAGTGGAACAGGCCAGTCACACAAGGACAAATGCTGTGTGATTCACTCATCTGAGGGACTGAGAGTGTCAAGTTCATGGAGACAGAGACAGAGAGTAGAATGGTGGGTGGCGGGGGTTGGGGGAGGGGATGGGGAGTCAGTGTTTGCGGGGACAGTTTCAGTTTACAAGATGGAAAGAGTTCTGGGTTGGACGGTGGTGGTGCCGCATGACAGTGTGCACGTACTTACTCCACTGAGCTGCGCACTTGAACCCGGGTAAGACGGGAAATTTTATGTGTATTTTACCATAATAAAAGAAGGAAACTGATTCTTAACTTTCTGCAGTGCATGTTTGAGAAGGGAAAATAGTTCTCTACTACTTTCTCTTAGAAAAGCCTCCAGCACTCCACAGACAAGGGCCAGACCTTGCAGTCTCAGAGTTGTAGGATTGCTTGGATCTGAAATTCTACTTTTCCATACTTGATATGTTCATTGTTAAAGGAAACTGTGGGATGTGGGGCTTGTTTTGACATCTTGGGGGCTGTGTGTAGGCCGCTGGCCCAGGACGAGCCTGCAGATGTTCCGCACGCCTGGGCCGATGCACACCCTGCGGGCCCTGGAGGAGGAGCAGGCTGCGGCTGGCTCTGCACGTCAAGGGCCCCCAGGCCCAGTCCTCGCCAGGTGTGTACTGAAAGCCAACAGGCCAGGAGCCCGGGGCAGGGCTGCACGGATGCTCCCTGTGGCATCTGCTCTGGCTGCTCGGTCCTGGCTGTCCCTGGTGGCAAACACCTGTAACTCAGCCCTCGGATGCTCTCAGAACAAACAAGCAAGTCCTGGCACTCATAGGGTTTATGTTTTGCTGGAGGGAGAGTGTTGAGCAAATAAGGATGTGGTTTGGTCAGCTGGTGAGGAGGGAAGCATGAAGGTGGTCCCAGTTTAACAGAGGGCGCTCAGGGAGGCCCGCTGAGAAGACGGTGCTGGGCTGGGGTGAAGCTGCTGTGTGGGTGCTTGGGAGGAGTATTATTGGCAGAGGGAGCAGGTACAAAGGCCCCGAGGTCGGGGCACTTGCTCAAAGCTGGTAAGTGAAGGAAGCAGAACTACCCCAGGTGTCTGCTCCTAATGCCACGACAGGGCCTCCCCCCATGTTAGTGAGCCACAGACACTGGGCAACATCCAGGATAGGCACAGACTTCCAGGACCTTCCCTCCCAACCCCCCATCCACTGATGGCTAGGGAGTGTTCTGCCACGGGAGCTTCCTTCCTGAGGTTTGGACCCCCAGGAATATGCAGAACCAAGAGGGTGTGCACACGGGCCCATCAGTCATTTCCACCTTAGTGGGAAAGAGGAAAAAAGAACCAGAGAACCCGCACGGCTAACGCAGGATGACAAAAGTTAGTGCCTGCATTGACCCTCATGGAGCCAGATGCAATACCATCAAATTGTCTGGATGTTAGTCACCTGTTCCGTTAACAAGTTATTTTCTAATTGCTTCTGTAAGAGCATTTGTATTATTTGGAGAGAATTGGACACAGACACAGGTAAGCTGTAGATGCTTCCAGGCCCTTGGCTGACCTGGACAGGGTGGCGGATGCCTGCCACGTGGGGCGGGGGCCGCGTGCTGCTCACCTGGGTGGGCCAAGCCCGTCTTCTCCTTCGTTTGTGACTTCCTTCCACACCCGTGACTGGCCACTCAGGGTGGCCACAGGGCTGCAAAGTCTCACTCCCCAGCTGTGACTCTGCTTCCAGACCTCCAGGACAGCCCCCTCACCCCCGGGAGAATGCAAGACACACACATCAGCCCCCAACGCTGGAGCTCCTGTGCCTGGAAACTATAATTAAGTGAATATTTTTTTCCCCTCTTGACTTTTGGAGAAAGAGCCAAAAACACAGAAAAGCACCACAAAGAGCTAACAACCCCCGGCAGTGGCTGCAGGCGTCTTCTGGAGGCCCTGTCCCCTGCCATGATGCACCCTGTCCCCTCCTGCCCTCCCTGGCACCTGGTCCCCTCACCCTGCTCTGGTTTCCTTCTTGGTGCAGACCCTGTCCTGCCTGGTATGCGTTTATTGTGTGTTTAGCTCTTCCCCACTGGAGGGTGAGCCGTCTGTTTTGTTTTCTGTTTCCCTCCAGCTCCCAGGTGCTGACGGTGGAGCTCTGTCAGTATCCATTAACGCATAAGGGGTGGACACTCCCCACAATGGCATCAGGGATTTGAAAAGTGAACAAATCAAAACTAGCAACAGCCCAAGGATGCCCTGAGTGCAATGCTATTCAGCCTGTCTATACATCCTTGCCTGCTGTATTTTCCAGCAGCACCGACGTTCAGAGGGATGCCCTGAGTCTGGTGAATACATTAGTGTAATTGATGAACTGATTGACACATATTTATTGGGTGCACCTTGCTAGGTGCTGGGACACAGCCGTTGACCAGACACAGGGAAGGCCCCTTCTCTCGAGCAGCTTCCTGTCCAGGGGAGGGGACACACAGCACCCAGCTGTGTCAGAGCAAGCGAAGCAAGGCCTTGCAGGAAGGAACCTGGCTCCGAGACCACAGGGGATGTTCACTTATCTCTGACAGCTAAGTAGGAAAGAAGAATGAGAGCCTCAGAAGATGCCGGTGTTGACAAAGTCTAGAACTAAAATGTGGTTTCTGGTTCAGCCTCTGACAGCCGCATGCACCTGCTAACCAGCTGCCTGTGACCACTGGCTTAACCCCAGCTCTACGGGGCACAGCCTGCAGCAAACTGGCCCCAGGGCCACACTTGCAGCACCCCCACTTACTTTCCTCGGCTTCCTTCCTGCCGGCCCTGCCCGCTGTCCTCAGACCCGCCAGCCACACCTGACCCTTGTCCGTCAGAGGCATCTCAGCTAGTCCCTGGTGCCACTGGCTGGCCACGTCTCCCACGGACCTGTCCTACCTCCTTCTTGAGGAAGCACTAAGACAGCAATTCAGTATCGAGAGGGACGCGCTGATGAACCCATGAAAAAAGTGAAACAGCTAAGCATGTTGGCATGTTCTATGAAGAGCATTCTTTGCTTCCTGGAAAAAGAAAATACCAGCATCAATGCCGGCCACTAGATGTGTAAAATGAAGAAAATGACCCAGAACATTTCCCATAGATCACGTGCATAAAGATGAACTCGGACAAAATAAGAGAAACAAGAGAAGCCTTCTGGTTTCCTAACCCAGCGTTCCTCAGGTGGGTCGCTAGCCCTTCCTCATCATGGGCACCTGTACAGGAAAGATTGGTCTGTGAGGTGCCAGCCAATTTTCTGCACACGCTGCCATGCGTGGAGGCCCCCTGGGAGATGCAGCCCACGTTTTACCTTCTTGTCTTTCTGAGCTCTCCAGCGGGCCCCAGGCAATGGCGAGGTCCTTTCTGAAGACGTGGAGAGTGCCACTGTCTCTCAGGGGGACCCTCCGCTTCTCCTCGCAACAGCAGGGGCCTCCACTGGGGTCAGGACCACTGAAAGGGGACGTCTGAGTCCACGGATGGACCAGACTTTTCTGCTGCCCTCCGTGGTCCAGCCGCTGGTTCAGAAAGGAGCCCACGGACAGAGCCCTGCAGGAGCCAGGTGGCAGGCTCAGGTACACACCAAGGGCTTTGTCACAGGGGCAGCCCTGGCCAGAAATGCTGGGTGTCTGTGTCAGGGTCCTCAGCGCCGTCTCAGGCTCCGTGGTTTCCCAGCTCCCGAAGGAATCCTTAGTTCTGTGCTAACGTGCAGAGGCTCTAAGCAGAGGGGCCATGAAGATGCCGAACAAAGTAGGAGGACTCTGTGCCTGGCGTCTGTTGTAACCTGGCCCGGCTGTGTTCAGCTCTGAAGACCCATCGGGGTGGTTGAATTCCTCAGCCCAGCGAGTGCTCCAGTTCTGCTCATATTCGTCATTTTTCCCAGAAGCAGAGACGCACGACTCCCGCAGCCCCTCCCCGGGAACACCGCCAGGAGGGCGAACGCAGCCGGGAGGCTCGAGGGGCCCTTGCTTCATGAAACCAGTGGCACTTAGCAGTGACCTGCTGCAGCCTGGGGGTGCCAGGACGCCCGTTCTTTGCAGGCTCTCGCGCCTCTCCCTCCTGCTCCCCCCACCGCCCGCCTGAGCTGGGGGCCCGGCCGCACAGCCCTGCCCTGCCTCCTCCTTGGGAACTGCTGAAGACGCCCAAGTGGGTGTTGAAGCAGGAAGGCAGGGCCTAGGACGCGGGACAACGAGGCAGCGTGTGGCTGTGGACTGTCCACAGTGTCTGTCCTTATGATGCCTCAGTCCGAACGAACGCTCACCACGGCACGGCTAGCCTGAGAAACAGGGTTAGCATTTCTCTCCGTCACAATTTCTCAGCTCCCGCCACTGTGGCACCCAGTGGGGTCGTCTTCCACGCACACGCTCCTGGCGTGGCCCAGCCAGCCTCCCCCACATCGCTTGTCACAGACCCGACACGTCCCGCACACACACGCAGGGCTCCTCCTTTGTCTTCCCTCGTCCCGCCTTTGTCGGAATCAAGCCCAGGCAGTTGGCACAGAATGAGGACATCTTCGTGTGCTCCCCGGCTTGTAGACGCACCCCGGTCTCTGCCTCCACCTTCACGTGCCGCTCTCCCCGTGTGTCTGTGCCCCGGTTCCCTATTCCGTAAGGACAGCAGTCACACAGAGTAAGGCGATCCCAATAACCTCATCTGTGTCGGTCATCTGTGACTCAGTTTCCACACAAGGTCACATCGCAGGGACTGGGGTGAGGGCACCAAGGGCTGCCATGAAAGGTTTACGAGAGATGACAGTTTTTCAAATTATTTCAAAATAAGGACTTACAATTATTGTAATTTCGTTTTTGTTATTACACTTCTCCAGATTCTCTGCTCTCAAAACATGGAGAAGCCCAGCCCTGCAGGTCCCTGGGGTGTGGGGAGGCCGGTGGGAGGTGGGTGCTGGGCTCACCCCCTTCCGAGGGGCTCTTTCGTGCAGTGGTGGAAGCCTTAGACAGTGGCCAGTGGCGGGAAATGGCTCCGAAACCCGCCCCCACCCCCCCACCCCCCCGCGCTGCCAGAGCATGTTGCGTGGAGGGGACTGCTGGGGTCCAGGAGTCGGCTCCCAAGGAGCAGCCTTGAGTCCCCGCTGCGTGGGCAGGAGCAGGCAAGGCACGCGGACAGCCGTGCACCCACAGTCACGTGTCGGCTGTGAGGGGATTAATGGTGAGGAGATACACTTCCTCTCTCTTCTTTCATCCTCTCTTGCAGAAAAGGTGAACATCACGGATTGTTCCAAAACCACCTGACCTTTCTGACACTTATCTAAACTGAGTAATGATAACATGGAACATTTGTGTCGTAGCTGGTGCTGCTGAATCTGAGCATGATGTAGCCTTGGGGTCTGACTCATCCATGTGTCTCCTCTCCACTCTGCACTTTGAAATCCCAGCGATGTCATTACACTTGCCCCTCACATCAGACCATTAACAAAACCTTCTCTGCAGTGAGCAGGGTCAGAGACAGAACCTGCGGTCATTCCTGGAGGTGGCGGCGCTAGTGAGGGAAGCAGGGGACACTGACAGGAGAGGGGACGGACATTCAAAAGAAAAACACAGAGAAGAGAATGGGGAGCGCTTTGCAAAATGTTCTGATGTTTGTGGGGCCTTTAATTCTAGATTCCCCAGGCCTAACTGGACCCTTCTTCAGCGGCGAGCTCTGCCAGGTTGGTGAGAGGCTACAAGTGCCACCAACACTTGTTAAAAGAGAGTTTCCTTTTCACATGTTGTTCTCAGCTTGCAGCCTTGATTCTCTAAGCAGTGAACGGCTTTAATTATTTTATAAGAGTAGATAAAAATACAGATGGTGGTGTGTGCACTGTCGGTATACAGTGGGAGCATGCTGCAGTTTTCAGTACACAGAGCTGTGGTGCACCCAGCGTGACCTGTAGAAACGGATGGAAATTCCAGCAGCTCCTGCAAATGTGCCTCCATCAGAGCAGCAGACAGCCAGTCACTCAGGACGGGTAACAGGTAGTCTAGGAAAGTAGTCGGTGGAGTAAATGGAAAGAGATTCCTTGTCAGCGTGCTCAGGCGGGGACAGGCTGGTCTTTTGTGGGTGCGTCACCCACGAGCTGGGCCACACGCAGGCTGTGTCTCAATAAACCCCACGTGCACTTCAGTGGCTGTGGGCTGGTGGGAGGGCTTGAGTAGAAGTTATGATGTGGGGGCGTCACGGTACTTATGTCATTGAAGCAAATGTGTTTGTGCAAATGTCCCGGCATAAACACTGGCTGCCCCAGCAAGAGGGTGCTGAAGGCTGAGAGTGGGTCGGCAGGGGACCTGTGATCGAGCCCTGTGCCCCTTGGATTTGGGCCATATGCAAAGATGAAAATGTCAGTGGAGACAGAACTCCACGTACGTAGCTCCTGGCCAAGCAGGGCATGCGTACTGCAGCCTGCGTCACACTTTGTGTGACTGAAGCTGTCAAGCAGTCAATGTGAGCCCAGGTAGATGGACTACAGGGAGGTCGGCCGGGAGTGTTTCCTCTGGCCCCAGCTTGACGTGTCCTTTCTCAGATAGACAGATGCCACCGTCCGGTCAAATGTCCCTCCCAGGGACACAGTGGGAACCATGGGGGACCTGCACCCCGTGGGCACTAGATGAGAGATGAGGTCAGCCAAGTTTCTCCTGCTTTGAATATAAACAGCATTTTGTGTTGTAAACACCTAAAACTGAACCCCAGGCTTGTGTGCTGCCTGGACGCCCAGTGAGACTGGAGCAGTCTCGAAGGGCCTGCCTGGAGCTGCTCTCCCAGCCCTGCCACTGTGGAGACAGCCACCACCTCAGCACGGGGATGGGCACAGAGCCTGCCTGTGCCGGGGAGGCCACCACAGTTCCCCGTCAGCTGCCAGTCACTCCCCGTGTGGGGACTCGGGGTGCCCCCTCCCAGAGTGCCCCTTCATCCAGCCAACTCTGTGTGCAGCCTGTGTGACCCACGGCGTCCTTCCCCCGAGGCTGTAAGGGTCGGTGCCCAGACTGTCGGAGCCAGGTGTTGAGTGTTTGGCAGCTCCTCAGTGCTGGGGTGGGGACCCCTGCCTCACCGAGGGAGTGAGGAGGACCTGGGCAGAATGAATTGAATGAAGCTCTTTCCTTGCGATGTCAGAAGCCGGGGGACTGGGTGAGAACAACCAGATTCCGTCCTAGGGTGGGTTTGTAACAAAGTCTGTGATGTGTTCAGACTCCAGCTGAGGAGAGTGCAGGTCCCTTGGCACAGGCCTTCCTCCCGGGCTCCGGACACTGCTCTTCTCCTGACCTGGTCACTCCAGGTTCTCCTGCTTTTTGCCTGTACCCTAAGCAGTGGTGTTTCTCGGGGCTTGTCCGTGGCTCCCTACCCTTCCCGCTCAGCCTGCCCCTTGGGGCTTCTGTTCGCTTACATAGTTTCAACTTCTTCAATTCTGAGAGTTCCCTTCCAGGGAGTACTCGCCGCCGTGTGGAGACGACCGCGCCGGAGGCGTTTGCATCACATTTCATCCTTGCACAGCGTGGTGGGGATTAGCCCCATTTCACACGGGTGGAAACTGAGGCTCAGAGAGGAGCAACTTGCCTAAAATCCTACAAGCAGGAAGAGGAAGCAGCAGGGTTTGAGCCCAGGTCAGAGGCTCCAGAGCCTGAGCGCTTGGCTCTGCCTTCCCGGACGACCCTCTGCACAAGCGCAGCCTGTGCGGGGAGGACCCCACCCGGCCCCCGGCCCCCGAACATACATCCAGCTGCCTCTGCGACATAGCCTCCAGGATCTCCTACGGGAGCCCAATTCCCACGTCCAAATCTAGGTGTTTCATTCCTCTCTAAAGACGGAACAGGTTCCCAACACTCTTGTGTTCCCACCAGCGACTCTTGTAATCTGTGGGTTTTTTTTGTTTGTTTTTTGCTAAAGTATTTTGAAGTATATCAGAGATATCATATCAATTCAGAATGTCATCATCACACTTTTCAATATTAACAGTAATTCTGTAATGTCAGCTAATGCTCCATTTGATCTAAATCTCACCTATTATCTCAAAAATACCTTTTTTTCCTTGTCTATTTTGCTCTGTCTTTCTGCACTGTGTTTTTGTGCCCCTGTGGCTATTTGAGTCTGTGACACAGGTGGCCCTACCCTAATCCATGCTGAGAATCTGCTGTAGGAAATAAAATAACCATTCATAGCAAAGGGATGAAACTTTAGGCCAGTGGTGCTCTACTGGGGACAGTTTTGTCTCCTGGGGACACTTGCAGTGTCTGCAGACATTTGTCACTGTCCTGGCTGGAGGGTGCTCCTAGCATTCAGTAAGGGAGGCCAAGAGATACTGCCAGACATCCTACAATGCACAGGACAAAGATTCATCCAGCACAGGACAAAGATTCATCCAGCCCAGGGGTGAACTGTGCTGAGGCTGAGAAACTGCCCCAGAAGGTCCGCAGGAAACAGAGGCCACACGCCCACATGGATTAGGAGTCTCTCTCCACTCGTGTGGTTTCTGTTATTTATTGAGCACCTACTAACTGCCAGTCAGTGTTCTAAACACTCTAAATACAACACCTTGTTTAATCCCAAAACCACTCTGAGAGCTGTGTGCATGTTGTTATCCCCCTTTATAGATGAGAAAACCCAGGCCAATTGTCCAGGGTCACCACACTCAGGACAAGAAATGACAACACAGGCCCACGAAGAGGCTCTCTGCACCTGAGCAGCAATGGTAAGAGTATGGTGAGGAGGAGGAGGAGGAGGAGGAGGAGGCAGAGATGCCAAGGTGCCCGCAGGAGGGGCAGCAGTCAGCTGCTCCTGACGGACGGGCTCTCACGGCAGAGTCAGGAGCTGACTCTGAGGGGGTGCGTGTGTGATCTTGTGTGGTGCTGTTTGCCACAGTTAAACAAAAAAACGTTAAAAACGCACTGTCTAAAGTTCCATCCAGAAGGCTTTGTTCAGGAAATGACGGCAATCCTGCAGAATCCAGTTGGTTCCTTCACAACAGTTAAAAAGAACGAGGTGCATCTAGGGGCCTTGGCATAGAAAAAAGGTCCGATGTGTGGTTGGAAGAAAAACTAAATGCAGAATAATCCCACTTCTCATACACAGCCGTCCTAGCTTTGCACGGTGCAGCCAGAGCATAATTCTGCCCACGCCAGCCAAAGCCACGCTGAGCGACCTCCGTGGTCACCTGGGACAGTCTGATGGTTCCGTGACCTTGGAAAACTCTTACTGTCACTTCCAATGTATAGGCGGCAAAAAGTAGTTATATTTTTCTCATATGTAATCTTTATTTAGTGAACTGTAAATTAAAACAATAGAAACATTGAGAAATAAAGTGTTTTATTTCTTTGTAAAAAATTATCAAGAGTAGTTTGAACAAGGCTTGCCTTCCCCCCACCACCACCACCGCCACCCCTCACAATGTCACTCATCATAGATTAAGCATATTTTCTATGCCTTGGAGAATTTCTACTCTTTTCTAGGTTTGGGTCAACTTTCAGCATCTCATCCTTTGCACTCTCAATGCCAGGAAAGGTGAGTGTTCCCTTAGCTAGAAGTGTTTGCCAGCCCATTTCCCATGGGAGGGCTTTGCTCACGACCCCACTATGCTCCCCACGTGGACACGCGAACTTCTCTGGCTTCATAGGGGCTGCCCAGCGGCAGTGCCTGTGTCCCTGCAGCCAGCTCTGTGTCCTCAAGCCCTGTTTTCATTCCATTTGAATTTCACTCCCACAGTTGTCACTCTGCAGCTCCTTGTGCACTCCTGTCCCTGACGGACAATTCCCTTTTGAGTATGCATTTTGTTAAAACGCCACCAGAGCTCATGCTTGGGAGACAAGGAGGCAGCACAACTGCGACTGTGTGCTTTGCTGTCTGGGCCTGTGCTTGGCCCAGTGCGGTCCTGGGGCGTGGTGTGCGTCTGTGACTCCCGGCTGAAGGGCTGGCAGCCAAGCTTGTCTTCCACGCAGTCATTCACAGATCATTCACAGATCACACACCAGGGTAACTGAGATGTGAACCATGCTGTTGGGACTGGTGTTACTGAACTAAGCTGAGGTAACTGAAATTTGTATGTGGGACAATTGTGCAAAGAGGAGACTGCTATGCAGGCAAAGGACTGCATAGTGCATGTGTATGCGCCTGTGCATTAGTGAGTGTGTGTGTGTGTGTGTGTGTGTGAGATGAGAAAGGGAGAAGCTGGAATTAATTTTTATTTCCTGGGCTGCAATTGCTACATTTTTGTTTGGTTTTGGTTTCTTTTTAACCATGTGCATTTCTATCTAATTACATTTTTTTTTTTTTTTTTGGCAACAGCATGAGTTAGCTCTACAGTCAGAAAAAAGCTTATAAACAAACATATAGATGATGAAAATTTTTTTCAAAGGGTTTTCATCAATTTTTGAAAGAAAAAAGAGATCAGGGTTAACTCTCATTTAGCTGGAAAATGCAAATGAGCATGATATTCCGGCTGTCACTCTGTATCTGTTCAGTGAGCAACAGAAGGGCTGTGTGTGGGTGTGCACACGTGTGTGTGTGTGTGTGTGTCCGAGAGGCTAAGTGCTGAGAGCGAGGTGCCCTTCAAGGGGGGCATGAGGCACAGTGGCCCCCAGGGCCCCCAGGGCCCCCCCTGCTCTCACCACAGCCCCCACCCCTCTATTGCCATTTACTTACTTTTTTAAAGTTAACTTCAGATTGTCTCATTTTTTGTGCTTAGCTGAGCAACGATACTCATGAAATCATGGTTTTGATGTGCTAGTTTTAGGGCCGTGGGGAGGCAGCAGCCCCCTGCCCACAGCAAGGGCCCGGCCATGCACCACAGCTCTGAGGCTCTGCCGGACAAAGACCTCTTATGAATGGAAATGCCCAGAAAATGGGGTATTGAGGTAGATTTTAGATTTTTGGATTTTTTTTTTTTTTTTTTACTGATTAACACAATTAACCCAGATAGGATTATTTTTATTTTCAGAAATGCTCTTAAAAATCTTTGTAAAATATGAGAATTTTTTTGAGAATATTTTTCCTGCCTTGGTGGTTATAGGGAAGGAAGCACAGTTTGCTCTTTGCTGACCCTGGACTTCGCAGTCCTGCGCGTCATCATTCTGAATGTTAGTTCTCATTACAAAATGCGAAGGACGTGTATGTAGGAGGTAGAAGACACTAGTTTGAATTTGTTATTTTCTTTTATGCTTAAAATATGTCTGGTGTTTGCAGCCAATACGATGGCCAGGTTTTGCTTTGCCGTCTTGTGAGTGTGGTCTAGACCAGCAACCTGGACATCACCTGGGGGCTCGTCGGAAATGTGGTGTCTCAGGTGTGCCCAGACCTGCTGGGGCAGAGTCTGCACTTCAACACCACGCCAGGCACTGCAGGTGCACAACAGTGTGAAAAGTGCTCCCTTAAAATGCTCTAGGAAAGGAGAATTAAAAAAAGAGAGGAGAGTGATAAAAACATGACAGTAAAATGTTGATAATTGCTGGGTGAAAGGTCGTGTGGGCTTTATTACACTGTTCTTGCTACCAATTGTATAATGGGTAGGAGTTAAAAATAACCCCCTAAGCTTTTCACAAGATGGCGCCGAAAGCGAAGAAGGAAGCTCCTGCCCCTCCCAAAGCCGAAGCCAAAGCAAAAGCTTTGAAGGCCAAGAAGGCAGTGCTAAAAGGCGTCCACAGCCACAAAAAAAAGAAGATCCGTACATCACCCACCTTCTGGCGGTCAAAGACACTGAGGCTCCGGAGGCAGCCCAAATATCCTCGGAAGAGCGCCCCCAGGAGAAACAAGCTTGATCACTATGCCATCATCAAGTTCCCCTTGACCACTGAGTCTGCCATGAAGAAGATAGAAGACAACAACACACTTGTGTTCATTGTGGATGTCAAAGCCAATAAGCACCAGATCAAACAGGCTGTGAAGAAGCTCTATGACATTGATGTGGCCAAAGTCAACACCCTGATCAGGCCTGATGGAGAGAAGAAGGCATACGTTTGACTGGCTCCCGATTACAATGCTTTGGACGTTGCCAACAAAATTGGGATCATCTAAACCAAGTCCAACAGTCCAGCTGGCCAATTCACCAATTCTAAATATATTATCTTTTCACCTTAAAAAAAAAATAACCCCCTAAAATCAACTTGTTTGGTTCTTACTGATGTATTACCAATACTAAGTTCCCCAATAGAAAATCAATTTCCCCTCTCCCCCTCTCCCATGTAGAACCACAGTCTATTCAGTTATGAATTATCTCTGGTTGATCCAAATGTTCTTGTACATTTTACCTGATACATGAGTGATTTGTTTAATACTCATTGAACTGGCTGAGGGAATAATGAAGAATTCAGCCCACCCAAAAAATTTAATACAAATGAGACCTAGTGTTTGTAAGTTGCAAATAATAATAACAATAATGCAAGAATGCTATCCTCTTATTTCTTTATTTAGCAAACATTTCTATTGTGCTTACTCTGTGCAAGCTGCTTTCTAAGCTTTTATGAACATCAGTCCTTTTGACTGACCCTCACATAACCCCGCGAGGCAGGCCAGCTTAGGATGCGTGGGTCTGAGGTTGGCGTGGTGCTCCTGGGCTTGCTTCCAGACGTCCTCTGCTGGTCGCGGCACAGGGACCTGGAGCCAGGGAGCCTGCAGGCCGCGGGCCCTTCCTAGCCCGGCAGGATGACTGCTCAGCAGACAGAAACGAGCAAGCCCCGCTGCTAGCTGACTTGGAACGCCCAGTTAAATCCTCTAAATGCACAGCTCAGGGACAGTTAGAGTCAATTGATGGAATTAAGGAAAGCTTACAATTTAGTTATCGCTCTCTCACCAAGAAAGAGGAAGGAAGGCAAGATGAGCCCGGAGCCGAGCAGGGGAGCTCACGTTTCTTGTCTGTCTGCCAGAAAGTCAGGCCCAGAAGAAACAGTGTTATGCAAAATAACCATTTTCATGAAACTTAGAGACTATGACTTATAGAACGCACACACTATCTTTTTCCAAACTTATGGATTGTTTAGAAAACAATCAACCAGGGGCACCGTGTTTAAGTCAGGAAACCAAAACAAGGTTTCGAGGTTGTGGAGACCCCAGCTGTGTTTTCGATCCTGTAGAAGTGGGAGAGGACTCCTCGGCTGGTGGGTGCCAGGGTGGGGGGCATGGTACACGTGGCAGACAGTTCCACACAACACTGGCCTCTCAGGGTTCTCGCCCGTCCACATTGCTCCTCCTAGCAATTCATGCTACAGAAACACTCCCTGAGTGTAACATCTGTGAAAGAATGACCTCAGCATTTTTGTAAACATGAGGAGTGATTATTGGAAAAAAAAATTGGAAATAAATGACCCTCAGTAGCAGATAGGTTAAAAAAATAAAACTATTCAGACAAGGAATATGATGCATCCTCTAAAAAGCAAAAGAACCGAGTGGATCCCATGTGCTGATGTAGAAAGAGAGCCACAATGTAAGAAAAGATACATTGTATGGGGAATGTGATTCTGTTTTTGTTTAAAAAGCGATAAGACAGGAGAATGAATAAATAGAGAAAAGCAGGAAGGTGTATGCACCAGACTTTGCACAAGGCCGCCCTGGGATGTGAGTCAGCCGGGCACGCTTACAGGCGCGGGGAGGACTGCGCTTCCCAAATTTTCAACTCTGTGACTTCTGAGAAGTCTTGTGAGCCACCCTTTCTCCACCTGTAAAAAAATGGATGGTGTTTGCCTCTGGGAGAGAAATCAATCTCTACAAGGGATATTCAAGTCTAAAGAAAAAAAATCAAAGAAGTGAAAAAGGAAAAGCCTGGTGTTTAGAGCGATCTTAACCACTTAGGATTATAATTTATAATGAAGTCGCAAATAATGGTGAAAATGGAAGCATTCCTGTGAAGTATTTTAATTCATCTGCCTTATTTAGTGCGACCTTTCTTTATTCTTATTTTAATGACTGAAATAATTAATGCAGGTGAATTTTCTTTCCTTTTTCCTTCCTTCCTTCCTTCCAACTTTCCTCTCTTCCTTTCCTCACTTCCTCTTCTCTCCCTCCCTCCCTTTCTTCCTCCTTCTTTCTTTCTCTCTTTCTTTCTTCTTTCTTTCTTTCCTTCCTTCCCTCCCTCCCCTCTCTCTTTCTCTCTCTCTCTCTTTCCTTCTTTCTCGATAAAGCCTTCTATACGTGGTTTCATCTATTAAGAAATGTCCATGCAGGAGGAAATGGAAATGAAGTGAACACTGAAGAGTCAACCTCCTGTGACTGTGCCCGGACTGTGGCAGCTGAGATGGGCCAGCGTGACTGGGAGGCAGCAGAAGCTGGCTCACCCTGCTCTGAATCTGCCCTCACAGTGGTCTAGATGTGGATGTGTCATGTCAGAGGGACAGATGGCAAAGTGTCCTCATGGCCTAGGAGGGCTGACCACTGGCTGGCACGTTGGGCTGCTGGAATGAGACTAGAGCTCCCAAGTCACATCACGCTGGGCTGGGGCACCAGGAGCAGCCAGAGCTCAGGACCGCAGGCGTCTCCTGAGACAGCTCCTTCTCCGTCTCTGCTGCTACTCCAGGGCAGACTCTTCCACGCCTCCCACTAAGGAACTCTCTTCTGGCCACAGCTCTCTGGACCATCTGAAAGAAAGCCCCTCCTTTTGTTTGCGGGTGGGCTCAGGGTGCTACCATGGGGGCTGTGGTGCCAAACCATTCTCCCCTTGGAGGCTTGTGCAGCTTCAAGGGGGACAGCCAGCGTCCAGGAGCTGTGGCCTCTGAGCTCGACACTCACTTGAGAGGAGGGCAGATGCTGAAATCTAGGGATATTGTCACCATTTTGTTTACATGGAAATATAGTGAAGCAGAACTCAATAAGAAAAAAGTGAAAACACAAATAAAAATCCTTTCTGTAGAATTTTAAGGAGTTGTATAAAGCACCTAGGTAGGCAGTTTAGAAAAACAAAGGCACCCAAGAGTGTTTTTCACATGCTGAAAACAGAGAAGTAGAAGTAGCATTTCCTACAAAACACATTTCTTAGGACACTAGGTGATGATTCCAGAAGAAATAAACCTGAATGTAAGCTTGTCATCTCTAGGTTGGGATTTGGATATTGCCGTCCTTAGAAAATTATACTACAATCACATGGATCAAATTCTAAAACCAGCAATTTCAAATTGTGCATTCCAAATTGATATATTCTACACAAATAAAAGGATCTGATTTTGGGCTTTGGAATCAGCCGTGAGCCTTCTGTTTGCCGCACAATGCCATCTGACTTCCTAAAAGGCGGCTGCGCCTTTTTTTTTTTTATCTTGCTGCACCTGCTTAGCTTCAGAAATGTCAGCAGCACGTCTCAGACAGTTCTGTCTGATGCTGGAGCCGGGATCCACTGACAACACGGTGCGCCAGGGCAAAGCAAGGTGAGGAGGACAGGAGGGCAGGGCGGCAGTGGGGACAGTTCCGGGGCAGAGGGCACGAGGATGGTGCAGCACCCCAGGGCCTCCGGACCTTCTCCGAGGACACATCCCCGGGAACCAAAGGGTTAGGGATGTTGTGAGCTGGCCTTGGGGGAGCTTTAAGTATGGCAATGGCTCCAGATTGTAAGAGGCCCAGAATTCCTCCTATTTACGCCAAATGTTCCCCAGGTGGAATTAACATGTAAAGTCAGCAGCACAGAGGGGCAAATATATTATTCACACATGTTGAAACAACAAAGTGGAAATACCAGTCAGATCTTCCGTCTGTGTGATCTTGGGAGCACTGCTTACGTTTGATGACCCTCAGTTTCCCCATCTGTACAACGGGCTACTCACAGTACCTCCTGCACAGCGTCATGGTGAGGGTCCAAGGGTGACACTCACCAAGTGCCAGGAACTGTGCCAGGGTCACGTTAGACACTGTCGCGATCACTACTCCCACCGTTACTATTGCAGTCATCTTTCCTTAGGAGATTGCACGATTTTAGAGACAACAGCGACAGCATACATATCGTGCCAAAGGCCAAGGCCCCCAAAACTGACATCATTACCACTTACCTAAGGAAAACAACAAAACTTTCTCTCGAGGGCACTAAGGTGCTCACAGCCTACAAAAACAATAAATGTACTGTGGTTTTACTTTTTCTTTTTCATAAATAAAAATACAAAGGGGTCAATCACTTACTTCAAAAGGAAACAAGAAAAGGAAGCTGTGTGCACTGAACAGAAGGAATAGCAGTCCTGCGGCTCCAGGCTGGGATGCGAACAGGTAGACAGGAGGAGGGGGAAGGGAACAACCCGGGGGGCTGGGGGACTGCAGGTGGGGTGGCACAGGTTGTACCCCGAGGGGCCCCGGCACGCAGCCCGCCTCTCATGAGGGTGGGTGCCCAGCAGACTTCCCCGACCCCGGCCAGCTGACAGTCGCTCTTTATTGAAAATGCCTGATTGCATTTTTAAAGTGCAAACCTATCCTGGAAATGTAGGTCTATTTGCTTCCTAAGGAGGCTTGGAAGATTTTGCTCAATGACCTAGTTGAATTATTTTCTCAGGGACCTCCGAGACATCAGTCAACCGACCTGGTTCCCCGCTGTGCGGCTCCTGCCCACCTCTGCGCCCAGGGGCACCGCTGGAGACTGCTGGCCTCGCCTGACCGCTGCACGGTGCTCTTCCCTTCTCTTCCTCTGACACCATCAGGAGTCGTCTGCTCCATAGGTGTTGGTTCCAAACCGCCCCATATTGCTGGTGTTTTATACTGTTTATACACACAACAGTCCTCCTCTTACAGGTGGAAACCTCGTCTACACCCTTCGAGTCTCCCCCCTCCTTCCTTTGCCCGTTGGCTACAGTACTCTACCTGAGCGATGTGTTGATGCAAGGAGAAGAACTAAATTAGGACTCAAGAATGAATTAGATTTTTTAAGATTGAGAATATACGTTCCAGGGAATTTTCTAGATAAGATCGGGGACCTGGTAAGAAACCAGGGAGGGCCAGGCCAGGCCCAGAGGTGATGGCTAAGGGAGAGGCCGAGCTGCAGGTGAGAGGGTGTGGGGTGCTTTCTGCAGAGTCTAAAACTGTGTCTTGGGCAAGGCCTCCACTGGAGCTGACCTCAAACTTAGCCAGAATTTTCCTTTAGTCTTTTGTCTTCATGAAAGTCTATTTACAAAATATTTTTAACAACAGTGTCTTGTATATGGAGGTGGGCAATAAACATTTGTTAAATCTGAATGAATGAATGAGCTTGCCTGAAAATACTGTAAAAATAAATAGTTATAATCCCAGCACTTTGGGAGGCTGAAGCGGGAGGAACACTTGAGGCCAGGAGTTCAAGACTAGCCAGGGCAATGCAGGGAGACCCAGTCTCCACACACACACACACACAAAATCATTAGCCAGGCACGGTGATGTGTGCCTGTGGTCCCCGTTACTCAGGAGGCTGAGACGGGAGGGTTGCTTGAGCCTAGCAGTTGGAGGCTGCAGTGAGCTATCCATGTGGGACGAGACTTGCATTTTAGCAATCCCAGCAGGTTTTCAAGACAGTTGCTGTGGTGGGAAATGACACCTCATGGTGTCCCTGTCCCTCTCTGTGGTGGGGACCAGGCGTGTTGAGCAAGTGGCAGTCTGTGGACTCTACCCACAGGGCCCAGACACAGATGAGCAGATGCTGTGCTGGCGGGCACCCTCCTTCACCTGGGAGCCACGTGGCACCCTGAGCAATGGGGAAAAGAGGAGGCCACCAGAATTGTGATGCTAGCAGACTACAGGCTGTTCGTGATTCTACTGGTATTGTCAGAAATCGCTTGGTTTTGAAATAAGGTTCCTGCAAGCCTTATCTGCACCTCTTTCCAGCGATGCCAAATACTTAAAACAGTGCTTGTGATTGATTCCACAGTCGGGGCTACTCCTGCCTCCTGCCACCAGCCTCTGTTTCCAGAAATATTGCTGATTTTTATGGTTACGTCTTTCTGCGTATTTTGAATACTGAAAGAATGTCTTTAATTTCAAAAGAATCTTGCACCTCTGAGGTAAAGAACAGACCAATGGCTTCCATTTTGGAACAAAATGCGAACAAAGTATAATCACTCCCTTTTCTGCTATACTCATGATAGAGATACATGGGAAATAATATTTTAAAAGATTATCCCAGCATGTAAATCTTTACCACAGAAGAAAGTTTTCTGGACCCGGAATTGGCCATTGAAATCTGTCGTGTGTGAGTTCCTTACGGACGGGGTCTTATTTGACTCTAAAAATCCTTCCTGTGTAAGAAGCCCTGGATAAGCATCTGCCAGATGAGGCCTGTTGAACAGGGCCCGCACTCAGTGGTCCCTGGCGACTGTTGTATAAACCGGCTCCTGGGGGACGAGGCTCTGCAGAGATGCCGTTCCTCCCCGAGGGGACCACACTGCTCTTTCGGTACAAGGAGCCACCAGCCCAAACAGAATGGGCTGCGTCTCCCCGCTGAGCACCCCCCAGCACCCTCTTCTTTGGGATGCACACCTGTGTCGGCGGGCACCTGCCATGGTGAGCTCAGCCCAAGCACCCCTGAGGTGGCTGGGTGGCCCCAGCAGAGTAAGTAGATCACCCACGGCTTAGACCCCAGTGTTGTTTTTGAGGCCAGCAGGACTTGGTACTAGGAGTCACTTAGAATGTTAGATAATGTCATTGGTTCTCAAAGTGTGGTCCCAGACCGGCAGCAGTGGCTTCTAAGAGATGCAAATTCTCAGGGCCCGCCCAGACCTCCTGAATCAGAGGTTCTGGAGGCACAGCCTGGCAATCCGGGTGTTAACAAGCCCTCCGGGTAATTCTGGTGCATGCTCACGTCGGAGCACCGCTAGTCTACCTCACTCCTCTCCTCCTAGGGGAAAGGTTTGTGTTTTGCCTTGTGTGTTAGGTTTAAGTGATCATGCTTTGGAGCAGGACTCCTGTTGGAACCGAGGACACTGTCTCGGGCCCTCCCTTGGACAGCAGGCTTCAGCGGGAAGCCTGCTTTTGGTCTCCTGAAGGAGAAAGTCTACCCTACCTCATCTCCCAGCACACGGCCTTTCCTGTGTTCCTGCACGGTTAACATTCAAGACGAAAATAGTTTTGGTTTTTCCCAATCTTTCTATGCTAGACATAGGGGAGGACTCAAACAATATCTTTAGTATCAAGATGCCACAGGAAGCCAAGATCCATCAAGAACCCTTTCATTGCGTACATTTGGCAGCTAAACTGTCTCACAGTGCCAAATGTTCACAAGAAGAAGATAAATTTAGTCATTCAAGGCCAAATTCAGGAATAGGACTCCTCCTAGTTGATCCGATAATGTCTCCAGGCTTGCCATAAGATGTGGTTGCTATGGTGATGGTGAGAGATAGAATTTGGAGAAAGACTACAAAATGTTGCAAGTAAAGGATTCTTAGGACTTAAAAATCCTTGGTCAGAATACAGGCAGGTAACTTCCACTGCCAGCTTCACATAACATAACTGTCATCACAACATGGATCAAAATTTCCTAATTTTTAAGCCAAAGCAGTATCCTATTTTATTACATTAGCCCAGGACCCCAAAAGACCAAAGCTACAGCAACAAGAATCTTTGTTCCAACACCATCTTCTCTACAAGCTAACTGTGATGCATGATTTTACTGCCTGCAATTGTATTTAGGAAACCCTGATTTAATTGATGGGATTTACTAATTGCTTTTGCAGACATGGCAGGTCAGGTCTGCTCTTGGTTTCACACATTGCAATGGAGAGTACGATCGCAGTGATTCAAAAGGATTTTCACTCAATAAGCATGAAATTACATTTAATTACAAATTTAATGTAAATGAATGTAATCAGGTAATTAGAATGTGTAATGGCATGATATTTACAACATGTAGCAATGCACTTATAATGTTGTATAAAATTATGTTAAAAATTCTTATTGAACTTTGTAAAAAAAAGGCACTGTTCAGCGAAAGCAGATGATTTTAAAGTTCAACATCTTGATCACTTCAACATTTCATTTATGAAATGTTGTGTTTAGCCAATACTTTTAACAATTTGCTAAATATGTTTTGTAAAAATCAAACAATTTCATAGTTAGTGGAGTGCTGAAAAAGCCCTAGGATCTATTCTCTTGGCTGCATATAGCTCAAACAGCTGAAACCATTTTAAAAAGATGCTTCATTATAAATCATTGAAAATAGGAATTCAGAACAGAAATGCTGACACAATCCTTTATTCCAAATGAGGGCCTTAAGTGCCGCCAGATTCCTGAATGTGACCAAATGACAACATTCGACGTGTCGTCTTGGGCAGAAACGGTGCAGGCAGTTCTCCGGGAGGAGGGCCTGTTTGTACAGTTGCAATCCAGTTGCTTCTGAGTAAAATAACCCAACAGCAGATGCATCTGTCTTCTTAAACGTACCTGTGTAAACAACTTGATGCTGTGTGTGGTTCTCAAAGGGTACTTTGAAGAGCTCCCAGGCCTCAGAATTGCTGCAGGGCTGTCTCAGGTGCCTGGGGGGAACCAGTGGGTAGGCAGCGTCTGCAGCCCCCGCCTCCCTCAGCCAGAGCACCTTCGCCCTTCTCTTCCGTGTACTGAGATTCCCGTAGGATTTCATTTGAAGAAAGTGTGCTGATGCTGGAAAAGTTTGAAAGTAGTTGTCATCAGATTATAGCAGGACTCTGGCTAAAATTGGGCTGAAGAGAGCAGGAACAAGGGCTCCTGTGGAGAGGATGCAGACCTAGCCTGTCCCCAAAGTTAGGGAGGCACAGATCAAACCCAGAGAGGTTAGTTAGTGCAGCCAGGAACAAGCAGGTATTGCAGGTGTATCTCCTAGTGCAAGCACAGAAATCCTTCCTCCGTACATGGCACAGTCGGCTTTCATAAAGTTCCAGATCTTCCCTGTCCCTGTGCCTTCTTTTCTAACACTGATGTGCTTGGGAAGGTGCCTGCTGTGGGCTAGCTCCCTTTTCTCCGTCCTCTTCCTTCTCACCTTTACCTGTCTATCATGTATCAACCAATCGTCCATGTATACACCAATCTGTCTACCTATTTCTCCACCCATCTTTCTACCTACCTGTCTCTCTATATCTTTGAATTAGAATTCAGAGAAGATTGCATAGGTCAGGTAATAAAAATGAAACCAGATCTTTTTACTGATAATCACTAAGGCTGTTTCTAAATGACTGGATTCTTCTCCTTCTGGGCAGTTGATCGAATTTTATTTTCCTTCCTTCTTAAAGTCAGGGCTGGTTATGTGACTTGTTGTGGCCACTACATGTGAGTAGAAGTGATGTGTGTTACTTCCAGATACAAGCGTTTAATGCCTGTGCTTGATACCACCCTTCTTTTTGAGGACGTGGTGATTATGCCCGAGTGTTGGGAGACCTGCTCTGCCCAGCTCTCTGAGCCCCTACAGTGAGCAGGGCCAGCCTCTGCCAAGCCTCACAACCCCCCAGCAGCTGCCTTGAACCTGGAATTCTCACGTGTGAAGCTGCTGAGCTGTTTGTTATGTAGCACAACCCAGCACGCCCTGACTAATGCAAAAAGTTCCTCTGACTGGGCTGTTGATTCGAAAATGGGGATTGCATTTTCTAACTAATGTATAATGTGAACATTTTCTACAAACTCAGTAAGTGAAACTCTGTAGCTTCAACGTACATTTTTTAATAGAAAGCATATTCAGTGCAACTGTTTATAAGACAAGGAAATCAAGGGCATCCGAATGGGGGCAGAAGAGGTCAAACTATCGCTCTTTGCTGATGATATGATCTTATATCTAGAAAACCCCAAAGATTCTACCATGAGACTACTGGAATTGATAAACAAATTCATCAAAGTCTCAGGTTACAAAATCAATGTAGAGAAATCAGTAGCATTCATATACACCAACAACAGTCAAACTGAGAACCAAATCAAAGACTCAATATCCTTCACAATAGCAACAAAGAAAATAAAATACCTAGGAATATATTTAACTAAGGAGGTAAAAGACCTCTACAGGGAGAACTACAAAACACTGAGGAAGGAAATAGCACAGGACGTAAACAGGTGGAAAACTATATCATGCTCATGGGTTGGCAGAATTAACATTGTTAAAATGTCTCTACTACCCAAAGTGATCTACAGATTCAGTGTTATCCCTATTAAAATACCAACATCATTTTTTGCAGCTCTAAAAAAAAAATAATTCAATGCTTCATATGGAACCAGACAAGATCCCATATAGAAAAAGCAATCTTAAGCAAAAAGAACAAATTGGGAGGCATCAGTTTACCAGACTTCAAGCTATAGTACAAGGCTATAGTAACTAAAACAGCATGGTACTGGCACAAGAACAGAGACATAGACCAATAGAACAGAACTGAGAACCCAGATATAAAACCATCCTCATATAGCCATCTGATCTTTGACAAAGCAGAAAAATAAACACTGGGAAAAAAAATTCTTATTCAATAAATGGTTCTGGGAAAACTGGATAGCCACATGTAGAAGAATGAAACAACATCCTCACCTTTCACCTCTCACAAAAATCAACTCAGGGTGGATAACAGACTTAAACCTAAGGCATGAAACTATAAGAATTCTAGAAGAAAACATTGGAAATACTCTTCTAAACATAGGCCTAGGCAAAGAATTTATGAAGAAGACCCCAAAGGCAAAATCACAGCAACAGTAAAAATAAATAAATGGGACCTGATCAAATTAAAAATCTTCTGCACAGTCAAGGAAACTATCATGAGAGCAAACAGACGACTTACAGAATGGGAGAAAAGATTCGCATGTTACACATCTGATAAAGGGCTGATAACTAGAATCTATATAGAACTCAGGAAAACCAGCAAGAAAAAAATGAAACAACCCTATCAAAAAGTGGGCAAAGGACATGAATAGAAATGTTTCAAAAGAAGATAGACCAATAGGCCAAGAAACATATGAAAAAATGCTCAACATCTGTAATTATCAGGGAAATGCAAATCAAAACCACAATGAGATACCAGTTATCTCCAGTGAGAATGGCCTTTATCAAAAAGTCCCAAAACAGTGAAGTTGGAGTGGATGTGGAGAGATAGGAACACTCATACACTGCTGGTGGGACTGCAAACTAGTACAACCTCTGTGGAAAGTAATATGGAGATACCTCAAAGAGATAAAAGTAGGACTACCATTTGATCCAGCAACCCCATTACTGGGCATCTACCCAAAAGAACAAAAGACATTCTATAAAAAAGACATCTGCACTAGAATGTTTACAGAAGCACAATTCACAATTGCAAAGATGTGGAAACAACCCCAGTGCCCATCAATACATGAGTGGATTAATAAAACGCATACCATGGAGTTCTACTCAGCCACAAAAAACAATGGTGATCTAGCACCTCTTGTATTAACCTGGATAGAACTGGAACCCATTCTAAGTGAAGTAACACAAGAATAGAAAAACAAGCACCACATGTACTCACCATCAAATTGGTATTAACTGATCGATACTTAAATGCACATATAGTAATAACATTCATCGGGTGTCGGGCAGGTGGGAGGGAGGAGGAGGGGATGGGTATATACACACCTGATGGGTGCAGTGCACAGCGTCTGGGGGATGGAAATGCTTGAAGCTCTGACCCAGGTGGGGCAAAGGCAATATATGTAACTTAAACATTTGTACCCCCGTAATATGCTGAAATAAAAAAAATAAAATCACACTATAAAAATTAAAATGTCATCTTAAAGATGTGTGAGGTGATACATAGGTTTTTTCAAAAGTTTTAGAGGAAAAAAATAAAAAACAAAAGTCTTAGGGGCACATAAACAAAAAAGTTTAAAGAACCAGGAGACCCCTGGTCTAGAGAAGCAAGAACCAGGAACACAGGCTAAAAGCTGCTACGGTTGAATTAACTGTGCCCCCAATTTCCTGTGCTGAAGTCCTAACCCCTGTGCCTTCAAATGTGACTTTATTTGGAACAGGGTCTTTGCAGACATCATTAGCTAAGATGAGGTCATACCGGAGGAGGGGGCTCCTAATTCAACATGACTGTGTCCCTGTAAGAATGCCATGTGCCAGGCCACACACAGGGAGAATGCCGTGCAAAGACGAGGCAGAGATCATGCCAAGGATCTTCTCCACGCCAAGGAATGCCAAGGATTGCCGGCCACCACCAAGAGCTGGGAGAGAGGCCTCAGAAGGAGCCAACCCTGCCGGCACGTGATGTAGGACTTCCAACCTCCCAAACTGTGAGAGAATACATTTCTCTCGGTTAAGCCACTCAGTGTGTGGTGCTTCCTTATGGAAGCCTCAGCATATGGAGGGTAAAGGAACCGGCCAAGAAGAGGTGAAATATCTGGATGCAGGTCAGACAGCACCGACCAGGAGGGCACTACAGTCTGAGGAAGCTGCTGTCTGTCTGAGGAAGCTGCTGTCTGTCCGAGGAAGCTGCTGTCTGTCCGAGGAAGCTGCTGTCTGTCCGAGGAAGCTGCTGTCTCTCTGAGGAAACTACTGTCTGAGGAAGCTGCTGTCTGTCTGAGGACATTGCTGTCTGTCTGAGGAAACTGCTCCCTGTCCGAGGAAGCTGCTGTCTGTCCGAGGAAGCTGCTGTCTGAGGAAACTGCTGTCTGTCTGAGGGCACTGCTGTCTGTCTGAGGCAGCACCTCCTCGGGATGTCCTCTCAGAGAGTGACCCCACAGGGGGACCCTAAAGAGAGCAGGGTTAGGATGGCTGGGCATGGGGAGTCCACCCGCCCTCCACAGAGAGTTTCATCTTCCCTGGCTCTCCATGGACAGATCTGGGACTCCACAGGGGTGGGCTCTGGTGTCTCCTGCTTCAACGTCTGGTTCCAAACCTATGGCCCAGCTGCTCAGACAAGCCCTTCATGTGTCCTCAGGAGGTTGCCCCACGTTTGACCTGGATCACTGTTTCTTTGTGATTAACATTTCTGTGTCTACATTTCATTTCTATAAAGAGAGAGAGAGAAAGCTGACTGTATCAATTAAATATTCTCTCAGTTGAGGAAGGTGCCAGTTGCCCAAACATGCTTGGGTTGTATCTGGTGTATCGTCTGCCAGGGCACGCAAACCTTTTTGTGTTTAGGAAGCATGCCCCTGGCTCCAGGGAGCCTCTGTTTGTTAGAAAGCATTTTGAAGCTCTCTCTTCACTTCCCCTTTCCTTATGTCCAGGAGTGAGCAGAACCTTTGAGGTTCTGAAACACTGACGTTTGGAACGTCTAGGCCCATGGAGAGCCAGAGGCAGCCATATACCCAGGTGGTGCCAGATCACCCTCATGTGCTCAGAGCTGTTGTCGTTCTTCCGCTTCTTTAGCCTAACAAGGGTCTCATCCCAGCACCCGGCCCCTGAGCAGTGAAGTCTGTTCCTAACATTACTGCCAGTATGGGATCAGGATTAACTTGAGTCCCACATCCCCGTTTCAACCAAAATGGTACCACATGGTCTTTCCACAGAAGCAGTGGGGAATCTCTGTTAAAACTGAGCATCCTGTTGAGGAATGGACAGAGTGATGGGGCCGTCTGGCTCCACCTGCCTTGACAGATGGGGCCCCAGGCCGGGCAGTGTCTCCCAGGAGGAGGAGCTTCTCGGGTTCTTGGGCTTCCCAGAGGCCTTTTGTGCGGTGGCTGTGCATCCCCTGGGCAGGCTGAGCTCTGTGAGCAGACAGCTTTGTTCCTGCTGCCTTTCTTTTGCTGCAGGGCTGTGCCCTATGCCCAGGTCTAGTTTCAGCAGGTGCCAGGGACTCAGGGGGCAGGACAGAAAGTTGTATTCATTCTTAAATTGCTGCTGTCTCACAACACTGCTCATCAAAGTGTCGCCATGCCTCTTCCAGGGTCAATCGGTGCGTAAGTCTCCTGTCGGGCACAATGATTTATTCATTTCCTCTCAAAGATGAGTATCATATGGGACTCATTATATGATGGATTTCAGCTTGTCTGAATGATTGCACTGCCCATGTGGGACCCGACAGAGCCCCTGGCCCTGGGAACTGGACACCCAACACCACCAGCTCCGTGGGAACCCTGTCCCTGGGCGAGCCCACCTGTGAGGCTCACAGGCACCTTAGCATGGACTCAGGCCCTGGCCCCGCCAGGCACCTGTGGCACGGATATCTGGCCTCAGGTAGAACCTCCCGTCCAGTGTCTAACTGTAGCTGCAAATGGAGACTAGACTGAGGTGGGGGGACAAAATCTTCATGAGGCTTCTGGAAGCTGAGTGGCCCCCTGAGACCGTGCATCGGAGCTGTTCAGGATGTGCTTTCGCTCAGCCGGGTCTCAGCGTTTTGCTGATGTCCTGAGGATGAAAGGAGACGTGCCCTTTGCACCCAGAGGGCAAGCCCTGGAGAGAACGCAGCTGTGTTAAAATGCTTTGGGTCATCTCTCTGAGGGACGGACAAAGACCAGGAAATTGTAACTCGAGGGTTTTTAAATTATTAGTAAATAAGACATGAAACATTTATTAAAAAGAAAAAAAAAAACCTCAAATCCAAAGACAGTTTTCCGGCCCAGTGGGTATTTTGGGAGAACAGCATGACCGACCCAGACATTGGTGATGACCCTGGCTACTAGGAGCTCTACTTGGGATGCTGCATGTGAAGACACTCTTGCTCCAGTGGCAGATGCATCCCACAGAGCCCCAGGCAGAGTGAAGACACGCTCCTGCTGTTTGAGGAGGGACACGACCTTGTGATCAGATGGGCTTGCCTCCAACACCTCAGCTGCTTCCGCACCCGATGGGAGTGACAACCCCACCTTGCAGAGTGCATCACATGATGGCAAAGACCAGCAGGCCTGGCGGGGCCCCAGCGGGGCAGGCTCTCAACCAACAGTGCTGTCATTAGCGCTGCTGTTGTCGCTATGGACAGAAGCCTGATGATGTCTGTGTGGTAGGCATTGCTTATTATTCCTTCAGGAAAAAACACCTCTCGCCCGTTCCTAAGAAAAGTCCTTTCTGCATGGTCAGGTCAATGCAATAATCTCTCCTGACAAGCAGCTTTCAAAAACCATTAGGCCCACAGAAATTCTAATTGGCCCACAAAATGTGCAGGAATCTTATTTACACCTATTTGTGTATTCTTCCAATATTAATAAACTAAGAGCTAATAAGCATGTCTTGCAATAAATGTATTGACTCGAAGCACAGATCAATATGAATATCAAATAAACACAAAGTGTAGAGTCAGTGTGTACTGGATTTAAATACTTGTGCAGATTTCTTCTGAGTCTAGATGTCTTTGCTGGTTTGCTGTTAAGCTTCCAGTGGTTGGTTGGTTTGCTTGTCTATCATACGTGGTTTCATATTTGGTTTCATTTCTATGTTCTAATTTACTTTTAAGGCTTATTCTCTTATCAAAAAAATTGATGTCCTCAAGAGTTACATAAAGTCACAAATTGGCAAATGTGATGTCTGAACATGATACTATGACTCAGGACAAGCTGCTACTGGAAGGGCATCGATGATTACAGAGTCCTCGGGTGCCAGGCTGCCCGGTTCCCTGACATCGGGAGGAGGAGCTGGAGGAGTGTGCCGCAGGATCACATCCACTGGAGCAGGAGAGCCGTCAGCTCAGCCAGTCCCAGAACCACACTGGGTGGGCTGGGGGAGCCACAGGAAGCCCCCCAGCTTGGTGATGCCACTGCACAAGAACGCTGGGGGCCTGGGGCTGCCCACATGTGTCTGAGGGCCACCTGTCTGCGTCCAGCCCTCTCGCTTTCCTCGCTGCTCCCTTGCGGCTCTCATGCCAGGTGGGGTAGTGCTCTGCCCTGGTTTTCCTCAGGGCGGTAAGAGGCATCCGAAACCGCCTTCCTCAGTGACAGGGCTGGGCCCCCGGAAACCAGGCTGAATTGTTTCCCTACTTGACAGAGTGTACATTTGTGCCTCTGTCTTATTCCAATAAAAACCATTTACGTTATGAATTTGTGATGGCTTACATAAATACAAGACAGAAAAAGGAGGAAGCAGTCCAAAAAGATGAGGAAAAAATTACAAACCTGAGGAGTCCAGGACTCAAATGAGCATGCAAACCTGTGTGGTAAGACTGGTGCCCTTGCTAGGAGCTGGCCACAGTTCAGTTCCATGCTTTCTAGCAACTACTGCAGAGAGACAGGTACAATCAGATAAGCTGTGAAACATCACTAAAATCAAAGTAAACCATATGCCTGGGAGAAAGCACCTGGTTTTAATGCTAAATCCAGAAATATTTCTCCCGAAAGTTCTTATAAAGGAGATGCAACGTACTGTAATGAGCAAATGTCTTTGACAACATCTTTACCTCAAATACAGGAACAAGTTTCATGGGGCTGTGTCATATGCATCACCCCCCAGAGGAAAACAGCTAGCGGAAACAGCAACACTTTGGAGGAGCTGGCAGGACACAGTTCAGGCCAGAGTGACTCAAGGCAATGTGGACAAGCTTTCTCCAGGGACAGGTGGCTCCTAACCCAACAGGGCCGACCCGGAGTGAGTCTGCTGCACTGGGACGCAGGTGTCTCTCATGCCGGGGCAGCTGCTGGCTGGGGTGGGCTGACCCTGGTGAGGGCTGGTGAGAACCTGGACTTGACTTTACCCCCTTGGGGAGGGCCAAGGAGGACCCACAGTGGGACCAAGAGTCTCTTTCACATAGTTTGGGGTCTGCTCCAGGACTCAGCAGAAGAGCCATCAAATTTCTAAAGATGGGTTTGGCCCGGGAAGATCTCAAAGCCAGCGTAACTGGGCAGTCATGTTGGCCATGAACACACAGGGGAAGGCGGCGTGGGAGAGAGGGGTGTCCTTGTGTCCTCCAGGCCAAATGCACCGGGAAAGAGCGTCTAGGTTCCTATGCAAGCAACGGCATGCAGGGAGGGAGGGTTGCCAAAAGTACAGGGTGGTCTTCCAGGGTGGCCACGGCCACTGGGATGTTTACAAGATTGTAGGGCCTGTTATTCAGGCAGATCCCAGCTCTGGGCAGTGAAACAACGCCGTGGCCATGGACGCCTGGCAACAGCTCATCTTCCTTTCCCCGGGCCTGTACTAAACCTGCTTAAAACTGACACAAAGTCAACAGAATATAAACTAAATAGGGGCAACTGGTAGTCCAAAAACTTTCCTCTTTTTAAAATTTGCTCTGGAAGCTTCTTCATTCATTGTTTGTTGACCTGAGCTCTAGAGTAGTGCTAATGGTCAGATGCCAGCCAGCTTCAGTGACAGCCAGAGTGGGTCCTACAACAGTTGTTACACATTTCTTATCTTTAAAAAAAATCAGTTATACATTTCTGGCGCCAGTCAGCGGTATCCCCACGGTTGATCTGGTGTCCCCACACCCCTGGTCTAGTGACAGCCCACCAAGTTCCAGTTAGCACTGATGTCCCAGCCCTGAACCTCCTACCAGGTCTGCATGCCAACCTCAGGCCTTTCGACATGGACCAGTCAGATCTGCACTTTCCCAAAACAGTAAGAAGTGCATTGATGAGATTTAACACATTGACGGCCACACTAGAAAAAATTTTTTTTTCTTGGAGCCACAGTGTTTTATATGCAAACAGAATAAAAACTTTGAAAACAAAATGATCCTTTCTAATTTAATGAAAAAATTGTTATTTTTTATTGTTTTCTGTGTATGAGTTATATGCAACTTGAAAAATCATTCTCTCGGCTGCCAAGGTGAAGAGACGTGTGAGTTACATACACTTCATGAGGCCCCAGAGCTAGCGTGAATTAAATATAACTCACTTGGCAGTTAGTTAATGTGTTAAATGTAATAAAGCCAGGATCTTCTTCCAATATTCATTTCTCACATCCCCATGCTAACTCGGTTGATTGGTTTTCTGATTTCTAGTCCTCTTCCGACCAGGTGGGCACTACCCAGGGGAGCTGAAGTTGGTTATAAACTATAGGCAACCTGTCAATAGTAAATACAGGGAGAGACAACCTATTGCCTTTGGAAGTCTTGGCAGTAGGGCTGAAAACAAAACAAAAAAGCAGCTCAGAGAGCTAGAAGGTCTTTTGATCAAACTCATTCTTCCTCCTTCTCCGACCCCCCAAACAGCCAGCAGAGAAGCTGTGCCAACACACCAGGCTGCCCAGCCTCATCTCAGACACCAACGCTGATCCCACTAGCAGTTGCCCATAACAATGTTCAGCAGTCACTCGCCACGCACCAGGGCTGTGCTCGGCTGTCTGCGTGTGTTCTCTTATTGAACCCTCGGAACACCCCAGTGAGGGGTCAATGTTTCTCAATACTCAACTTGTGGATAAAATCAAGATAGGAAAGGCTGGGCAGCTGGCAGGGCCAGCAAAGATGCGTTACGAGGTTGTAACGCAAGGCCCACCTGGACTCCCCCATGGCAACTCCTCCCCCTGACAGGCACATCAGGGGAACGTGAGGTCTAAAGGAATAGTCACCATCCTCACTGTCCCTGCCGTGTGGCCCACTGAGGAGCCCACAAGCCATGTCCCCCGCTGGCCCAAGCTGGGAGATGTGGGGCCAGGCCCTGGTGGAGAGGCTTAGAGGCCTCAGGGTGCCCCGGGTCAGTCACCCCAACAGGCTGACCCCGCAGGGGCGGCCGGCAGGAGATGGGACTGGCAGGCTGTGGGGAGATGACAGGGGCATTTCCGAGGGGTCTGGTGCCCTGGGAGAGCCCCAGAGTTGGAGGGCTTCATCTCGTCCCCCAGAGTCACCACCTAAACCGTGCAGTTCATTAACATCTCCTTTCCAGGAGAAAATTGTTTCTCTGGCTGGAGGAGGTTGGGGGACGGGAGAGTTTATCCCCTGATCCCTGCATTCCGCTCAGAGGGAAGGCCTTGGCCCTCGGCTGGAGGGAACCCGTTTCCTTGGTTGTATGCTTGGGGGGGCCCAAACTAGCCCCTCCAAATTAAGAGGGGTCCCACTGGGATGGAGCCACTTCTGTTTGTTTGCTTTAAAGCCCTGCATAGGGTGAGCCGTGATCTGGCCACGTTTCCTTCTTCTCACCCAGCGGGGGCAGCTGCGGAAGCCCCGAGATGGGTGTTGCAAGTGCCCTCCCGTCCCAGACGCCAGCAGCACCCACGCTGCCAGCCAGTGAGTCAGATTTACAAAATATTTGGAAGAAAACATTTTTAAAAGGAAAGAAAGTAACATGAGGATGAAAAAGGAGAGAGAACCAGATACACAACGAAAGAGAGAGCGGGACATAGGGGTGAGAGTGTTTCTGAGGCTGGGGGGTGCAATGGCCCCCACGGAATGTGCCCCTCCCCATCGTTGGAGGGAGGCGCTGCTGTTGGGTGTGGCAGGGAGAGGGCAGGTGACCCCCGGCCATGTGCTCACACTGAGTCACAGTGGGGAGGGGCCCAAGAGCAGATTCCGGCCTGCTCCAGAGGGAAGTGCTGGGAAAACCTTCCCACCCATCTCCCATTTGATCAGACAGAGCAAATACATATGATTTATTTTCTAACTTTTTCTAAATGCGTTCACATTAATGTCCAATCTTACAGATTCCATATTCCAACATTTGTGACTCCAGTAACTGAAGAACCGGTAAATTGTGCCAGGCAGGTGTTCACTTTTGGCCCAAATTAACTAACAAGCTGTGTTGGAAGCCCACAGAGGAGCTCCTCGCCGATTCTGGGACAGCTCTGGGAACACTCTGCCTCCAGACATCAGCATTTTCGTCTCCGAAGTGGAGATGATAACTTGCCAAGTTGCCTCCAGGCGACTCTGGGCAGCCCGCGAGACGGTTTTGTACAAAACGTCTGTGTTTCTTTACAGGGAAGTGCCCTGGCAGCCAGGTAACATCACCGCTGTTGAGGCAATAGCTGTCCTAACAGAGCTGCCAGGAAAGGGCACGGAACTGGGAGAAAAATGCCTTGCAGCCTTTTATTGAGAAAAGGAGCATTTTATTCTCAAATTACTCTTGTTGGCAGCAAGAAGGTTCACATAAATTACGGTTCAATTTCCCAGGCCGTTTTCCCACCGCTTCAGGTGGGCTCGTGCCCTCCCTGGCCGGGCAGGCAGGCCACACACCCGCCACCACTGGCCTTGGCCCCACGATGAGAGCTGGGTCCCTGAACTCAGGTCAGAGTCCCCTGAGCTCTGCACTTAATGGAACTGCAAGGAGCAGAGGCCCAGGGGGGCAGGGCGGTGGCTTAGAGGCAAGAAGGCGTGGAAATGTCACCTAATAAGCTGCACAGTTTGTGGGCAAAGTCCCTGATGAACCTGCTACGTGTGGACGCCCAGGGGGCTGAGCTGTGGTCTAGCCCAGGGGCAGCACCCAGGGAAGACGGCAACCCCAGCCCTGGGCTGTGCTCTCTTCCCGGTGCTCCCTCCCCAACCTCCTGAAAGTCACTGACCCTGCGCTAGGCTCAGGGGTTGTGGTCCCGCAAGCCCGAAGTTTGAGCTCGCAGGTTCAGTTTCATCATGCGACTGCTGGAGTGCCAGCGGTGAGCGTGCAGAGCCGGAAGCCGGGAGTACTCAGAAGTCCGTGGTTTGAGCGAAGCGCCCCATTCCCGTGAGAACCACACATCTTGTCGTCTTGCCAGAGATCTCATTTTGGTCATTATTTTCCTCAACCTCTTGCCCACATGCCAGACCCTTCCTCAGAGACACTGACCAAATAGACCTGCTTGAAGTTTATTGATTAATTTAAGCATTATTCCTGGAGGCCTGCTGACTTCCCACCACTAAGGGAGGGGCTGGATGCAGAGAACATCTCGGTTTTCCTGCAAGGCCTCAAGCGCAAGAGGTTTGTGTGGGCAGGTCCTGGGGAAGGGCGAGCAGCCGGGTAGCCCAGGGCAGTGCGGACGCAGGTGGAAACAGTACACAAGTTACAACTGCGGACAACCAGGGCCTCCCTGCATGGAGGGGTCAGGAGCCGATGACAACACCAAGTCACCCCAGTGGAGGGGCAAGAGGCTGGGAGCCGACCCCCAGCCCCCGTCAACACTGGTCAGAGCTCTTGCAAGGGCGAGGCAGTTGCCGCCGAGGGCAGTAACCCACCTTGAGGCGAGTGCAGAGGGGCTGCAGTTCCAGGTGCTGTTGGGAGGCCGAGATGCTGCGACGCTGTTGATTTGAACGTGGTTGGTGCTGCAGTCACTTACTACCTCGCACCGAGGACAGCTGTGAAACCAGTGTCCTCAGAGCATCTCACCGACACTCCACTCTGGAAAGTGCTTCACTATGAAAGGTGTCACCTTCCAAGCCAGAGAACGCCGTTCTCCTTTCTGCGCTAACATTCCAAGGCGACCCCCGCCCTCCAGGGAGGGCAGCAGCATCCAGGCCAGGGCATTTGTGGCTGTCCCTTCCCTGATGGCTGATTCCTGCTGAAGGACGCTGGTTAGCTTGCTCCTAGGGCCCGACGGTCGATGGTCGCGGGCGCCGGGATCCTGGTCAGCGTCTGCAGGGGAGGAGGGAGACCCCCTATCTGAAGAGAGTGCTTCCAATGTTCCTCCTTGATTCGTCCTGATATTTCTGAATTTGCGGAGCCTGGTCCTCCAGACCGGGGGCAGGCCCGGCTGTCTGCAGCAGAGACAGAACAACACCAAACCTTTCCCTCCGGAGGCATCACGGGATCATATCTGCCCGGGGCACCCTCAGTGCCACCCTTGGGCCCAAGCGTTTCAGACAAAATAGGATATTCGTGCACGTGAAGGGTTTTTAAGACACGGGTCAGCCCTGGCAGGGGCAGCGCAGACCTGCCCTGCACAGGCTTCCTCCTCCTGCTGGCTTTGCCACCCCCGAGCATCATCTTCAAGTGGCAGAGTCACAGTTTATTTGATTGTCCTACCAGAGGGCGTTACATTTGCCAGTCATTGTGTTTCCCCCAGGCCAGGCAGAATTTAAACAGCCCTTAATTTGCATGCTGAGATTCCTCAAGTCGGGGGACATTGACGTGTGGGGGGCGCCTTGCCTTGGGGCTGTGAGCTGGAGTGAACGAGAGGGCGCACCAACAGGGAGAAGGGCCCTCGGGCCCCCCCAGGCCCTGCACAGGTACAGAAGGAGCCAGAACACTCCACCCCGACCCGGCAGTGGCGTGGCTCCTGCAAGCTCTCTGTCACCGTGTCATTACCAGCAGGGCACAGACCAGTTAGCAGGTTAGGATAACAGAGTCAATATTTCCCACCAGAGATGCATCCCGCCATCAGATTGTGAAAATGATGCCAGAATCTGCACTGGCTGTGAGTGACCATGCTTCTCTTTGTCACCGAGCCCAGCTCAGGACGTCCTCCAGTGCGACCTGCAACTTCGTCAAAGCCTTTTGTGAGGCTTGTCAGGCTGGGAAGTGCCACCCCCGCCACCCCAGCGCTTACTGAGATGCGGCCTGACTCAGTAATCTGGGGGCCTGAGACTTTGCACTTCTGATGGGAGCAGGCACATTGGATTGTTCACAGACACGTTTGACCAGCGGGTTCCAAGGCGTTGGTACACGCCCGCAGGAGAAGACGGGGACCTGACTCTGAATTCGGGTGCTGCAGCTCCCCAGGCCCTACAGGGTGGACACCAAGGACGTCTTTGACCTGAGAAGCTTATGTCAGCTTGGGTCATCGGCACCCCTGCCAGCCACAAAGTTGTTGGGGATTCTCAGATCCGGAACCATGGCCATGATACTGTGGCTATGGTGATTCAGATCAGCCTGCACACGAGCACCCACAGGATCCACAGGGTCCCCTGTGAGATGCTGGCCGAGAGCTGCTGCTTGGCTCACAGATGGCTCTTCCAAGGGCAGGAGCTATGGCATGGCCACGTGGCTCACAGACGGCTCTTCCAAGGGCAGGAGCTATGGCATGGCCACGTGGCTCACAGATGGCTCTTCTCTAGAGACAGCAGTGATGCTGTGGCCACACGCATGGCCTTGGGAGACCCCATGAGAGGCGGCAGAGGGGCCCACCCCCTCTGCAGAGATGAATGAGTATTTGTGAACTTCCAAACCTCCCGAAGGTGTTACAAGGCACAGTCCTGCTTTAGGCAGATCCCTTCACTTTGGACCCTGGTTCTGAGCAGGGTTTTGGGCCCAGAAGGGTACAGCAAGTTCCTGGGGGTGTGAAAGGGCTGGACGTCCAGCCCACATTGGCAGTAGTCTCCTCGGAGGTCCTAGCACACCTTTGGTATTGGTGAGGGGCGACACTGGAGCTCGGACCCCTCAGGCAGGTAATGGCGTGTGAGCAGGGCTTGCTGGGGGCACCCACCCTCAGCACAGATCTGACCCAGAGGTCAGGAGTATGCAGTTTGTAAGAAAAACAGGAAATCTGTGGCTTTATGATTCACCAGAAGGACTAGAGAAAAGTGAAAGGCCAGACCTCAGCTACTTGTCTGGAGGCCAAGGAGGAGCCTCAGGCCCGTCAGCCCATAGCTACGAGCTCCCTGAGCAGGAGAGGGTCAACCCGGCATCTCGGGTCACACACAGTCACACAGGCCCAAGCCGTCCCCCGCCCAGGGTGGTACCCCAAGCCCTTTCTCCTGAGCATCACCAGTGCCAGTTGCAGCTGCAATAACCCTCCCTTTCCGCGTCACCCTGCCCTTGCGACTCTAGGGTCTGCATACTCTGCTGCACCACGGCCCACAGTGCCACAGAGACCCCAGTGACTGTCTCCCCTTGTTGGTGAAAGGAAAATGCATGTGTTGCACCAAAGCCGGGGGGGCTGGGGTCTCACCCTCAGACCCTGGGGGCCGAGGGGCTGTCCCAGTTTAGAAAGCATCTTATTCTGGATCAGATTAAAAAAGAACAGTATGTGGGTAGTAGGGGAAAAGGAAATTCAAAGTAGAAAGGTTGTAGTTGGACATCAAATGAACCCAACAATAGGCAAATGTGTTACAGGAAACAAAGTACCCAGGCGCGGCTCTCCGGGCACCTCCCTCCAGGCTGTGACAGTCACTGCTTCGGCTGTGGCCATGCCAGCGGCTCACCAAAAGCCTTCTCCTATTAGGAGCTGGGTAACGGCCAAACGCACAGGCCACTGTGTGTGCCCAGAGGCGAGGACCCGCCGCTCCTCCAAAGGTGTGAGGACACGAGGCCATGCAGGATGCTAGCGCAGCCTTGCCCTGGAGGCCAGTGCGTTTGTTGGTCCTTCACCTGGAAAAGACAGGCTTGACTGGCTGCTGTGTTCCAACAGATTTTGTTGTTACGTAGGTGTGGGAAGGACATCGAGTCAGGAGACGACTGCCACTGGAGAGCGTGTGTCACACTCACGATCCCAAGGGGAGGAGGCTGCACCTGCAGGGCCTCGCGGGGGCCGCCAGGGTGGGCGAAGGCAGGTTGGGAGCTGTGGCCACGAGCCCCTGCTGTGGGTGGGGCAGGGCAGGCCGAGGACGGGCTGCCGGCTGCTGTGAACCATGTCTGTGTGTTCTGAGGCGTCGGGGCTGTCTCTAGTGTCTGCACCTGGCCCTGGGTGGCCCAGGAAACCAATGGATGAGGTGGTCAGGGTGTGGACCTGCGAAGAGGACCTGACTGCCTCAGCCAGGGCTCAAACCTGGGTCAGGACAGTGTTTAAAACACCAGGTTCGATTCTGCCTCTGAGAAATCGGAAGATATGATGGATTCACTCCTCAGACAGAATGTGTGTGTTTATATCTGTGCCTATGCATAAAACACATGCAATGGACACATTTTCTATTTTACAGAATATATTTACATCTTATGTCTGTGTCTGCGCCATTCCATATCTTGCCAAGAGAGGGTCTGAATGCTTGCCTCTCTGTAAATCCTCTTCTTGGGGCTAAAGAACTCTCCATTCTCAGTGCACAGATAGGAAAGAATCTGTCCCCCGAGGCCATCTTTGACATCTACTTGTATTTAGAAAGGAGTTCATCCCTTTGCCCACGAGATCATGGCCAGGCTGAACACGTAGAGACGTGTCTGCCGCCCTAAGATGCGATGGCCGGTCCTCACTCCTCACACTTCCTGCCGGGTGCCCCTTGCCGGCGGCTGGCAACGCCCCCAGCCGAGGAGCCTCTCCCTCTGTGTCTCCAGATCAAGCAAAGTGAAGACTCTACCCCTAGGTTCCCACTCTGCCCCTGGGTTCCCACACCTCAAGGGAGACTGAGCCATGATGTTCAATATGACATCCCTGCAGGTGACACTTGGCCCTGCCCCCAGAGGGGACGCACCTTCCTGGAGATGCCTGGAGCTGGCCCTCTTCTCCGTCCCACAGCTGGCACCCCTGGGAAAGAAGCTGCCCTCTGCCCCTGTCTCCCCGGGGTCCCAGCCCTATGAGCAAAGCCCAGACAGAGGAAGCTGCTCTCACTCCCTCCAGCCGAGATTCCCACCTGGACCCACATGCTGGGGACCCGGAACCCACAGGGCATTAACAAGTCTTTAGGAAATGCAAGAGTCCATGAATAGAGGCAGTCTGGGGGCAGGAGGGAACATTGGGGAGACTTTTCATAAAGAGGACGATAGATGAGTCTCCAAAGCCAGTAGCATTGTGCCCCGGGGCTGCTATCAACCACGGGGATGCTCAGTGCAGATTAGGATCCTGATTTCAGAAAACCTTCTCCATTTCCATCAGCCATGGATGCCCCAAGAGGGGTTACACGACATAAAGAAGCGTCAGCCTTCAGAAGTGCAGTGTTGCAGGGACGCAGCGGCTAGGCTGTGGGCCTCACCAACTGATTAAGAGGGGTTGGGTTTGGGCTCTGAGCACTTAAATCAACGCTTCCCATCCCAAACGGGAACGTGCGCCATGACTCTCAGGAACGTCAGCGGCAGGTGTGACGCTCTCCAAACTACCCCATCTGCTCCTGGCCCACCAGGGGCTCCACGCCCACGCTCCCTGTCGGTGAGGTGTGGCTGTGAGGCTGAGCTCCAGCCGGGGCCCCTGGGCAGCTGAATGGAGGAGGAGCCCCTCTGCCCTGAAAACCCCAAGTGTGCTGCTGTACCATGAGGAGGACATAAAACATTACGTTAAGCCACTGAAATGTTGGGGTTGATAGAGCTCTTAACCCACCACGACTAGTACACACGAGTGAGGACGGGGAAGGACAGGGGCAGGGGAAACCCCGAGGTGTGGCCCCCAGCACACAGCGCTGCCCTCCCGCTGGCCCACCACCCACGTCGGGAACCCCAGCAGCTGGAACACACCCACCGAGCCACAGAACCCACACCCAGGAGGGCGGGCGGCTCAGCACGTTTCTGGGATGATGTGCCGGGGGAGAAATGAGCTTTAAAGGGCAGGAGGGTCCTTGGAGCCCAGTAAGATCCTGTGATGGAGACAGGGTCAGGTTTCACGTGGAACTAACGCCCTACGGGAGTGGACACCTCCAACACGCTGGCCGCTGTGAGATGCCGACCTCCGACAGGTCCGGCTTCTCCAGCACTCGCACTGTGTTAACGACACCGTCCTGCCCTGGTCTACACAAGCGCAAAGGATATTGAACAGCAGGACATTCAAACTGCAGGAAAAGGCGCTAACAATGCTCTCAGAGGAAGGCAGGGCGTGTCGCACGCGGCTCCAACTGGGCAGCTACCAAGCAGCCAATTAGCCTGGGGGCAGCAGTGGGCGGATGGGCGCAGGGCGGGGACGGTGGCCCTGAGGACAATGGCCGGGCTGAGGAGAAGTGCTGAGCTGGCGCTGATCTGGGGGCGGCTTCCACGGGCTTCTGGCAGGAAAACGCCGGAAGGTCGCGGGTCGCGGCCTGGATTTTGCTGTCACACAGATACATGTGGGTGGCATCATTTCCAGATGCTGCAAAAAATACAGTTTGAGTGAAAACAAGGAGAAGTTTCAACAGAAACATTCATGGGGGTGCTTGGGAAGTCTGTGTTCTCAGGGTGATTGTACAAAGGAGCCTGTCCTTGTTGAAACAACGGCCTTGCGTAGATTTTTCCCATGGCACACGGTTCCCTGGCTGTATTTTATCACGCGGTTTAGCCTGGTGGGAGTCTCTGCTGTGCTTTTCATCCCGGTGCCTCACACTGGCTGCTCTGCCCTCCAGCTTTCGCCCACAGACGCCGACGAAGGATGCTGAGAACTGTTGCTGCTGTGAGCAGGTCGGGCCCCATCTCGGGCCCCGTCTCGGGCGCTGTGTCCCGCTCAGCCCCCGTCTCCACCCCGGCCTCCTCAGCTTCCGCTCCGCAGCTCAAGGTCTGGGCTTTTCCCAACTCCTTCCACACCCTCCCCGTCAACGGACCATGCAGTCTTGCTATATTCCCCTGGTAATATCTTGGGGACCCTCTTTTTTCCTTGTATTCACACACCTCAGTTTTCCCCATCATGTTTTTTGCTGCTCTAAAGTCCTTTTAACCTGGTTTTGGTAACTCAATCAACATGAACTTCTTTTTCCATGAATTGATACAGAGCCGGCACAGCCCACCCTGCACTCAGGAGTCCCGCACGTGGTCCGTGACCAGACAAGTCACAGGGCGTGCGAGCACACGTGCAGAAAAACAGCAGAGAGAGAAATGACTGCCGACTGAAAAATGCCTTAAGTATGCTTATTTTTAAACAATTATATTATTGAGAGGAGAGAAATATGATGTAGGTAGGAATCTGGGTAATTAGACTTGTGTTGAGCAAAGAACTTTTATTTGAAGTCTCTAAGGTGCTGTCTGCTTAGGAAGGCTCCAGGGAGGGCCCGAGGTTGTCCCCGTAGTTCACAGGTAGGTTTAGGGAGGGTTTGTCAGGTGGACTCTGCCATGCGAGTTTTCTAGCACCTTCACTAAAGGCCCGGCAGGTTTGGCCTGGCCTGGCCTCACAGGATTATGACGATTGCTCTTCACGCTTTCTGCGCATTTTCTCACTGAATCGTCAGGGCATTCCCATCAGAGTGTGGCTGCTGTTGCCTGGTCTTTGTCCCACGTTCCTGGCAGGTGACCTCCAAGCCCTTGGAATTCATTCTTCGTGGTGGGTCCCTAGATCCCCTATGCTCAGGCAGGGATAAGCCACACCATAAGGACCAACTGTGTGATTAAAGGACGGGGCCACATGATCTCGGCTGACCTCCTGACCTCCAGACGCAGCTCAGTCACATGGTGGGTGACTCAGTCAATGATCTCTGCATGACCAAACCCTGATAAAAGCTCCGGGCAGGAAGCTGGGTGGTGCTGGGTGGAGCTGGGTGGTGCACACGTGCTGGAGGGCGAAGTGTCCTGATTCCCCAGGAGGGGCTGGGAGCTCTGTGCTCAGGACTCCCCCGGACCCCCTCCCCACCTCTGAAAGCCTCTTCATCTGGCTGGTCCCAAGTTGTCTCCCCTACGATGATGCTGAAATTTCAAGTACAGTACCTGAGTCCTGTGAGCCATCCAGTGAGTTACTGAACCTGAAGAGGTTGCGAGGACCCTGAATTTGTAGCTAGTTGGTCAGATGTGCAGGTGGCCTGGGGCCCTTTGAACCTGTTGCTGCCCCTGAAGCAAGCACAGTGTGGGCAACTGTGGCTTCTGACCTACGGAGCCTGACACCAGCTCTAGGGAATTGGTGCCAAGACCAAGTAGTTACGCAGCCGTCACTCAGATCTTCTGACGAGGAAGCGGGGACTGCAGAAGGTGAAACAGAAGTGCAAGACTCTCATTGGGTTTGCGACATGGCTGGGCCCAAACCCCGTCCATGACCCCTGAGCCCACACCCTGGAAATGTGTGTATTCTGTGAAAATGACATTTCCTCCAGACCACACCTGCCAGAGCACACGATCAGAAATGACGAGGAAAGAGGGTTGCCCGTGAGCACTTACCCCCACAGAAGAGGGAAGAGAGTCCCTTGCTTGGTAACCAAGGGTTTCTTTTTTGTTTAATGTACAAGAGCACACGGACCAAATTAAATGATGTTTCCCACCTCAACTCAAAATGATAAAAACAGGAGATCCCAGCAGACACAGGAGTGTTCAGGAAAAAAAATAGCACGAACTAATAAAAGCATCCTATTTGACGTACAAGAGAGCTTTGTCGGCAACTACAGAATGTGGGGTTTTCTCCCTTTCTGCTCCTAGGAGCCTCTCTCCCCTCGGTAGCAGCATGGGGTTTTTCTTGTGCTGCGTTAAACACAAGGAATTTGTTTATTTTCATTCACTTCCTATTGACGCAGGCAGATGTGTAAGTTGAGCTTTAACTCGAAAATGTGCCCGTGGATGCAACTGATGTGTCTTAACCCGTGGACTGCACGGAAATATTGCCGCCGCTGTATCTGCTCGATCTTGAACCGCTTATTATAGCCCCAGAGAACCTGATATTAAGCTGCTCTTTGAGTCTTATCCAGGCATAATGTGGTGCTCGGCTGAAAGGAGCGCCGGGAGGACGACGCGGAGGGCGTAATCACAGCCATTACCGCGGGCCATCAGCGCAGCCAAACCCTCACTTTCCGCAGTCAGCGGCAGGCAGCTCGGGAAAGGAGCGATTAGAAACCACACCCAGTCCTCGCCCGAGCGGCGGCAGACAGAAACCTATTAGGGAGCTGCTGCCACAGAAAAGGGGAAACGCTGTCACACTCCGAAGAGCAGAGATTCCGTGTTAGTTTAAAAAGGTCAACTTTTCAGGGTGAGCTGACAACACGGGCTCTGGCAAGCCGCCTCCCGTCACGGCTCACGGCGCAGCGAAGCCGTGGCCTCTGGCGAAGTGGCGCCTTATGGAAGGGGTCACGCCCTCATCCCTCCCCCGCGGCCCCCCTCACAGGACAGATCACAAGTCCATCTGGGTCACCCGGAACATGGAGTCTGGGCTCTCATGCAGTCTGTGCTCACCTCCAAGGGACAAAATGTGGCCGAGCAACAGGACTGGAAGCCTTTAGCACAATGCTGCAAATCGAGGTCGACTTTGAAGAAACTTGTGTCTCTGATCATCTGTCCACACGCACTGTCCCTTTGTCACTGTTCAGGGATACAGGTGTTCCCGAGTGCCTGGCCAGGCCCCCAGACACCCCACACAAGCCCACAGCGGCACAGTCACAGTGACGGGACACGCTCTGTGGCAAATTTGTCCCACCAATTCCCTCATGGAAGCCAGTTCTCTCCTGTCTTAAATTGTCCAGGTTTGGGGTTTTAAGTCCAGCAATCTTATCTATGGAAATTATCTTTTACATCCATCTATTTGGCTTTTGAGATACAATTTGATGTCATTTAACAATTGGACTTAAGGAAGACAAATCTTAATATTTTAGAATAGCTTTCTGCTGTAGCTGAAGGAACCGCAGAGATCTTACCTGGGAGCCTCAACTCTCCTGGGACTCCCGTGTCCACCCGGGCCTGCTCTAGGTCACAGGTGTCTGGGAACCAGCATCCAGAATGCACCCTCATCCTCCTTCTCCCAGCTCACATCCCCCTGTGGCCACAGCCTGGCCACTGCCAGACTCGGAGTCGAGCCTCTGCTGTGGCTTTTCTTCCTTCCCAGCTGCTCTGCAGGTCGGGGTGCCAGCATTTCTCACTGACAACAACGAAAGTCCCCTCACGGCTTCATCAAGATTGCCTGCAAACTGTCCTCCACGTCTTCCCCAGAGGTGTTAAAAATGTCAGTGCCGCCGTGGCAGTCTCTTTCTCAGACACTCCCAGTGGCCGAGTCAAATCTGAATGTTTTGCACGGCCCTGACTGTCTGAGGCACCCCTTTTCTGCCCCACCACGTTTCTGGGCTCAGCCACAGGGACCCCCTCACCCTTCCAGTGTGGGAAGCACTCTCTGCCCAGGGCTCTTGGACACACGGCTGCTTCGCTCTCCACAGAGTTCGCCATCAGCTCTGTTGCAGGCTCTGTCTGCCAGAGAGGAATAATCACCCCACTCAACATCTGTTCCCCAGTGTAACCTGGGACTCCTCCTACCCGGGGAAGTGGAGATACTCACCTGATGCACTTGGAGGTGTGCCTGGACGTGCTCGTCTGCACTCAGCCCTTCTTTCTCCTGGAGTGAGGTGCCCAGGAGACAGGCGTCCCCCGACTCCACCACCCCACTGGGGCTGATGGTCACGTGGGGGCGGCCACCACGTCTTTGTTCTGGGGCTCGGGGTTGGAGGATGCACTGGAATGCTCAGGGTCCCAGTGGGGTCCGATGGTGTGTCGTGCCTGCACGAGGCCCTCTGGGCAGCCTGGGGGCCCACGGCGCAGCTGCAGCCTGCACAGGCTCACACCACTGAGGCACCACTCAGCAGGCTTAGTGCAGGTGACCAGATGAGCAGCCCTGGGCTTAGCCTACACTCCAAAGTCAGGCCCAGCCCCTGAAACCTCAGCGCCTCCTGGTCTCCAAGGGTCTCTTGCCTCACAGGCCTTGACGGGGCACGTGGCCAAGGTCACTGTCTGGGCTGGCAGGAGGGGCAGGGATGAGTTTGCCCTGAGGCTCCAGGGCCCACAGTTGGCGACGGGACAGAGGAGGCAAGGACCTGCTGGGCAGGGCAGTGGCTGGAGTGGCGGAGCAGGGCCTCTCAGGGCAGGGCCTGGGATGTGCAGCACAGAGCTTCATGCCTACATTGGACACCAAATGTTCCCATGACTGTGTGCCTGGCAGCGATGTCACACCACAGGTGTGTAGGGGCTGGGGGCTGGCTTTGAAGCTTTATGAGGGTCCCATGAAATCCCCTTCAGCTTGGGGTCAGCCAAAAACAGACTTTAACTTGCCCACCAGTGACTTTATGCAAGTCATTTAACCCTCCTGAACTTGGGGTAAACCACCTGAAAATGGGGGAATAGAACTGGACAGCTGGAGCTGTCGCTGGGACTGGCTGGGACAAGCTGAGAAGGGACAGTTTAAGGCCAGCCGGGGCAGGTGCTCATTCCCAAACTGCTGCTGTTGCTGCTGTTGTCATCATCACCATTGCTGTACTTCCACCAGCTCGGTTGTCCCTAAAAATTCCAGTTCCAGCACACTGGCTGCATCACGGCTTTAGCCACCAAAATGAAAATCTACCATTAATTCAAACTGAAATTAAATTATTACAAATATTTGAGAAGTATTTTAAATTTTCAAGGCTTCCTTCCCCCGTCTCTCTCTCCTCCTTCACTCTAATGTGTGTTGTGTATATACACATGTATATATATATACATATATATATATAAGTATGCAGGTACATGCATATTCATGTATATCTATATGTGCACATGTATATGCATGCACATATGTACTCAGATACATGGATACATATGTATGCATGTATGCATGTGTGCACACATTCACATATGTGTGCATGTGCTCATGTGTGTATACACATATGCATATATGTATCAACATGCATGTGTTGTGTGTACATGTGTGCATGTATGTGTACACACATTTATTCACATATCTATGTGTACACATATACACATACGTATCTTTCATGTTTGCCCATGACACAGACTTTATGATTAAATATGGCCTTTCTCTTTCTATCACTTATTTCCTCTGGATCTTAGTTTCTATTTTTCTTTTTTCCTTTTAATGTTAAAAATTGAGGCCTAGTGGACAACTACTGAGTTGGTCTTATCCCAAGTGTCACCATTTGTGAGCTCTGATGAGTGCTTATGCCTGAGTAACCCACACCTCAAACAAGCTACAGAGCATTCCATCGCCCACAAGGGGGCTAATGCCCCCCAGCCATCCCCCACCTGGCACCCCTCACCCATCTGTACTCTTCTCCTGGGCCTAGTTAACTCCGTCTGAGGTTTCCAAGCCCCGACAACCTTTGCACAACCTTTGGAGCTTTTGCCATTGTATCACTCCGTCTGATTTTGTTTTCTCTCTCGGGGCTTATTTCTAAGTTCACATTGAGAACGTTTTCGTTTCACACAAGAGAAGCCAAAACATCTTTTCCCTGTTTTCTCTTGTCTACGGGGCCCCACTGCTATAGGCCATTCCCCTGTTCGCATAGAAGCTAGTTGTAAATTGGGCAGAAAGCTGCATAAAGTCAAATCACTAACTCATATTTAATACTATTTACTGTTCAAATGCATCAAATCTCATGCTATACCTGTGGGTCAATACTGTTATCACCCTCATTTTAGAGATGAAGAGGCTGCTGTTCAGAGTGGTCAGAGAGTCAGGTACCTGCCTACAGCTACCTCACAGCCAATTCCAGAGCCTCGGCGGCACCTTCCCCGGAGGCTGGTGGGAAGGGGGACTCAGAGTCAGAGCACGTGGGAAATCCTGGATGTGAGCAGGAGGTGCAGGCCCATCAGAACACCACCGAGCCCCGGACGCCCTGCATCTCCCCTCCCCAGTCCCCCCAGGAGTGTTCCGTACAATCTTCTCCAGCCACCAACCTTTCTCTCTCCTCCCATTTCTCTCCTACCTGCTTTCTGCCCACCCCCACCGACCCCCAGTCTGGCTTCTCCTCCCCTCCACTAGCTGCCTCACCGGGACACCACCCTGACGGTAGCTCTCCTGCCCGCAGGTCTCCTCAGCCTCCTGTGTGGTCACTTCTCTTCCCACGCCCTCACTGTTGCAGCCCCCAAGCCCTTGGGGCTAAGTGCTGAACCAGCCCCTTCCCCAGCACAGACCCCACCCTGGGCTGCACATCCACACTCACGGTGCCAGTGAGCTACCCTGGGCTGATGGCTCCCAAACCTACTTGCCAGTCTAGAGCATCCTGAGCTCCAGCCAAACCAAAGCCACTACGCTCTGGACACTCCCACTGAGAGCCGTGGAGGTGCCACCTCTCCCTGTGTTCCTATCTTGATAAACGGCTCTGCCGGAGCAGAGCCCTATGAGGCTTCCTTATCTCTCCTTCTTCCTAACCTCCTAATTCCAGCCAATCACTGTCATGTTCTTTTTATCTCTTCCATCACCAGGAGTTGGGAAGTCTCTGTCTCTCCCATGACTTTCCAGCCGCCTCCACGGACGTCTGTCAGTCCCTTCTCCATGGGACAGCTGGTGCTGCACTCCAGAAACGGACATTCTCTGGCTGTCACAAGGGCTGTTAGAAAACAAGTCACTTCTGCAAGCAGCACAACCCTGCAGAAATCTGATCCCCTCGCTGACATGGCTAAGAATAGCGTGCCTTGTTAGCACATTCAAAACAGTGGCACGAAATTACATAGGGCAGGCTGAAGACCGTGTTGGTGGCTCGGCATGGGGTCGCTTTCCCTCCCATGCGCCTCCATGGGAATTCTTAAACACGCTCTCTCCCAGAGCAGCAGAGACGCGGGACGGGCCCCTTTGGAGTGAGCAACATGTTCTTATTCTAATTACTCTGGTAATGAGAGCTCAGGGCTTTGAACCCCAACCAACCACATTCCCCTCTCCAGAGAGTCACGTAGGATGAGAACAAGGGCTGGAGGTTTACTGCTGCTCGAGGCTGTCTGCCACGCTCTGCAAGGCCCTTAAAAATGAACCAACTTGTGTGTTTGTTTGTTTGTTTATTTGTTTGTTTTTTCCTGCCTTGTCAAAAATTGCTGGTATCCAAATCACTATTTTGTGTTCTGTGTGCACTGAAGCGAATGGCAAAGAGGCTTTCCTTGTTTTGCACTGCGATTTGAGTTTTGTGCTACACAAGAGTTGACACTTCGTTATTTCTGCAAATGCTTACAAATCAGGGGACAAATGATCCAAAGAGACTGAGTCCAGGAAGTACATGTGTTTTGTTTTGGTTTGTGAGGTCTGCATTTGTGTGTGAATTTGAATGGAGGTATGTCTTAGGTTTGGCAATGAATCCTTTGACATCAAAATCTTCAAAAATAAACTGAGCCAAGTAATCAGGCTAATTTAGAAAGTGATTTCTGCAAAAAGAATTATAACCTTAACTATTAATAATTGCCAGAGCAAATCCTCTCAAACCTTACATATATGATAAGAATGAATTAGCCCATTTTGAGGTGTGAGGCTAAATGAATACTGCAGGCTCTGAACAAGCCAGGGAAAGACCTGGGCATGAAAATCCAACCTCTTGCCAGTATTGTCTAAAATTTTTTTGAGAGTATCCACTAAGCACCGTGCTGAGCCAAGCACTTTGGGTGATAAGAGATGGCAAGGGACTCTATGCCTCATGTGTCCACTACCCAGTGAAGACACAGGTGCATACACCTATAAGTTGACTACTGGGAAGCCTGTGTCAGCAGGATAGGAAACCAGTGTATAACCTGGGGCTCACTGGGTGACAGAGTAAGGGGTCTTTTTCCAGACCCAGGAAGATCTCTCATGTCTATCTTGCTCACATGACTTATTCTTTTTTTTAATAAGTCCTTATTACATTAAAAAATAATAATTCTCATTTAATATTATGACACATGACCATTTTATGTTATATCTAAACTGTATAAAGTTCTCTGGCAATATTTTAAGAGAAATAAAAGTTTACAAAATCCTTGATGGAAGGAATAAATAGAAAGCCTATAGTTGGGAAAATTAACCCCAAAATCAGAAACAGTTCATAACTGCAACCAGCCAAATTTAGGTCAAAGGAAGAATCTATAAGAACAGTGGAAATATTCAGCCTGGCCCCTCAGCAAAGACTGGGAGGCTTATTGGGTCCAGATTTTAAGCAATGTTTGTATAATCATTAGTTGACTAAGATAACAGCAGGGACTTCAGTGACCATGTATGATGAATTAAAAAAATACAGACTTTATAAACCTTGTTCAGGAAATTTACTAAACAAATAACAATGACAAACCCAGAGGAAGGGGGAGCATATGATCTCCAGAGTAGAGGCACATTATACTACATAAAATGTCCAATTTTCAGCCAAAAAAAGAAAATCTATCAGATGAACAAAGAAACAAGAAAGTATGACCCATACACAGAGAAAAAAATCAGTCAATTGAAATTGTCCTTGGGAAAGCCTAGTCATTGGACCTTCTAGACAAAGGCTTTAAATATGCTATTTTAAATGTGTCCAAAGAACTAATAGAAAATATGAGAATAATATCTAAATATCTAAAAATAAAATTTTAATAGAGAACAATTATTAAAAAAAGGATCAAGTAGAAATTCTGGAGCTAAAAATTATAATAACTGAAATAAAAAATTCACCAGAAGGGTTCAATAGCAGATTTTAGCAGGTAAAAGAATCAGTGAATTCAAAGATTAAGATTAGGATCAATTGAGATATTCATTCTGAGAAACAGAAAGAAAAAAGAATGAAGAAAACTAAACAGAGCCTAAAAGACCTATGGGACGCTATCAAATATACCAACATATATGTAATGGGAGACAAAAAGCAGCAGAAAGTATATTTGAAGAAATAATGGCAAAGCAACTTCCCAAACTGAATGGCAAACATTAATTTATATATCCAAGAAGCTCACCAAAACTCAGAGACTTACACTCAGATATATAATCAAACTGTGTAAAGACAAACAGAAAATCTTGAAAGCAGCAAGGAGGAAGTGTTTCATTGAGGATAACTTATTGAGAAGTTATCCTCAATAAGATTAACAACTGATTTCTCATTCAAAACTATGGAGGGAAGACGGCAGTGGGATAATATTTTCAAGATGACAAAAAAAAAATGTCAACTAAGAATTCTATATCTAGCAGAAAATTAAAGAGATATTAAGATATTCCCAAATAAACAAAATCTGGGAGAGTCTGTCACTATCAAACTTTCCCTATAAGAAATACTGGAGTCTTTTAGGCTGAAATGAAAGGACATTAGATAATAACTCAAATCCAAATGAAGAAATTAAAAAAAAAAAACAGGAAAGGTAACTATATAGCTAAATACAAAAGACAGCATAAAAGTAATTTTTGTTTGTAACTCTTTTCTCCTGTATAATTTTTTAAAAATAGCATAAAGCAATAATTATAAATCTGTAATGACAGTCATACAATCTGTAAAGATGAAATTTGTAGGACAATAACAGCACAAAGTGGGAGGGGGATGGAGCTACATAGGAATAAAATTTTGTGTACAATTAGAACTCAGTTGGTATTAATGCAAACTAGATGGTTTTAAGATGTTAATGGTAGTTCTCAGGTCAACCACTAAAATAACAGAGAAAATATAATTTAGAAAGCCAGGGGAATCGAAATGGTACATTAGAAAATATATATTTAACACAATAGAAAACAGTAATGGGGGATAAAGGAACAAAAATGACAAAAGGCATATAGAAAAAATTAGCAATATGGCAGATGTAAACTCTATTTTATCAATAATCACATAGCATAGGAATGAATTAAGTGCTCTAGTCAAAAGACAGATGTTGGCAGAATGGATAAAAATGATATGATACAACTGTATGCCATCTGAAGTGACATACTTTATTTCCAAAGACATAAACAGGTTGAAAGTAAAAGTATGGAAAAAGATAGACTATGTAAACATTAACCAAAAACAAGCTGGCATGACTATACTAAAAAATTGACTTTAAGACAAAATTGTTACTGGAGACAAAGTAGGACATTTCATAATGATAAAAGGAACAACCCAAGAAGATACAGGAATTATAATCAATATGCACTTAAAAAAGACACTAGAATACATTAAGCAACAGGTGACATAATTGAAGGTAGAAATAATAATAATGGTTGAAGATTTTAAAATTGCACTTTCAATAATGTATAAAACAACTAGACATAAGATCAGTACAGTAACAAAATAAAAGCCCTACAGAACACCATAAACCAACTAGACCTAAATAGCATGTACAGAAAATTTCACCCAACAATGGAAAAATATGCATTCTTCTCAAGTGAACATGGAATATTCTCCAAAATATTAAGCTATAAACTATTAAATAATTTAAAAATAGTTTTAATTCAATAAGTTTGAAAAGAGTTAAATTTAAATATAAAATTCAATAAGTTGAAAATAATTAAAATGATAAAAAGTATGTTTTCTGATCACAATAGAATGAAATTAAAAATCAATAACAGAAGGAAATTTAGGAAAATCAAAAATATGTGGAAATTAATTTACAGTCTCCTAAATAACCAATAGGTGAAAGAAGAAATCACTAGGGAAATTATGAAGTATTTTGAAATGAATGAAAACAAAAACATATCATACCAAAATTTACTGGATGCAGCTAAACTAATGCTTTGAAGAGTATTTATAGCCATAAATACTTACATTTAAAAACAATATTTCAAATTAATAAACTAACCTTCTGTCTTAAGACACTGGAAAATAAAGAGCAAAATAAAGCTAAAGCAAGCAAAAGGAAGGAAATAGCAAGGAATAGAACAGAGATATGTGAAGTCACAAATTAAAAAATTAGAGAAAATCAACAAAAGCAAAATTTGTTTCTTTTAGAAAAGTAAGAAAATTGACAAAGTTTAGTCTGCCAAGAACAAAGAAAAGAAGACTTAAATTACTAAAATCAGGAATGAAAAAAAGGGATATTACTACTAGCATTACAGAAACAAAGAGGATTATAATAGAATACTATGAGTAATTATATGCCAACAAATTAGATGACATAGATAAAATAGACAAATTCCTGGAAAGAAATATCCTACCAACACTGACTCAAGAAGAAATACAAAATCTGAATAAACCTATAACAAAAGATTAAATGGATAATTGAATATCCCACAAAGACCAAATGATTTCAATGGCAAATTCTATCCAATATTTAAAGAAGAATTAATTCTTCACAAACTTTTCAAATAAAAACAGAAGAAGAGGTAACAATTATTAACTCATTCTCTCATAATTCTGATACCAAAACCAGACAAAGACATCACAAGAAAAATACAGACATATGAAACTCAATCAATGTAATATATCCTACTAATAGAAGAAAGGATAAATACCAGGTAGGTATCTCAACAAATACATCATTTGACAAATTTCAATCTGCTTTCCTGATAAAATTGAATACATTGGGAATAGAAAGAAACTTCCTCAACCTGACTGAAGGCATCTATAAAAATTTCAAACATCATACATGATAGTGAAAAGTGGAAATCTTTCCCCCTAAAATCAGAAACATGACAAAAAATAGAAGTGTTGTCAATAGTTGTATTCAACATTGCACTGGAGATTCTAGACAGAGCAATTAGGCAAGGAAAAAAAGCATTCAGATTAATAAGGGAGAAGTAAAACCATCTGTATTCATAAATCACCTCATTATGTATATATAATATCCAAAAAAATCCACACACACACACACACACAAAAGTCTATCAGAACTAATAAAGTTATGCATTGTTTCAAGATACAAGCAATTATTAGTTGTATTTCTATATACTAGCAATGAACAATCTAAAAATAAGATTCAAAACCAATTGCATTTACAATAGCATAAAAATTAAAATACTTAGGAATAAATTTAAAAACAAAATAAGTGAAAAACTTGTACACTGAGAACTATAAAATATTACAAGAAATTAAAAAATATCTTCATAAATGGAAAGACATTAATGTTTATAGGTTAGAAGACTTAATAGTGTTAAGATTGGAATTCTCCTCAGATTCAATGCAATATGTATCAAAATCTCAGCTGGCTTCTGTGTAGAAATTTTAAGGTAATCCTAAAATTTATATAAAAATACAAGGAACCCAGAATAACCAAGACAATCTTGAAAAGGAAGAACAAAGTTGGAGGACTCATATTTCTTGATTTCAAAACTTACCATGAAGCAAAAGTAAATAAGACAATGTCATATAGGCATAAGACTAGACTCACAGATCAATGGAAAATAATTGAGAGTCTGGAAATAAACCATTACACTTAGGGTCAATTAATTTCAACCAGGGTACTAACACAATTCCATGGGAAAGAATTGTCTTTTCAATAAAAAGTGCGGGGACAATTGAGTATCCACATGCAAACGCATCAAGTTGGACCTTTACCTCATACCACATATAAAATATAATTCAAAATGGATCGAAGTCCTGAACATAAGAGCTAAAACTGTAAAACTTTAGGAAGAAAACTTACACATAAATCTTTATGACCTTGGATTAGGCAATGGTTTCTTAGATATGGCACCAAAAACACAAGCAACAAAAGAAAAAAATAGATTAACTGGGATATTATTCCAATGGTAAACTTTTTCCTTCAAAAAACACCACCAAGAAATGAAAGGGCAACCTACATAATGGGAGAGAAGATTTTCAAATTATATATCTAATGAGGGTCTAATAACCAGTAAAATATTCTTACAACTCAACAATAAAAAGACAAACAACCTAATTTTAAAAAATGGTCAAACGATTTGAACAGAATTTCCTCAAAGAAATTACAATATACAATTGACCATTAAGTAGTACATGAAGACATGTTTGACATCCTTAGTCATAAGAGAAATCCAAATCAAATCCACAATGAGATACTTCATACCCATCAGGTCACTGTGATCAAAAAGATAATAACTAGTGTTGATGAGGATGTAGAAAATTGGAACTCTAATTCTTTGCTGGCAGGGATGCAAAATCTGAAAACTCCTGTAGTAAACAGTTTGGTAGTTACTCAAAAACTGAAACACAGAGATACCACATGACCCAGAAACCTTACTTCTAGGCATATACTCAAAAGAAGTCGAAACATACATCTATACAAACATTTGTACACATATATTTATAGCATTATTCATAATAACCAAAAAGTGGAAACAACCCAATGTTCACCAACTGATGAGTGGATAAACCAAATGTGGTATATGCATATAATGGAATATTTTTCTGTAGCTAAAAGGAAGAAAGTACTGATACATGCTACAACATGGATTAACTTTGAAACATGTTAAGTGAAAGACACCAGACAAAAAAACACCACATGCTATATGATTCCATTTGGATAAAATGTCCAGAATAGGCAGATCCACAGAGACGTAAAGTAGATGAGTGGTTGTCAGGGGCTGGGGAAATGGGAAGCGACTGCTAATGAGTAAGGAGTTTCTTTTGGGGGTAATAAAAATATTCTGGAATTAGATAGTGGTGATGATCGCACAACTTTGTGAATATACTAAAAAAAACTCCATGAAATTATATAGTTTAAAAGGGTTAATATTATAGTAGTAAATTATGTTTTAAAAATCACTGCAGGCCGGGCGCGGTGGCTCACGCCTTTAATCCTAGCTCTGGGAGGCCGAGGCGGGTGGATCGCTCGAGGTCAGGAGTTCGAGACCAGCCTGAGCAAGAGTGAGACCCCGTCTCTACTAAAAATAGAAAGAAATTATCTGGCCAACTAAAAATATACATACAAAAAAAAATTAGCCGGGCATGGTGGCTCATGCCTGTAGTCCCAGCTACTCGGGAGGCTGAGGCAGTAGGATCGCTTAAGCCCAGGAGTCTGAGGTTGCTGTGAGCTAGGCTGATGCCATGGCACTCACTCTAGCCCGGGCAACAAAGTGAGACTCTGTCTCAAAAAAAAAAAAAAAAAAAATCACTGCAGAATAAATGAAAAAAGTAGGTTAGAACATGAACGTGTTCAATAATTCAACACATATGTGGATCACACGTCAGACAATGTGCTAGGTGCTGCACGGGCTCTGACAACTCTAAGTCAGTGGTTTATAGAGAGAATAAGAATTGTTTTGAGGAAATATACAGTATAATTTTGACTCTTCTCTAACTAATAGTTACTGATGAATCAGTTTCCCTCTCTCTCTCTCTCTCTCTCTCTCTCTCCCTCAGATGATAATCTGTGGGTATATGGGTACCTCTGTACCAACTGTTTTCATGTTAACATGTTGTACTGGTTACGAATTTTTTCAATATCTGTTAATTGGCTACATTTGTACAGAGGTGGGAGATATCCAGGAATGGAAAAGAAAATCTCAACAATATCCATGCAAATAATATTTGTATTTCTTGTTTAGTTCTTAAATTTACTCTGCTTAATTCATTTCTTGCCTAGGCTTTGAGAGAAAGAAAAGTCCGTAATTCCTGAATCATTTGCTTTCAACTTTCTCTTCTCGTCTTGTATCCAACCAGGATTGATAGAATGCCTCAAATTTGAGTATTATTAAAAGACTAAAGTCAAATGTAAAGTGTGAATGAAGAAAGAATGGTAACTGATGTGTAAAGACTTTAGAAAAGTCACTAGCATAGCTAAAATGATTTTGGAATAAGATAGAAGACTTGGAAAGATTCACATTGCCTAATTTCATGACTATTTTAAAGCTGATAGTAATCAAGACTGTGTGTTTTTGGTGAAAGGACAGACACTTAGACCAATAGAACAGAATAGAGCCAAAAGTAGAACCTCACAAATATGTCTGATTGATTTTTAACAAAGGTGTAAATGCCATTCAGTGGAGAAAGGATAAGTATTTCAACAAATGATGTTATAACAATTTATCATTCATAAAAAAGCACCTCAAACTATACTTCACACCTTATACAAAAATTAACTCAAAAGGGATGCCATAGATCTAGATATAAAAGGTAAAACTATAAACCCATTAGAAGAAAATATGGGAGTAAATATTCATGACCTTGAGTTAGGCAAAGAAATCTTGGAAATGACACTCAAAACAACATATAAACTGAATGTTATCAAAATTAAAAGCTTTTGCTCCATGAAAGATTCTGTTCAGAGAAAGAAAAGCAAGCCAAAGGGAGAAAATATTTGTAAAAAGGACTTATATTCAGAATATATAAAGAACTGTCAAAATTCAACAATAAGTATTAATAGCAAACAATCTAATAAAAATGGGCAAAAGATTTTACTATATTTACCACTGTATTTTACTATGACAAATAAACACACACACACAAAAAAAGCTCAACATCATTAGTCACTAGGGAAATGCGAAATAAAACAACAGCAAACCAGTACCCATCCTACAGAATGTCTGAGACAAGCAGACTGCCAGTATCCAGTGTCAACAGGGGTGCATACATTGCCAGTGAAAATGTAAAATGGTACAGTCATGTTGGAAAATGGCCTGGCAGTTTCTAACAAAGTTAATCATACACTTAACATGTAATATAGCAATACCACTCCTGCATATTTATTCAAGTGAAAATAAAACTTCTGTTTGCATTAAGACCTACACACAAATCTTTATATTATAGTAGTTCTAGTCATAATTTCCAAAAATTATTAACCACCCAAATGTTTCTCAGCTGGGGAATGAATGAGCAAACCGTGATTTTACCAGACAACGGAACCCGAAACAGCGTTGATACAGGCAACAGCATGGATGAATCTCAAGAGTTTTATGATGAGAGAAAGAAGTCAGTCTCGAAAGGTTACATACTGTATTTTTCCATTTATATGCGTTGTGGAAAAGAACAGATCCGTGGTTGTCAGGGACTAAGAGTAAAGGGAGGATGACACCGAGCTGCAGAGCAGAGAATTTTGAGGGTTGTCTGTGTCTTGAGTGTGGTGATGGGTACATGATGATACATCATCCCAAACTCACATAAATGTACACCAAAAAGAGTGAATTTTACTATATGGAAATTAAAAATATTTTTTTAAAAACTGAGAAAGAGTATTCAGAGATTAACAGTTGATCAAGAGATTGCTGCAAACTGAATTATTTTCCTTAGAATATTTCACTTGGGAAGATGTTAGCTCTTCAGTGGTAGCAATGAGTTATTACTAATCTCTACATGCTTGAATTGAATGTATTGACTGGCCCAGAGTAGCCACTCAAGTGTGCTGAATGAATCTTTTTACTATTTATTATTATTTTTGGTCCCCAAGCTTTAGTGATGGTGGCAGTGGTGATGTTTGATCTCATAATAAGCCTCTATGTGTGGGAAAGTTTGTACACATTTTTAAACGAGAGATAATGTCAGTGTGGTTTTATATTTATTCTACTGCTTAGTCACATTTTCTTTCCCTCGATTCATATTATTATTATTATTACATATGATAGCATGAGGTTATTTTTCAAGATACAATACTATCTTTATTGAATCTGTTCTGATTTGAACTGTAGTACTTTTATTAATAATATTGCCTGAGCTATAGGGTTTCTGTAAGCTACGTTACTTTTGTTTTGCTGGCACTAACTAGACACTGCATGATATCAATGTTTTTATACTGGTAGTGCAATAAGCTGCATTTCAAAAATTTATGACTACATTGCTGAGCTTGGAGATATTTTATGGACATCAAAGCTTGGTTTACATGTTGATTTTCTATCTTCTCTGATGTGAGTGTCACTCTGAACATAACTCATTTGTCGTTTCTCATCGGAAGCAGCATTTTACTGCATGAAGATCTCCAGCCTCCCTGGATAAAACCTATCCTGGTGTTCTCTCCATGGAGTGTACCTTCCATCCTGAGTTTGAGACACAACTCGCTGTGGGTTCTTTTGCCTTCCCCAGCCCTTCATGTCCCCTGCTCCTCTTCCCAGGAAAGCTGGGGGCCACAGAGGTATGGCCCAAACACTTTCGATCACGCCTGAGGTAGCAAGTCCTGATCTCTGGTTTCAGAGCCCAATTCTGCTCTGTGCCTCAGGCCTTGACATGCACCTGCTCACACTGGAATCCTCCTCTCTCCCCAGACCCTGCTCCTCCTGTGCCCAAGACAGCTAACGGCCTCATTTCTACCTAGTCAGTTTAGAAAACTGAGCCATTCTTGATTTTTCCCTCTCCCTAATCTCACACCTTCAGTTGATCAACTATCCTGTGAGTTTTGCTTCATTGACACCTTTCTAATATTGTGAACCAGACACAGCCCCACAAACTCCTTGAGATCATAGGTTCTGTAATTGTGTGCTAAGCTATGACACTGAAAGCTTCCAAAGCATGTGTTGCGTGGGTGTGTGTGCACACATGTGCACATCTTTTGAGGGTAATTTTTTCTAGATTAGACAGATTACCAAAAGCATCCGTGCCTAAGCCTCAATGGTTGGAATGTGTCTCAGTTGAGTGAGGCTTGGTTAAGCTGAAGTAATTATCATTTTTCACCAATTATCATTTTCTCTGATTCTGCGCATGTTTTCCCCTTGGCCTGGAATTCCTATTTCAGTGTGCATCCATCTTTGCTGGCAGAGGCGTGCCTTTCCCCCAGGCATCCTGTCATGTCCTCTCTGTGCCCCTCTGTCCCCCAGTATCTCCCCATGTGACATAACTGTTGCTTCTCACAGTAGGAGTACCAGACACCGTCTATCTTAAACGATCTTAAATGCAGCGAGGGGAGGGAATGTATTCATTGTAGTGCTTTTACAACCACAAAAAAGTCAAAAGGAAATCCACTGGTTAGACCGAAAAATAAATTCCAACCCATGGAAATTTGCCTGAATGAAAAAAGCAAAAGCAAATTGAGCCACAGAGAAAGTGGGCAGTGAGTGTGATGAAAATTGAGGTTGTGAGAAGATGATTCTGCGCGTCTTTTTGATGGCACCTTGGTGAGACTTAGAGGAAATGGTGACTTTGTAAGAGCTTTAAGTATGGACTTGCTGGTGTGAATTCTGTCTGGCCCAGAGTGAGCAGTGGATATGGGAGAAGGCCCTGGAAGATGTGTCTATTGGGGCCCCTGGGTTTCCAGCCTGACTCGGCTCAGGAGACAGGGTAGAATGAATCATTGGTCAAAATTCTTCATGCTTCCTTTCCTCCCCTCGTTGCTGTATGACTTTGAAGTCCTTCCCACCAGCAGTGGAGTGGACGTCTCTGCCCCATACTGTGGTGCCACTGTGTGATTAGCTTTGGTGGATGAGATGTTCACAGATGTGAGATAAGTGAGACCTGAAATGTGCTTGAGTGACAAGGCCAGCCCTCCTCTTCTCTGCACGGCTCATAAGAAGAGAAAGCCTTGGGAAGCCCCCGGCTCCAGGAGGAGGAGATGCACGAGCCATCCATGGCCCGACCTGCAGCAGAGAGCCTGTCCGCTGAGCCCAGAAGATCACCCAGTGTCCCCTGAGCCTGCCGAGGCAAGCACGGGGCTGGCAAGTCCAAACTCAAAGGGCAGGGGGCGGGCTGGAAACCCAGGCAGGAGTTGGCATTGTGTCGGGAGGCAGACTTCCTTCTTCTCTGGGAAACCTCACTTCCTGCTCTTCAGGCTGTCAGTGGGTTAGATGAGGCCCAGGCACGTCACGGAAGGCCATCTACTTTAGTCAAAGTCCCCTGATTATAGACGTTAGCATCTACGAAGTATCGTCATGGCAGCACCTACATTTGTGTTTGATTAAACGACTGGGTACCACAGGCTTGCCAAGGTAATGCACACAACTGACCTTCACCCAGAGTGCAAACAATGGCTGTTTTAACCACTGAGTCTCATGGAGGTGGGTCACCTGGCATCACAGGACACAGAGAATAAAACCAATTTGGAATGGAAGGCTGTAGAATTACGTTTGGCAGCCACATGATATACTAATGCTGGAATTTGCTATTTGGTCTGTACCTGATCCGCTCTCAGCACACAAAGCCAGATAAAATAAGCACCACTGTATGAAGCGGAACAAATGGTATGGATCAGTCATTCACTGTGGTGATGATAAACAGCCCTTCGTGACAATTATCTAGTTAAAACACCATTAACAATTAACGACATACATCACAGAACTTATTGAACCCATTAAAGACTAATTTACTGGCTATAAAAATATGGCATTAAGAATTTATGGATCATTACCTTTTATTCTGGAATGAAATATTGCTGACTGAAACTCTTAGAAACTGTTGAAAACAATTACTCATTAAAGCCACGTGAAATTAAATGATACGGCTTAGCGAAGAGGGAAGAAAAGAATCCAAGCAAAGTTTGAAAATGTTTTTTCTAGAAGAAGCACTAACTTTGCGTGACACTGAATGGATAAAGATTGTATTTTCAAAGAAGATTAAGATCTACAATTAAAGAATTCAAACGAAGTAATTTGAATGTGCAGCAAAATCTTCTTTTTGGAAAAATGTATTAGATCATGACTGATAAAAATTCCGATCATGATTAATCACTCCTAGGTATTTTGGAACACTATTAAGGAGAGTATAACAATGTTAAAATTAATTAATTCCTCTAAAGGGTTTTAAAATATTAATATAAAACGATGTAACAGCTGTTGCAACTTTAAATATGATTATTTCCTCTCGGCCCTGCAACCAAAACTTGTCAGTCAGAAATCAACCTAATTTCATTGTACTTTCGAATTTATTACTCTGTAATGAGATCAACTTAATAGTGATGAGTCCCTTGTTTTCGAAGAGACCATATGCACATTAGCAAATTCCAAAGTGTGTAGCATACGGAACGTGCCTTCCATTGCATGCAGGAATAGTCTTGGGTACCATGCACGTGCAGCTCTTGGGGGCCCTGGTCAGAGGAGCACATGCAAGCCCATTTTGCTCTAAATTTTGGGTTCTGTTTCTAGAGAGTGGCTGGGCAAATTCAAACCTCTGTGAGAAAAATATTGAGCTTAGAACACATTTTTATATCTCTGAAGCACAAAAGTGCAAAATTAAGAGCTAGAAAAGATCAAGTCCAAACCTCTTGTCTTGAAGATAAAGAAACCAAGGCCCAGAGGAGTTAAGCAACTTGCTCAGGGTTACACAGCCATCCATGTCAGAAGGAGAACTAAAGCCCCTGTCTGCTGGGTCCCTGTGCAGGGTTCCTGCAGGAAGCACGTTTCTGGGTGAGCATCTAAAGGAGCTGTCTCTTTTGCTTATGCAGAGAAGTTTGTATGAGCGTGCCCCGTGGTGGCCAGACCACAGGTCTGAAGATAAGTGTAAAGATAGTTTTAGATATTCCAAAATGAGAAAACATTGGCAAACAAAACACCAGGTCTCTCTCCTGAGAGTCTTCGGATACTACATACTTACTAAATACTGTGTGAGACACTTCTCATGCCGCTGCTTATATTAAACAAACAAAACACCCACTTTATAATGGCAAGTGAGTGAAATGGTTTCACTGGCACAGAATGGGAACCCCACCCCCACCCCACACTCCCCGTACAAGCGTGATTATGGTGTCCACACGGACTCTAGACCATGTGGAGCTGGAGGGATCTTCGTCAGGTCGGTTTTAATTCTTTCCAAGAGGCAGAAGACTGCCAGTGTCTCAGGGGATTGCCTTCTTTGGGACTTTCAGATCATTTTTAATGTGTAAAATTGCCATTTGGTCTGCTCCTGACGGCATCCAAGGGAATCTGCAATATTATCATTGTCAGCAGGACAATAGCTAAGAAAGCCACAAAATTATAGTACCAACTTTGGTTCCTTACCAGTTGGCTTTAAAATACCACTTCTCAGTATTTTCAGACATTAGGTACTACATAAAAAAAACAAATGTTCAAGTTATCTTGTAGATCGTACAGAGGAGTTCCATGAATTCTTTGCTCTTGTGTCTTCTACTACAGAAATAGAGTGCTTTGAGGATTGTAAACGATCTATAATTCTCAATGCCTCTACGCTAACTTGACAATAAAGAAGCAATTTTCTTCTAAGGATGTAACCATTTGTTTTCACTTGGCTTTAATTTTTCCTAAACCTAATTATAATTATTAATACATATTCTTGCCTTGAAGTTTACATTCTAATTGCTGAACTAAATAGGTGCCAAATAATAAAAACAACCCAGTAAATAAAAGACTGGTAAATCCCTAGTTGTTCTGAGCAGAATTATTGGTGCACACATAATATATATTACAATATTCATACAAACTAATTTATACCCAGAGGATTATTAACTGTATTTTCTATAAAACAGAGATTCTGATTCTATATCTAAAAAATGTCATCTAATAACACGTGTCCCATTCCTGGGGCAACCATCCACAAGTTCACATTTGCGGACTGGTCAAGGTGATGACTGAGGTTGCCAACGCTGGGAAACGGGCTCGATGCACATTTCCTGGGAAATGCATCGAGCCCATTTCCCTGCGTCTGAAGGACTACTCAGTGGCCAGGGAAGATCTGGGGAATACAAACATTGCCAGAGCAAACTTTCATCCTCCAACTGTACCAGCCACCATAGACTACACTCTGTGAATGTGGTAGATATGTTACCACTACTCAAGAGATTCTTTACCTTTCTTTTTCCAATCTCTCCACAAAAAGCAGGACAGCAGATCCGGACGCTTGCAATAGGCATATCCCAAGACTTTCCATTCCCAAATTCTCAAACATACTGTATTTCCAATAACATGTAATACATTATATACTTCAAAAATTGAGATGATGACTCATTCAAACTTTACAAGTATAAACATGGGATTAAAGTCCTTTATGAAGCTATTGTCTGGCTATTACTTCCCTAGACCTCTTCACTCTTGTCACCAACACGAGCAGTGGCATTGTTCAGAGGACTGTCCTTGGGCAGGAGCACAGCAGTCAGTTCACCTGGACTGGACAGCAGCCTTGACAGCCAGTCGAGCTGCTGCAGGTGGGTGTGGGGCAGACAGTGGGCGCGTTACTGGCAGGGGCCCCACATCTGCTCCGACCTGCCAGCCACGTGGTGCTAGACATTCAAGTCCATGCCTAAATGAAAGATGACATCAGACCTTGCCATCATTTTCCATCATCCAGAACCACTTGGCTTGTCTCCAAGAAGGACCTTCAAATAATAAATTTCCCCATATCAGGTTTGTTTGGTTCTTTCCCTGGAGCCCCTGGCATTATTAATAAGTCAGTCCTGAAGTTTGCTTCTATGAACAAATCTTAACTACTTTTTTTCTTGCCTATCTGTCCCTGTTTTAGATGGCGTTTTTCATCGTCCTAATATTTTATAGGTGCCTAACACTGAGCTTCCTTAATGTCTCAGCAGCAGAAATGTTCTTAGAGTCTGCCTCCCTACACCAAATCCGTGTCCCACAGTGAGTTCCAAAGGACTGGAATGAAGTGTTCACAAACGAGAAAACATCTGAAGAACAAAATAGTGGGTAAAATGTCAGAGATCGATGTGGCGTGTGGACGCATTATGAATGAGAATATGGTCAGTGTGCAGAAAGAAACCCTTTATCTTGAGAACTTCTTCTCTTTTCTCAGCCCTGTCCCATTGTCTCTCATTCTAGCAGAGTTTAATCACCTTTGATGCTTTTGCTCAGAAAGATATTTACAGGCATTCATCTCTGTCGCCAGTCTTTGAACAATTAGTCACTGTACTTTAGGTAAATCCTATCTAGGTCTCTACATCTCTGCTCACAAACCATAAATCAGGCAGCCTACAGACCCCTTAATCATCCCCTCCGCTTCCTCCTGCAACTCCTCCCATTCTCCGGCATCTTCCTGACTCCAGGGTTTTTCTTAAGAATTTACAAGGACCTGGAGCACAAGCCACACAGGTCCTGGATCCCAAGAGCAGCGCTGCTAGGGAGGCCCCTTGCTTGGGCTCCCAGTGGGCCCAGGCAGCCTCCGCTCAGCAACCTGATGATGCCTTCCACATTCTCCAACTTTCAGAGCCTTGATGTTTCGGATTGCCAGAGTTAGCAAATGAAAGTACGGGATGCCCATGCACTATTTGGGCTTATGCTGAAAAGTATTTGTTGCTTATCTGCAATTCAAATTCACCTGGGCATCCTGTACTTTTCCCTGCAGCCCCATGGACCACACTCTCTGCCTGTCAGCACGTGGCAGTGCTGTCTTGAGGCAGCCGGGCACCTCCCTCCTGTGCAGTGAGACTCACCAAAGCCACTTTTGGGTGAGTACAGCCACTCTGCCGAGAGGTCGATGCCATGCACAGACAGGCACCCTATCTATTAGCCTGTTTCTACGGTTTTCTCTTTCAGGGCATTAAATATCATGTTTCCTCCTCAGCATCATCAATTTTCCCCATTGTAACCTACATCAAGGATGCCTCCTTTGCTAATGTCACTGTCCACCTGGGAGTGCCACATGGAAAAGAAATGAACTTGGGCCAGTTTGATGAACAGCTTCCCTTCATCAAGCACTGAGGTCACACATGGATGAGACCGTGCTCCTGGATTGCCTCTCCCAGCACACAGGGCCAGCGCCCCCCTCTCATCTCACCTTCTTCCCTTTTGGGAGCATAGTCTTCCATGTCTGAAACCCTATCTAGCAGCCTCCTGGGTTACCCAAGCTCAGATGCAGGCAGGTAACAGAATGGTAACAAATGGTAACAGAATGTTAAGAACATCTCTGTTGGTGTTACTGCCAGTGTTTGGAGCAACTCTGCATCGCTCAACTTCATAATATCCTTACAGACAATAGATGTTCAACTATGCATTTTCCCTTGCACTAAGACGAAACTGAGCAACTGGCCTTGTAACACATAAACTACAAGGAGAGGCGTGTCTGGAGTTGGAGAGAACCAGCTTTACATGGGGTCTCCAGGGGACTGAAAGCAAGACCAGGTGGGGCCAGCCACTCACCTGGGCAAAATGCAAGAGGGGCCAAAAAACTCAGCAATTGAGCAAAAAATATTTTAATGCAACATTTAAATAAATCAAGGTTCACGTAAAAATCTATGAGAAACACAGTAGCAATACTTGAAACAAAGACAGGATCGGTATTACTGACTTTTCCTTTTCCCTGCAGCTCTCGGGTGGCTCAGCATGGCAGCCATGGAAACCTCTACGCCACACCAAGAGGGCTGTGGCGCAGCGGACAACGTCCCAGAGGGAAAGAGGCTGCAGCTGACTGTTCAGGGTTGAGCTCCCACAGGGACTGCTGGATCGAGACCCCACTGGGGTAAGACCTGTCTGGTTTTCTATTTTGTGCAAGCAGAAATGGGGTTTTATCCTTTTGCCCTAAGGCAGTCCAATCTCACAGAGAGGACATAAAGCCCTGTGCCCTTCCCATCAATTGCCATGCACGTAGCCTTCATTTTTGGTAACACAGATATTCCTATCCACTCTCTCCAGGGCACATCCTGTTCAAAACTAAGTTACATAAAAAAAAAAAAAAAATCACATCATTTGCCCGGACATAGCGAGGTCTCCATGGTGGGGGCTGAAGGGTCCCAAGAACTCTTCCATCCCCTCCTGCAGATGCTTTTCTTCAGGCTCCATCACCTGAAATCCTTTTGGAAACATCACAGAGTCTTTTTTCTCCAGTGTCGAGATCCTCTACAGACTTCTGTCTTCTTGTTATGGGGAGTACACACACTCCCTTAGAGTCAGCTTCCTTTACATTAGAATAGAAGATAGTCCACTCTCCTTGATTGGATTTGAGTGTTTCTCTCATCCTAAAGACTTTTAGGGTACTAAGAGTTAACTGAATTGGAAGCCATTCTGATTACCTTAAAGCTTTGGGAAAGGCCTCTGTCTCATGATCCACATTCAAAAACAGAACATGCCAATAGGCCATGGCCAGACCATATGGAAAGACTGAAATCTGACCCACAGCCTGCAGCGACTGGCCAGGAAACCAACCGATTACCTACGGTAACTGGCCCAGGAGGTCAGCTGCACCTGTGAGTCATGCCTGGGGGAAGTCAGGCTGCTATCTCCGTAACAACCCGGGACGTCAGACAACCCCCGTAACAATCAGCCCCGAATGGCCAAGACACAATTAATAACTGACGGCTTTTGTAACTTTTGTCCCTGCTTCCAACTCAGGACCAATCAGAGAAAGCCACACATGTACCCCTAACCAACCACGCAGGGTGCCCTGTTTCTAGTTTGCTGCCTCCAACATCCCCAGGCCACCAGCCTCCCGTTTGGGCACAACTGGGAACTTCCCTTTTCCACCACGAAGCCTTCCCGGTCCTTTGCCTGCCTTGTCCTTTGCCTGCCTTTGGTCTCTGGCAAGCGCAGTGCCGGCAGCTGACTCCCTTGCTCTAGCAAGCCCAGAACACACAGCCTCTGTGTGAGGTCTTTCTTATTCCCACAAAACCGTAGATTGGAACAGGCTGATCTTCAGGAGGAAGTGGGGCCGACCCTAGAGGTAGCTGGGTGGCGGTCCGAGAGCAGCTGTGCCCCCTCTGCACGCCATGCAGCTCGAGGAAGCTTCCAGAGTGAATTCACGCAGGTTCCTGTCTCAGTCACATTCCTGGACATAAAGCGATTTATTCACCTCTTAAATTGCACATAGCTGAGGCTATATTCATTCCACACTTGAAATCAATGCAATTACTTCACTCATTTCACTAAGTATATAGACATTTCCCCAATTTTTTATAGCCGATGAGAATATTTAGGGATTTGAAGAAACAACACCAATGTGGACCCTGTGATTTTGACCAGCGCGGTGCCCTGCTCTGCATGACAAGTGCACTCCAGACCATGACACTGCAGGCTCACGACTGGTGTGAATACAATTCTGACATTTCAGATTCCCTGGGAAAATAGCAGTTAAACACTCATATTCAATCTGCAACATCTGGATATCTTTTATACTAGTAGAACTCCTTGAGTGTTCAGCCCTCATGTCAAGTTTAATGACTGTATTACTCTATATGCATAGCAATGAAGCTCGCAGCCACGGGATAATTCTACTTCAGTCACAAGAATCTCAATTTCAGAGCTGAATGGGACTCTGGAGATCTTCCGATCCAGCCCCCTCACTTCAGACAGGAAAGCGGAGCCCCGAGGAAACGGAGCTACTTGGTGGAGAGCCAGGCTCACACCCTGGCCACGGCCCCATCCACACAACAGCTTCCCCGGGAGTTGGCCCAGAGGGTTTATCTGACATTTCTCACCGTGCTTGTCTTCTTTTAATTCCCACTGCAGTATTACTGGCAAGCAAGAGCCCTCAGCCCCCAGAGGGACTCACTGCTGTAGCGCTCTTGACCTCGGACGCCTTGCACTGCCATTGTCTCTGGCGCCTGCGACTCGGCAAGGGCCACGGCCAGCAGCACCGAGGACGTGGCCGTCCCAGGTCCACTGACCCCAGATCTGCGCATGAACAGGATGACCAGAAATTCACGTAGGTATTGAAGTTTGAGAAGCTGATCTATGCAATTTGTTTCTTTCTTTTCTATTAGAATGTCGAATTTTTTATTTTGGTTTTGCAAACCTGCTGGCATTCAGAAAATCGCAGTCTTTGTGGCCGCTGAAGACTGAGAGGTAGAGAGACAGCATGTGTCCCCACTCACAGGTCAGGACTCGGCCATGCTCCCACCTCCCCCACCCAGGTGTCTGTCACTCGTGAGTGCTGTCAGGGCACTGGCATTTTGTAATGGTGGAGGATTTAAAAAATAAGGAAACACATGAGGCAAGATTGAAAGCCCCTTCACCCTGCACATCCCTGTCCGTAGACATATGGCTAATAATGTGGTGTTTCAGGAACAGACACCTGCTTTGAGACACCTGGCTTGCCCTAAGCACTGCGCAGTGGCCTGGCGTGGCGCCTGCAGGAGTTTCAGGAACAAGAGTCTGCGAGAAGGGCCGAAGCCCAGAGCGAGCTTGGTGCAGGAGCCCTGGGGAGGGAGGGCCCACGGTCTCCTCGCACCGCAGAAGGAGCAGGTGGAACGTGAAAGCCGCGACAGGTCCCAGTGGAGAGAGCCTGCGGGTCTGCGGCTCCGTGTGCACATCTGACGGTAGGAAGTGGCAGAGTTTACCCACATTGAGTGAACTTCCATCCTGCATCCAGCTCTTTTGACATCTTCTGCCCGCCGTGTCCTCCTGTGGGAAACGAGCAGCTGGGTATCTCTCCAGTCCCAGGCATTCCCGGGCATGTACGTACGTAAAGACCTGTGTATTTTGCATAGTGTTATACCGTATCTACTTTTATGACAGTTTCCTTTTAAACTCAAAAATATACCTTAGCAAGTGAACTTTAACTTCATTGTTCAGCTGTTTATCTTAATTCAAACATGTATCTATAATTACATATGAAAAAGCCTCTTTCAGCTCAGGATCTTATAACAACCAACAGAAAGATGAAGTGAAAGCTCGTGATCACTTGCCGCTGGGAGAGATGAGTGGGTTCCTCTGCACACGTACACACCCCCCAATTGCTCCTAGGACAGGGTGGGGCCAAAGGCACAGGAACCGGGGCACAGGTCTGGGCACAGGGATGGGGACGGGACCGGGGACAGGGCCGGGGACAAGGCTGGTGTTAGCCTCAGGCTGGGCGGACTCAGTCTTGTCTTGGATCCTCATCGGCCTTTTGACCTCAGCCAGCATTTGAATCTCTCTAAGCTTTTGCTTCCTCTCCTGCAGGACTAGCACCCATAGAATAGGACATTATAAGAAGAAAAAGGAGATTAGATGTATATATCCAGGGTTCAACCCATACTAGCAGCAAACATACATGCTCAGAAATCTATTTGTTCTTATTATTGAAAAACTGGTGAAACTGTTATCCAAGTGTCATATCTGTCCTGGTCCTGCTTGGAATCCTATTTCTTTTCCAGCCTCCACGTCTTGTGTGCTCACCTTGCTCTGTCCTGGAAGGAACACTGAGGTATCTCATGGATTTCAAGTTATTGCCAAGAATTCTTAATCCCTTTGTGGGCAGCTTCTCAAAGTGCATTGAGTGTATCTCGGCAGCTTGAGTTTCCTGATTCCTTACTCACCATGAGGTTAATCAGTTCACTGGAAGGACCTCATGCGGGCTCGATTTTCACAAGGAGGCTTCAGGTATTCTAGTTTAACTTCATACTTTTAACTCGAGGATGCTTTTAGGAGATTCTAATCATTCTGAAAAATATGCTTCACTGTCCACAAAAAGTCTAATAACAGTGAAGTCCACACAATGAGGCTGTCTAGGTGGGTGCAAAGAACACAGGGGGCAGCTCAGAAAGCAATAGTGCTTTGGCCACGAGAGTGTCCAGCACGCAGACTTGCCCTCTCAGCCATGCCAGCTCGTGTGCAACTGGATTACTAAAGGGAAAGCCCCCAAGAGTTCTTGAGGTTAGCTTTTCATTCCCATCTCCTTTGGAGGACTCTCGTTTAGGGTCTCCCAATTTCTCCAACAGAACACCAATTTGGGGCAGTCTGGAGTGTTTTCCTAATTCCTCCCCAGTGGCCCCTGAACTCCAGGTCTTGTTTCTGTACTACCCGCCTCTCAACAACTGTTGGATCTCTTGCCTTTACTGGGTAAGATTTTCAGCAAATGCCTCAAGATGAAAAACGCCCCACACTTCTGCATACTTCCCCTTCCTCTGGACTCTAGGTTCCTCCAGTGACAACCACCTTGGGACCCTGAGTTCTCAGGAGTCTCCCTCGCTCTTCTTAGCTCCAATATCTGCTGAGAGTTTCCATTTCTTGGCTTGTGTTGCTTACGAATCATCAAGGCCTGGACAGAAGAGCAGTGCAGGACAAGGACTCGCCCCAGCACAACCCCACCTCCAGGCGGGGCCTCGACTCTGGCCACCCTGGTAGCTCTCTGATGCCCTCAGGCATATTTTAAAGTGATTTTATGAGGCTTTTATACATACTCTCTATGGAAAGGCTGGTCTGCTCATATTAATACTAATGTGTCATAGCATGAAGTAGAAGTCCTGAACACTTTTTACAGGTTACAGTGCCATTGGTACCTGACAGAACACTACATTTATTGTCTTGAGAAAAGAAAAGCTGCAATATCATGCAAAAATATAAGCAAAACCAATTTTGGCTTAACTATACAAAAAAACTCAGTTTGGTGGAGAGATGCCACACTCCTATTTGGAATGGTTTCCTACTACAGATCAGAAGCATCTGAAATTCCTCAGTCAGGAGGCTGAAGAACAGGTGTGGGTGGTGAGACTCATTCTTGTTTCTATTCTTTGCAACGCACAGGGGTCTTCCCAGAACATGCAGTAACCCTGCAGCATGCAGGCGACGGTAACATTGGTAAAGAACTCAGACCCAGCCACATCTTCCCGATAGAATGGAGGCTGGATAATCCCAAATTTATACTGAGAAAAAAAAAAAAGATTGCTAGGATACAAGTTTCCACCCCCCTTCCCAGGACCCTCCTCGCCATACTGTTAGATTACCAAACAAATAATGTAAATTTTTATCAAACGGTTTGCCAGTTTTAAAGCAGGTAACGGGATTTTGAGAGCAAGCAGGTGAAGAGGACATTTACAGCCAAGACTCAGGGTAAACAGCAGACTGAGCAAGCTTACAGGAAACACACAGAACAAAGCCTTCAAGCAACATCTACGGAAATGTTCCTTTATGCAAAAGGAGTGAACCTAGTATTTGAGGGAGAAGACTAGCATTGTTTTGAGAAAGATTAACTACCAGAAAAAAAAGGAAATTTTATATACCTGCTTTGCACTCTCTGTGAATTATAAGGACAACGTGAAGTCTATGAACTTCGGCTGAAAGATATGATAAGGTAACCAGCTAGATTTAACCATAGCTGGAACAGTTGTGGAAGAATGTAATAAAAGAAATACTATCTTAGCAAATTTCTCACAGTGTTGGAGTAGAAAAAGCAGGGGTGAAGTTGCAGAAAACCGGATCAGTGATATGGAGGATGAAAGTAATGAAAATGGATAAAGAGTTGAATAGTCCAAAAAGAAGGCTTTGGTTTCAGCGGACACACAACAGAAGTTAGTGAAAGATACAAACGCCTACGTTTCTGACAAAGAGAACAAAATAAGTGAAAGTGATACAAGAGTCAAAGCTACAATTGAAGAAACATTTCTGAGCTGAAGACCTGAGTCTTTACTTTGAAATGACACACCATACTCTAAGAAAAATAAATAACAAAAGGAAGACTTATAACTAGACATAGCTCAATTAAACATTTGATTTCCAAGCATAAAAATTTCTATATGCAACCAAGTGGATGCTTATAAAATATCAAAAGGAAAAAACATAAGTCTGATTTTGGTGTGAGGATACTATGGGAGTCTGAGATTAAAAAGTTGGGGGCCACAAATTCATTGTTTAGCCAAGTTATTATTTATGAGTGAAGGCAACAGAAAGATATTCTTTATGAAAGTAAGAATTCAAGAAACATACCATGACATAGTACTCCTGAAAAACTGTTCAAATATGTAGATTAGCTAATTAAAAGAAGAATCTAAATAATGACTCAAGAATGGGGATGCCATAGTACGCAAGGAATGGTGGTAAATATTTAATACATTCACGCATAGGATTGAATACTAGCAACTTAAAAACTATTGCTTTCCTGAAGCTAATTCACAAATTAAAGGCAATACTAATCTTAATTTTGATTGCATGTTTTGAAGAAAATCCAATGCTTTGTGATTAAAAGATATTTATTGGAAACTAGGAATATAAATGTTTTTTCTAAAAAAGACTGACCATATCAAACTAATAGCCAACCACTTAGTTAATGGTGAAAATAGTAAAGGATTCCTGGTAAAGTCATGGGCAAGACAAGAATGCTAACACTTCCCAATATTATTCAAAGGAGAATACAGTATTAGCCTTAATTGAGGAAAATATCTACTTAGAAACCCAGAAGAATCAACTGAAATAGAATGAAGACCAACACATAAATTATCAAGTGGCTAAAAAGATGGATATTTAGTTCATAGAAAAGAATAGCTTATTTATTTATGTATTTTTTATTTTATTTTAATTTTTTAAGAGACAGCGTCTTATTCTGTCACCCAGGCTGGAGTTCAGTGGCACAATCACAGCTCACTGCAGCCTTGAACTCCTGGGTTTTAGCAAGTGATCTTCCCACCACAGCCTCCTGAATAGCTGGGACTACCACACCCGGCTAATTTTTTATTTTTGTAGAGGTGGGGTCTCCCTATGTTGCCCAGGCTGGTCTTGAACTCCTGGCCTCATGTGACCTTCCTGCCTGGACTCCTAAAGTGCTGAGATTACAGATGTGAGCCACCGTGCCCAGCCTAGTTTTTTTTTATTGTAGTAAAAAACATATAACAAAATTTGCTATCTTAGCCGTTTTTAAGTGTACAGTTCAATGCAAATAGCTTTAAATATATGAAAAGAAGGTCATTATTACAACCTCATTATAATAAGAGAAAAGCAAATTAAAACTACTTAAAAACAATTCTGATTTCTTAGGTAGGCAAAGATCAGAAAGTATAAGGATGCACTAATAGGAGTTGTGTGAGTTTCAGCCCTATAACCTTAACAGTGGGTAATACAGCAATAAATACCAACATTACAGATTCATCTTCCCTTCAACCCAGCAATTCCACTTCTAGGCTTTTATTCAGAAAATACAAGTGTGAAAAAATGATGTTTTTTTTTTTTTTTCACAGAGGTGTTTGAAATAGCAAAGGATTGGGAGAAAATGAAATGTGCTCAGAGGTAACTGGCTAAATGCACCACAGTGAGCAGTGGCTGGAAGTTGAACAGCAGATGCAGAAAGCCGGAAACGGTGTTGCTGGCACCTGGACAAGAAAAAGCTGATAATCTATAAACATGGCTTTTCTTGTAAACCAGCAGAGAGCTAAGTTGCAGATCAATCAACTAGACTGAAATCTAAGGAAAGACAGGTGCCTCCAGGAAGAGGCAAAAAGTGAGTTTCACTTCACCGGGGCTGGAGCGCAGGGAAGATGAGCTGCCTGTAGGTAAATTAGGGGAGAGAGACTGGGTTGAAAGCATGAACTTGGTGCCTCAGGCTGGGTGTGGGATGATTCGAGAACATGGAACCCGCAGGAGTCGCATGTGTGAGGGGAGTTGGCACCCACTCCTGGCTCTTCTCATACACCTTCACGGGTTCTCATGAGAAAGACTAGGGTAGGAAAAGAAGTAGGACAAAGCTTCCCACTTGGTGCAGATGGGGGCAGGGAATGGCTGCCCCCTGCAGGTGAGGCATAAAGCCTCACCTGGACTCTTCACTAGGAAGAATAATAAACCCGGTCACTCCCAGGGCAGAGACACAAACGTGCTGTAGCTGGGGGAAGGGAAAAGGAAAAGCTTCCGACCTTGGATGAGAGGCAGGAAACCATCTTTGATCTGAGTTATTACAGATTTCCTACTGCCCAGACAGAGAAAAGATTGCTGAAAAAACTCTCCCCTCCCCAGATCAGGGAGGCAGAGCCTACCCGAGACTGAGTATGGACCCGGACACCAGAGAAGGCTTCAAACTCCCACACAAGCTAGCAGATGCCATGTAATAAGGTCAGCAGTCTACCACGGGAGGGGTAAGGGCCTGAGGAGAGATCCTAACACTGAGAAGGAAGCAGACATTGAGAAAATTCTCTGCCAAAGCAGCCCCTGTCCTCTAGTGAAACTCAGCTCCACTCCTGACTAGACTGAGTCAACCCTAATGGCCAAGCCAAAGAAAAGATGTGTTGCTTTCCAAGCACAAATGTTACTAAGTCAGTATTTTCCCCAGACATTGTCTCATTTGCAACCAAAACATGAAAGAAAGAGAGAGAGAAAGGAAGGAAGGAAGGAAGGAAGGAAGGAAGGAAGGAAGGAAGGAAGGAAGGAAGGAAGGAAAGAAGGGAGGGAGGGAGGGAGGGAGGAAGGAAGGAAGGGAGGGAGGGAGGGAGGGAGGAAGGAAGGAAGGAGAGAGAGAGGGAGGTAAGCTCATTGTCAGGAAATAAACCAATCTGACTGAGAATCAGACTCAGATATGACCCAAATGTCAGAACTATCACACACAGAGAGTTTAAATAACTATGATTAATACATTAAAGACACTAATGAAAAAGGTGAACAACATTCATGAACAGATGGGGAATTCAGCAGAGAGATGAAAACTTTAAAAGAAAATCAAACCAAAATAAGGGTAACATTTGAAAATATTGAAATTATGAGATACAGGAAATGAAGTCTGCTTGATATGTTTAAATAGATGAAAGATATAAAAATATGAGTAAAAAGACAGGTGCTATGAAGATTGGAAACCAAATAAAACTGCTAAGAGAATATAATAATTAAAATAAAAAACTTAATTGGCAAGTTTAAAACCAGATTAGATCAGCTGAAGAAAAATTTAATGAACTAGAAGAGCTAGATCTGAAGAAATTATGAAGGCAGCACAGAAAAACAGAAAGGCAGAAAATATGAAGACTTAAAAACCAGAGAGGATGTCATTTAGGTGTGATATACATCTGGTCTATCTATAATCTCAGAATGAAAACAAGAGAGTTAGCCTTGGTCAGAGACAATATTCGAAGATATGATAGCTGAGATTTTCCAGAATTGATGGGAGATAGGACCCCACATATCGAAGAACCCCCGTGATGCACAAGCATCATAATTAAAGAGAAATCTGCACCTGGATACAGCATAACAAAACAGCAGGACAACAAAAAAGAACATGTCTTAAAAGCGCCCTGTGAGAGGGGACAAATGTCTGTGACAGAGTGGCCAGCAACAACAGTGGAAGCAGAAAACGTGGAATTATGTCTTCAACATTCTGACAGAAAATAACCATCTGCTTCAAATACTACATCCAACAAAACAATCCTTCAAATGCAGAAGGTAAATGCAGTTGTAGAAAGCCATAAATAGGAGTTTGGTACCAAATGGAAGAGGTGCGACCCCGGTTGTGTGGTCTGAAATGGAAGATGGTGTAGAGAATGTGACATGTGGTAAGTACTGGGGAGCGCAGACAGACGCTGGCTGTGCAGGGCAATAACAGTCATGTCTAACCAACTGGGGAGGAAAACAATCAAAGCCAAATTCCAACAAATGGCAGCAAGAGCATGTAAGTCGGGAGGGAGGGAATGAATTAAAGTGTTCTAAGTTCTAAAGGCAACACCAGAGGGTAAAGCTACTGACTACCTTCAGACTTTGATATGAGTTCTTATTCTTGCATTAATAACTATAACTACTAAAAGAATAGAAATGTAATTGATAGCTGCCTTATTAGTAGAGGGAGAAAAATAAAATCTGAAAAAAATCCAGTAAATCCAAAATAATTCAAGTAAGGAAATAAAAAGAAACGTAAAGCAGGTACGTATTGCATTGTGTATTGTAATACCGTGTGACAAATTACCACACACGTAGCAGCTCCAAACAGCACACACTTAGCACCTCACAGACTCTGTGGGTCAGCAGTCTGGACATGTGTGGCTGCATCCTCTGCGCAGGGTCTCGCCAGGCTGAAATCCTGATGTCAGCCGGGGCTGCGATCTCATCCGAGGCTCAGTGTCCTTTTCCAAGCTCCCTGGGTGCTGGGAGAGCTGAGTTCCTGCAGGTTTCAGCACTGAAGTCCCATTTTCTTCTGGCTGTTGACTGGGCTTTGCTCTTAGCTCCTAGAAGCTCCCTGGGTCCGAGCCTCCCACCTGGGGCAGCTGACTGCTGCAATGCGGGCTGAGAGGCGAGCTAGGACCAGTCTTACCTCAGGTAACCTAAGCGTGGGAGCCGCTGTCCCCACACACAGCCCTGTCCACATGCAAGGGGAGGGTTACACAGGCGTATTTACATGATGGGCTCTCGACGGCACTTAGAATCCTGCCTACCACAAGGTGGAATAAGTAAAAAGTATAAAATGAAGAGGGGAAATACAAATTTAAATAAATCGGAAGTTACAATAAAATGTCATTTCACCTAATTATCAGATGAAGAAAGAGAAGGCTTATTAATTTTTCTTGCCTATGTAATCCATGTGTGTCACCCACATCCGCGTCTGCCTTGCTCGAGTTACATTGTCACTAACACTTTCCATGTCCTTAAACGGTTTCCACGCAACATTCCCACAGGCTTATGCATCATCCCATTTACAAAAGTATTCCCGTACTGCCGTTTTTCTTACCAATTTTTGTGTATTATTATGTATATTTTCACGTACATTATTTGCTTTTCGTCCTTAGGAAAAATTCCAGAGAGTGGAATTAGTGGGTCAAAGGTTATAGTCATGTTGTGACTCTTGAAACACAGCAAGAGTCGCTTCTGAAAGTCCCCACGCCCTCAGTGCGGCATGCAAGTACCAGCTACTGCAACCTTGGGCTTCCCGGGTAGCACTTTTACCCGAAAGTAATTCCTTCATACTTCCAAACAGCGTTTCCTCAACTCAACAGCTGAACAGGGATTCATAGAACCAGAAGAGTAATCACCATTTCTCAGGATGGGAGGTTCGTTCCCTTTCTCACATTTGATTCTGAAAAGATTTGCCACCAGGACAGCGCAGTGGGGCCACCCACCAGCCCCTCCAATTCCCCTAAAGCCTGGACGCGGAGCCAGGGGCTTCTCTCCTTGTCCCCTGCCCAGAGAGGCCGAGCAGGGCCCAGGAGTGCAGGGCAGGACACCCACAGCAGGGAGCCAAGGAGAACACTTGGGGGACCACCCCTTGCCAGCAGCAATTGTCTTCTTCAGGTAAAACACAACAGTTCAGTTAAATCTGTGTCCCTTCCCCCTGTCACTTCAGGTGGGTCTGTTTTCCACAGGATGTAGGGTGGCAGTCACCACTCACAGGGGTCCCAAACCTTCAGAGGCACAGCCTGTCACCGTGTCACTGTCCTTCCCCAGACCAAAGAAAACATGACTTCTTCAAGCTTTGCATTCAGCACTAAAATACTTTCTAAAACTAACTGGACCCAACTCATACCTTTCTGGATGACCCATGTTTTCCTAACACTGTTGGTCCTTTTACTTATTTGTTTTCTAGCCCCCCCCCCCGCCCCCCGTTTTTAAAAATCGTGAAACAAAAACACGAGACTGTAATCTCCTCTGCCAGTTAGACTGCACCAGCCTAAGCAAGTCCACTCCAAATCCAGGTCTCCTCATCTGAACGAGTAAGAGATTGGAAGGAACAGAAAATTGCAGCAACATTCTGTGAATTCTGGAGGCAAAACTCCCCATCCTCCACGAACACAAGACAATTGTCCCCACGGAAGCAAGCGTCTCACAGAACCTTTGTAGCACTGCTGGCACCCCGATGCACCCCGTTTCTCTAGGCCTAGGAAGCATGCATCCTACTTACCCTGTGAGGAGCCGCAGCTGAGGTGGGCTTGCGGTGGTCTGTTAATCCTTAGCCGCAGGGAAACATTCTCCTAAAACAGATTCCATCCCCTCCTCCAAGACGAGGGCAATTTGTAATCCAAATCCAAAGGACCTTCTTGGACGTGTTGGTCCCGGTTAGTTGTCCCTGGGCTGGGAGGTAGGTAGGAGCCGCTGGACTCAGCTAAGGAAACAGGCTAACTTTCCCTGGCCCTCCACAAGGGCAGCTCCACTTATTCATTTATTTTTTCCACTTCTGGGTTTTAGTAGGAGAGAAAAGACACTGTCCAGGTTCAAATTGCCTAAGAACCTATCATAGCACGGACCCCCTCTGTGGGAGCAGCCAGTGTCCTGGGCAACACTGAGAAGTTAGCCTAGATTACGGGAGAGAAAATAGGTTTAAGGAATTCTTCCCTGAAAACATGAGAAGAGTCAGTGGAAGAAAGGAAGGGCCTGGCTGTGGGGCGAGAACTCGCGAGTCCGGCGACTGTGCCTCCGATCCAGAAGGGTGCGGGCCACGCCCCCCTTTCATCACGTCTTCCTTGCATTGTTCGGCCACCTTAGAGATTACATACCCAGTGAAGATCAACATATATCGATGACATTTGTTCTTGGAACAATTTCTGTTTTATGCAGATAGATCCTCGATGTGCACTTTGCAATTGGCTCCAACTCAGTGTATTTTTCATCCCCTCCCAGCCACTCTCCGTGGACAGTCTCGATCCTAGAAACGTCAGAGTGTCCCTGTGGGGTCTTGTCCTCGCAGGGGTTGTATGTTGTCCCTGGCAGCCTCCTGGGGTCGGGAGTCCCTGTGTCAGGGCCGTTCTCGCTGTGTCCAGGTGACCTGAGGCTTCTGCCCCAGGACAGCGGATCCCCGAGACTGTGCCGCCACTGACCCCATCCACGGAACTGTTCACTCTAAATGGCATTTTAAGGGAAGATTTTTTCTCCTACCTGTGGTTCCTGTGTCGGTTACAGGTTTTGCTCTTTAGGAGAAGAGAAATCACACTAGTAGGAGAACAACTTCTTTAGGAAAAAAAAAATGCATCTAATAATCTAATTATTTATAAACACATCATGTTATTCTAAAAACATTAGCCGATGTGATGAGGGTGGATCTGGTGTCTGACGTGGAGGAGGCCCGACTCCCTGCAGTCAGCTGACGTGGCAGTGTAGGGGCTCCTTTGTCCCTTCCTCCCAGGCCCTCCCGGCGCCTTGACAGGGATCCCCGAGCGCAGGGCCTCAGAAAGGGGCTGGTGCCTGGGAGATGCTGGCTGAGCAGCGCTCTGAGGCTCTGGGGGCAATGGAAGGCGAGGCCCTGGGTCCAGGCTTGGCCCCAGCCCGGCTGCCCCACCACCCAGGTGCCTACATGGCTTTAGAGGAGCCCTGCAATTTGCTTTTGCCCTTTGCCTGTTAAGATTTTCTAGGCAGGGTCTTGATCGGTCTTTATTGTCTCTGCACTCCTGAGTAGACAAGCAAAGAGAAAAGAAAAAGTGCTGAAAAATGAAAGGCAGAAGTGTCCAACCAGCACACCTGACAGATATGTGCCATCTCTGGGACACCCTCAATGCAAAAGGCCATCTGTGGCATGTGGTTCAGCGTGGGGAGCTCATGTGGAAAGTGAATGAAGTCAGGATGTTTTGAGGGGTGGCGCCTGCTCAGAGACAGCCAAGCTCACCCAGCAGAGGCTGGAAACCCATGTGCAGTCAGTACAAAATGCCGACATCGATTCGGGGACTTCAAGGAGGAGACAGGCATCTTAGATGTGCACTCAAGAGGACCAGAGGGAGACGCGGAGGAGATGTCGCTAGCTCCTGATGTGGCAGGACTGCAGGGTGGTCCTGGCCCCACAGGCCTCTGAAGACTGTGCGGCTCCGGGTGGTGACAGGAGTGGCAGCTGCAGCTAGCTCAGGTCCACACCGGCCACAGATCAGGCTGTGCTGTGGCCGTGGCAGGGCCTACAGAGGGAAGATCAAAAATGTAGTGTGAGTCAGGAAGTTGTTCTGTAGCAAATTCATGTATTTCTGTCTAAAAAAAAAGGTTAAGTTGGTAATAGCACCTTGCCCCCATGGAGAGGAGGCCCCACCCATGTAGCAAGAACATCACTTCTTCAGGCCTGATAATGCCTAAGTGCGCACACTTTCATCGGGCACCAGTGAACAGAAGCCATAAGGCTGCAGAGCAGCTGAGCTTCTGGTCAGACCGTGAGGAAGATGGAAAGGTTCCAGGCAGGGCTGCAGAAATATACCACCACCACAAGGAGGGGGCTTTGCCTGGGCCGGACGCCTCCCACACTGTGAAGAACTCAGGAAATGAAAGAGAATAGGAAATGGCAAAATTATCATTGTTTTAGGAAGATCTGGATGGCTACCCATCAAGGGCATCACCAGGCAGTGGCGTAGAAGCAGAACAAACAAGGAAGAAGAGGCCCACTTCATAGAGTCACGAATATGGTAAAATATTGTCATTGGGGAAAAAACCAAACTCTGTAAAATAATTTAAAGAGGTTTATCCTGAGCTGAGTGTGTGTAATTGACAGCCTGGAGCACACGTTTTCAAGAGTTTCTGAGAAAATGTGTCCACGGTAGCTGGGTTACAGTTTGATTTTATACATTCATGGAGACAGGAATTACGTGTAAGATTGTAAGTCAGTATGTTGAAGGCACATGCTGGTTTGGTCCGAAAAGGTGGGCCATCTCCGAATAGGGGCTTGCAGGTTAAAGGTGGGTTTAAAGATTCTTTGATTTGTAATTGGTTAAAGAAAAGAAGCTTTGTCTAAAGGTTTGATACGTTTTAAGTTAAGATAAGGAAGTCTGTGAATCAGAGACAAGACGGGGACATTTACTGAAACTCCTGCAGGTGTGGTTTAAGCTTTGCCTTGCATGGCCTTAGGCCTGTTAATGATTTAGTTTCTTATTGGCACAAAGACTATCTCCAAAAGGGAGAAGCACAATGAGGCATGTCTGGCCTTCCTTCTCATGCCAGCAACTGGGGTTTTTCTGGGATCCCCTTGGCCAAGAGAGGGTCCATTCAGTCAGCTGGGAGGGGGAGGTGCTTAAGATTTTACTTTAGTTCATCATACACAGAAATAATTGACAGGAAACTTTAAATGCTCCTGAGAGCACAAAATAAGGTTGAATAAATGAAAGCAAAGTACATCTTTAATGGTATAATACATGAATCACAGAGATGCTGTGTTTTTTCTACATTAATCTACACATTTAATGTGATTCCAATAAAAACACTAAAGTTTTCTTTATTTAGGGGGAAGGATGAGATAACCTGATTCATTTGGAAGAATAAACACCCAGGAATAGCTAAGAATACTAAAAACAGAAAAACAAGGACTAAGGCAAACCAATCCAAGTAGATAGTCAAACATACCCTAATGACGTAAGAGCCAAATACTGTGGCTTGGTACCCGGATAGACAGATCCATAACAGTTTTGAAAGTCTAGAAATAGACCCAAATACATATGGAAATTTAGTATATGATAAAGGTGGCACTTCAGATAAGTGAGGGAAAAGTGGGTTATTTAAGAAATGTGTTGAAACAATTGAGTAGCCGGCTGTCCCAGCTTTCACCAGGTTAAATTCCAAGTAGATCAACACTTTAGGCATCGTAAATGAAATCACAAAACTAGTAGAATAAATTTTTTAAAAAATCAAAGTAAGAAGCTCTTTGTAACTGACTGAAACTGGTAAAAAGAAAAGATCGATCCACTTGACTTCACAAATACATAACTTTTTTGAATGAAGCTCCCCGTCCACAAAAAGTAATAAAAACATAAAAGACCAATTGGGAACAATATTCACAACTTACATCACAAAAATTGTTTATTTCCTCTAGGATAGAAAGAGCTCTTACAAAGCAAGTTAAAGAAAAGATTCCCAACTCAATGGTAAATGTTCAGAGTCTGTAAGTGGTTAAATCACAGAAAAGGAAACAGAAATGGGTCCTCAACATTTGAAACAGCGCCCAGCCTCACTCCGAGAAATGCTAACACAGCATTTTCACCCCCAGATGTGAAAGGTAGTGACAAGCGCATAAGGAGACAAGACCTCTACTGCAATGCTGGTGCCAGTGTGAGTCGGTACAACTTTACACAGAGCAGTCTGGCAAAATGCATTAAAATTAGAAATGTTTGCAAACTTCTAATGGCAATTTCACTCTTAGAAATTTGTCCCTAGGGTATCCTTGTGCATCTTATTCATTTTTTGTTATTTCAAAATATTGGAAAACTAAGCCTGCAGCAGAGAATTGGTTAAATATGTTATAGAATATTCATGCAAAGGAATTAATTAATCTATGTAGTCATGAAAGAAAATGAAGAATCTCATGGATTCTATAACAACTGGGCTTTGAAATAAAAATTTAGGCAGGACATAATGTGTTCTAATGTGTTACCTCTGTATAGAAAGGTACAGAAAAGAATAAAAATATATTTATTTGCTTTTGTGTGTTGTACATTCCTGAACTTTCTCTGAAAAGATGCCTAAGAAACTGGTGTAGCTTTGGCAGCGTACAGGGAGGGGACGTGGATGACTGGGACCAAGATAAGAGGAGAGAGACTTGTTTTTACTGTCTTCCATTTTAACAACATAAGCAAGGCATGGAAGCAGTGAAGGACCACCTAACACGGCACTGGGGCACTGGCTTTCGCTTTGGACCTTGCTGCGTCCATTCTCAGCCCCCCTCAAGGTCACTTCCCACCTTCTCCTCTTGAACATTTTCTTGTCTTTCTTGAATCTCTATTTCTCATTCCACAAAACTATATTCTTTTGTGGAATGAACTCTCTTCTACCTTTGTATCGGCCCTCCTTCCATGACGCCCAGTGTGCTGACTGGCAAACAGTTGTTCCTAGTGAAATATTATTGCAGGAGGGATTTACTCTTTTTCCACTTTCTTGATTGGAATGGCTGAGCACCTTGAAGGACCAGGCACATGGAGGAGATTCCGTGATGTACCACCCACAGTGTTCAGGGAGGCACCAGGAACTTTGGTGACTATTTCTTCACCTGAATTAAATCTCTACAACCTTAGTGATAATTTTGTCTGGATTGAGATTTTAAAAAGACCTGGTAAGTTTGCGCAGCATGCCTGACAGTCTTTGCCCAGAAGTGAACAGCTGAGAAGTCCGTTTCCTGGTTGCCATCCTGTCCCTGGGGCCAGTTGTGTCCACCCAGCCGCCACTAAAGGCACGCTCACAGCACGGACCAGAACAGCACGGCCAATCACTGTCGGGGTTATTGTGTTTTTCCCTTCGTTTGTTCCTTCCTTCCTCCCTTCCATCCGTCCTTCCTCCCTGTTTTCTTCTCTCCCTCCTTCCTGTTTTCACCTGGATCTGTCCTGGTGAGTAGTTTGACACCAGTCTGGAGATGTCTCTCATAGTGACCCAGCAGGACTGGCTCCTCCTGCCAAGTCCGACTGACATATGGGTAATAAGTCTTTTCCGCCTTTCTCCTCCTCCGTTCCAGGATACAGTTAGTTGTTTAGATTACACGGGTGTTTTTACTGTCTGCCCTAGGATGTTTCTCACAAGCAGCATAGTCCCTGAACAAGGCATCCTGGTCTCCTCCCAGGGAAAACTTCCGAGCTCCACGTCAACACACATCAGCTGGCACATCAACATGAGGACGCCAGAGGCAGGTGCCGGCGTGGTCTGACGAGAGTCCGGGAAAGGGGCTCCTGCCCTTCCCATTAGGAGCTCCCTGGGGAGACCCCTGAGCAGAGCTGCTTCGCAAGTCCCAGGCATGCGTGTAAATGTGGCACGTGGCGGGCGCCAGGCCTGTGCGCTTCCTCCCTCCTCTTTGTGGCCAGGGCCTGCCTGTGCATGCCCTCCTGCTGTGGCCGGGACCGTGGCACCCTGTCCTTCAGTGAGTAACCACCCCCGGCTGTTACCCGCCCACGAGGACAGACGCACAGACATGGAAAGCAAGTGCAGACAAACTTACAGAAAATCCACTGAATGAGGTTTTGACCATTAAGCCTCGTGTTAAAAAATTGGGCTGGTACTTCCTGTCTTTTAATTTAATGTCATTTTTTTAGTAATTAATTTCTTTTTAAAAACACCAGTTAACAAATAGATTAGAAATTAAAAACAATGCTGGGCCTACGCCCCCACCCCCGAAGTCTTGGCAACGCCACTTTCAGACGCCAGCTGGGCTGGTGGCGCCGTGCATTGTATGGCAGATCTGCTGCAGGGCCGGCAGCCCGGCATTGGTGGGTGACCAAACGAGTCCCGCAGAGCCGTGGTTCTCAGACAGTGGTTCCCAGGCCACTCACTGCCAGCACCACCTCAGTGCTCGTTAGAAACACACCTGACCCCACCCAGACCTGCTGAGGGGGAGACCTGCAGCTGAGCCTGGCCCTGCAGCTGAGCCTGGGACGCTTGAGTCATGGAAGGGGTCCTGCAGGGGCCCTGAGCTGGGGGTAACGCTGGCTTTCCAGGGAGCGTGACTTTTCCAGCCCCCTCCCGAGGCTCAGCTTGGGGAAAAGGAAGTCAGAAGATGATGTTTCACCAAAGTCAGTGTTTTGCTAGGCCAGGGTGTTAATCGGAGAGGGACAGAAGGGAGGTGACTGTATTCAGAAGGAGAAGAGGGTGACATTGTGCTAGGCCACCTTGCTCCCCTGGCATGTGCTGGCTGTTAAATGGGTAGCACCTTTACAAGCTGCTGGTTAAACTGGGCCATTATTGAAAATCAAGTTATACAACTTTACAATTAAATAAGTTATATCAACAACAAAGGTAATAAAAATTCAAAACATATCACTTCCTAAGTATATGAGATCATTTTGCTGTTATCCGTGGTCTCCAGGCTATTTTCACGGCCTGCGTCTACCGTACGATGGTGTGCTGCTACCTACCTCCTCACAGCGCACTGGCAGCACGAAACCGCTGGGGCGGAAGGGTTTGTACCCACTGTGTGTCAGGGATCCCACTCCCTGAGCTGAATGTCAGACATTTCCAGGACAGCACTGGCCTAAGCCCAACAAGGAGGGCGGCGAGACCAGAGGGAAGTGATGGCTGAAGAAACTGGAGGCTCAGTGGGCGTGAGGGCTCATGCTCTTGCCTTGAGCTGGCTGCGCCCTCATTTTCCATATGCTCTCTCCTTCCTCTGGGCAGCTCCTCCTCACCCTCCTCCCTCTGCTTCCATCCTTCCTCCCACAGAGTCCGAACACGACTCTTTCTATGCCTCCTAGGAAATCCACGTTGTGCCTTTTCTGGTGTCTCCATATCTTCCCTCGGGGTCATGTTGAAGGTGGTGGACACACTCAGCGGGCTGCGTGTGGATGCCAGTGCTGTGTGACCCTCCGCCATGTCCACGGACACACCTTGGTGAGAAGGGCTGTCCCTAATGGCTCCAGGGCCACACTCGCAGTGTGTACGGGATGGGCTCTCTTCTGAAGACAGCCTCTCAGGGCAGCAGACTAATTACTCTTGGTGAGCAATTTTAAACAGGTCAGTCCATCCCTGGGCCTTCTTATTAGCCAATATTATATTAATTTAATGTCTCTTTAGTGAGGCCAGTCACCTCCCCATTGCACTGTGCCATTTTGGTCTTTAATTTACTGTGATGGCATCACTGTAGAAATGTTTCTGACAGCCACATTCCTATTTTTTCTCCTACTGTAACTGCCACAAGGACTCACCTTCAGATGGTTCTAAGGCAATTGTCATTCCTTCTTAGGGGACTGTGAAATATAACACTCACCTAGCTAGGTACTGTTCTGGGAGGGAGCAGAAAGTTACCTTCCAAATATCCATTTTTCTCCTTTCTAGAATTAGCTAAACTGTGATTTTTGGCTGGGCACATTGCCGCAACATATTCTGGTCTTCCTTGCCCTGCGTGTGACCACGTGACCAAGTTTTTTCCAATGAAATGTGAGCAGAAGTTTTGTGTTGCATGGAACTTCTGAGTAGTCTCTTTCAGAGGGAAGGAGCACACACTTTTTTTTTTCTCTCCCCCTCTATCCTGCTGCTTGGAACATGGTATAAACATAAAATAAAATCTTAAGCCCCCCACTGACTGAATGGACCCGCTCTTGGCCAAGGGGACCCTGGAAAAGCCTTAAAACTGAGTTCCTGGCCATGAAGGGAGGGGAGGTTGGATGGCCCTCATTACAGCCACTCCCTCTTAGAGTTTAGGGACAACTGACCAGCAACAATGTTAAAACAGAGATCATGAGATTGACAAAACAGACTCTTTGTGACAATAAGATACAAAATTATTAATGGGACCTAAGGCCATGCAGGGCAAAGGTTAAATCACACCTTCAGGCCATTAATCTGCTCAACAGATCTTACACTGTGGCTTATCTTTGATTAACAGAGATCTTTAACTTAAAACATTCCAAGCCTTTAGACAAAGGTTTATTTCTTTAACCAATTGCAAATCAAAGAATCTTTAAACCCACCTATAACCTAAAACACCCCTTACCCCCACTTCAAGATGCACCCCCTTTTCAGGGCAAACCAATGTATACTTTCCATGTATTGATTTATGATTTTACCTGCAATTCTTCTCTCCTGAAAATGCATAAAACCAAACTGTAACCTAACTGCCTTGGGACCACTTACTCAAGGCTTCTCGGGTGTGGCTCACTGGGCCACAGTCACACACATTGACTCAGACTAAAACTCCTTTAATTATTTTACAGAGTTTGGGCTTTTTCCTTTAACTATGGATTTGATGGTTGGAGCATTGGCAGCCACTTGGAACCATGAGAGCTGGGGCCACCCCCAGGGGTGGCAAAGCAGAAATCATGAAAGGTTTTCGATTCCCATAGACCATGTGTCTGCTGTACCAGTTCTGGGGTGTTCAGTTTTGCATTTCTTTTCATTTCTTTCTTTTCTTTCCATTTCTTGGTGCTAAACGTAGTTATAACTGAGAAGTACTGTTCCAAATGAATGTATTATTAGTTCCCGCCCCAAAAGCTAATTGTTTGCCTCAGGTTGTTTATTAAATTAATCACAGTTTCCATTTTTTTCCAGAATGAATCAGAGTTTTCCCAGCCCAGGTTGTCTTCTCACCAAATATGCATAATTGTTTTCGATTCCTTGATTGGTACTATTTTTACCACTGTGGTCACGTGATTTTTCCTCTAGGAGAAATCAGAAAGAATAAAATACCAGGTAGGAGAGCCCCTCCTTTGCTGCTTGGTGGTCTTTCTCTCACCTCCTTGCAGGAGGTCTGCAGGGCCTGTTTCCTTCCTCTCCTGTCCCCTCTCCTGTCCCCAGGCTCTGAGCCCTGAGAGAGAGCAGTTTATTTCACTCATGTCAAAGGTCTGCATCATTAACTCTCCATGGGGAGTGCCGGTCGGTGACAGTGACAAGATCCAGAATTGAATAGAGAGATTCATCGTACTAAATTTAGACACAGCTCTCTATATTTAGTTCAGATCTCAAATAGGAAAATTTTCAGCCTGAGGATTTATAGATTAAGTAAGAAGGAGAGCAGTTTTCTTTGTCCTTGCATTAAATGCAGGCTTCAAAATCATTATTATATATGCTGTCTTCAGGACCTGCCTACTTGGCACGGCAGAGTCCTGGACACATGGTTAATTAGTGAGCCTTCTCCCGTAGGTAGACTGAATGGCCTACAGTGGCGGACAGCAACAAAACAACAGCCGTCAATAACAGCAATTGACACTTACAGAAACGAGTCTGTCCCTGGCACCTGGCAACTGTGTATGACCCCACTGGGACCCTGCCACGACTTGTGTCACAGAGCTATACCGACTACATCATCTTACAGACGATGACACCATGCTTCAGAGAGGCTAACGCGGAGAACTCTCTGCTCTCCCAGGAAGCACACGAACTGACCCTCGTTATTCATGGATTCTGTATCTGTGAATTCACCCACTGTCTACAGTGACTCCTGGTCATGTGGGTGTGGCAGAGTGGCATGCAGGACTCGACCCTGCCTCATACTCCGGCTCTCATACTGCAAACAAGGGCCCTTTCTGAGGTCTGTGTAGTGCCACACTTTCCACATTTTTGTACTGTTCGTAGTGATTTCCCTCTTTAAAATGCCTCAGAGTGCAGTGCTGAGGTGCTGTCTAGTGTCTCTAAGCACCGAAGGCTGTGATGTGCCTTAGGAGAAGGCACGTGTGTCATGAAGCTTCGTTCAGGCATCATCATGGTACTGCTGGCTGTGAGTTCAGTGCTAATGAATCAACAATATATATTCAATAAGGTGTCTTTAAACAGAACCACATGCAAATTAAGGTTATAAATTCATCAGTGGAGAGCAACGTTGGGACCAGAGGCTCACAGGAACCTAACCCTGTATTTCCCCAGGAGCAGTGGCCCAGCGTTCGCCAGTTCAGTGTCGGTGACATTTTTATAGAACATAACTCCTGCAAGTGCTGAGCGCCAACTGTGCTTGGCAGAAGGCCTGCAGGGAAGCTGTGCCCTCGCCTCCTCTACTTGCAAGTTCTATTTGCTTTCTCATCAACTCTGCCTACAGCGTGTAGAAGTTGACGGGAAAGCTCTGCTGTCCCTTTAATGGGGAGTCAGGAATGTTGCCCTCACCTTCCTCCCCGGCCTGACCCACTGGCCTGACCCACTGGCCTGCCCAGCTGGTCTGGGAGCTGTGCCTGGGGCCCACCACCCTTCCACTGCGCCCCTCCCAGGGCCTCAAACAGCAGAGCCTGAGCGATACCAGTGGCCTTGTGATTCCTTTAGATTCTGGGATTTCCTCAGATTGGAGGAGGTGAATCAGGAAATAAATTCCCAAGCCAACGAGGAGTAAACCCTCCTCTCTGGAGCAAGAGGAAGGAAGAGGAATTCAGGCAAACTCCTTGCTAGGTTAGTCAAGAGTTGCTCTGGTGCCATGCTCGGATTACCACTCTGGGGACTTGGGATGCAGCTGCACAGGGAACACGGAGGTGACTGCAGAGGGACGCAGCTGAATTGGCGGCTTTGGGGCTCACCACGCCTCAGGCACACGGAGGCGTCTGCACACAGAGGCGCAGATTCCCTCCCCTAGCTCTGCTCCCACAGAGCATGGAAGAAAAGCATCTAATAACTGCACCTTCACACTGGGATGCTGAGAGCTGAAATGAGGGCTCCCTCTACCACCACGGAGGACACAAAGAAAGTCTTCAAAACATAGCGCAGTCTCTGTCTCCTACAAATATAAATAATATATGCAACGTGCATGTTATGTGGCATAAAATATACACAGGAAGTAAACTAACATATATAAATGGTGTAAGCATATTGTACTCCACTATAAATGCCACATGAGGTGGAGAGGCTGTCTGGTGTCACCATCCCTGAGTACCCTGCACACCCAGATGGCTCCCGACACATAGACATGACACACTTGCAGGCTGGCTTGCCCAGCACCAAGCCAAGCCCCTGCACTCGCCTCCTCTCCCAGCCCCTTGGCAGCCAGAGTAGCCAAGCGACTAGTGTCCCATGAGATGTAGGAGCTGCCAGCACTACCTTCCTTCCGTTGGCCATGCCTCCTCCCGTCTGCCTTGGAAGGGGGCGGCATGGAGGTGGTGGTGATGCAGCAGGCGTCTCGTGCCCACGAGGAAGGCTGGAAAGGACCACGGAGACAGGGGTCCTCGTACTGTTGAGCCCCAGACCAAAGTCAGAGCCGCAACTCAGGGCTTCTGGTGACCTGGGAAAACTGAGCTCCTTTCCACCTGCTGTCATGTGCCCATTGTGGTCACATGCTGCAGGATCAATACTAACTGGCACAGCAAGCACTCAGCTTTCCTATGGCACTTTGCACTAACAGGATGAGGGATGAGGGATGAGGGAAAATATTGAATCAAACCAAGTCTTTACTGTAGATGTCTCAGAACCTTTATGGATTTTTTTTTTAATCCCCAAGGGGGATGTATTAGGCAGTATTTCCTGAATATATCTGATCCCATAATTTCCTACCACAGCTCCTCTGGCCTAATCTTTTGGGTGAATTTAGAAAAATGCTGCCTTAATTTAAACAAGCCTGGGCTCTGAGCAAAATGCCAAGGTGGGCAAAGCTTCTCTGATGCTTATCTCCTCTTGGGGAAAGGAGCAGAGGTTTTAGAGTTGGGCACAACGGCTTCAAATCCAAGCCCTTCCTAGCTGGGAGACATTGTGATATCAACCAAGTCTTCAAGCCTCAGTTCCCGTATTTAATAAGGGGATGAAAGACCCCCTCACAGGGCTAAACAAGGAACAGCGGTGATACGTGTGTGCGGACCCTAGCACCCACAGGGCCCTAAGAATTGTCAGCCCCGCTTCCTCCCATCCTGGGTTCTCTCTTGCCCTCCTCTCCTGTGTCATGGCTGCTCTCTGGAAACAATTTGGGGGTCTTCCCTTTAGCTCCCTGAGCCCTAGTTTCTCCTGTGTGAGATGCGGAGCTTGGCACCCTGGTTCTCAACTAGCATGTTAGGCAGTGATGCCCCTGGACCACAAGCCCTTTTGTAGCCTTGATTTTGCCTGCCACATGCCAAGAGCCATGTCCTGGACACCCTCAGTCCCAAGTGCCCCCTGGAGAGGCAGAGTCACCCATGCTGGGAACCTCCGGCCTATATAGTCTCCGGTGCCCTGTTCAGGTGCCACATGTTCACCAAAATCGCTCTGTCTCCACGCCCACCATGCATGTTGTGGCGTGCAGACTGCTATAAAACAGACATCTTTATGCCGCTACGTGAAGTTTACGGCATCATCACCAAACTCTCAGACTCGATTGGCATTTTTATTTCCATGTTAAGACAAGGAGCCTTTGGCTTTGGGATAGTTGTGCAATGAATTATACTGGGCTGATGCTTTTCTTCAAACAACACTGATATATTTTTGTGGGGGCCTCACTTACCCCAGCCCTGGCCAGGGGCAGATATCTCCCCTCTAATGCTACCCCTGTCCCCCTAGATCCCTGCTGTGCACAGCCTCACCTAGAAGGAAGAGCGAGGCTGTTTCAAGGATGAGATAATTACAGTAGCAGAAGGTGCTTATCATTAAATCAGGAGCGGACGCGGAAAGACGGCGTTCATCCTGCGAGCAAGTTGTATTCTCTCCGGCGCTCCATGAAGCCTGAGCCCAAATGTAAATAGCAGGCCTCACTAATTCCCAGAAATTCTCCCTCTCTCCCGCCTTCCCGGGCCAAGTTCATCGCGGCCGTTGTCTGGGCTCCATCTGTTCTCTGCTAATGGAAATTGGAGTGTGGGAAGTGAAGATGTTTTTGAAAACACGTTTTTCAGGTGGGGTTGCCATTGATTAACCTCTCTTTGTGTCTCAGCCTTTCTCCTGTAGCCCCAAGTTGTGTGACTAATACCTGGCTGCATTGTGTGTGATCATTCCTGGCGCCTCAAGTGCTGTTTGTGGGATGGGACCCTGCACTTCCGTGCGCGCTTGCCGAGAACATGGGAGGCCGCGCGTTCACCAGCCTATTTATCAAGATAATTGTTGCCTGCAAGGGTTCTAGACATCCACTTGTCCACACCCCAGGGAGGAGCAGGCTCTTTATCCTGTCTGGACTTAATAAAGAAGAATAATGCGGCTGTAGAGCTGGCTACAATGTGTCTTCTCCAGTAACCCTCAGTTTCAATTTTCTGCTTAGCTTTGTGTGCACAGCAAACAGCCCCGTGAATTTAACCGTGGGCCAGTCTCCCCTGGGGAGGACACGGGGAGAGGTTCACAAAAGACACCGTGTGGACTTAATAGGATACAAAATGATGATGTGTCATCCCACCTTCATAACCCTGAGGGGTCAATGCACATTTGTGAAAAATTCCAATTTCACCAATATAGAAAACAGGTTTCCAGTGGTTTTCCTCCCAGTGTTCAGACTGTCACAAACCACACATTCCAGGGAAGAATCTGCTTCAAAGGGTAACAAAGGGCTGCTCAGCCCTGTGGGGGGTGGGGCGCTGAAGCAGAAACAGGTGCATCGCCCCTCAACACCACGAGGAAACTGAGGCACAGTGTGGCCCTGGCCTCAGGCTTCACGCTCACAGCTCACAGATGCACATCTGCCAGGAGGGAGAAGTTTCACACCCACCCTCACCACTGCCACTCTGCAGACGCTGGTGGGGCAGGCGTCCGGCCAAGGGGTCAGCCCAGTGGGCTGGCAAGTCAATTTTGCAACATTCACATTCTAAATGGTCCTGAACCATCAACTTCCAAATACAAAGTACAGCTTTAGTCCAGAGATCCTTTTTTGCAGGTAACTTTACATCTTAAATATCCAAGGTGAGGAGAAACTGTGGTTTTTCAGGTTCCCTAAAGAGAACTTTCTCACATCTTGCAAATTCACTTATATTTGGAGCCAGTTTCCTATTTAGGGACCTTTTCTTTGTCATGTTGGTAATTTCTGTTCTGTATCGTGTTGTGCTTTGCAGAGAGAGAAAACATGCAGCAGGGCGCCCAGGGAGGACCCTTCCCCAGTCGCCTCATTCATGAACTTATCCCCTCCCTTGGGCTTTGCACCATCGCTGGGAAGAAAGCCCGTGGCCCTGCCCTGCAAGGAGACGATGGTCTGTACCGCAAGGCTGAGAGCTCGGGCAGGGTGTGCCGTTTCACCCAGCCCTCACAGCACCGGGGGAGCTTTCCCTTTGTAATGTGCAATAATTCTGGATCCTCCACCAGCTCCACATGGCAGTGGAGATGGGATTGGGCACGTGACCAGTGGGTTGAGGTGGGCCACATTCAACCTTGATCTTGAACTGAATCCAGCAGCGGAGAGGAGATCAGATCAGACGCATGGGCAGCCATCTCCTGTAGCCGAGAGAGCTTAGTCTCCATTTATATTTATAGGAATATAGTGGGCTTTAGGCTCAGAAAGTTTTTACATATGGGAACATTTCTCTATGAAAAAGATCTCTTTAGTAAGTGTAGGTGAATGTAAGAAACATCCCTTCTTAGACCAGGAAATCGCTCTTTTCTTTGATAATGGCTATTCTTCCAACGTTGTTAAAAATGCTTAACAATTAATCCAGCCAATATCTAACCACATTTTTATCCTAGCAGTACTACTTTTATTTTTAAGGAGAGACATACGTGCTGGCTTTCCAGTGCCAGAATAGTTAGCAGGTGCTCAGTAGTATTGGGAAACTGACAGTGTATCCTACCCCCACAAAAACTCCTTTTATGTCTGTTACACTGAACGAGGCTTTTACTGCAGTTGGAGATCTTTTGCATAAAAATAAATGATATTTTGGGGGCTAGAGTTTTTTTTTCTCCAAGTGTGCCTTGAAATTAAGGCGAGAAGAATGCGGTTGAGTTGATTTCCAAAGTCACCTGGATTTGTTTCCCCTGAAGAGGAAACCCTGTTTCATTATTGCATCCGAGCTGAATCTGAGAGAAACATGAAGTGAATTTTTTTGCATCCCTTAAAGATTTTTAAAAGTATCTTTCATAAAATGCTTATTTTCCTTTCAAGAGCATCCTTGCAACAGCACAGACAGACAACCCCAGGCCAGGGGGCCGTGTCCCCGGAGGCCAGCCCCCAGGGTGCAAACACTTCAAATGCTGCCTAGCAGTCTAGTGAGCTCACCCGACACAGGAACCCAAGAATGGGAGGTGGGAGGTGGGGTTGGGGGTAAGGATAAACTTTTTTTCTTGTCCCTAGTATATGGTAACATTCCCAAATGCAACATTCTCCCAGAAAGGAGTTATTAAGTACATATAAAAACAGAGCTTATTTTGTGGAGAAACATGCTGAAACAATGAAAACTCAAAATTTTGAAGCAACTTATAACAACATTCACCATACTAACATTTTTATTCAGTTTAAAATATAAAATGTGCTTGTTATAGTAATATACAGTTATATGTTCACATATATTTTAACATTTTTCTACATAATAAAAGAAACCATATTTCGTCAGATGCTTTCTTTAAGCTGGTTGACATCAAAAAGGCCAGTGTGTTGCATGTGGATGGCAAATGTCAGGTCAGGGTGGGGGCAGGGCCAGTCCACAAGGTTACACTCGTGTGGGTGCTTTGTTAAATGATAATACTAAAGCACTGTGTCCTCTTGAATCTAAGGCAGTGCTGGTTAAAAATACAATGACATTGTATTGTATTTTTAAAGCTACAGTCATTCTGAATTTTCTATTGGTGAATAAAACTGTGTTTGCGTACGTCTGCTGTCCATGTGCTGGTTTATTTGTTAGTGTCATCTTCCCTTTTTAATTCAATAGGGCAGTTCACTGTTGTATGTTCTGCACCTACAAGGGTCCCTGGCATAGAGCAGATTCTTAAATATTTGCTAAATAAACATAATATTGGTGTTGTACTAAACTAAACCATCTATATATTTCATATACTCACTAGTAGATACTATGATATATAATAGTAGAAGATATATATTTTATTATTAAGAAGCTAATAATCCATAAGTTGTTTTTTTTATTTCAGGATACTATGGGGGTACAAACATTTTGGTTACATGTTATGACTTTGCCACACTCAAACCATGATTTGAGGCGTGCCCTTTCCCCCCTACAATGCTCACCGCGTCCATTAGTTGTGAGTTAACCCACCCCCAACCTACCTACCCCCAAAGAATATTACTACTGTGTGAGCACCTTAGTGTTGATCAGTGCCAGTTTGACAGCAAGTACATGTGGTGCCACTCATGGATTGGCAGAATCAACATTGTTAAAATGTCCATACTACCCAAAGTGATCTACAGAATTAATCCAATACCTATCAAAGTACCATCATCATTCTTTACAGATCTAGAAAAAATAATTCTACGCTTTGTATGGAACCAGAGAAGACCTTGTATAGCCAAAGCAATCTTAAGCAAAAAGAGCAAACTGGGAGGTATCAGTCTACCAGACTTCAAGCTGTACTACAAGGCTATAGTAACTAAAACAGCATGGTACTGGCACAAGAACAGAGATATAGACCTTTGGAACAGGACTAGGAATCCAGAGATGAAACCATCCACATGTTGTCATCTAATCTTTGACAAAGCAGACAAAAATATACACTGGGGAAATGAATTTCTTTTTAATAAATGATGCTGGGAAACCTGGATAACTATATACCGAAGATTGAAACTGGATCCCCACCTCTCACCTCTTACAAAAATCAATTCACAATGGATAACAGACTTAAACCTAAGGCATGAAACCTTAAGAATCCTAGAAGAAAATGTAGGGAAGACTCTTTCAGACATCGGCCTAGGCAAAGAATTTATGAAGAAGACCCCTAAACCAATCACAGCAGCAACAAAAATAACTAAATGGGGCCTGATCAAATTAAAAAGCTTTTGCACAGCCAAGGAAACTATCATTAGAGTGAATAGACAGCCTACAGAATGGGAGAAAATATTTGCTCTCTACACATCCAACAAAGGGCTGATAAAAACAATCTATCTAGAAGATAGATTCAAAAAAATGAATAAGAAAAAAGCAAACAACCCCATCAATAAATGGGAAAAGGTGATGAACAGAAACTTTTCAAAAGAAGACAGAATAATGGCCAGCAAACATAAAAAAATGTTCAACATCTCTAATCATTAGAGAAATGCAAATCAAAACCACAATGAGATATCATCTAACCCCAGTGAGATTGGCCTTTATCAAAAAATCCCAAAGCAACAAATGCTGGTGAGGATATGGAGAGACAGGAACACTCTTACACTGCTGGTGGGACTGCAAATTAGTGCAACCTCTGTGGAAAAGAATTTGGAGATACCGCAAAGAGCTAAAAATAGAACTACCATTTGATCCAGCAATAGCACTATTAGGCATCTACCCAAAGTAACAAAAGACATTCTATAATAAAGACATCTGCACTGGAATGTTTATAGCAGCACAATTCACGATAGCAGGATGTGGAAACAACCCAAGTGCCCGTCAATCCATGAGTGGATCAATAAAATATGGTATATGTATACAATGGAATACTACCCAATTATAAAAAATGACGGTGACCTAGCACCTCTTATATTTTCCTGGATAGAGCTTGAATCCATAAGTTTTGACAGGCATCACCCCCCATAAAGTTACAGCTAAATAATCAGGAGTCCAAGATTAGAAGAGGATAACTGGGGAAGAGCCACCTCCCTTCCTGTCCCCACAAGTAGGACATATATGAGTAATATACAAGCAATAGGAAGGTTTAGATTTTTAAGCAGTATTTAGGGATTTTAAGACTTCCCTTTATATTAGATTATAGTAAGTGGCAAAAGGGGAAGAAAATTTAAAGCAGTCCATTGGTCTAAGAGCTAGTGTACATATTTGGTATATTATTATCATATTTCATATTATTTTCATGTTAATTTTCATATTTAATATTTGGCAAAATATTTATGGAGCTGAGATAAAATAAGAAAGTATGTCATGGTAATGGGACAACTGGATCTCCACATGTAGAAGAATGAAATTATATCTAATTTCACCCCATATAAAAAATCTATTCAAAATGGATTAAAGATTTCAACTTAAGACCTGAAACTGTAAAACTACTAGAAGAAAACATACAGAAAACTCTCCATGATACTAATCTGGACAATGATTTTTTTGATATGACCCCAAAAGCATAGGAAACAAAAGCAAAAATAGACAAATGGAATTATATCAAAATAAAAAGCTTCTTCACATAAAAGAAAAAAACAGAGTGAAGAGACAGCGTACAGGATGGGAAAAAATATTTGCAAACCATACATGTGATATGAGGCTAATATCCAAAATATATAAGGAAGTCAAACAACTCAATAGTAAAAAAAAAAAAAAAAAAAAAAAAAAACAGTTTGTAGTCCCACCAGCAGTATATGATTGTTCCTATCTCTCCGCATCCACCCAAGTGGATGAGCAAATTAATAAAATGTGGTATCTGTATACCATGGAGTTCTACTCAGCCACAAAACACAATGGAGACCTAGCACCTCTTGTATTATCCTGGATAGAGCTGGAGCACATTCTACTAAGTGAAGTATCACAAGAATGGAAAAACAAGCACCACATGTACTCACCATCAAATTGGTATTAACTGATCAACACTTACATGCACATATAGTAATAACATTCATTGGGTGTTGGGCAGGTGGGAGGGGGAAGAAGGGGTTGGGTATATTTACACATAATGGGTGCAGTGTGCACCGTCTGGGGGATGGACACACTTGAAGCTCTGACTCAGGTGGGGCAAAGGCAATATACATAACCTAAACATTTGTACCCCATAATATACTGAAATAAAAAAAATAAAAAATAAAAATAAACAATTAAAAAATGGTCAAAATATCTGAATAGACATCTCTTAAAAGAAGACAGACAAAAGGTGCAATACACATGAAAAATGCTCAAAATCACTAACCATCAGAGAACTGCAAATTAAAATCACAATGCGATGTCATCTTACACTTGTTAGAATGGCCATTGTTAGAAAAAACCAAAGATAAGTACCGTAGAGGTTGTGAAGGAAAGAGAACTGCACATTGTTGGTGGGAATGTAAATTAGCACATTACAGAAAACAGAGTGGAGGTTCCCCAAAATATTAAAAATAGAACTCTCACATGATCCAGCAGTCCTACCACTGGGTGCATATTCAGGAAATCAATCAGTATGCCAGAGAGATGTCTGCCCTCCCATGGTCATTGCAGCACTAGTCACAATAGCTGAGATGTGGAACCAACCTAAGTGTCTTCCGTGGACGAATGGATAAGGAAAACATCGTACATATAGCCAAGGGAATACTACTCAGCCTTAAAAAGGAGATCCTGTCATTTGAGACAACATGGATGAATCTGAAGTACACTAAGTCAAATAGAGGCACAGAAGGACAAACACTGCATGATCTCACTTATGTGTGGAATCTAAAAAAGCTGAGCTCACAGAAGCAGAGAGTGGATGTGGGATTGAGGTATTGTAGACACATTGGTCAAGGACGCAAAATGTCAGTTAGACAGGAGGGACAAGTTTAAGGGATCTATTGTACCACATGGTGACTACAGTTAATAACAATGCATTGTATTCTTCAAAGTTCCCAAGAGTAGATTTTAAATGTTCTCGCTACATATGATCCACAAAAAGTGGTAAGTACATGAGGTAATGCATATGTTAATTAGCTCAATTTAGCCATTTCATAATGTATGCGTATTTCAAAACAACATACTGGTACAGGATAAATATTTGTACATGATAAATATATGTAATTTTGTCAATTAAAAATAAATAAAAGAAGACAAAAAAAAACAAAAAAGGAGACTATTCAATTAATCAAAAGTCAGATTTTAAAAGTGAAATATTATCTCTTTTTTCCCCCCAAATATTGACTTGATACTGAAACACTGAAAACAAAAAGAAGGAGTTGCTGATCATGTGGTGTGACACTTTTCATTTTAGTTGGGCAGACTGGTCAAAGCATGGACCTCAGAGCTGGGTTTAGGGTGCAGGGCAGGGACTCTGCTTCCTGCTAAAAGTGCCCGGGGCAAGTTGCTTCATGTTTTAGGCCACAGGGTCTAACTGGTCAGTACAAAGAACAATGTCTACCCTGTAGATGAGTGCTTATTAAAATGCCTAGTTCATAACAATAAACATTAGATTCCTTCTTCAATAGGGCTGTGGTAAAATGGAGACCTTACCCAGAACAATTCATGACAACAGATCCAGGTTCCATAATCAATGTCGTCATCATAAAATACATGTTCTATGTTCCGTGTGTTTGTGCGTGAAGCCAGGCTTCACTAAGCTACTAAGCTATCCCATGATTCAATATTCGTTATCCATTGGGAAAAATATGGAAGCTTCTGGGTATATGGAGAAAGAAAAGACTGCTGGGCAACCTCATAAAGTTACAAAATAAACAGCAGGAATGTGTCGGATGCTCATTTTATCAGGTGTTCCCATGACACTAGAAATATAAAGATCACCGCTTGAGAAATTGGAGAATTGTAACGAAGCCAAAAACCAGTGTTTTTTGTCCCTGTTAACTCCTCCTGCATCCAGTAGGTGGGTTCTCCTTGTCCTTCGGTGGGGCTGCCCCCACCCCCCACCCATGGACTCCCAGGGAAGGCAGCCCATTTTGCCCCTTACAGAATCAGGCACTTAGGGTTGAATTTTCAAATTGCCCTCCCGCTTGCATCTGCATTGATGTTTTGCATTTGTTTGAGGCTTGCATCTGCTTCCAAACAATAAGCAGTAATTTTAAACCTGTTTAGCACGCATTTAACCCAGATACTTCTTTTGTGACCATTTCACTTGCATCTGGGTTTCAGTGCAAAGAGGTTGTGAGGAACAAAACAAGTGCAAAATGGTATCAGCCAGCAGCTGCGCGGAGGCAACACACTCTGCGCAAACCCACGCCACGGCACGCAGGCCGGGGTTGAAAGCACCGCCACGAAGAAGCACGTCCCCATTCTGCTGCTTCCTGTGACTGTTATTTTCATAATTCGAGGTTGCGTGTCCCACCTGGGGCTTGGTGCAGCGCGTAGGACTCAACACAAGAAGTGCTAGAGGGAAGGAACCCTCCAGCCCCATCCATCTGCAGCGGTTGGGCCCTGGGACCTCAGGCACTTCTCACCAATGCTAATGAGTGACTCCCCTCGGCACTGCAGGGAAATGGCCTGCCAGATGACTAACAGGCGCTGAGTCAGAGGCCTGCCAGACTGAACAAAGGACTTGGAGATCCAGGAGAGAGTTGGCCGGCTATTGGCTGAAACAATTCTCCATGTCTCATCCGATACCCCTAACACACACACTCACAATTCCAGGTCAACTTGTTTGTTCTGATCTTGGCATTTCCTAAAAGAAGGGAACTAAAGGAAAGGAATCTTGTTTTGATTCTGTGTATTGCTTTAGCAAGGACACCCCATAACAACAAGAAAACCTGTGGAAGCCTTTGGATAGCCCACAGGGTTTCGACTCATCTGAACAGTGGTTCTTGGTTCCTAAGTCAGCTGTCATGCTAGAGCTGAAGATGGACATCCTTCCTTGGGGAGGTGGGACCTGCCCAGCCCTGTCGCACAAACACCACATGGCAACGCCCTTTCACCCCAGAACATGGCTGTGGGGTCTTGGGGGCCTCTGAACAGTTCATGGGGTTTCAAAGTCAGAGTTCTTTTCAAAGGCAAATTTGAAAACATATTCATATAAAGTCTGAGTATTCTCCCTCAAGGCATCAAACATGATAAGACTTTCATAATCACAAAGGGTATGTTTTACATAGGTGGATGATCCTTACAAGCAAGACTGACTGACTAAATGAAGAGTTATAGATTCATATTGGAACCCAGTTTTGTCACTGCTAGAAACGCAGCAATCTGTCTAGGATGGTTCTGTCAACAGACCTTGTGGGACGGTGGAAACCTGCACCTGCCCCGACGATATGAGGCCAGGAACCAGCACTGCTGTTGAGCACCTGAAACGTGCCTGGGAAGGAAGAAGAACTATTTTTAATTTTATTTGATTTTGAATAAATTACATTCCAATTTAATTTTAAAAAGCCACATGTGGCAAGTGGCTACCACATTGGACAGCACTGACAAGGTTCTTCTGGGCGCTTATTGCTACGTACATACTTCCTCCCCAGCCCACACATAAAAACCTGTGTAGGAATAAACAAAAACAATTGTAGCACTGATTCTCAGGAAAATAATCAATTTTTATAACTCAAAAATTCAATTCGCTTTTAAAAATTTTTATTGATATAGCATAAAAATGTCCCTAGAAACTTGAGATGAAAGAAACAAAATCCATCACTATCAATTCATTGCTTCTGATGACATCCTCAGGGGATAGTTCTTAATTTTGATGTCATTGTTTTTTGTAAAATGCTACCTTATGGGACAATTATACATGCAGATTATTTTTTCAAGAGCCACAGATAAATATAAAGGTGATTAGCAATATTTTTATTCTATAACACTGAAATAATAAGTTAGGTTTTTGAAAAATGATTTTAAAAACATGAACATCATGAAATATAAAATTTATTTGGATTTTGGCATATAATGTTAAAACAACCACTTGCTACAGTATATTACGCTTATTAAAAAGTCTGTGGTTTTGCTCACAATCTTGTCCATAGCACTTAGTTTAGAAAGAATTCAGTAAATATTTGCTGTGATGCTACAGCACTATTTGGTGATATCAGCACTTTGATCTATTGCAATTGTTTGTTTGTATGCTGATTTCCACATCTGTAGAAGTTATGATGGGGCTTTCTCATGGGGTAGCTGTAAAATTACATAAGTTAGTAGACACAAAGTAAACTGATACTGTTGGTATTGTGGCCAATACCTTCCTCTCTGGACCTCGGATTGTCCAGGATTGGGCCATACCATATTCATTTCTGTAGCACAGAATGTAGCGGGCCCCAGATGGCTACTCAGGATATAACTGTGAATCTCTAGATGAAAGCAGGAATAAATGAATGAGCAACAGGGCAAATGGGGAGAGAGGAATGAATGGGACATTAAGGAGAAGGCATCATTTTTTTCGTGCCTTCGTGGGGTGAGCAGTGGGGCCGGGTTTCCCGGTCTCTGCACTACGGACGTTAGGGCTCGGACAGCACCGTGCTCTGGGGCCCTCTGTACTTCCCAGGGTGTCTGGCAGGATCCCAGCCCCCACCCACCAGAAACCAGCAGAGCTCCCCCCACTAGGACAACCAAAAATGTATCCAGATATTGCCAAATGTCCCCCTCATCAACAAAGGATTTTGTGAAGGCTCTAGTTACAAAGTTCCATAGATATTGAAAGTTCACTTCAATCATATTTTTACTATAAAAATTTTGCAGAATGGAGAATTTTCAGGAGCTATTAATATATATGTTTGTGGTAGAATTGCCAACTTGGATGGGCCACACCTGTCACACAGATTTCTCTCTGGGAATGAGCTCGGGGATGGTGTTATTTTCTTCTTTAGAATCCTACATATATTCAAAATGTTCTACACACATACAGAAACAACCTTCGTAAAGATGTATATAAAAATGTACTTAGTTTATTGAGCAAATTACATCAAGAAATAATTTTCTTCATCTTCCCGCTCAACCCCTTTAGATACAGTCCAATCAGACCTAGTTCTCGAGATCATGAGAATGTCACTAGGAAGTGACAATAATTATGCTATAAATGTACCTGGAGACCTAGCACTCTGGGAGGCTGAGGCGGGCGGATTGTTTGAGCTCAGGAGTTCGAGACCAGCCTGAGCAAGAGCAAGACCCCGTCTCTACTAAAAATAGAAAGAAATTATATGGACAACTAAAAATATATAGAGAAAAAATTAGCCGGGCATGGTGGCGCATGCCTGTAGTCCCAGCTACTCAGGAGGCTGAGGCAGGAGGATTGCTTGAGCCCAGGAGTTTGAGGTTGCTGTGAGCGAGGCTGACACCATGGCACTCACTCTAGCCCGGGCAACAGAGTGAGACTCTGTCTCAAAAATAAATAAATAAATAAATAAATGTACCTGGAGAGTAGAGGCAAATGCCCCCTCCCATCTGAAAAGAGGCCTCACTCCCCACCCCTCACTTGGGGACACGGCTCCCACTGCGCTGAGGCCCTGCTCTGGTCCAAGTGATTCTCAGGGCCTTCCGACAACTGCTTTTAAATGTGGTTGTTGAATTAATGCGTGATGTTGCCAGGTGCCGGGGTGCAGAAAGGGGCTGCCCGCTTTGCGTGGGGGCTCTGCACTCATCTCACGCCGACAGATCTTTATCGGTGTGAGACAAAGACCTGGCTCACTCCACGCCTTTCATTTGAAGTAGCAACAACACCAGCGGCAGTAAAAACTTTCTGACAATGAACAAACGGATGCTCCCCGTGATGTTCAGGGACGCTTGGGGCCAAGGACACGTGCAGAGGTTGACCCTTCTTCCACATTGTGGGTGCGATTCATGAGGATCATTTAAGAAGACGCAGGATGAAGCCCACCTACTGTCAGGGACTGACCACGTCACAGAAATCTAATCAAAGAGCCCAGAGGAATGTCAAATTGGGCAAGGCTGGAAGCAACTTTCCGTGGACGATATATTCAGTTCAACCACTTTTAAAATCTACGAGTTACTATTTTTTTCCTCATGCTCTTAGACAACAATTATTCCTTAAAACTGAAGAATAGGTTTCTTAAGAATGGCGTAAGAGACAAAGAGTCCCTTGTTGGAGACGCTGTTCAATAATAAGATAATAAAATGTTTGAATGCCAGTGTCATCTAAGGCTGATAATAACATATCTGCTACTTCTCTTTATTTTATTTTTATAGGCCAGATAAATCAAATTAAATCAGCTCTTTGCTCAACAGCTTGAGATGCATTGTTAGTAACAGCTCCCGGCTCTCCTCCAACGGCACGGCTGGCGCCAGGGGGAACGGGCACAGAGCTGTCCCTCCGGGGTTGGTGTGCACGGCTGGGAGAGGTGCCAAGGAGCCAAGGGGAGAAGCTACCGGTGTCTGACCCAATGTGAGGAAAGCAGTAAATAGTGAATGAGTAAGTCTGACATGGGGTCCACATGCTCTGGGACAGCACCCTGGACAGTTGGACTGGACAAGACCTTGCAAGCCTGAGGATGCTCCATGCCCAATTTTAGCACAAGCTGGAGAACACTTTTGTGCAGCCCGGCCAAGACTTCAAGTTAACAAACTCTGTTTAAAAACATCTTCACTTCTCATTGGTAAACACCGTGTCTACTAACATACATTGAGAAAATTAGTGTTTTCATGCAATGTTTTCTGGTACATTACCTAAACTCAATGCACAACTCACACTTGGCGTTTCATTGCTACCTCGCAGTGGATCACAATGTTTCACCACCAACTATGGGCGTTGCAGCAATAATTTGACAGGCGATAAAGAAAGAATAAGCTCTTTGGTGCAATTTTTATAGTCTATTCTGCAGTCTCAGTCATTGGAGTGGAAGAAATGAAGATGTACAATTTAACCAGTATGTTTACATGCAACCAACAGATACTTTTCTTTGGAGATTAATTGAATTACACCTATAAAATATTTATATTGTATACTTATCAGTCCAGAGATGATTTTGAATAATTAGGGGAGTATATTTTCACTACTAATAAAAGATAACTACCACCGCTGAGCAACATTGAAAGGTATCCTATGAACGGAACATTCACTAATAATTTTTGTGAATGTACTCTTGCAATATTCCATATAAAGCATAACTTTACCGAAGTTATTAACTTCATTAACTCTAAAACCTCAAATTCCAAATGTAAAGCAATGCTGCCTCAAAACTCTACACACTCGGTGCTACCATGGTGGCACATCAATATGGCAGTGGGAAAGCAACAGATTTGGTAGGATGAAAACTGTCTGGCTTTTCTTTTCTTAGTTTTGCTGTTGTAAGTTGTGCTATCTTGGGCAAGCTTCTAGGCTCTCCAGACCTCAGTTTGTCCATCTGCCCTGTGGTATGCGGGGTCAGAGACAACTAGAGCTAGGCAGGGAGTCTCCGCAGAGACCAACGCCTGGATGTGCATGTGGCCAAAGTGAGACACAGGCAGTGCTGTGCTGGTACGTAGTCCACAACTGGCTCTCAAGAAAAAAGAAATCTTCTCAATTTGCAGTGTGTGCCAATTTCTCTAGTGCAAACACTCCCACGGTGTGATGGCACTGATGTGGAGCTGGGACAAGTGTGCGCCACCAGCTCTGTTGGCCCAGCGGAGGCCAACCCCGGTGTACTGTGATGGTGACAGATGTGTCCCACCCTGGAGCCCCGGCCCCACCACCACCAGTATCATTGCAGTTAGTGCAATCAGTGACATTTTTCATGTTTCAGTCAAAGCAGGAACATTCACTGCATGTAACAAAACATTAATTTATGTTTTACAGTTTTGCAGAAGTAACATTTATCCTATCTGTAGCTGTTAGTGCAATCATCACTTGGCATTTAAATCCGTAACATGAAATTTTTCTCAACAGCGCTGGAAATTTATGTCCCTTAAAACACCATGGAAAGCGACTTACTATTTTTATCACGGTGGGATCCATGATTGTATTGTTCTTGGGATATAATGTCAGAAAGTGGAGAACCTATAAACCAGAGCCTCTTAAGTTTCTTTCCACGACTAGTATTTGTAGGTTGAATTACCCGAGTGTCACTCACAAATATGCTAAAGCACAGTGTTGAGGACTGGGCAGTACTACTTTCTCAGTACCTGAGGAGTTGCTCATCCCGGGGTTGGGGGACGGGGTGGCCCTGCCCCACGCTGCAGCTCTTCAGTCCCACAGCTGCCCCCACCAGGAACTCCCTGGGACTCACTCCAGGTTCTGTGGGTGGCTCCTTCCCACCCAGCACCAGGCCCAGCAGCGCCTGCCTTCCACCACACTACACGGCGCTCTGTGCTGTGACCCCCTGTGCTCATCTCGGACCCGCCCACGCTAGCAGGGGCTCGCAGTGGACAGTCAGTGCTATGTGACTCTATGTTACGCGTGGCACATATAGAAATGATAAGTGCTGATTTATAGTAATGTATAAGTGGCTAATTAAGTCTGAGAGTTGAAGCTGTATGTCAGAGAGAAGCTATAATTTAAGCACGTCCTCTGTGTCAGAGTATAATGAAAAATTCACTTGTGAACTTGTAGTTACCGAGAGCTAGGAAAGCAATGCTCGGGTTACATACAGGACATAGAATGGCTCCAGACAGCCCCAAAGCGGGCGGGTGCCAGGGTGAGGCCTCCTTCAGCAGAGGATGTTTGCACCCTCGAGGGCTGAGGGAGTGACCTGCGGCTCGCCGGCCTCCGGGCTGGCACAGAGGAGAGGGCCGGAAACGAGCAGGGAGCCGCAGGCTGCACAGGCCGTGCACCAGTGCTGTGGACTTTGGCCTTTAATCTGAGTGGAATGTGATGTCCTTGCAGGATTTTGAATCAAGCTGGGCAGGGACGAGGTTGACTCAGACCTCCGTAAGAGGGGCCAGCAGCTCCAGAGGGCCCAGAAACATATCCCACAGAACATGCTGGGCTGGAGGTGGGTGGAGAGATGGGGGTCCCTGGGCACCCCAAGGCTTTGGCCGGACATGAAGAGGAAGGATGAGGTACAGGAGAACATGCTGGGATCGGGGTGTGGGCGGCGAGGCCAGGTGGGCGAGGCCGGGGCTCTGTTGTTGTTTTGGGGGCGCAGCACAGACTCTGCCTTCAGGCGATTTGGGGGAGAGGCAGACGGGACAAGTAGTCAGAACAGTTAGGCCACGTGCCTGGCCCAGGCTGCGGGCAGCGTAGGTTTAGAGGCTGCAGATAGGCTGGCATCTGGCATTTTCTAGAGAAGGGGCAGAGCAGGAGGCAGAACACGGAGAAGGTTCCGGGCCCTGAGTGAGCATGTGCCCGTGAGCTGTGCCTGTGAGGTGCACAGACACGTGGGCCTGGAGCCTCCTGTGGGATGGGGCTGGTGGCCAAGCTCCCGCTCTCCTCCGAATGAGCTGGAAACTTCCCCATTCCCATTGGCGGGGACCAGGGTGATGGGATGTTGGATTCAGAAGAACAAAGGATCCCAGCCCCAACCACAGCTGGGCAGCCACAGCAAGGTTCTGTGGGCAAATCCGAGGCAGCAGCCAGTGCCCTGAGTCAGCCACCAGCTAAAGTCCGTGCAATTCCCGGCAGGGTTTCCACGGGCTCCGGGGCACAGCCCTCCTCACCCACCATCTGCCTCTCAAATCTGGAAAAGCCTGGAAAAATGCAGCCCTTCACCAACGTGTCATGTCCTGTCCACAGGGGCCATTTGAGGGGTGTGGGAAGAGCCCCCAGACTCCACCCATCTCCCCTGCCAATGGCCACGGCCCCAGATTCCACTGTGAGGTAGGCTATTGTCACGTCATATGTGTCCGTCCCCATCACACCACAGCCCCCTTAACAGACAAGAGCCTGGTGTGGCGGATGGGCAGGATGGGGCAGTGGGGCTGACCCAGGCAGAGGCTGCACAGGGCATCTGGACTGGACAGGGCAGGCAGCTCGGGGCAGCGGAGCCTCCTGGGAGGGCCCTGAGTGGGACCAAACAGCCGAATGGCAGGCAGCACTGTTGTGCAGGTGCCGACCGGATGGCCCTTGGCACACCCTAGACTGAAGGCATGTCACCACCCTCCGCCTAGAGAATGCGCTGGACCTTCCTTTCCTCAGGGCCCTGGGACTGCCACTGTCCCTGTGTCTGGTGGGACGATGCCCGTGGACCGTGCCCCCAGCCCCACCCAGAACAGAGGCTCAGGCCAGGCCTTCTCGTCTACACTTCCGGGGTTCCGGGGGTAGCTGGGGGAACTCTGGACATGGGTTACCAATCACACTGGCGTTGCCAGGTGAGCTCGGAGCACAACATGTCAGGGAGTTTGTGTGGGGGAGACCCAGACTTTCTGTCCCCCATCGCATGTTTGTGACCAACCCAGACATGCCCGACCCAGGACTGACCGACAGGCTCAGCTGTTCTTCTGTCTTCCTGGGCAAGTCGGGGGCTGAGGTGGTGGACCATGGCTCTGGGGAGATGGCAGCTGTCCCCAAATGCCGTGTGCTGAATCCTCTGCCAGTGGGCAAGAGGGGACCCTCCAGGCACACAGGATGGAAGGAGCTGGCCCCAGGAGGACAGTGAGGGCCCAGGAGGCCCCCTGGAGACACGCCTCTAATGGTGTCCCTTGTGCTCCACATGGGCTGCTCAGCGGCCCTCTCTCCCTCTCCTAACTTCTCCCTGCCCAGTAACGACAGAGGCTGGATGGGGAAAAGAGGCCAAGACTCCCCTCCTACAAATTATATGAGACACTTGCAGCCCCTGGAGTATGAATTTGAGGAAGCAAACCAAAAGCATGTGCCTTTTGGGATCCACTAAAGCTATTTTTTTAAAAAAAAACGCTCCTAAGAATATAAACAAGAACAGAGGTTTACAATATGAGTTACAAACTAGAATTTTAAGCATGAACCCTTCAGCACAGCCCCCAGCCTGCTGGCTGCCTTCTCTTTCGGGAGGTTTCTCAGGTGCTATTTCCCTGGCCCTCTCTGGTCTCATGTCCCTTATTTTCCTCTCCGTGTCTTTGACTCTTGTCTCCACCCACAGAGGAGCCCAGCCCTTGGGCTGCTGGGGCGGCAGGAAGGGGCAACATCTGCAAACACCTGGCACCAACCCAGGTCCTGGGGCACAGCCTTGCTGGCCAGACCCTCTTTCTGGGCCCCCAGAAGTCCCAGTGACAGTGGGTCATCGGGGAGCCCCTAAAGAGCCTAGGAGCCCCAGCCAGGGGGTGACTAAGCGTCCAGGCTGCCTGCTCAGCCCTGCCCTGGAGACCCCTGAGTGGCTGGGCCTCTGCCTTTCTTCCGTCCATGAGGGTCTTCAAAATCCCCCTAGCACATATTTTGAGGTTACCTGGGTGAGTTTCCATTGCTTGCAACCAAGATACCTGTGAACAGAGGGGAACCCAAGGCATGGCAGCGGCTGCAGAGTGAGGAAAGGAGGCGGGAGGCGCTCCCAGACCTCGTAGGAGGAAACTCCAGGCTGGGGAGCACTGCTGCGTGTGGATGTGGATGCAGCAGCTGCTCATCTTCCTCATCTCCACGGGTCTGGCCATTCTATGCACAGCTTCCCAGGGTCTCCCCAGCCAACACGGCTGTGCTCTGATGCAGGGCTTGTTAATAGATACCGACTGAGCGCCTGCTGTGTGCCAGGCACTCACTGTTCCATGCTCTGGGATGCAGGAGTGAACAACACACAAAAATGCCCAGAGAGTGGCTCCAAGTGACCGGCAAAGCCCCGCCCAGACTCAACACTGATCCGCCACTGACATGTGCAGAACCAGGGTTGGGGGCCGTCAGCAGGTTGGACAGATGGGGTCAGCCTGGCACACGGGCACCTTCCAGGCTCGAGTCCATTCCGATTCCAACATGGCGCAGGCAGGGGCAAGCTCCTCACCGGGTGCACCGGGCCCTGCAAGACCTGGCTATGGAGGTCTCGCTGATGTGACCCCCAACCTGGGTGGCCAGGAAGGGTGGCCCTGTGGTATTTTCTGGGGGCAGCTGAGAAAGTCAGTGCTTCCTTTTATGAACAGAGGGCCCAGGGAAAGGAGTTCATCGCGAAGGAGGTTTTATCCAATAATTGCATTAAATCAGTCAACACAGTTACTTCTAAATGCTTTTTTGGAGTATGCTTTTCATCCCGAAGTGCAATTTGTCACCCCAAACTACATGGCCATTTAGATGTGAGAATAAAAATATGAGAATGAAATTGATTTTTACTGATCAGTGCCCCTTAACAGAAACAGCTCCTGGTCATATAAAATAAAGACTAAAAAAAGTTTCCAAAGAATGAGCAAAAGCATTTAAAGCTTTGAAGTTTTCTACTCTCCACACTAAGAGAGATTATATCCTGAAGTGGAATTTTTAGTTTAAACCTTTTCTTTTTGGACTGTAAGATCAAGCATCTGCTATACCAATACTTTAGAAAAAAATTAATATCATGGTGGGATTATAAAAATAACATATTAATCAAATAAATGGTGTACATACTTAATTGCTAATTATAAATATTGGATGATATATGGCATCTATGGAATAGAGCCTGACAAAAACCCTCAAAATCTAAGTTCAGTTTCCAAGCCAACAAAGTATCCTGAATTACATGAACTAAAGATGGCTGTTTCCGTATTGTGTTGAGTCTGGGTATGTTCAGTAGACACGTTTGCTGTCTGGGATGGGGGCTGTGAGTCGGCAGTGACCAGCTGTGAGGCTTTGCCAGCCCTCTGAATGGCATCTCGTGGCATCTGCCCTTGTTTCTGATGGAGCCTATGGCTGTGCAGTGCTCACTGGGATGGGGTGACAGACGTCAGAATTCTGCAGGGAACATTTCCCAAATGTGTGTACCTGCCTCATACCTTGCACCACTCTGCTCCCCTATCCCATGGCCGAGTCCAGAGTCTCAGGGCAGCAGGAGAGAGGTGGTAGCTGGGATGCCAGAGCCTAGAAGTGACTCTTACCATGGCTCTGCCCTGTCAGGAACATGCCTCACTCTCTCTGCTTCACATGTGTTATTCCTGGACCACTCTGAAAGTCACGTCTGCAGAGATGCCACAGACCTGTGCTTTATGTGGCCACATATTTCTAGAAACAAACTATAGAAAAAAACCTCTGTTTTTTCTGTTTATTCTCCCATCCTTCCCACAATCATTTGTGCTATGCATTCCACGTGGAAGCTCTGTGCTGGGGACCCTGTGGCCGGGTGACCAGACTGGCAGGTTGTGGCTTCCGCCCTCCAGAGGACCCAGCTGTGTCTACAGGCCTCCTGAATCCAACAGTGAGCACGAGAACAAAAGCATGCCTGGAAGAGGCGCAATCCTCTGGAACTGTGACTGCTTCTCCCAGGCTTTCCGTATCGGCATTGGACATGAGCTCCCCTCCGTCCCGCAGGTCCGCGGTATCAGGGCTGAGTGGCAACTGGCTCCTCTGAGCAGCTTATTTAGGATCTGGCTGGTGGGGCCAGCCCAGAGCTGTTCTCACTGCGGCACATATTGCTGCCTACAGGGCACAGCTGCTGCAGCCGCCCAGCCATGTTGACATGGGGACGAGGGTGCTTCACTGCGGCCCTTGAGAGCGGGGCCTCTCGTACGGCTGCCTGCATGAGTGCCCTGGGCACACACACGACACAGTCTCTAATTGGAAACCGCATTCCTTCCAAAGGTACAGATGCGACGGCATCGAGGCCACGCACGTGGACTGGACAGCGTGGGGGCCCAGCAGGGACAGTTTGCTCCTTCTGAGACAGAGCCTGGGGAGGTGCCCAGGTCCTAATTCTGCTTACCAGGAGGGGAATATCAAGGCTGAAATGTAGCTGCATTTGAGGCTACTTATGGACAACTGTGGCCCTCTTGCCCCACCCCGTAGAAGCCGAGGCAGGGGTTCTCAGAGTGGGTTCCTAGACCAGCAGCGTCGGCACCACCGGGGCACTCACGTGGAAGCCAGCTCCCTGGTCCCACCTGAGACTTGCGCGGCGGAAAGCTGGGGCCAGGGCCCAGCCCCGCATCTCAGCAAACCCTGTAGGGGCAGCTGGAGAACCCCTGGCCTGTGGGCACAGAGGCAGTGCCAGGAAGCCACAATTTCAGGAGAGAACAGGTATGATGTCTTAACCAGAAGAGAGCCAGTCCACACCCACGAAAATCGGGGCAACAGAGCAGAAGGTGTACGTGTCTTTGAAGACGCAGAAGAGGAATCTTGGCCCTGTTTATGCATATTTTCCTGTTGTGCCATTTGTTGACCAAGGCCATAGATTCCCTTTAGGGTCTGGGAACAGAACTGACCACAGGCTACTCGAGGAACCAAGATGCCCACACCAATCCCACTGGAAATGGGTAAGTGTAATGGCAGAGGCCTGGCCAGCCCCAGCCTGTGCTGGCAGCCCAGGGCCCTCCCGAGGACATGCTCCAGAGGATCAGGCATGCCGCCCTGTGCCTGGGATGGGCCCTGCCCCACTGGGCCTGCATCCTTGTCACAGTCAGGGCCGACCAGACGGGGCTTTCCAGCCATGCTTCAGGATCCCAGGGGCCCATCCAGTGTGGGGAGGCAGAGTTGTGGGTCCCGCACCCATGGTTTGAGTGCAGCCATTTCATCAGCTCACACACCAGACTCCCACCAGACTTGGTTTGAATAAAGATGTCCCCATGCACAGGTCAGCTGATTTCTAGGGTCCCCTCCATGTCTAACACCCGTGATGCCCTGGCAGGGCTCCCCACTCCATTGCACACAGAGCGCCAGCGATTCTGGCCCTGGGCCGGCAGGGAGGCCCTGGGACAATGGCCAGGGCCACAGCCTGTCACATGGGGGCTCTGCATTGGTGTCCCTGGCTCTGATTGCTGATGTCTACCCATATTCCTTCAGGGTTGGTGCCCTGGGGCCCAGGGCACCAAACTGTCCTCGGCATGGGACAAGTGGCTCTATGTCCAGCAGCCCTGGCCCAGCCGCCAATGCCCATTGATGTCCCTTCAGGTTGGGTTGGTGTAGCCACCACAAAAAAAGAAGGGGGACGGTGCCACCCAGCCCATCCACACACAGGAAAAGGCACTGGGCAGCTCCCCATGTCTCCCCATGATTTAGCACTTGCGGACCCAGCTCCAGTAACTGTCTCAGAACCACAGAGCATGAATCCTCCCTCAGCCTGCTTCTTCCTCTACAGTCTGCGGATTTGGGTGCAAGAGGGGGCCCAGGACACAGCTTGCAGATTCCCAGGCCATCACCCCTTCTTCCCAAGAATCCCCAAGTGTCCGTTCCTGGGGAACTGTCCCGTAGACTTTGCAATTTCCAGCCACACGGAATCCAAACGTATCTCTTAATTAAAAGATGCAACACTCTTCAGGGAAGCAGCTGAACAGTAACACTGAGGACAATAGAAACACAGGAAAGATGGCCCCATGCACCTGTCCTGTGCCCACTGTTCCAGTGTTTCCAGCACTATCCCACTGGGTCATCATGGTAAATGGGATGGGCACGCCCTTGAGCACACGGAGGACCGGGGGACCCAGGCACAGCCCAGGCCTGGGGGCTTGCCAAGGGCCACAAGGTCACTGGTGTGGAACTGAACAGCAGAGAGAGGCTCCACAGGAAAAGACGTTCATTCGGGAAGGAAGCGTGGCAACAGGAGCATGCGTGCTGCAGTGAGCTACGTGCACATGCAGGGAGCTTGCAGAAGACAAAGGTTTGAAAAGGAAAAATGAGGAGGATTACATAATTGTTGTGAGATAATTATCCATGGCTACAAAGATCAGTAACAAGGGTGACGGCAGTCCAAGGTTGGACAGGCAGTTGCCAGGCAGATGTGCTTGCAGAAGTATTTTTTTGTGTAAGGCCGTGATGGCCTCTGTGCAAGGTTGTGGTTTTTGCAGAGACTTTTCTGTTAACGGGCATAGACGTGTGAGAACCCCCTTCATGGCTTCCCCAGCTCTATTTGTCAGGGTTTTCTCAACATTACTGACTCCGTTTTGATTCTGACAACTTTCACATCGGCACAGCCATGACCTACACAGGAGCACAGACCCCGGTGTTACTTGGACAAGGGCTCCCCTCCTCTCTCCCATGCCTCAGCTGTGTGGTTTTGGGCGAGACACTCAACCTCTTTGTGCTTTGGGCTCTCATATGTCAAGTGGCAGGGTGGTCATGAGGATGGCTCTGAGTTTAGGGGGATGGAGGGTGGTCAAATGCGCCCCCTGCCTGGCTCGCTGTTCCCTGGGAGCTGTGTGGAGCTGAGGCTGAGGCAAGTGGACACAGGAAGGATAGCACACCTGGCAGCATCTGGAGATCTCTGCTCCCACATTTCCCTCTGCAACACCAAGGTGGCAACTCTGGGATATAGGACCCAAGCACCTTAACTGTCTTTTCAGGGCAGAAGCGGAGGCAAAGGAAGTGGTCAACTTTCTGGCTAAATATATCTTCCAAACAACATCACACTGAGCATGAATGCACAAAGGCCCTTGGGTGGAATTTGTACTTAGAGACGTAAATGTAGAACACAGCGTAAAGCCACGAAACGGTCGCTCAGAGAAAGAGAGTTTCCCTCATTGCCCAATTAAAATCAGAAATAACACTACAGTCCAGTACAAGTAAATCTTGACTGTTTCCCACACCATCTTTTACCATTTTCCACAGTTATTGCAAAGTCCACACAGATAATTAGAGAATAGGGAATAATTAGATAATGAGATGAAAATCAGTTAATTTTTTTTAGCTAATTGCAAAAATCCACAAACATTTCTAGTCCTGAATTATTCATATTCATCAACTGTATCAATGCTGAAAAATGCTAGAAAGTGCTAGAAACTTGGCACAAGTGGCTGTGCTCATCAGAACAGGTATGAAAACACAGTATCCTATTATTCTTCCTTAAAATGTCAAAAGATGTTTTTATCAGTCACATAATGACTGCACTTAATCTATATTAAAAACCCAAATAAATAGATCTGCAAGGCATTACCCATTCCACTCCCAGAGGCAATTCTTTCAAAATCTTTTAGCAGCTTCTATTTATCTCCACATTTCTAAATAGCATGCTTATATTCCTATTTCTTGACTTTCTTTGCTTAAGTTTCATCCACTGAGACTTCATATCATAGAAAATGAGAACTTTGCTTTCCTATACTGCATGCCCCCTTCCTACACCAGCTTCTCCCTCCCCACACCCACTGTTGTTTGTAAATTCTGAATATTTGATATTTGAGTAATCAGTTAAATTTGATGACAATGTAAACATCACTCACAGCTGAGCCAGGTAGTATACTATGATTACCTTTTCTTCTGTATATAATTTTTTTTGGTTTGTTTTTCCTGGACTTAATTGGTTTGCTTCTTCATTGGGCTAGTTTTTCGTAATACTTATCACTAACTTATCCCTAAACTCTCAGTGAGAATTGTAAATCTCTCAAAATGCCAGAGGCTTTTGGCCGTCTGTTGTTTTCATCTCTCTGGGAGATGTCCCCTGCAGCCACCTGCCCTCCTCCTCCACACCTATGTTCTCCAGCGTCTTTCCCTCTCACTCCGGACATCCTTTCCTCTCTTCTTTTAGATGCCCAGTTTCTTGAATCCCATGTTTTCGTCTGTCTGGGCGTATTTCTCATTTCACTGATGGAGTCTTGGGAGATGTGTTTATTGAGCAATTGTATGTCTGAAAATGTATACAGTCTCTCTTGATGGTTTGGATTAAAATTCTAGCAGGAAACCACTTTTTCCCATAAAATTTTAGGGGCAATTTTCCATTGTTTCCTGGCTTCAGAGGTTCCTGTTGAGAAGTCTGATGAACTCTGGTTCTAATCTTTTTACTTATTTGTGTGCTCTTAAGTCTCTGGAAGTGTTTAGAATCTTTTTTTATGGGCCCATCAGTTTCTCCAGAAAGTAAGCCCCCAACCTCTTGCCGGGGGCCTGACATGGTCACTGCTGGGGGCCTGGGAGACCCTCAGGCAAAGGGGATGAGCCTCCCATGATTACACAGATGCCCCGGATCCTCCTGCCCTGGGCTCTGCCCATGCATTCCCATCCTCCAGCCTCCACCTGGGAGGCAGCAGTCAACCTGGGGGTGCAGGAACCCCTGGCAGCCCAACTTCTCCTGAAATAGACTTCCAGCCAGTCCTGCTGCTCACCCGGCACCCCTGGAGCTGGAGTGCTGGGCCCTGGCCCTCCAGAGAGCCGAAGGAGGAACCTGTGCCAGGCTCACCTCTGCCAGTTCAGCTCCCAGCTGCTCACTTTGGCTAAGTCTGTCACTCCCCATGCATCTGCTATCCAGCTTCCAAAATTTTCTTCTTATTATCTCTTTCTCATGTTTTTTTGTCCTGGGTTTGTGTGTGTGTGTGTGTGTGTGTGTGTGTGTGTGTGTGTGTGTGTGTTTAAAAAAAAAAAACTCTTTACTATTGTTTCATTGAGAGGTAAGGAGAGAGCACTGGGTTAATCAGTGAGGTCAATCTCTATGTTTAATTAAGTACCGCTTGGATTTGCATATGGCCTTGATCAAACAGCATATCTGTCCGCCCAGCTGCCCCGTCACTGCAAAGGAAGGAAAGGAAGGAGCATCCATGCACACTGGCCATGGGCCGGTGCCCTAGACCAGCAGTGGGCGGCAGCCCTCCTGGCACCTGAGGTCAGAGATCCACAGATACATCCCAGAAGCTCCTTCCACAAGGTCTGGGGTGGGGGCAATAGGGTCCCAGGATCGAAGGAGGGACATGGGGCTGGGTGTGAGCTCCTACCCCGTCCAAGCAGTCAAGGGAGGGCCTGCTCCTCCACAGGGCGAAGGTGGATGCTCTGTTAGCTGGTTTAAGCTGAGGGACAAGAAGGCTGATCTAGGGCCTGGTGGCTTCTCTCCAGTTCCACAGAGGGGGCCTGTTGACAGCCAGGTGCTTGTTAGGGACATGGCCACGGAATTTATTGGAAAAAGGTGGACGAAGCTCTGTGGTCCTCCTCAGCTTTCCTTTGTGTCCAGACACATCAGAATGGCTGCTCTGGCCACACTCCCTGACTATCCTCTGCCAGGGGTGGGGGCAGGGGACATTGAAGAGGATGCGGCTCTCGGACGCAAGAGCGTGCAAGGCCGCACGTCAGAGCGGTAGGACACAAGTGGGGCTGGAGACAGATGGCATGCACATCGGCAGTTTGTGCCATCAGAGCTGCACGCCACTTGAAAGTACATCTGTAGGCTGATGTGCAGAGACTTGACAGAATGCAGCTCTCACAGTCACAGACGCCGAGGAGGCCTTGGGTCGCTTCCCCGGCAGGCACGTCTCAGCCGTGCTTTAATTGAGTGAGCGTCTTTCCATTTAAGACTTCAAGGTTTAATGACCCAAAGAATAGAAATTGATGAGCAAAGACATGCCACCCGTAATCTTAAAAAATATTTGTCTTCACAATCATTAATCTTTCTAAAATTTTCTGCCTCAGGGAGGAAAAGTACAACTTGAATGTAGAAGTCTTGCTCCTGGCCTTCCAGCAGGGATGCCTTCGCTCACCTGTGCTCTCGCTTCCTAGGCAGCAGTGGCCAGGGTGGGTGACAGCTGGGGAGCACAGCCCCTGTCCTGGAGGGGCCCCTAGTTTACGGCCTGGTGCAGGGAGCTAGCTCAGAGCTCCGAGTGAGGCCGGGCTCCACAGGTCTGGCTGCTCGGCTCCTCCGGAACTGCTCAGGAAGGATCTGGGCACGTCTGCAGGGTGGGGTCAGGCCCAGGTGCCTTTTGCTCAGCTGCAGCCCTGGACTGAGTTACTCCAGGCTTGAGCCAGAGCCCGATTCCTTCTTCTGCTCCAACAAACAATTTCTGTATATGTGGGTCTATGGACCCCACCTCCAGATGCTTCAGGAAGGCAGCCTCACTGCATCCCCATTCAGTGTCCCAGGGCTGAGCTCGGCCCCCTGGAGCTGCTCCCTGAGGGCTGGTGGCCAGGCAGCCAGCTCTCCACGCTGCTGTCCCCCAAGGCTCAGGCCACCCCTCCCCCTCTGCCCCGTGGTCCGTGGTGCCCAGTCCAGAATTTTCACGGGGGGTTTGCTGACCCCACACACCATGCCTCCCCTGCGTGTCCTGCATGCACGGCCAGAGGTCACTGAGAGGAGCACTCGTCCTCAGAGGCCGGAAGAGGCTCTCCTGGTGTTGGTCTGCTTGTTCAAGGTGTCTGGAGGGTGCCCAGGGCTCGCCAGGCCCCAGGGGGGCTGTCAGGTCTGTGGGGTGAGGAAGCCCCCTGAGCCCGCCCTCCTGGACCACACGGTCCAGGCGCGGACGGCACAGACTGCGTCGGGCAGATGGATGCAGACCACAGAGGCTGCCGAGAGCCTGAGTGCGATGGGAACGTGCCAGACTTTGGAGCCCAGCAGACCTGGGCCCACGGCTACCCCGGCCACTTACCTCCTGAGTGTCCTCAGACAGTTTGTTAACTTCTTGACGCTTTCATTTTCTCATCTGGAAAACAAAACCAACAGCGTCCAGTTCACCAGGTGTTGTGAGGAGTAAGGGAGAGAATGTAGGTAAAACATGTGGTTGGTCGATTCAGAGCCCAGACGCGGCCCAAACGCTACTAGGAATGGCCGTGGCTGCTAAACACCTGTGCACCTGCCCACTCTGTGCACTCCAATTCAGGGAGGATTATGGAAACAAATGGAAATTCTGAGGGGTGGCTGACTACCACTGAGAGGCCCTGCCATGGACCTCCTTAATGAGATTGTACCTATTAATACGAGCCCCAGAGAGGGGTGCCTGCGGAATGAGCCTCCACGGATGTCAGGAGATCCAAGGGGTATGGATGCCACTGCGCCTCCAGCTCCAGCCCCCACTTCTGAGTGGGGGAGAGGACATAGATGGGTGGAGGGTAGAGGGGGCCTGGGGATGGGCTGGAGGGGGCAGTGGGATTTTGCTATGCTGGAGTCCCGGGAATAAACGCGGGACTTTCTCCCTCCTACTCCCAACCAGACAGGAGCTTGGGGCAGGCATCAGGGACTCTTGCCACAGTGGCGGCCTCAAGGGTCTGCACAGAGACCCCCAGTGGGACCCATGTGGCCTGGGTGGCCGGGTCTCCTGGGCCCAGAAGCTGAGGAGGAGGCTGCAGGCTCCATGCTGAGCCTGGAGCGGGGAGGCCCTGAGCAGACAGGGTTCTCTCTGGGGCCAGGCAGGGGCTCCGGCGGGGCCCCAAGGCTGGACCTGCACCCTGAGTGGCAGTCAGGCACCAGAATGGCCTGAGGAAACAGCTGTCAGAGGCGGAGGAAAGAGCACAGAGACCTGAGTGGGCCGGTGGGAACACAGAGTTTGCATGGCTTGTTGCAAAGCAAATGCCTCGTTTCCTACTGGAAAACAGGAGGTAAATGGGAGTGAGAACGGTCTCTGCTGAGAACCACATTGGTGCTGTAGGGGACGGAGAGGAAAAGACTGCAGAGCACAGTGGCCGGAAGCAAAGGGAGGGAACCCTGAGCAAGGTGGCCAGAGGGGAGGGGACAGGGCCAGGGCCTGTGGCCACCGGACCAGAGCTCCAGGCGGGAGCATGGGGTGGAGGGAGTAGGGACAAGCCCCACACAAGTGGCAGGAGGACAGGCCGGGTCTACGGGTGCCGGGGCACAGCTGAGTAGAACCCCATGGACAGGATGTTTAGGGGGATCCCCGAGTGGAAGAATAAGAGAAAAATTCTAAAAACTTCCGAAGTAAAGAATAATTAAACAACAAAAGGAGAAGAATCGGACCGGTCTCAGATTTCTCATGTTAATGTCTATGGACAGCGCAAGGAACAGTGCGGCCCGAGGATGCTGTCCACTCGGGGTGTCGGGGTGAAGGAAGGTGATTGTCAACACTCAGAGCACCCTTCTAGGGAAATATCTGAGGAGGCAGTGGCTACAATGTCCCCTGAAATAAGCAAACACACACAGACTTGTGGCAGGTAAATACATACGTAAACAGCAGAGGCGGCAGTAACTTATCTGGGAATGAGAAATACAGGTGCTAAGTAAATACTCCTGAAATTGAAATATTTCTGAATTGAACCACAAGCAAAGCCCAACAATAGCCCAGAAGTAGAAGTATTAATTCTGCAAAATCTGAGAGTTAGCCTGGCCATGGGTGGGAGCAGGAGTCGAAAGCTCCCGCCAAGGGGCCGTGTGTGAGGGGCCGGGGAGCGTGGGCAGGAGCGAGGCCCCAGGAGCACCCCCGTGGCAGAGCCACCTGCCCCCCATTTCTCGGAGCAGCAAAGAGCCCTCTGGTTGACCAGGCACCCGGCGAAGGGAAGCCATCATCGACAATGCTGCAGAGGAACTGACCACAAAATACAGAGAAAGGAAAAATAAGGAACCAAAATATAAATAATAAACTTAAAACAACAGAAATAAAACCAAGTAATTAGCCAGTACATACTTAACAAAGTACCGATGTTTTCCATCAAAAGACAGACTGTCCGTTCGAAACGACATTCAGTCCCCAGGCTATATTCCCTGGACAAGAAGCACACTGAAAATAATACAGTGCAAAAAGGTGGAAAGCAAAGGAAGAGCAGAGAGGTACCAGGTAAACGAAAGGTGGAAAGGGAAGCAGTGCAGGAAGGACAGCAGAGTCGCAGCATGCCCACGAGGAATGTGCTTGAGGTGACCAACACAGCATACAGGCACCGTGACAAAGAAGGCCTGAGACGCACAATGTAACACCCCTCCATCCCGAGTGTGCTGGCGCTGAGAAGCGGGCAGGGTGGACGACAGGGCCCCGGCCTTCCCTCGGTGTCACCTGGCATTACGGACGACACTGTGGCATCACGCTCTGACAAGTATGAATAAGCAAATTCCTTTAGAAGAAAATTATTAATGTTGTGGGTACTTTTCTCCCAAGATTTGGGCAGATGCCCTTCCCATGGGGAGGAAAAGGAGTTTCCCATTTGTCTCGTCGTTAGGGAACTTTCTGCAGAATCACCAGAACGACTTTGCTTGTGTTTGCAGGACGCCCCACCACCTGGCCGTGTCATTTAAAACAATGGGAAAAGTTACTTAAAGCAGGATTTCTTTGTGCATGTGGCACAGTTGCTCATGGCTTGGTTGACTCAGTTTTCGCTTTTTCACCAACGTTTCTGGGATCAGAGGCGGCAAAGCCACTGGGTCCACTATGTCTCCATTTCCCGCCACCCCCACAGGGACAGCACGGGCCCTGCAGCAGGTGCTGTGGGAACACGGCAGGTCCCTCCGCTTCCTGATCTGCAAAGTGGGAATCATTAGTGACATCTCCTGAGGCGGCTGGGAGAGTTACTGAGTGAATAACTGTGACGAGCTAGCGTGCGGCAGGAACAATAAATGTTGACTGCCCGGCACCGAGGCAGGTGGGCTCCAGCAAGGCCTGCAGCCGCCCTGTGGCCAGGGCCCGGGTGTGCCAATGTTTTCCCAGCTGTAGTCCAGCCTTTATGGATGAACAATTAGCGAGTGGATTATCTTGTTGACTCACACCCTCAGATCAGAAGGCCGTGTATGTTTGCAGGAGCTCGGCCAACCTTCATTCTAGCTGGGCTCCGCGGTCCACAGAGAAAGAACAAAGAATTATATTTTAAAGATGAGTTTGTCTAAGAGAAATACAGGCCTTCTGATTCACCTGCTTTTTGAATTAAGGACAGGCAGCGTCAAACCCCATGCAAGAAACAAAGTAAATATGAAAACGTGCCTGCCTCCTCCTGCTGTCATCAACAAAGGGGCGAGGAAGACCCGCAAAGAGAAGAGAAGGGGGTGCGAGCAGGGGCGAGAAGGGATGAGGGGAGGGGAAGAGCTGCTTGCGCCCCCTTGGAGGAAGCCTGGACTCGGGCCCAACTTTGCTGTTGGCTCTAGAAATCTGTGCAGCCCCAGGAAAGTTACTTAAGATTCTAAGCTTCAGTTTCCTCTAGTGAAATGAGGACAGATCAACTGTGCTTAGTGCGGGGACTACACAATAGAAGACGGTAATGGTGATGCCGTGGGCCATGGCCTTACCGCCAGCACGAGGGAGCAGGTGGCTAGCTCCTGCCTTTCCACTGGGCAGGGAAGGCACAGGGGACAGGCTCAGAGATGAGGAGACCTCTGCCCCACCCTGCCCCTGGCAGGGAGCACGCTGCCCTGAGGCATTCCTGATCCCCACCCAGCAGGTGCCCCCAAGGCCCCGGCCCCCAAAACAGCACGGTAGCTCTAGGGCTGTGTCCTGCGGTCAAACGGCATTTCCCTCCTGGGGAGGAAAGGGCTCAGCTTGCTGGTCAGGACAATCTGGCTCCTGTGTAGAACGCCTACTCCTTTCAAGGTAAATGATGTGGACCGAGTCCCTTTCATTACCCCAGAAATCCTTCTCAATGCTACCGCTGCTAAAGGTGCATAAAAAGCCAATCTCCACCCAGCTCGTGAGAGCCCCTTTCACAGCGATGGCTCTGGAGGTGCCAGCCAGTCCCTGCTGCCCAGCGCGTGTGTGAATTCACTGCCCACTCTCAGAAGAGCAGGCTTCACAGAGACGGAGGTGCAATATTTATAAGGCTCCCAACAGCTTGCCTGGCGGGTCGGCTGACTCACCTCCCTGGTTTCTGACCTCTGGTTTTGCCCATTTTCTACATTCATCTTCACAACAAACCAGAACCCAGACCAGAAATCCTACTTTCAAAAACAAAGCACACACAAATAAAATAAAAGAAAGCCCCTTTTATCAGGAGTGTGACAGCCAAGACACCAGTGTGGCCCTGCGCTTTGCCAGGCATAGGCTACTGGGGACAGCCCTGCCGCCCTGGGAACTCAGGCTCTGCAGAAATAACGAGCCCACCACCACGCCCCAGTGTCCCACGCCGTGCTCGGGAGGCAGATGAGCTTCCGATTGGGGTGGTGACATTTTCGACAGAGGCCTAGGGGATGAGACTGGACACCCAGGGAGAAGGAACGGCACCTGTGGGGCCCGTCTGGAGAAAGCCCAGCAGGTGTGGGGCCGAGGTGGGAAACTGAACTTCGCTGGCAGCTTCCAAGTGACCACTGGACTTAAGGCTAATTTTTGCAACCAGTTTTCCATCCTTTGGACAGGAGATTCCTGGGCCATGTGGCCGTTGGTAGGGTCACTTTTCACCTAGAATCTGCCCCCTTCCCCTAAGTGTCTGGCGGGGCAGGCAGCCCCTCCCTAGTTCAGCACCTCCCTGGACCGGCCCCGGAGCTGACACGTGCAGCCCTGCATCCCACTGAGTCCGTCTGCGATGGAGGTGCCCTGAGCGTCTCCTTACACACATGGTTAATTCTGCCCCCGCCCCCCGCCTCGTGCCTGCAACACCACAGACACCCAGAGACCTCAGCAGGTGGGGCTCTGAGACGAACGTGATTCCAGCCAGCATCTGCTTAGGAACATCCTGACCTAAACCTGCCTCAGGGGTGTGAATGAGTGACTTTAAAATCAGTCACACTTCTTGTCTCTGAATATAACTTATGAAAATCTCCACTGGTGGTGCAGAGACACTGGGCTCCCTCTCCCTTCCAGAGGAGCTGGACACTGGGCAAGGAGGCTGAGCAGGCCCAGGGCAACTCACAGCGGGAGGTGGTGCCGGGGGTCTGTGAGGTGGGCTTCACTTCTGGACTGGCCGTGTGGTTTCTTCTCAGTGTGCTTGCTGGCAGAGGACAGAGTGAGCTGCGGTGACCTGGGGCTCGGTGAGCTGGCTAACTCTGCTGGGTTTGGCCTGAGTGTCGGTGTGCCCTAGCTCGTGTTGGGTGGACCTGCGTGAGCATCTGCCCTCAGGCCCTCCCCCTGCCTGGGCCCTGGCTCTGGCTTCTGGGTGGGCTTGGCCAGAGGGAGGCACTGGGGGGGGCCAGAGGGTGGGGGCTGGGGAGAGGCCAGGGGTTTCTTCCTGGGCACCACCCACCCGGCTCTGCCTGGGGGCATCCCCGCAGTGGCCATACCCCAGGATAGGGGATGCTGCCTCGACACAACAGGTCCCCCCTTGAGGGTTGAGTTGTTAAAGTCCTAACTCTCAGAACCCCAGAATATGACCCTATTTGGAAATAGAGTCAGTCTCTGCAGATGTAGTTAATTAAGATGAGGTCATTGGGGTGGGTCCTAGGCCAATTTTCTTGGTGTCCTTATCAAAAGGGGACACGTGGACACAGACTGACACACAGGGAGAAGCTGTGTGAAGATGCAGGAGAGGTCAGGGTGCTGCACCCACGCACCCAGGAAGGCAGCGCTGGCAGCCACCACGCTGGGCAAGGCCTGCACAGATGCTCCCTGAGGGTCCCCAGAAGGACGAGACAATAAACAGCGGTTTACATCACCCCTTCCTGCTGCTTCCTGCGGCAGCCCAGGGAACCCAGGCCCCCGCCTCTCAGCCTGGGCCACGGCTCCTGCAGGGCTACCCCCAGGCCACCCCTCGGCCTGGCCTCCCGTGTGACCAAGCCCCTGTGCTGGACTGAGACACCCGCTGGCTTCTCTGCTGCTCACGGACCTTCTGAGCCAGGCACGAGGTCCAGAGAAGCCGTAGCTGGACGTGGGGTCTCTGGACAGTCAGCCTGTGCCGGGTAGACCGTGAGATCGGCAGTTAGCTCCTAATCCACCCGCACTGTGCCTAACTGATGTGCCCACGTGGAAATGGAAAACAGGCGGGGGTCCCACATGTTCCACAGATGCCACAACCCATCGTGGCAGATGCCGGCAATTGTTAGAGTTACAACATCAGGGACTTTTTCCCTCATCTCTCCTCTCCTCCCCAGTCACCTGGTGGGGTGTGAACGAGACGGCGGGCTGAGGGCATGTCGGGGAGACGGGGGAGACCTAAATACCCAGGCGGAGGTGTCTTTCATTTTTTTCAGTGAAGTCAGGGCATCAAGGCCACCAGGCTGCCAGGCCCGGGAGCTGAGTGCTCAGCCCTGGCCCGGGACCCCTCATTCAGTCTCATTTGCTCCCGGAGCCTGAAAACTCAGGAGCTAATTAGTACCTGCCAACGAGGGTGCTAATTAGACACCTCCCCACCAGGGAGGTGGCTCTGGGGGAGGATTCATCTACCTGGCAAGGACTTTCTTCTTTATTTTCTCTGAGAGAATTCAGCAGTGTGAGACCAGGAAGCCCGGAAACACCGCGGCACTGAAGCACAGAGCGAGGAGTGGGTCCAGCGCCCGCAGCCAGGATCGCCATGGCAGAGCCTGCCCCGGCAGCACCCAGGGCCGGGGGGACACTGCCCTTCACGTGCCGAGAATCCACGGCTTCGATCCTTCACCTACTCTAAACCTCTCGGAGACTTTACCTCATAGAGTTTGTCACATGCTTTTGAAGCTCTTCAGAAACCATGGTTATCATACGTCATCAAAAAAACACCAAGTGAAACCACGACGAGATATTACTAACACTCCAGAATGTCTAAGAAAGACTGAAAGTGCCAAGCGGCGGCAGAGACGGGCAGCCGAAAGCCTCTGCCGTGACTGTCAACAGGGCAACCACTTTGGACAAATGTTTGGCAGTTTCTTCCAAAGGCAAACATAAGCCTGTCCTTGGGCCCGACAATTCTGTCCCCAGATACTATCCAAGCGAAGGTGCACGGTAGGCACAGAGGCTTTCTGGGCAGCAGCTGGAGCTGGAAACAACCTAAGTGCCCACTGACAGGTGTCAGGTGCAATGAGATGCCACTCGGTGCTAAAACAGAACACACGACTGACGGAATCAACAAGAGGAGCGACCACCAAAACAGCATCTGATTCCCTTTATACGATGTTCAGAACACACCGAACCTGGAGCACTATGTCATGACAGGATGTGCAGTGTCTGGGTGTATCCTTCTGCAAAACTTTTAAAGCTAAGATTTGTTTATTTCAACATGCGTAAATTTTAACTCAAAGGGAAAAAGAAAGAAGAAAAGTGCCTGAAAGAAGCTACTGCGTTGGGCACCTGTGAAGGGAAACCAAAGCCTCAGCAGAATGAGTCCGTGGCCCCCTCGCAGGCACATGTGGAGGCGGCTGGCGGGTGAGTGTGGGCTCTGGCGGGAGCACGTCAAACAAGAAAAAGGGAGGAGAAGAAAAGGGAGGCTCTGGACGTGGCCCTGTCACTCACGGACGTGGACAGCGAGGCTCAGTGCTTGGGGTGAGGGGAAGAGGCCGGAGGTGGACTACAAAGCTCCCAGGACATCATGAGAGTGAGGCTAGGATGCCGGCCACGTTTTCTGTGCTACGGATGCTGTGGGAACAGGCGGCCAGCAGGGCCCAGCAGGCTGGCACAGCTGGGGGTGGGGAATCCGCAAGAGGGCAGGTGCAGGGGGCCCTGCGGTGGGCAGAGCCCAGGGGCGCGGAAGGAAGGAGCCTGCTCAGGTCAGTTGGGGTAACACAATCCACCCACAGCAAAGAATGACAGAAGGCCCATCTCCAGTCAGGAACTCGGGGAGGGAGGCAAGCAAGGTGGTGAGTGACCGCAGCATTGGCCTTCCCCACAGCCTGGACACCCTGTGCAGGTGCGGCCTCCACCCCTGGCCATGCACTGACGTCCAGGGCAGCTGCTCAAGCGGTGCACTTGGCAACAACAACAGCTGACGTTTAGTGAGTTGCAGTACACCTGCCAGTGACCCCCAGGCTATGGTTTCGTGCTCCCCACAGCCCTGAGGGAGTCACATCCCTACTTCACAGACAAGGAGACCAAGGGTTGGAAAGAAAGTGGCTTGCCCAGCGGCTTCTTATTATACCAAAAACAAAGTCTCTGTCTCTCCTGTGCTAGCCTAGCCTCTCTCCCAACCTCCTTCCCGCTCAGCGCAGCCCAAACCCGCAGAGGACTGCTAACACCACAGACCTCACTTGCCAGGTTGGGCGCCCGAGTGTGCAAGGGTGCTGAGAGGGACAGGCCTGTGATGCAGCTACGTGGGGTGACAGGGGACAGAGACTCTCCTGGGGCATCGACTGGGAAGCTGCTGGCTAGGAGAGGCGCTCAGGGCGGCCTCCAGTTTCTGAGAGCAGACCCCGGCCGACAGTCACAAGAAGAGACAACCTCCCGTCTGCGATTTGTGATGGCAATGCCCACCTGCCCAGGCCACAGGAACACCTGAGCTCAGGTGAGACCACAGCACAGCTGGCACCATCACCCCGGCCCAGTGCCTACTTGGGGGCCGATTCCAAGCTGCACACTTGCCTGACCACAGAGGAGGGGACAAGAACTCTGTGAGTCTCGAATGCTCACATGCAGGAGGAACCAAAGGAGGGAAGGCACCGGGAGAATTTCGAAGGCTGGAATGCTCCTTGACTTGCCCGAGACTGTCGGGCAGGAGGGCCAGGGCACGGGCGCCAAGCCCAGCAGGGAGGGCCAGTGGGTATGAGGGCTTGGATTGCACCCCTCAAAAGGGACGTGAAGCAGTGAGCCCCGGGAGCTCAGGGCGTAGCCTTTTCTGGGGAGAGGGAGGCTGTAGACGTAATGAGCAAAGTGAAGACGAGGCCACTCTGGAGTTGCTGGGCCCCGATCCCACAGGGCAGGAGGGAAACAAGCAAGGGACCCCGGCATCGGAAGGGTGTCTGCAGAGGAAGAGGAGGCAACACGGACACAAGCACCAGGGCCGTGACGGCCGTGCGACGGTGGAGACAGGGATGAGCTGATACTTCTACATGCCAAGGAGCCCCAGGAGTGCCAGCAACACCAGGAGCCGGGACAGAAGCGGGAACAGACTCTCCCTCACGGCCTCAGAGGAGACCTGCCGACATCCTGACCTCGGATTCTGGCCTCGGGAGCTGTGAAAGAATAAATTTCTTTGCTTCAGCTACCCGGGCTGTGCTGCTTTGTTCTGGCAGCCTTGGAAAGCGCCCACAGCGGCCGTCACCATAGCCCCAGGAGCAGCTTCGGTTCACGTTAGTTCCTCCGCCCACATCAGGGTGCTGGCTGAGAGCACAGGCCTGGGTCACATAACACCTGTGGCCCGAACACGTTCTTAACCTACTCTTCGTCTTTTTAAATTTTTTTATTAGCACAAAGTTGACAGCAATACTAACTTCAGTCAGGGCCCTCCAAGGCCTGGATGCTGCCCTCGGCATATAGCGTGTGGCAGGCACTGCATAGGCAGCAGGTCCCCCGGGGCCCCCTGACCGGCAGCCTGGCCTCAGCTGGGAGGTCCTCAGTGCCTCGGACCCTCCCCCACCCTCCCCAGACCTCCCAGTCAGAAGCTCTGGGAAGAGCAGAGCAATGGTGTCCAAACAGGTCCACTCGGCGACTCCTGTGCGGCCAGCCCGGGACCCTGGCTGGAGCAAGTAAGTCTTCCATGGTGCGGATCAGTACAATCAGTGCTGGTTACAGAATCATTGCTCAAGAGCCCGTAAGAAGTAACAGAAGCAAATGTCAGGTCGCTATTTGCGGGAGGGATGCTGCCTGCCCTGCTCGGGCCCGGGGCAGGCAGGGGACTGTGCCCTGCCTGGGCACATCTCTGCCCACACATAACTGCCCACCTCCCAGCCTGGGCTGCACTGCAGCGTTCTGTGACCCTCCCTGTCCCAGCAGTGCAGGGCTCTGTGCATCTTCCAGAACTCAGAATTCCACCTGTGCAATTTGCAGAAGGTCAGAGGCAAAGGTCGCCAGGCGGGTGTCCAGCCCGATCTTTGCCTGGGCTGTCCAGGCCTGATATTTAGAGGATCTTTGCAGCATCCTGAGGCTGGAACTTCAAACACCAGAGTCAACTCGAGACATTGCTCTCTTCTGGAGCATACAGAAATGCTCAAATGTCATCCACCCAGAATCCCGCGCACATCCTAGTGATGTATTTATATACATCGTCGTGTTTAGATGAAAGTATTTGATATACCATGCTAACCGTGGAGCAATCAAAGCAGGAAGCACTCACTCTGAATTAGCCATTTCGGTGTATTATCCTAATAGAGTATTATTTTTAAACTACCACAATATTTTAATTACATTCTCAGCATGAATCATTATGTACCTTAGTGAAAAAGCACTTCTGACTGTAATTGCACGCTGGAGTCCCATGGTATAGTCGATGAACTTAAACCTTGAAGAGGATTGACATTCGGGGGGCTGATCTGCAGCTGCTCCCTAAGCACGAACCCCCTTTGTGAAGTGTCGCTGGCCTGTCCCGTGAGGCAATTCCTTTTGTTCCCTGTTCCCTCCTCCCTCCCTTCTCCCTCCTCCCTCTTTCCTCTCCTCCTCCTTCCTCTCTCCCCCTCCCTCCTTCTTCCTTCCTCCCTCCTCCCTCTTTCCTCCCCTCCTCCTTCCTCTCTCCCCCTCCCTCCTTCTTCCTTCCTCCCTCCTCCCTCTTTCCTCCCCTCCTCCTTCCTTTCTCCCCCTCCCTCCTTCTTCCCTCTTTCCTCCTCCCTCTTTCCTCCCCTCCTCCTTCCTCTCTCCCCCTCCCTCCTTCTTCCTTCCTCCCTCCTCCCTCTTTCCTCCCCTCCTCCTTCCTCTCTCCCCCTCCCTCCTTCTTCCTTCCTCCCTCCTCCCTCTTTCCTCCCCTCCTCCTTCCTTTCTCCCCCTCCCTCCTTCTTCCCTCTTTCCTCCTCCCTCTTTCCTCCCCTCCTCCTTCCTCTCTCCCCCTCCCTCCTTCTTCCTTCCTCCCTCCTCCCTCTTTCCTCCCCTCCTCCTTCCTTTCTCCCCCTCCCTCCTTCTTCCCTCTTTCCTCCTCCCTCTTTCCTCCCCTCCTCCTTCCTCTCTCCCTCCTCTCTCCTCCCCCCCTTCCCTCCCTTCTTTTTACCCAACAATCTGTCTTAAGTGCCCTGCCCATGCCAGTGATTCTTCTAACCTCCAGGGACACCCACAGAACTCCCTGTCTTCTTGGAGCTTAGGTTCTAGCCCAGGACGTGCATTCATCTCTGCAGGGAAGTAAAACGTGTAGTTTGTTAGAGTGCAGGAAAATGAAGCAGGAAGGGTTTGGGGGGCCCAAGGAGTATAGCGGGCCAGGTGCGTGACCGAGGGGACTCTGGAGCAGTTATGCACAGACACTTCCCTGTGACGTTCCACCCAGGACAGTCACCAAGACCATCCAGACCCACCCCAGCAGGGGGTTCTGGAGCAGATGTTCAAGCAGGCAGGATGTGGACATGCCGAAACATGCTGGAACATGCCGGAACATGCCGGAACACGCGGGAACACAGCTCTTTCTCATATCATTCCCAGCGCCATGCCATTTGTGGGTGAAGATGAAGGTGCCTCTGGGACAGAGATAATAGCAGTCACTGTGTCTTCCTGCAGAGAACTGATGACAACTCAAGCTGTGGGGTAGTTATGCCCGAGTCCCTCAATGGTCATTCTGGCCAAATTGCTAGTGTTTCCTGCAGAGGATCCCACCTCAAGTGCAGGCGACACTCTCATGCGCTATCACACAGCAGCACCAGGCCCCTGGGAGCGTGCAGGGGCTGCGAGGTGGCGCTGGCTCTTGAAGACTAAACTCTGATCTTTTCCTTTGCCCAAAAAATTCCTTTCTAAGGAGGCCTGATGAGTGACACCTACAAATGATAAAATTTCAGTACACAGGTTTTTATGATGTGGTTTACTTCCCAACCTGATTCCGGTATAGCATCACATGAAAGACAGAAGACACTTATCTTAACTCGAGTATTCTTTTCCGCTGATTCCTAGCCTTTCCTAGCCTTTTGGACAAAACCTAACTCTTTCAGTCAATTGTCAACTAAAGAATTCCTAAACCCACCTGTGCCTTGTAAGTCCCCAATTTGAGATGTCCCACCTTTGGGCCAAACCAATGTATGCCTTCCATGTACTGATTTACAACTTCAACTATAATTCCTGTCTCCCCGAAATGTGTAAAACCAAACTGCAACCCAACCACAGCGAGACCACTTGCTCAAGACTTCTTGGGTGTGGCTCCAGGCCATGGTCCTCAAATTTGGCCCAGAATAAACCTCCTTAAATTATTTTACAGAGTTTGTCTTCTTTTCCACTGAGACTAAATAACTCAGCTGTGAGCGAATGGGTCCTGGCTTCCGTTTGGAAACACTGCTAAGTGGTGTGGCCCGGCCGGAGGGAGCAGGGGCTCCCTGCCTCCTTCATGGGATCTGGCCTGGATCACTCTGATGGGAAATCGTGAAGCCAGTTTTAGGGCCACAAAGAGAGACACATGATGACCAGGGTAGAAAACACCACCTATCTGGACTTTTGGGGCAGGAGTGCTGTCAAGGCCTAAAGCATGCCACCAAACTGGCCAGCTCCCTGCTTTCTCCCTTAGGGCACCAGGTGTAAGAAAAGGGCCCCGGCTCCCTGACCAGTGGGGGCTGCAAGGACAGACAGTACTGCCCCACAGCGAAGCTTCGAGTGCTGCCCCTGCAGCCCTGCCTGGCTGGCGTGGGCCTTCAGGAAACATCAGGCTGTGGCCACCTCCCAGGGGTGGGATCTACCTTCCAAAACTCAAGTGGCTTGACTGGGGAACCCCAGTGTGTTCCTCAGACAGAAAATAGCAAGCTTGTCTTCACCTTATTTGGAAGGTTCCAGTTGACAGAGTGTTTCCACCTACCCCAGCTCCCAGGCACCTCCCACAACTCTGGGAGGGCTGCACGGGGCGTGTGATCAAGGTTTCCTACAGAAGAACCAGCTCACAGAAGCAAAGCACCTGCACCGTGATCGTGACCGAGGTGCTGCCCACCCCACAAGCGACCTCTCCTTTGTGCAGCACGATTAGCAACTGTCATTGGCTAGCAGGAATAACAACAGCTTCCGAGACCTAGTCAGAGAACTAGAATAACACCACTGCAGCATGACCTTGGGCTATTTGCCAAGTCCTTCTGCTCTGTGAAACAATAGGTGGGAACAAATGATTTCTCAAGGTCTCTGCTAGCCTCAAAATTCTGTCATCCTGTGGTTCTGACCCGTGAAGGAGAACTGAAGTTAGTGACCAGGCAGCTCACAAAACAGAGAAACCTCACGCACTTAATTCCACGTCCTTTATTCCTGTGGGTAAGGAGTTGTGACATTATGGAAAGGGTGCATTTCAGGGACTGGGGTGGGGGTGGGGGGGGACAGAGAGAGAGAGAGGCAGGGAGAGAGACAGAGAGACTACAGCTTTAAAAGCAAACTGATCAGAAGGACAACAGGAGTTGTCGGCCACAGAAACACAGAAATAACCGCGCTCTGTGGCTGGGATGCCAAGTCCTGCATCTGGGAGGATACGTGCATGCTACATGGTGCACGCACCCAGACCCCACGCCTTTCACCTCTCTTCCTCCTCTTCCTCCGTGAGAGCTTCTGCAACTGGGTTGTCAGAGTGTGGGGGCGAGATTAGCACAGTGGCCGCTAAATAGAAATGATGTGTAATGCCTTATTAATTAGACCTCTGCATGCTGAGATTTTCTGAGACATTTCTAATTCTGAGAATTAGAAATGTCTGGTTTCGTTCCTCTCCGACCCTTTTTCTTTCCCTTTCTTCTCCTGAGCTTTCCATATTCAGGAGGACCACTTCTTGGAACAGGCAAAGCCCTGAAAGGCTGAGTGGGCTCTTTTGTCTCCCAGGCAGTCGCCCACCCCAGCCTGGGTCCACATGGTGTGGAGGGAATAAAGCTGGTCCCACCCGCCCCCGCCCGGCCTCCCCACTCTTGCCCCTGTGTCGCCTGCCTTTTGCTCGTCAAACCCCTGCTCCAGCGGCACACGGCTGACTCACTTCCCCACGTTCTGCCACTGACCTGGCTCCCTCCTAGGGTCAATTCTGGGGGCATTTAAAAAGTAAGTCTGCAAATGCAGGGACGATTTGGAGGCTGGGAGGCGGCCCTGAGCCCAGAAGTGCCACCGCACTAGTCACTGTGCTGCAAGGGGCAGGCCTGCCCTCTGCTGCCTCTTCCCCAGCACCCCAGAAAGGCTGCCTGTGAGCACGAGGAGGATTCAGGGTCCTGCCTACCTGCTCCTTGTCAGCCGCAGAGCCTTGCACGCCCACGCCTTAAATGGATGGTAATAGATCACAAAGCATTTTGAGAAGTGGACCTTGGAGATAAAATGCTTAGGCTCAAATCCCCACTCAACTACTGGGCGTTTCACTGCTTTGTGCCTCAGTTTCCTCATCTGTAAAATGGGGGCAATAATGGTATTAATACCTGCCTCGCAGAGTCGTTGAGGTACTGAATGAGCCTCATAGAGTACCTGCAAATAGGCACCTCTGGACGGACGCTGGCTGTTGTTACTGACCAGCACCGCAGAAGTGCCTGGGATCTGCCTTGTTGGCCTGGCGTGAGTGAGTCCCCTTAAACTGCCCGTATTGTGCTGCTTTCGAGCATTGAGCGTGGACAGTGGCCCAGGGCGTCATGAACAGAAACGCAACATGCAATTCGTGAGGGACAGGGAGGCGCCGCGCAGCCACGACAAGGCCAGCTTCCACCCCGCTTTCTGGAAAACCTCAGTGGCCTGGATGCCGGGCAGTCTGCTCCCTGGACACGGGATGGTTTGTGGGCACCTGCCCACCACCGTCCCCTACAGCTCAGGCCCTCTGCCTGGTCCTGACTTGGATGGAGCCCTGTGAGGTCAGCGTCTCCTTTTCTCAGACTCTGGAAGAAGTGGGCTCTAGGGTCCCTTCCAACTCAAACATTCTGAGCATCCATGGCCCATCCGACAGCCCTTGCTACCTCTCCCGATACAACAAGGGAGCCTCCTGGGAACTGAGGTTCCACAGGGTACAGAGCTCAGAGGCTGGGGCTGGGGGGAGGGAGGCTGGTGCCAGGCAAATTCACAGTTAGCCAGGAGGGCTGCATTCTGGGGTTCTACGGCACAGTACGGCAGCGGGTAGCAATAATGAACTGGATAAATATGGTGATGATATGCTAATTACTCTGATCACTGGTCATTCTACAACGTATATATGTATCAAAACATCACACTGTACCCTATAAATATGTACAATTATTATGTGTCAATTAAAGACAAAAGAAAAAGAAAAAAGAGAAAACTACTTGAATATAAAAGGATATAAAATAAGACTTAAATAGGAAAACACCCTGGATTCCAGGATGGGAAGACTCAAGACCATAGAGCCATCAGTTGTCCATGAGATCATTTACACCAGCAATGAACTTCATGAAATACTACCTCCCCCAAAACCACTAGTGGGATCTTCTGAACAAATATACTGATCCTGAATTTCATGAGGAAAAGTAAATCAGCAAGAATAACAGTTTGTGAAAATTAAAAGTAGTAAAGGAATGATTAGCCCTTCCATATTAAATATTAAAACATATTTTGAAAGCTACAGTAATTAAAACAGTGTAGTATTAGTACAAAAATAGACAAAAGGATCAAAAACAGAAAGGCCAGAAACAGAACTAAATATATACAGGAATTTACTATCTGATAAAGATGGCATTTCAAATAAGTGCAGAAAAGATCATTTTTTTTAAGAAACAATGTTGGCCCAACTGGAAAAAAAAAAAGTTGTATTTCTACTTTACACTGTATATACCCAAACACATTTTAGAGGGTTCAATCATATGCGTGTGAACCAAAACTACCTTAGCTGTCATACCTAAGAAATCTTTGCCTAGCCTTATGAAAAATACTAGAAGAAAAAAGGTAGACTTCTGTTCATAATGAGAGTGAGGAAAAAAATATCAGAAGACCTAGAATCCATAAAATAAAAGCTTGCTACTACATAATTTTTTTTCATTTTTTGAACAGCTTTGTTGAGGAGTATTTGAAATACAGTGACCTCTACATATATAAAGTGCATGATCTGATAGTTTCTGCATCTATATACACTTATAAAACCACGGTCACAAGCAAGACAGTAAACAGGTTCATCTTTCCCCATGATCTCCCGCCCTGTGTAATCCACTCTTCCAGGCTCCTCCCCCCCAGGCAAACCCTGATCTGCTTTCTGATCCTAAAGACTAGTCTGCTACTCTTTTTCTAGAATATTCTATAAAGAGAATCATGCAGTGCATATTTTAACACATTTCTTGCACTCAGTAGAATTATTTCAAGATGTATCCATGTTGTTGCATGTATCACTAGTGTGTTGCTTTTTATTCCTGAATAGCATTCTATAGTATGGATATACCACAGTTTGTCCATTCATCTGTTGAGGAGCATTTGGGCACTTTGCAATTCGGGCTATAAAAATAAAGCTGCTATGAACATCATGCGCCAGTTTTGGATGGACATACACTTTTCATTCCTCTTCACATGAACTCTATACTTAGGAGCACTTGGAACGGCTGGGCCATAGGATAAGTTACATTCAACTTTTTAAAGGAATTTCCAAAGTGTTTTCCCAAGTGGCTGCACCCTTTTCCATCCCCACCAGCAGCCTGTAGGGCTCCAATTTCTTCACATCCTCGTCAACACTTACTATAGTCTGTTGTTTGTTTAATTTTAACCATTCTAGTGAGCACAGTGGTATCCTATTGTGGTTTTGATTTGCATTTCCCTAGTAACTAATGATGCGGAGCATCTTTTGCAGTGCCCATTGGATAATATTATATTTTCTTTGGTGAAATGTCTATTGAAATATTTTACCCATTTTTAATTGAGTCATCTCCTTTTATTATAGAGTTTTAAGGGTTCTTTATATATTCTGGATGCAAGTCTTTTTATCAGATATATGATTTGCAAATATTTTCTCCCAGGCTATGGATTATATTTTCATTGTCTGAACGGTACACTTTAAAGGGCAGAGTTCTTAATTTTGATGACATTTAATTTATCATTTTTTCTTTTATGAATAGTGCTTTTGGTGTGAGCCCTAAGAAGTCTTTGCCTAACCTAACATAAAAAATTTGAAATTATTGAGGTACAAAAAGGAACAGAGACAAAGAGAAGAGACAAATGACTAACAGGATCAAAATATTTGAATTCATACTATAAAGTGCTAATTTATCTAGTAGATAAGGAACTTTTATAAATCAATAAGCAAAAGACCAGCAATCTAATAAAATAAATTGCCATGGGACGCAAGCAGATAGTTTGTAGAAAATGTAATAGTAATGTCTGTTACACTTAAGACTCCCAAGTTTACTCATAAAAAGAGAAACTCAAGTGATGCTGTACTGAGACACCACGGCTTCCCTCCAAGGTTGGCAGAAATCAAGAAGTCGGATAACAGGAGGAGACACTCTCGCTGGCTTGGAGGGAGCATGAGCCCACACATAAACTGCAGAGAGCAATCTCTCAATTACCCATCAGAAATGCACATGATTTTTCACCCAGATTACACTTCAGGAAATTTGTCTTTTACATATACTGACCCATGTGCAAAATGTCTGTGTTCAAAGATGCTCACAGCAACGCTTGGTATAGTGTAAAATATTGAAAATAATCTATCAACAGTAGACTAGGTAATTTACGGCTAATTCATACAATCAAACAATGGCATATTAGTGGGAGGAGGGGTCCTCCTCTTGCTAGGTTTAGGTTTCAATGTGGAGCGAGCCTCATTCCTGGCTTTCTGTTCCAACCCTAATTGAAAGGGAGGAGGGCTCAGCTGCAGGCTGACAAAGCAGAGAACTTACTCTTCAGGAGGTAGTCTTTTGTACCTTTGGAATTCCGTGCATGTATTGGCCATTCAAAACAAAACAAAACAAAACAAAAAAGGAGAGAAGAAATAAAATGGAAATCAGCATTCAGGTAGTCCTTTCAGACTCTGAGCTCCTTTGTTAAAGAAAATGCACAACTTATCAAGCACCTACTATGCGCCAGGCACTTTCTCTAGCCTCACAACAACCCTGCAAACAGATGTTTATTCTTCTTGATAGTTCTGTGGTGCAGGCAGGAAGGGCTGACTGGGGCCCAAGCCCAGTTCTGCCCACACTGACAGCTGCCTAGGAAGTTTTGCTTTAACTACTTGCACACAAAGCACAAGCTTTCTTTGAACTTGTTTCCCTAATGCCTGCTGCAGACTCTGGACCTGATAACTGCACAGCAAATTCTCCTAGGGTCAAACTGAAGGGGACATTGTATCGTTGAGTCTCGAATCCCAATCTATGTCGGGGCTGCCGTTCCTTTGTGCTACCCCAGCAAAAGGTAAGGTCCACACAATTGCTCAAGGCAGACTTGAGATTCCCTCTGAGCCCTGACCCTGCACCTCCAGCCCAGCACCAGGTGGGGCCCATTCTCCCCCAGCCCAGGCCCCTAAGCTATAACTGACATCTAAGCCATGCCCTCCTCTCCCTCTGCTGCACCAAGAGCCTCATTTTTGGTCTGGGCCGGACGGGGACCCTGCCCCACAATCCCGGCCTCTCTGCACTAGCCTCCCCAGCCAAGGAAAACAAACCCAGGCCTCGTTACACCTTCCACGCCCTAACCAGGCAGCCTTGCTTTGCCTGCCCACCCAGAATGTCCCATGCCTGCCTCCCAGGCACTCTCACTTCCTGACAGGTCTGCACACACGCAGACACACTTGCTCCCTTGCTGGCTGTTGGTGGCTGCTAGTAGACACACTTTGCATGAGGAAAGAGACTTGTCTGCTCTGTCACCTCAGTGTCCTTTGCACCTGGCACAGTGTGTGCAACGGAATAACATAGGAACAGGCTGAAAGAGGCGAGAAAGCTCCCATTGCTGGAGGTTGGAGCCCCCACCTGCCTGGTCACACACAGGCCGCAGCAGCCGGGCTGTGGGCCGCCACCTCCCGGTTTCCCAGGACAGGAACCAGGAGAGGACCCAGCTAACGGCAAATTTAGGAGCCACTGGATGCTTTGGGGATCATCTGGGAAACAAGAACTACTAACAAATACAATTTAAGCTTTGAAAACTTAACATTTTCTTCCAGTGTGATGAATTCCTCTTATCACGTAGATTGAAAGAAGTCCCTTCAACAATCCCCCAGTGCTGTAAAAGACACCGAGGCTCTGTGACAGAGCTCCCAAGCATATTCACATTCATTCCAAGTTGTTTAGCTATAGAATTGGCCAAAACCCATCTAAAAAACCTTACAGTAGTGTAAGAAATGTCACCTGAACAGAGAGGCGGTGAGTTTGGCTTGGTGAAGCCACAGCATGGTGGATTCAGTGTGCTTGTTTTGATGGGATTTGTTATAACGACATCTTTGATACCCACTCTGTGTGCCCTGGCTCACGTGCATATTAAGAAAAAGCTCCTCGTTGTCCATTATTTAAATGAGCAGGTCATAAATGACTTGAAGACACTGTGCCCACAAGCAAAGGACAATGACAGCTCCACCACGCTCCGCCTATCCCTTGACACTCTCCTGCTGAAGGTGTGTCCGAGATCGTCAGAGCAGGACCCTGGGGTCTGCACACACTCCCGAGGGTCCCTCTCTGCGTAGGAGCGTTCTTCCTGGTACTAGGACTCCTGCCTTGCCGGCAGGGAGGGGGGGCCAGGGAGGAATGTTTGTGCACAATTCCAACTTCTTGCTTCTCCCACTCGATGAAGAACATCTATCGACTCAGAAGCCTGCAGCTGCACCTGCTCTCCGCCCACTCCAGACCTGCAAGCCGTTATCGATTTGCGACTGCATTTTGTGGCGAGGTGAAGGTGTGGCGTGCTGCTGTGGGATTCTAACCTCGCCCTGCCCAGCGCCCTGCCCGGCCGCGCCCCCACGCGCTCTCCCCCCACCCACGTCCACGTGCCTCACTGCAGGTAATTACGCTGCACATGAATCATTTTTTAATATTTGGTTTAATACATACAGCTTCTTTAAACAATAAAAAAATCAGCAAACAGCATCACAATCTGGAAATCTTTTTCTTAACATAGAAAACGGATTCCTAATGGCACAGGGGGAGAACTCAACAGCAAGCTTGACAACATAATGAGGAGATTGTTACTGGGAAGGGAAGCGCGCTCTTTATGCAGCTCCTACTACTCGCAATAAGATTATTCTCCCTGAATAGCTAATCAGCTTCTTCAGGCTTCCCAAATCCGTGTGCTTGAAGCTGCTCTCACAGTTCTTCTTACTTACCAAATGGCAAACAGTGACACCTCAGAAGGGGAAATCTAAAGTGTTAACCGAATGTGAGCAAACAGCGCCATGGAGGGTGCAGAGAGCGCCTCTGGCAGATTAGCAGCAATTTAGGAAGACGGCACTGTCACACCTGGTTGACAACGCTGACAGGGTTTGTTGATCTCTGCTCCCATCTCAAATTTGAGTGTCACGTTTCAACAGAAATGAGAGAAATAAAAAAAAAAAAATGCTTTCAGGAGTCAGCGTGGGCTGCACAGCGAGTGTTTATGACACTTGAAACCAGAGAGCACGGGACGGGGGTAGGCACAGCTGACCCACCCGGCTGCAGAGCTGGGCGCACAGTGGGGCAGCCTGGCCCGAAACAGGGGTGGCCGTCACCACTGCCCACACCACCTCTGAGGTGTCTTCCAGCTCTGAGCTTGCCCTGGAAGCTGCCATTGGCACTGTGGTCACCCCAGGGCTGCCACAGAGGGTGCCCCTGGAGACGGATGATGCAGGGACCCTGGGAGGCCTGGCCACGTGTGGGCGACGTGGGCTCTCGCCTGGCACATCCCCAGCGTACACGGCACACTTTCCTGGCAGGTGGGCAGGACCTGGAGGGCACGGGGTCGCACAGCTCCACTGGTCCTGCAGCAGTGTCGGCCTGCGTGGAGACAGCAGAGGGCAAGGGACACAGATTCAGGCCTACTCGACAGCACTGAGACCCGGCCACACAGGCCCGCGGGTCCTCACTGACTCACGGCACTCCCCTGCCCACTTCACAGCCTTTCACAGCCTGTATGTGGCCCTCAGTCGGAGAGGGCAGGAGCAGAGCCAAGCCCAGGGTTTCCTGAAATGCCACAGCCCCGTCCTCACAGCAGAGCAATGCCCGATTACACTGCTGTCTAAAAGCCAGCGCAGCCCCTCCTCGCTGCCAGCCTGCACCCTGTCTGAGCGTCTCTGCGTACAGGCAGCCGCCAGTTTCTTTCCCTGTGACACAATCAGCAGGTAGTCAGGCCACTCAGGTGGAGAAGTTACTTTGCGCTCCAATGCTTGGGGATCGCAGAGAGCTGGCACCTTCGGCTCTGTTTCTGAGGTTTGAGCCCCACCTCCCCCAGGTGAGGATGCACTTTGGGACAGCCAGGCCCTGCTCAGCGTGAAGCGGCAAGTGCCTATGCCCACCCTCCTGTCATCCTTGCATGGTACCCATGGGTGCCGAGGCCGAGTCCTTGGGAGGCAGTCACACCACTGCATGGGCCGAGTACACAGCCAGTGCCACCCCAGCAAATGCGCAGCTTGTGCCACCAACCCAACCACCTGCATCACGTGCCCTCTGGTCCCAGAGACATGCCAGTTAAATCATGCCACCTGCTCCTGCCCTCCTTGTCTGGCAAGAGGTCCCAGGTGCAGGTCCGACTCACAGTGGCAGCCGGGAGTGGCTCTGTGGATTTCCCTACGAAGTGGGTGCAGGGAGGCATTGACCTTGACATGCGCTTCCACAGGGGGCCACGGAGCTACATTTTGGAGATTTTTATCAAACACCACAGCCATCTTTCAGGAAGGTCTCGCAATCCAATTACCCAGTCCCAGGCCTGTCCCCATGTGAGCTCAGTAGAAACTCTCAGCAAACACATCTTAACCACAGGGATAATGAAAAAAAATATTTTGTTTTGGTCGGGGGCGGGGGTGGACCTCAGTTATGTTGCAGTGACACCAACAGCAAAACCTCAGTGGCTGGGACAACCTGTGGAGCATCTTCCACACGTGGGCTGGGGTTCTGGAAGCCTCGACCTCATGCCAGTTCCACCAGCCAATGCTTCCAGGGTCTTCAAGACGGGGTGCCGGCAGCGTAGACACTCCCACTCCCACCAGATCCTGGTGTCCACTCAGGAGCAATGGGTGTCCACACCCCACTAGCAGAGAGATGCAATTCTCCTGTGTGCCCAGGAGGGAGGACCAGCCATAACTGAGCAGCACCAATGTCTCTCCTGTGTTTACATTAACAAAGGCTCCCTGAGCACGTGGGGCAAACTTCAGAATGGAAATTTGATGTTTACGAGCATCTGTTCAATCACGCGTGGGTTCATCCACCGGTGCTGAGCTACCTAGGGCTTGCGTTCCCTGGGCTGTGCTCCTCCCACCCCAACCTGTGCCCGCAGCGTCCCTGCCCCAGAAGGAAATAAACAAACCTCAACCTGAGGTATAGAGTGAAGCCGGGCTGCGCAGGGAGTAAGAAACAGGCTGAGCCTCACAGGAGAAGGGCACATGGACTACATTCAGGGGTAAATCTGTGTTCCAGTCCCGGGATGCAGAGAACTCGTGTGCACCTATCCCCCAAGTACTTACTGGTGTCCTGAAAAGGAAGAAGTCTCTCCTCTGACAGGACTTCCCACGTGCTCATCGGTATTAGAACAAGAAATGGGAACATCTGCTCTGACCATTCCAGGAACAGGTGTTTGGACACTGCTTGCCTCCTAACTCCTCCAGTTTAACTGTGAATGTGAATCTCCCAATGTCTTATAGAGGAGATTGCCTTTCCTCTGCAGCTGTAGGCCCCCAGATATCATGATTTTCCCCAACACTGCTAGCACTTTTCTGTTTCTTCCAGTTACTCACTCATTGATCCTCATTCTGACATCAAGATCCTCGACTCCAGAGCTGGATTGGCCGTGGTGTGCCAAGGGCCACCGTCTGCTCTGGTTATTCTGGGTGCTGCAGCATAGCCCTCAACCGTGCACTTCCATCCTAGAAATGTGCCTCACCCCTGTGTCTGTGCCCGCCAGCACATCCCTCCCCGCGCTGCTTCCCTGTAACTAACACACTGGCCCTCCCTGTCTCTTGCTCACTGGAGGCTCCTCTATGCAAGGTCCAAGACCTGCCTTTGACTAAATTCTTTCTACTCCCATTCCTGGCTACAGTCTGCATTTTCCAGCATTTTCTCATGCTGTCCTCCATGGTTTGAAAAGCCTCCAGTTCCATAAAGAACAGAATTCTTTGCTCTAGCTCTGCCCAGCATTGCCGATCCAAGAAAATCCTCCTCCATGAAGCACTCATCTGGAAAGTCCAAGGAAGCCCTTCAAATTATTTTTTGAAGTTCCTTCTTCTGTCAACTACAGGCCTTTGGACAAAATGACCTTGATTTATTTCAGAAGGGAAGACACCTGGGCTGAGATCATTTTGCCCCTCACAGCTCAGGAAATCAAAGTCAGGCAGAACCACACTGCTACCCTGAGAAGGGACCCCAGTCTTTCCCAGAACACCTCTCAAAATACCCCTCTCACTCAATTTTCTTCTCTACTGACTAATGCCAGAGTTCCCAATGAAGGCAGAATATACTGATTCATCAGAATATACTAGAAAGCGCATGAGGAAAGTTCCTCCTCTTCTATGTATCAAGATACGCCCACAGCTGGGTCTGTCCAACCCCCTCTCTTCCTCGGGCCATATGGAAAGAACACAGACTTTTCAGCTTAAACAAACAAGCTGAACTCAAACCACTCTTTGGTAAAATCAACCAACAACAATGTAATATTAGGCCGGGCGCAGTGGCTCACGCCTGTAATCCTAGCACTCTGGGAGGCCGAGGCGGATGGATGGCTCGAGGTCAGGAGTTTGAGACCAGCCTGAGCAAGAGTGAGACCCCGTCTCTACTAAAAATAGAAAGAAATTATCTGGCCAGCTAAAGAAAAAAATATATATAGAAAAAATTAGTCGGGCATGGTGGCGCATGCCTGTAGTCCCAGCTACTCGGGAGGCTGAGGCAGGAGGATCGCTTGAGCCCAGGAGTTTGAGGTTGCTGTGAGCTAGGCTGATGCCACGGCACTCACTCTAGCCTGGACAACAGAGTGAGACTCTGTCTCTAAAGACAAAAAAAACCCAATGTAATATTAATAATTTTGTTAACTGAGATCCACAGACTACACAAAAAGGCAACCGCACATTCAAGTTGGTGACAGCCATTGAACTTAGAACTTAAATTCCAAATAGTAAAGTCATCATCCTTCTGTTCTTTCCTGCAGGCTGTTGGGGCAAGGTTTAAGCTTCTGTTCACTTTGGTTCTGAGGTGGGAACGTCAGCTCCACAAGAGTCCCTCTGAGCCTGCAGGGGCCACGCCCTGCCATTCCTAGGCTGCGTCATGCACCACCTTTAAAAGTCTGTCTCAAGGTTGGCGGAGACATTTCAGCCACCAGGCTGAATCAAGCCTGTGATGACACAGTCATCTGTGAAGAATCCATTCAGAATTGTAGCTCATTCCCAAACTAACAAACTAATTGGTCCTTAGTAGACACAGCATCCTCAGCTCCTTTTCCTGAATGCCGGAAATTCTTTCCTTCAACCTAAGATGAAAACGTAATAGCTAAAGGTACAGCCAATTCTAGATTATGCCTCCAGCAAAACTAGAATCAATGGCTGACATTGACAGATAATCTAAAACCGCAAACTTTAATACCTAGAGATTGATTCTCCCTGTGTTCCAAAGCAAACACAAGCATCCAGATTGAGAAGTTTGGGTTTCATCCTCTTGTCTATAGTGCAAAGGAAGTAGCTAAGAGAAAAAGTCCAACTTTAACCTCAAAGAAGAGGATGCAAGGTCGTTTCTCAGCAGACAACCTACTAACCAGGTAAACTTGGGCAGTTAACCTAACTTCTCTCAGGACAACTCACTGTGTAAACTCCAGCAGTTAACCTAACTTTTCTCAGGACAACTCACTAACTGTGTAAACTCCAACAGTTCGCCTAAGTTCTCCCACCCTCTGTTATCAGCCCACCCACCCGTGAGGAAGGCAGAGAGGGGTGATGAGTTACGAGGCCACGCGAAGCCGCACGGAGGCTCTTTCGACACAGACGCGCGGGGTTAGTTCTCATTACTGACAATCATGCAAAGGCAGGTGCCAGAAAGAGGAGGGATGAGGATCCTGGGTAACCCCCAGCTGGATAACCTGCCCTCCAAGTAACGGAGGCTTGACTACTCGTCTGCAGTTAATTGTTAGGTGTGGAAATATTTTGTCCACTGTGAGAGTGGCTCAGCCACAGCACAAAAGGATGGCTTGATTTTCTGCACTTAACACAAATCACCAGGGGAAATCATCTCATCAACTGGGTTCTCCAATTTCAATCAATTGCTTATTATTCCCCCCCCACACCAACTTATTTCCATGTTTTCTGCTGTGTGAAATAATCATGAAATACTCTATGGAGTATGGCGTGGCAGGAAACAGAGACACCAGCCTCAGCCCTGTGTAGACAGCCTGGCCAGTGCCCTGGGGTATCTGCTTCCCTGAACCCCAACCCAGCCCGCCAGCAGCAAGTGGTGCAGGGGCCCGTTGGAACAAAATTAAGGGCAGCCTCTGAGTTAGGTTACATGAACATTATTAGCCAGGTGGGAAAAGGTAAACTTCTGGATTCTCAATCAATTCATGTGTTTTTCTTTCTTTTTATTTTCATTTATTCATTTATTTACTTATTGAGATAGTCTTGCTCTGTCGCCTAGGCTGGGATGTAGTGGCATCATCATAGCTCACTGCAGCCTCAAATTCAAGCGATCCTCCTGTCTCAGCCTCCTGAGTAGCTGGGACTACAGGTGAGCACCACCATGTCTGGCTGATTTTTAATTTTTTGTAGAGATGCGGTCTCATTATGTAGCCCAGGCTGGTCTTGAAATCCTGGCCTCAAGCCATCCTCCTGCCTCAAGCCTCCTAAAGTGCTGGGATTACAGATGTCAGCCACTGTGCCTGACCCCCAACTCACATTTGAAAATAGAAATGAGATGTCACAAATTGATGAGCACAGGTGTTGGCCCTTAACCAGATCACTGTGAGAACCTTCTCCCCCCTGCACGATCCCCGTTGGGTGACTGCCTGGGGAACAGTGACTTGCACCAGCCAGGGCACGTACACTCCTCTGCTGCTCTGGGGTTTCGCCTCCCAAGCTAAGTTTCTGTCCTTCTGTGCCAGAGATCTGAGTTTGAGGAGTTACCTACTTTAAGCTAAATTATGGAGCATAAAAGTTGAAAAGGTAGAACTTCCGAGGAAGCGTGCATGCCTTGGGGGAGTATTTCGTCTCCTAGCCTGTGTCTGCTATGGTGACCGTGTGATCCTTCTGACAATGGGACAGCCCCTGCTCAGAAGAAGTGAGTTCTGCACCCTTCAGATCACTGACAGTGTCATCAGAGATCCACACCTTTGACTTATATTAAATGAGATTTTTGTCCCTGTCGAAAACTCAGACTTTCTTCCCCTAAGGAGAATCATTAACAGATTAATCTAAAAGACTTTCAGAATCTTGCTTGAAAGTAGACTTTCTTCGAGGAAAAGGAAGAAAACACCATGAAAATTGCAGGTTCCCAAGGCTGGGGGTGCAGGGAGGAGGGGACATGGTGTGCCCAAAGGGTTAAAAGGAGAAACCCGTGCCACCTCTATGTCACTGGGGTTTGCCCTGCTCCTGAACAGCGTGCATCTAAGGGGAAAATTGTAAAGGACTGACAAAGGGCCAGTCCTAGACACCTGGAGAGCCAAAGCGCTGCCTGCTGAGCACAGGTCTCCTCTGAGATGCCCTGATGCAAGGCACAGTGGGGAGGACCCCTCAACACCTCTTCAGTTTCCTGGGCAACCTCACTGCTCCTTTGAGCACAACTCAGACCACCTCTTCCACTGGGTTTTTCTGCCCTCTCCAATCAGATCCCATGTCTGCTGAAGCCCCCGGGGCTGCTCCTGGGTGTTTCTCTCTTGGCGGCTGCGGTTTTGTGTTTGGTCCTCCCTGGGCAGGAATGTCCTCCCTCACTCTGCACCCATCTGGCACCATCTGCTATGGAGTGGGGACCACAGAAGGTCCTTGAATTGCATTACTGTGTTCAGTGATGAAACTGATGGATGGCAACGATGACTCAATGATCAATGCACAGTGGTTTCCTCCGCAGAGAGCCCAGCACGACGAGGGGAGAGAAACCTGGTTTGCCTCGGCCAGGCGGTGGTGTTGACCCTGCGGTGGCAAGTCGTGCTGCTGGCAGGCACTCGGATGCTGTGTGGTGAGGCTGAGTGGCATGTGGGAAACGGGATTTGAGTGCTCACTTTTTAAAGGATGAAATAAAGGTGAAATTTGGGAGAATCAGGCTAGGGAAATAGAGCCCGAATGTTCCCAGACCCCAGGTTCAACTCTGGGGACTTGGGGTCAGCCTTTGCAACACTCTCGTTCAGTGTCCTCACCCTGCTGGCTCACACCGGCCACCCTGAAGTTCAGTCCTATTGACAATGCAGGCTGCAAAATTAGGCCTAATCTATTTAAATCAGAAAATAAAAATGTGTTTCCTTACATTCCAGATAATTTACCTTAAAAAAATTACACACTGAGATGATATTAAAAGCAAGAGTTGTTTTATATCTCAGATAAAGATGTGCAAAATGATCTGTTATGTATAATTGGTTCCAAATTGTCCCTCTCATGACAAGCTTTCTTAAAAAAATGTCTTAAGCAATAGCCTGCACGAACCCAGACGGAGCACGCAGGGAGAAGACTAAACAATAACCACACTGCACTTGAATGCGAGTGGGGTCCTTCCCAGCTTCCTCATTCAAGCCAAATAAAGAAAATATGAATATGCACTGAGGAAATTGCTAACAATGCAGCATTCACCATTTCTGCCTCAGCTAACCTTAAATTAAGAGCTTTCTGGGCAGACTTTAGAATCATTTCACTATACACAGATTCGATGTTAAAGGGTTTAAATGCCATTATTTTTTTCCATGTACTGGACCTTACATATTAATATTCAGGCCAGGAGCAGTTTAAAATTGCAGAGAACAAGAACACTCACCAATAGCTCAGTGGGAGGCTGAGCGTAAGTAGCTGCCAGTCACCAGGAATGGGCCATTGTGAGCCCAGACAGCCCTGACAACGCCCTGATGGCGTCCGATCACTCTCAGCGCTCCGCGGGCTTGCAGGGCTGCAGTGCAGGGAGGGGGACGCCGGACCCAGGCACAGAGCACAGGAGGTGGAACTCCAACACTCCAGCCTCGCCAGCAGCAGGGACAGGGCCCGAGGCAGGCAGGCGGCTCCCCAGGCAGGTGCTGCTTCCCTTCCTCCCCATCTCAGCTGTCCCCCATGAAGACTTGGCTTCCTGGGACCACAAGCAGGGTGGCCCACGGCAGGTGTGGCTCAGAGAGTAGCACGTAGACAGACCTATGCATCTGGGGCCTCGTGTGCTGAACATCACTGTCAGAGCAAGGCGTGCCCAGCTGGCCGACTGAGGACGGCGCCCAGCTGGCGTTTTCACTGGCTCCTTACAGACACGCTGCCAGTCAGGCTGCCCTGGGCATTTTATTGGGAACTTACGGTTCCCCAGCTATGCTTAAAAATGGACTGGTAGGACTGTGGAGCTGTGGCTGCCCAGCCACTTCAAGTGACAATGATGCCCTGGCCCTTCTCTGTGTCAATAATTTTGCTCATATACCGTGGTCTCTATGGCATCCGCACGAGGCCCACGGACCCCTCCTGCTGTCCTCACCTCACAGCAAGGGCTGTGCCACTCAGTGTCCCCCATCTGCCACCTGAACTCACTTGGGATACTATGGCCCAAAACAGCCCCAGACAAGCGCGAGGTCTTATCGCAAAAGATAAGCAAAAGTGTATGTTTTTCCTTAGAATAACAATGACAATGATAGTGGTGCTTTTTTACTTGAAATGACATATATCATCGTCTCTGCCACACCCTAAGCAGATGTTATGAAATCAGAAAAGCTTGGCTACAGTGAAAAGGGCAAGTGACGCAGAGATGCCTGGGGCCCTTCTCTGAACATCATGTACCTCGCCCCGGAGAGGTGGCAGCTGGGAGAGGAGGTGAGTGAAGACGCAGGAATGGGGCAAGAACAGGGCACCACGGCGCCAGTCAGCAGATCCTGGACGCTGGGAGACTTTGAAAGGGGGTGAGGCAGATCTACGGCAGAGAAGACACAATACTACAGAATTCTACTGCTCCTGGGCAAACGCTTGAAGGATCTCATTGCCCCCAAGAAGTTGTACAGATAAGAAATATACATGGATCTGAAAGCCTGTGGGAAACTTATGAGTGACAGAATTATAATCTGCTGCCAACAACAACTAAGGTATTCCTTACTATGGAGTCAATCTCTTTTTCTAGAAAGTAAATTTTCAATATTGGAAGATCCTCTCTGGGACTGTGTGGATGGCTGTAGGGGGACAGCTTTAGGGCTTCTTAAAGTGGCTCCAGCCCTTGCCTCTGATGGCATCATTCATTCAGCAGAAAAACATGTCTTGAACCCTCCCCACAATGCTGGATAGAGACAGGTGGGGGAAATGACATCGCTTCCTCATGGGGCTTCAATTCTAGAGCCAGCCTGGCCAGTTTGGCAGTCAGTAGTCACATGTAATCATTTATGTTGAAATCTGAATTAAAATTAAATTAGATTAAAACCTCATCCTTCATTTTGACTAGACACACATTAAGTGCTCAGTAGCCACCTGGGGTTAGTGGGTATTGTATTGCACAGGACAGATCTCGAGCCTTTCCATGTCACAGGAAGTTCTGCTGCATGGCCCTTTTCTAAAAGTGCATGTGTTTTGGTGCATGGTGGTGCACGTTTGTGTCTGTGTGTTGATGTGTGTGCATGTGTTGTCGGTATGAGGGGCAAGGCACTTAAGTTTCTTTATGATTTGGCTGAGCAGAGAGTAGGTAGAAAACTATGCTATTATTTGAGAGATGGGAAAGCAGAACAGTTTAGCTACAAACAGTTTGGCACAGTGCTCCATCCTCCCCCACCCAATACCTGCTCTCATCTTTTAAGCACCAGAACTTAATTCAGGAGGTACAGCCTGGCTAATAGTATTTTCTATCCTCCTATATGTCTGGATGACCTACAAGAGCAAATGTCATTGCAGGAGTTGGAACTCATAGAGAAAAGCTTCCCCACCAGAGCACCCAGCTTCGTACATGTTGGGCTCATATGCACCAGGCAGAGGACCCCTCCTCCCAGTAATGCTCTCTAACATGGGTTGTCACCAACGCTCCTGAACAAACCCAGCCAGGCTTGGAAAGGGGCCTCAGACCCGGCTCTCACGGTTCTACCAACCCCTTCCCTTCTCTCCCAGTGTTCAGCGATAACCATGCAGGTCTGCATCAAACCGCTTATTGTGGGATATAAAGTAACAACTTAACATAATTGTGACACCTCCAAAATGAGAAATATGTTGCCTTTCATTTTATCAGATACTCGCTAATTAATCTAGCTACAGTAGCTACGCAAGTTGCTAACCGAAAGGCAAGAACAGAGAGATGTCTATTACATCTGCCTGGGCTGGCAGTTTACCAACTACAGCTCGACCTTCAGCAACAAGGAAAACAGAGAAATCTCCGCACCTCGAGCCCTCTTCCCACCCAGGCCCCAGGCAAGCCATTCAGTGGTCAGTCTTCATTGCCAAGTCCTAACCAAACACACACGCACCAGCACTCTGCAAAACTCACACATGCACACAGACACATACATTGCCCTGGAAAAAGTACAGTTGAATTTATGTAAATCATCTATTCATTACTTTTACACCTCAAATGCGACTCTGGAAAAACTTATTTTACTAAGAGGACAGATACTGATTCTGAAGTAATAATCCCAGGATGAGATGGCACAAAGGGTCTGGAATGGTTTGGGGCCGTTTTCACCTCTCCTCTCATTCTCAGCAAAAGTTGTTGGTCCCCCTTGCCTTGGGGTTTAATGGCATCTGTGATGTTCTATGATGACATCTGTGACGTGTGGATGGCCTATCTTCCTGGAGGGACTGTGTATGATATAGACATTAATACTGAGGTGAAGACTTGGGTTCAAATCCTGCTTTGTGACTTTTGAAAATTATTTAGCCTCTTTGAAAATTCAGTTTCTTCATCTGTTCATCAGGGATTATTATTATTTTCTTAGAGTTTTGATGAGGATTAAGTGAGCTAATACACACAAAGCAATAGAAGAGTTCCTGGCATGGATTAATCATTCAATAGTAGTAAGTATAATTTATTGAAAGTCAGGAGACTTTCAATTGAAAGATGAAGATTTGATCTTACATTTTTTATACTTCTTAATGCTGTTTAGCAGTCTTACTGAATTGATGGCAGATTACTTAAAAGTAATTTCTATTTACTTTTAGGTATGTTTTATATTTTTATCTAATTTTGTGTGCAATCTCCTATTAGACTACTCTCCAGCTCCTGTCTGTGTATACATGCTATGTTTCAAACACGCCAAACTATAATTTCAAATGTTTGCACATGCTTTTCTCTCTACCTGGAAAGATTTTCCACATTTACCTGCCTTGCAAACTCCTATACAAGCCTTAAAACCCAGTTCTATGGTGAAATCATCTCTGGTTACCTCAAATGGAAGGGATAGCTCCCTCTGGAATGTCCCTATAATATCTGTTCAAGCTGCTTTTATACCATGAACCACGTGCATCACAAAATCAATTTACAGGCATTTCTTCCCCTGTCTCCCTCAACAGGGAACGCCTGAACTAAGAATGTGTGCATCCCACCGTGGCCACCCAGGAAAGGTTTTAAACGATTAATACTGAATATCAAATTTCAGAGAATGCACAGCAGTCACCACTGGTGGCACAGTAATTAATTTGGTCGCTTCTCCCTGGTGTCCCTCCCCATTTCTTCTCAACTCTTCGATCGCCTATCTCACCTTCCCAGTGCAACGTCCCACGTAATATGCTCAGTTTCTGGCTATTTGTAGGTTTTTAGGAATATGCAGAGGTAGCTTTAATCACTCAGGCAGGAACAGAATATGGGGCCAGGTCAGAAAACATCACCTGCTGAAAGTGAAGTTGGCATCAGCATCAAACGGGAGCAAGTGACTACAGCCGAGGAGCCACTTCGCAGGCGGGCGTGTGCCTGACCTCTGTGCGTGCGTGTTCATTCCCTCCAACTTCTCCCGGGCATTTATGGCAGATGCCGGGGCCAGGAGGCAGCCTGTCTCCTGCCCTCATGGAACTGACAGTCTATTTAGGAAGTTGCCAAATGTCCATGTTCTTTATCTGCATTTCTGAAATGGAGACATTCTGAACACTGAAGGTGTCTTGCTGTTGTTGCTCTTTCTGGCAGGTGACAGGGCATGAACTCAGGGGGCAGCAGAACCTCCTCTGAACTCTGGGAGGCTATTTATAGTCTTTTCCCACTAAGTGTGAGTACTTAGATGTTTTAACGTGGAACTATATATGTGTTTGATTACAAAGTGTTGCCCAGACGCTGTGTAATATATATAGACAATGTACGCATTATCATTCTGAAATCTGAAAAATTCTGAACTCCTGAACACATCTGCCTCCAAGTGTTTTGCAAAAGGTTGTTGGGCCTGGAGCTGGGTCATATTTTGGGACTATCTGTCAAGAGCACCACAGTGTGTCCTGAGTACTGTCAAGATGCAAGATGGCTCAGGAAACTGAAGGCTGTTGGAATCACGTATAATGATGCAACTGTGTAGAGATGACTGCAACCTAAGGGACAGTGCTTTAAAACACTGTGGCTGGGAGAGGAACACAGAGTGGGACAAGAGGTGGACACCACAGCAATTGATCTCCTCTGGGATGGTCAGCTCTTGGCTGCAATGTGTCCTGCTCCTGTGTGGATGGGCCTTAGCACCAACGTCCATAGGAGTGGCCCTGTGCCAGCGCCAGAACCCCAGGCCCCATGTGTGTTCTTCTGGGCACTTATGACCTTCTGCCCACATGCCTTGTGAACAGCTAGACCAGCTGGCTAGAGGCTGAGAGAAGAGGGCACTGAGGATCAGCCAGCCCAGATGTCCCAGCCAGGGTTCCAGATGTGGAGAGGGCCAACCCAGCCAGAACTGCCCATGGACACATGAGAGAGCTCAGCTAGGACACAGAACCTTCCACCCACCCCAGCCTGAAGTGGCAACCTGCAGAGTAGTGAGCTAAAAAAACAAGTACTGTTTTATGCCACTAAGATGTGGGGGTAGGAAGTAAGTTAGAGGCAACTGTGTGTGCTAAGGAATACCCAAGTAACTAGGAGATGGATGCCAAGCCTCAGGAAAACATCAGCTCATCCAGAACAAGGACAGCCTCTACTAGGGAATGAAGTACCTAAATTGGACTTATTGTACAGCACACTTCTGAAAGCTGAGAGCTGTCTGAATCTCAAAATGACATTACTTCATTGGAAAATGGTTGTCCATTCACTGGAGTAGAATTCCTAGAGCTTCCTGAGAGATTTAAGGCAAGAGTTTTCTCTGTGTATCTGATTACCAGGAAAAATTAGGGGAAAAAAACCTCTAAATGGTCATGAATTGTTCCAAAAGAAGCTGTTCACAGGCAATGAGGTCATTTATCCCAGGGAAAGGAGACATATATAGTTTTCTTTCAATTGTGACTCCTTTATACGATGGTCTGAAACGGCTATTTCCCTGAAAGGATTTCCCTCCTCTCACGTTGCAGGTGGGTGTGCTCCTACACACTAGCCACAGATGAATTAGGTAGAGCAGGGCTGTGTGCCTGGAAGCACTTCTGGACTCCTCGGCCAGCTGGCACCACATCTAAGACAAAGGTCTGCGACTCGGCTCCAGACGAGTTCACTTCCATTTCCTGTGTCTTTGCAATAAAACTAGCCTACATTCACTGTCACTTCCTGTGTCCCTGCTGTGAGCCCAGAGAATAGTTCATGTCCGCTTCCTGCGTCCCTGAGGCGAGACCGGAGAGTGGTTCCTGTCCACTCTCCATGTTCCTGCAGTGAGACTGGTGAGAAGTTCACATCTACCCTCCTTGGCCATTGGCACAGTCTTCCTCTCTGCCATGGGGAGGAAGGCGGGGCTGGAATGTGCTCAGGAGCCGTGTTCTCTCTGCATTGGCACAGCAGCCTCCTGGGGCACCGTTAATTAGTCACCATTCACCAGTCTCATGACTTGTTTTTTGGGGGAGCCTCCTTTTAACAGGACTGCTGGCTACACTGGATGTACCGTGTATTCGATGTGTGACTTTAAACAAGTTATTAATACTTCATGGCTCCACCTTAGTTTTTCATTTCTATAAGAAGAATGACAATAGTATTTGCTTTGGTACTGTGAGGTTTAAAGGAAATTAAGCTCTGTAAGAGCAGAGACTTTGGCCAATTTGTTCGCTGCTATATCAAGGTCCTGCAGCAGTGCCTGGCACATAGTAGGTGCTCAACAGTTTACTGAATGATAACATATTACAAGTGGTCTCATAGGGTAGTGGTTAGCACTCTGGACTCTGAATGGTAACATTAATTAGTTCAATGTGTTTATTATAGTTATTATGCCTGCTGTATATATTAATAAATATGAAGTATTCCCTGCCTTACAAGTATGTGGCCTGGCCATCATCAGCACGTTCAGTAAATGTGGAATGCAATTATTTCTACTATTACTATTATTAGCCACTTTACCTCACAGGGTTGCCATGAGGATGTGTAAAACATACTCACGCTTTCATACTATGTTGAGAAAATTTTGAGGTCAAAGGAGGAAAAGTAGTTCACAAATACAAATTATTATTGTCAATCTCAATTCTATATTTCAAAATCCTATTTCCGAGCACATTATTTACTCAGTAATATAACAGTGCTTTCCTTTTGGACAGAATGCTACAAATGAGTACCTGACCTGAGCAAATGGACAGATTATATACCATGGGGTAATCGTGGCAGTTACTCGATTTCTTAGGACGTGTTAGATGTGTATTTAGTGGGTGTCAGGCATTTTCCTGGCGTAATTCTTGCTCTCGGGCAGGGAAAAGAAAGTTCAATAGATTCACCCAAGTCTTTCTTCAATCAGGCAAGTATCAAGGCTTTTAAAAACCAAGAAGATGGCCTCATTTCCAGTCTTCCAACGTGTGGAGCTCATTGCTGCCACAGGACATTCGACTCGAAATCTTCTGCCCAGAGCACTCTTTTTTTTTCTTTAATTATAAATTTTTTACAGGGGTACAACATTTGAGTTATATCTATTGCATTTGCACTGCCTGAGTCAGAGCTACAAGCGTGCCCATCCCAGACCGTGCGCACTGCATCCATTAGGTATGAATTTACCCATCCCTTCTGCCCCCTCCCACCTGCCCAATCCCTTATGAATGTTACTTCCATATGTGCACATAAGTGTTGATCAATTAATACCAATTTGATGGTGAGTACATGCGGTGGTTGTTTTTCCATTCTTGTGATACTTCACTTAGTAGAATGGGTTCCAGCTCTGTCTAGGATAATACAAGAGGTGCTAGATCACCATTGTTTTTTGTGGCTGAGTAGAACTCCATGGTATACATATACCATATTTTATTAATCCACTCATGGATTGATGGGCACTTGGGTTGTTTGTACATCTTTGCAGTTGTGAATTGTGCTGCTATCAACATCCTAGTGCAGATGTCTTTTTTATAGAATGTCTTGTTCTTTTGGGTAGATGCCTAGTAGTGGAATTGCTGGATCAAACAGTAGTTCTACTTTTATCTCTTTGAGGTATCTCCATATTACTTTCCATAGAGGTTGTACTAGTTTGCAATCCCACCAGCAGTGTATGAGTGTTCCTGTTTCTCCGCATCCACACCAACATTTTTGTTTGGGACTTTTTGCTAAAAGCCATTCTCACTGGAGTTAAGTGATATCTCATTGTGGTTTTGATTTGCATTTCCCTGATGATTAGAGATGTTGAGCATTTTTTCATATGTTTCTTGGCCATTAGTCTATCTTATTATGAAAAGTTTCTGTTCATGTCCTTTGCCCACTTTTTAATGGGGTCATTTGATTTTTTTTCTTACTGATTTTCCTGAATTCTGTTTAGATTCTAGTTATTAGCCCTTTGTCAGATGTATAGCAGGAAAATATTTTCTCCCATTCTGTAGGTTGTCTATTTGCTCTCATGATAGTTTCTTTGGCTGTGCAAAAGCTTTTTAATTTGATCAGATCCCATTTATTTATTTATTTTTATTGATGCTGTGATTGCTTTTGGGGTCATCTTCATAAATTCTTTGCCTAGGCCGATGTCTGTAAGAGTTTTTCCAGCATTCTCTTCTAGAACTCTTAAAATTTCCTGCCTTAGGCCTGGCACACTCTTGCCTGAACTGCTCACTGGGCTGATTTCTTCTTGCCACTCAAGTCTCAGATCAAATGCGGGGTTCCTTGGGACACCCTCACTGCACACTGCATTGAAATGATTATGCTCTGCTCCTCCTGAGCTGTGGGAGCGGCATTATCCTCCCTCTTAGCCCCGCTGCACGTGTCTAAGTCTCTAGTCCTTTTTAGTTGTTTACTTGTCGGTTCTTCCAGGGCAGGACTCTTCCCTGTTTTGGGAACCCCAGTACCACCTGTGTCTAGAGCAGGGCCTAACACATAGCGGGTCCTTGGTAAATGTTTATTGAGTGGGGTGGATCCAATAGGCAATAAACAGGACCTTGTGGAGTGCTTGGATCAGGCCTCAAAGGTTCAAGCTCGGGATTGAACAAAAAGCATTCATCTCAAATGGACTCCGGCATCCTCTGTCCCAGGGCTTTCTTTTCACATGCCACAGACACATACAAATGGGAATGTTTCTATGGCACCCTGGAGTAAGCAGCTCAAGTGCCCAGCTGGGGTCAGCACCAGAGTCAGCAGCCGTTTGAGGCCCTGTCTGGCCATTGCAGGACCCGGAGTGGCCTTGGCAGTGGGGGAGGGGAGGGAAGGACATGGCTTCAGCACCTGTAACCATGTGTGGCCCACTCTTACCTTGGCCAAAAGGCCCTGTGGTATTCCACCCCCTTCGTGTAAACTCGGTGCCTCTTCACCACTGTGAAAAAGCGTGTGCACTAATATGTATTTTGATGGAAGAATAAGAAATAGGACATTTAGGATAGACAATAAATAGTTGGCAACACCCCTGTCGGGAAAGCCGTGGGCCCAGGGGCTGCAACTCCCCATCTTGCTGGGCCTGCAGCTGTGGCAGTCTGGGCCTCACCCCTGCGGCGGATGAACTTAGTTCCTCTAACGAGCCTCATGGTGACCTTCGGCAGTGACCCCCCCTTGACAGATGAGCTGATGATGGATGCATCGTGGAGATGCTTGGATACAATGGGGGGGTTTCGGGGAAGGAGAAGGGACACAGAGAGTCATGTCAGGGAAGTGTCTGCCTTTGCCAAGCAAGTCGCAGACACTGTGGTACCAGAAACATCCTTGGGCAGGGAACTGTTTTCAACCCACCTTCAAAAACAGAATTTAAGCCACCTGGATCTGTTATTACAAGTAGTGTAACCAGGACCACAATAGGCTCAGTGAGGAATGTCAGATGCTCATTTTTTAAATTCTCACAGCAGCAGGCACACAGCAGTTAGCCGCAGTGGCTCAACGGCCCATGGACGCCGGTTCTCATGAATTCACAAGTAATGAGGCCAACCCTGTAGGGAAGCCCCTGCACACCCCCGCGTACACGGGGTTTCTGTGGTCAGGTCATGCCAATCAGTCTCCTCAGGGCCGCGGCCGTGAAGGCATGTGCGGATGCCGGCTCAGAGCCTTGCAGCTTGCGCTGAGGGAGAAAACCAAGTCTGGACTTTAATTGCAAGCTCTTCAATTGGACAAGGGCAGTCTTCCCTTTCTCTGATGTTTGCTTAAAGTGTCTCAGTAAAGGTCATCCAGTGAAGGCTCCCGTTCTAGGATCTGGTCCTCGCGTTCTAGCAACTGAAAGCCAACCGTCCTGGGTGGAACTGGGTGTGTCCCACGTTGCAGTCCTAATCCCCAGGGCCTCATTTGGAAACGCGGTCTTTGCAGATGCAATTGGCTCAGGTGAGCTGATACTGGGGTAGGTGGCCAGAGTCCACCATGACTGTGTGCTCTAACAGGGGAGACACACGGGGACGGGGAGATTCTATGTGAGGACAGACGAGATCAGGTGACACCTCCACGAGCTGGGGAAGCAGGAGAGAGGCCTGGGCCAGAGCCTCCCTCAGAGCCCCCAGCAAGAACCTGCTCGGCTGAACTTCCAGCCTCTGGAGCAGTGAGAGAACAAACGCCTGTGGTTTTAAGCTGCCCGGCGTGTGGCGCTTTGTTACAGGAGCCCACGTACACCAGCCAAAAAGTCTTCTGTGAGGTCAAAATAGTGATGGGAAGACGAGTGTCGCCCAGCAACCCCTCTCGGCAGTCTCACCTCTAGGGAAGGTTCTGGTCATCAGGTTATCTGACCTCCAAGAGACAGCTGCTGTTAGAAGCGGCACATTTGAAGGAGGGCAGTGAGGAACCAACCGCTAGAACAGCAGGCCCATGCACAACAGCAAGGGGTGACAGTGTGGGTGCAGGAGGCGAGAGCGTGGGGAACACAAGCCCAGCTGTTCTGTGAGGAGGCAGAGGACTCCGGACCTCACACTGGGCTCTGAGACCCTGGCGCACTCCTGCATAGCAGCAATTGTTACCCTTGTAACTAATTCACCAAGGGGATGGGGTGTGCAGAATGGGCTGCATTTAACTCTACCTAAAAAGGCAGCCATGTGCAGGTAGGTCCTCAGAAGCGTGTAAGTGCCAGCAGGCTGTAGCCATCGTCATGCCTCCCGATCAGTTCTCACTGTGTAAGTTCTCGCAGTGAACTTACAAATGCAAGTCTGATCTCACCAACCAGACCCACTCAGACACTTCTATAGGCTTCCAGGCCTCTCAGTCAAACCCTCCCCATGGCCTCCACACCCTGCTCCTGTGGCCCTGCCCTGTGGCTCTGTTCTGGCCAGCCCAGATGCTCGCTCCTCCTGGCCCCTGCTGGGCTCTGACTACTCTGACCTGTGGGTGCTGGAAGCTAAGTGCTCCCACCAGCGCCTTACGCCTGCCGGGCCTTCAGCCCACCGCACGCCCACACATCTCACACACACGCACATGTGCATACACACACACACCCAACAAATGTGCACATGCACACAAATGCAAACACACACAAATCATGCAAGTGTGTGCACACAGAGACATACAAAAACAGACACGCAAGTGCATATGTACATGTGCACACATTCTCACCTGCGAAACACACAGACAAGCGTACACATCTGCCAAACACACACTTGCACAAATGCATGCGCCCATGTACCACCCACTCACATACGCACACACAGAGACACACAAAGACAGACACAGACACACGTGTATCTCACCTGCCAAACTTTCATACAAACAAAAACCTCTGGCAATCACACATGTGCACATGAGCACAAATGAGTGTACACATGTGCATCCACTCGCACACAGAGACACACAAAGACAGATATACACATACACTGACACACTTGAGTGCACACATGCACAGATAGATGGACACAGATGCACACACACACATACACACTCACCCTCTACAGTTAAACTCAACACATCCACTCTGTGTGTTCATGATCCCAGATCAAGTTCTACATCTTCTGGGAAGCCTGTCCTGAGCCCTGAATGCCCTTGTTATACCATTCACAAGACTCTGCTCTTTCCACTAGGAGGACTTATCTCAGCAGGTTATTACATATTCATTAGTAGAATTTAGTAGAATTAGTTGAATGTTTTTCTCTAACTCCATTGGGGCGGGGACTATGTATTTGTAACTAAAATATGTTTCTACTTTCCTATCCCTCAAAAGACAGCATATTTTTCTTCCTTTTCTTTGCTCAGCAGAAATCACAAATAAGTTTACGAACTGCCTTTCCCCTCATATAAACACACTCACACACACACACACATACAGTCATATATGTGCACATCCACAGGTGTACATGCACACATGCAGAGGCACACATGTGCACACACGTGCATGCATGCACATGGGCATACACGTGCACACATGTGCACACACAGGCATACACATACACACACTGGCATACATGTGCACACACGCATACACATCATTCTTAGAATAGTACCACTCAGTAGGTCATGCACACTGTGCCCGTCTTTGTTCATAGTTACAAACCCAGTGCCTGGGCACTCAATTAATGTTAACTGGAAAATTGAATGAGACTAGATTTTGAGGACATTCAGTGACAAGGGCTCATAGTTCTAGAGATAAATCCATAGGAAAAGATAATGCTATTGCAATCAAGATTAATTGGAAAAGAATGTCTCAACATCATTACTTCTGTGCCCAACAAGTAATAGGGTCAGTGAGTATCTTATAGTAGAGTTTCAGCAAATCTGTGTGAGGAAAGAAAGCTGTTTGCTTTTCTCATTGCCCTGCTGGGAAGAATTATTTAATCCCATTTGAACAACCACAAGGTCAAGACAAGTATTATTTTCTGGGAAATCAATAAACTTTGCAATGCACTTATAGCCTTTGCAAGTAATTTAATCACAGGTCGTATGCAATGATTCATCTGGTCATTGAGTCCCACAAACTATGTGACTTCCCAGAGTTGCAAAGCCATTATGATATCCAGACAGGATTACCTTGATTTCCGGAGTGACGCCAACCCCTTTGTGCCACCGGGTGTATCACAGTCTCCCTGAGATAGGTGCGTACCTGTTATGAATAAATATTCAAGTTAGAAAAGCATTGTTTGCCATTGATTCATTCTAACATACAGTGAACTTACATGGTATGCTAGATACACAAGAAATTCTGGTTACTGAACTTGTTATAGGTATATTGTAACTGAATTATTAACTTCCAAGTTGGTAGGATAAAGACACAGCAATAAAATTAGTCTGAACATAATTTAATTTCTATTTAATCATTTAGAGTCTCTTCAGAACTTTCCACACCTCAGAGTTACCAATACAGTCTTCAATATTACTGTCTTCTACACAGGAACAAATGCTCCCCAATGGACTGAGGTTTCAGCAAATGGATTATTAAATAAACCATTTTTTTTTAAATGTAGCTCAAGAGGCATCAGTAGAAATAGCCACTAGAAATTGTTTTCTTAGAAGCTTGGTTATATATTTATACTTATTTTCAAGGCTTAAAAATTAAAGTTAGAAGTAGAGATGAGGGTGAAATATGAATGGTATGGTCCTTAGGCACTGGGCAGGGTACTCTTAAGGTAGAAGATGCCAGAAGATTCCAGTAAGATGACATGATATTTATATGAAATATAACTTCCTTAGAGAAAGCATAAGTTGAAGTAGTCCAAAATCGCAATCTGTTCTTCATCCTCCATTTCTGACTACGACGTTGCCCTGCATTTTTGTAAGAAGAGTTATTAAATGACTGCTAGCATCTTCATCTACAACGACTAACAAACTCACAAAGTCAGTTAGCATAGATTATCAATCCACAGTGCTACAACACAAAAGATAGTTTTGATTAAATGCTGAATTGGTCGTGAAAAACTGCATCTTGCCCCCTGGTAATTATTGCCGCCACTTCCAGGAGGCTCATTTTCCACATTGACCCGATTGTTCGGCAAAAGCTATCGAGATATTTAAATGGGTAGCCCGTTTTCCATCTTCTTCTGTGTTAAATGTGCCATGTTCCCTACTAATGGCCCTAAGATGTGGGGTTTAGAAATCTATTACGGTTTTAATGGGGTGAGATGTGAACGTGCGCTCTGCAGCCAGCCTCTGAGGACACGGCTGTCCTCGCTCCCTCACGAGGAAGGCCCCCTGCATGTAGAATTAACCAGGAGGTCAGAGAGACGCTGGCGTCGCCCGAGAACCTCCTCCTCGAGCCTGGGAGGCAGCATCTGGGCCTCTGGTAGCTGATCCTGCAGTGCTCAAAAGGGCAAGACAATTAAACCCCCATAAGTTTGTGGAGCACTTTGAAGATGAAAAGCACTATATAAATGCTAAGTGTTATTATTACCTGGAAGACGGAAGGGTAAAAATGATGAATTCTAAGAAAGAGATACCTATACGATACAAAGTACCAGGACAGAGCAGAATGAGAAAATTATCTCATACTGAAGTTTAAAAAGTTTAAAAAAAATAAATTGGTTGAGATAGCCATGTTTGGAAAGGAAAGGAAGGCCTCATGAAGCATTAAGATAAATTATGAAATTTAATGCAACTTTGTGGAGCCAGAGGTCACTGAGAGAGATAATGGGGATTCTGAAACGTGGCGACAACAATTAATTCCTTAAAAAATCAATTAATATTTTCTCTCATCATTCACAAGGGGCCTGGAGCAGAAGACGGTAATGCACACATTTCCCAGAGGAGTAGGAAGGAAGGTAAAGGAAATCAGAATCCTGTTGACACGGGTGATCGGAAAATCATCGCTGCAGCCACGGACCAGCCTGCAGGCTGAGGCCATACCTGCCCCAGCCCTGCAGGGCAGACCAGGGAAACCCACAGGTGCGGCTTTCAGAAGTGATCAGTGAATACAGTGTATATTTAGGGCTTACATGGAAGACAGGGATCATGGGTCCATTTATTTCAGCCGGACAAAGCCTATTCCCTAGCGGATAGAAGTAATGGTTAGTGTTCTATCCCACAAAGACAGGGGCAACGCAGGGGGATTCACTGTGGAACTAGCAAGAAAACGGACTCTGGAAACAGGTCTGAACGTTGCTGGAGGCCACCCTGGAGTAAGGTAAGGACAGGACCAGTTTCATCCTATGAGAAAGGACACCGGGACAGTGAGCACCCCGTGAATGACATTCTCTAGGCAGCCGGTCAACAAAGACCAAGGTGAGCAAGCCAGTGTGACTCAGAGGAGGGCTCCAAGTAGGCTAAGTGGTGAATGCAATTAAGCAGAGAAAAATGAAAGATAATGAGATTAGGGCTAAAAAATGTGAAAGGACCTGGGACCAAAATAATGATAGGGCACAAAATAATGATAGGGCACGTGGCCGCCTTGACTGAGACTCAGAGGTGGGAGATAATGATCAAATCTCGCATCAGAACCATTTTCCGTGGTTTAAAGAAACAAAGTCCCATTGCAAGGGGATCAGCAACTAGGAATGCACACGAGGAGACCATTCCAGCACCAAAGATGGTGTCGTGGGGGATCCCATTTGGAACTGTGTGCCGGGCTCCAGTCGGTCTGTGCTAAGAGGCAGACTGTGCAAAGGAAGGGAGGGGAGGCAGAAGGTGTGTGGCCGGCAGTCCCCACAAAGAGCTTAATTACAGCAGGAGGTCAAGGTCAGGCCGGGAGCCTGTGTTCTGAGGAAAAGAGAAGATTAAGAGAGAACCTCATCAGGAAAATGATGAATCTTTGATTTATATATAAGCTGTATGCAAATCGTGCCCTTTTTAGGATGTTGATGCTGATCAGAGCAGGGTCTTGCTGAAGGCATCAGAGAGACAGGAATAGCGTCTTTGTCTGATTTGTCTTTGGCAATGTGGCCATGTGCTCTTGTCCTGGTCCCGTCTGCAAGGCCAGCATCCCAGAGCCCTTTCTCTCACCAAGGGAGGGGCTCTGGGCTCCCCCGGCGGGGGCTGGCGTAAGATCCTGTGTCAACACCCCACGGGTGAAAGTGGACGGAATGCACAAAGGAGGCGCCTGGATGTGGGCACAGGGAGTGGCTGGGGCCCCGACGGCCTGCTGAGCCTGTGGCTGGCAGAGGCCCCTCCCTCCTGGCACATCCTGCCCAGCCTGGTCCCAGACCGGCTCTCTCAGAGCAGAGCAGGACGTGGGCTCCTTGAGGCTTTGGTGCAGTAGAAAGTCAGAGCACAAAACCCCGAATCTTCCTGCATTTACCGCAAAGAGCCTGCAATCCACCAAGCACCATCACCAGCAACACGGCTGTGGGAAAGCTGCCCCGTTGCACAAAGACAAGGATGGATGGGTGTCCAGGTCCTTCCGGGGCCATTCTCTCAGAGTCACCGCTGCTAAACCACAACTTTGTTTGCAATTTCTGGCATTTTGTTTTTGTCAGCTGTGCCATTGTCAAGCTGTTGCTGAGTTTTCACAGTGCCCGCTTTTCCGTTTCCCTCCTACTTACCTATTGCACCTCCTTTTCAGACTGTGCATGTCAGACGTGAAAACCCACTCTCCCCCATGCAGTCAATCCTCTGTGAAGTAAATGCCAGTGGCTTTCCAGAAAGAACCAGCTTGCAAAACAGCATCTCACCCCAGGATACAGCCCTATGGTTGGTGGGTGCTTCTGTGGTGAGGCCGGCAGTGGGACAAAACCTGAACAGGCTGGTGAACCCGGGCGTGACCCTGGTGATGGCACCGGCACTTCTGGATATTTCTAGTCTCACACGTTGAGGTTTCCAAGGCTCCTTGTTGGCTCAGCAGGTTCAGTCTAGGCTGGGGCAATGTTCAAGGGGACCAGCCCATCGGCAGAGTACCTATGGGCCATGATCCTGGTTACCTGGTGCCGAGCGCCTGGTCGGTGGGGGCGATGGGGCCACAGAGGGGACTTCCAGGGCCAGGGGAGGTGATCAGGGCCCCAGTCAGGAGGGCTGGGATTTAGGGCCTGGGGGAAAACAGTCATGTGCAGTGGCACCCACGTCGTGGACTTGTGAGTAAGCCACAAATGTGGGTCCTAGTTCAGGCTTGCAACAGACTGTCCTGGGACAGGGCTGCAGGGCGATGTCAGGAATTAACCCCTGACTCCAGGTTTCAAGTCAGCCCTTTGTTTCAGAAGGCCTTTTCTATACTTCACCCCAGGACCCATGCGCCTTGGCCCTGACTGGTCCCGCAGTGTGGGGTAAAGCCCCTGCCCACGTGCTCTAGACAGAGTCCTGAGCTCCACCTGCCCTCTAGACTCGCAGCTGGGTCTCTCCATGAAGTGCTGGCCCACCCCCACACCCTCCCAAGTCCTGACTACAACCACTCCACTTTGCTCCAAGATGCAAAGCCAAGCACTGAACCTCACCTTATAAGAACCTGCAGGTCACGCAGACATGGGCCCTGCTGTGGACAGCTGCCCCAAATTAAAGGGAACCCAGCCCTGTCTACAGAAGGCCCTCACCCCGTGGACTGTGCTACCTCCGACCATGCCAGGCCTGCCCTCCCTCCTACCCCTGCTCCTTCGACCCCACACACAACAGCAAACTTGTCAGGTTCTACCTTCTTTGGAAAAGCTCCAGGGCACAAGGCCAGGGAAAATGTCGGCATTCACTGCAATAGCAAAGGTGAGCGTAAACAGCTAGAACCAAGGCTTCCACTTGCTGGACCGTGAGACCAGTGGCCGAAAAGCCTGGCTGTTCACTCACTCACGGAAACCTGACTGGACAGTGCCCGCAACTTTGGAGGAGATCACTCTAGAATAATTTGGGGACTTGCCTTTGCCATGTGGTCCACTTGTGAGTGCCACTACATATTCTTCAGTCCTTCTGAACCTTGAACAGTTAAATTTTGGTGTGAAAATTCCGAGCGATTTCGTGTCCACCAATTACCATTTTCTAGCTGGAGACAAGCTGCTGATTGACAAGTGGATACGGGAAAAAACATATCTGGAGATGGAGCAACTCTAGCAGAATACCCGAGTCGGAGATACATCCATCCCTCGCGGTGAGACAGCACTTGCGGAGCAGGTCAGAGGAGAGGAGGCAGAGCCCTAAGCAGTGCTCTGGCTCAGAGCACCCACCACTGAGCAGCTCAAAAACTTGGAGAGCAAGTAGAGCCTCAGTGTTCAGGAATATCATTCAAAGGAGAGCTGCCAAACGGCTGGGGAGAAATTCCAATATTCCCTCAAAAGGGAGACAAGTGCAACTGGTTCTGGAGATGCCTGGCTGTCAGGAGTAAGGTCTCAAGAGACGGCAGCTTCAGCAGAAAGTGACATTTAAGTCAGATCTCAGGGGCCTGTGGAAGTCAGACCTTCTCTAGGCCAGAACTCGTGTGTGTGTGTGTGTGTGTGTGTGTGTGTGTGTGTGTGGCCACACATGCTTGTCATGAGGCAGAGTCGCTGAAAAAACATATAAACTGAGGTCACCACACACAATCATCACTGCGTGTCTTAGTACTGCCATTTTCCTCTGTGATTTACTCTGTAACATTCCTTTTGAGGGGAGAGGGAGCAGAAAGCTGTGTTTTTGATGTAACTATCATCACTTGGCTTTCTTGCTACCAAATATTTGATCGTTTCTATTCCAAAACAAGTTGGGCAACATTAATTCCACAGATGCTATTTATAACAGATAATTAAACCTTAACAGAGAGACAGAATGGCATTTCAAAACAATCACAGCAATGCTTGAAAAATAAACCTTTTTCAGTTGCATAGTATGATAAAAAGTAAGGTTGTAGAATATGAATTGGCCAACAGGCAGAACAGAAAGATGTATAGTAAACTGAAGTGCAGGTTTGAGTCTTAGAAACTGCACAGGTAATTGTCTTAAATCCCAGAGTTCAGTTATTTATATTCCAGAACATACTATTTACTCACACACGCTGTCACGCACTTGCTCCCTCACATGGACGTCTAGAGGAACATGAGAGATCACACTTGCCCTCAGGAAGCCACGTTAATCCAACGCTTACTACATGTCTGTCAAGTACAAGAAATGGTAAAATCTGACCATTTTCATTGAAGGAATAGAAGAAAAATATATTTACAAGAAATTAAGTATTAACACATCAAAAATAATATTCTCAGTTCTTTATTTGAAGACAGAAAAGCAAGGACTGAAGTCTCCTGTCCATATATCAGTGCAAGTGACTTTCCCGAGTTTTCCTTTCTAGTTCAGCAGAAGTCAGACTATCTGAACATAAGCCAGCAACGAGGCCTTGGGATGAAACCCTGGAGGACTCACTCTGGTTTGTCCTTGTAAGTCGGCACTTACTGACTTACAACATTTATGCACTAGAAGATCCACTGCAGTGCCTACCTGCTCCCAAAACAGAGCTATGCGTCGGGAAGTGCCTGCCTAATAAACATGAAACAAGGCAGCTGGTATTTGTTCCCTTGGTTTTGGAATGCGATTGGAGGTGATCTGAGAATGCGCTGGGGTGTGGACCACAGCAGGTCTTGGTAACTCCCTGGTGGACTGCCCTTGCTCGTGCACACCCCATCAGCAGTAGAAGCTGCATTCCCTCTTCATTCGTTCATTCAGCAAACACTTACTGAGCCCCTACTATGTGCAGGCCGTTTAAGCACTTAGGCCCCATCAATGTTCAAAACAAAGAGTCCTCCCCTCATGTGCCCTATGCTCTACTTGGCAGGAGTGGGGAAGCACAGTGACCAGATGCGTCACGAGCAGGGATGATCATGGGTGTAGCTTTGGAAGGGCTCCAGGAAAATGGCACAAGGGGTTGGGCTGAGATCTTGTGCACAGTGGCTGGAGTAGGCCTCACTCTTTTGTAAATTATTTGAGCTTTTGGTTTGAATGTCATGACTATCCTTCTTCAATTACTGCGTGTTAGACCTGGAACTGTTAACGGTGCTAATCTGCGTTCACATCTGGGAGCAGATTGGCCCAGGACATGTCTTTAGTCCAGGGATGGAATGCTGGCTCCAAGGCTCACCCTTGTCCTCCTTGCGAAGACAGGGCCGGCTGCACTGCAGAGAGAAGAGTCCACGTCCTGCAGCAAGTGTGACCACATGGAGCTAGTGCTGGGTCCAGGGGGCCTGGATGCCCCGTGTCACTCTCCCCTGTTCCCTCCCCTTGTGAGTGTCCTTGTCTCCCACCCTCACAAGCACTTTCTCATGAAATGTCATCACCAGACAGATCTTGTCTTTAGCCCAGGAATTCCCACCTGTCTCCTCACACAGGTTCTTGGTCCTTTGCAGTGTTGCCAACATAGCAGACGGCACTCCCAGGCCACTTTCTTAATCCCATGGCCCATGCACTTCTTCCACCAGAAAACCTGCTCGTGGCAGCCCCTCCGCATAGCCTCCTCCCAGCCTCCCAGCCACTGGGGCCATCATGGGTCCTTGCTTGGGAGACAGCACCAAGAGTGGCCAGCGTCCCCAGCAGGGCCCACGTGCACTCCCCTGCACACAAGGGTCTGCTCTGTGGGTTCTTTCTTCCCCTAGGGTCCCTGCACCCAGCAATGCCATATGGAACTCAGCAAGTGGCATTTGCACGTCTGTTGTGTACTCTGCCCCGCGGGTAGCTCCTGAGTGCAGGGTCATACTAGAGACCCTGAAACACCCCTGCCCTTGACAGTATCCTCTCCAGAGAGTTGACACTCAATAAACATGCACTGACAAAATATCTGGCAGTCCCAAATGGACACATGCACACAGCATGGAACAAATTCAGAAAGTATTTTTAAGAACTAAAAGACAAGTATGTGTTAAATATAACAGTGTTCCTAGCCCTCAGATCCTTAACCACAGCCCTTGGTAGGTTCTTAGGCTTCTTTTATTTAATCTTCCTGGAGCTTATAACAGCATATAACCTATTATCTACACAGCACTTTATTGTTTCTGCCAAGGGGAAGAATACATTAAGTTGCCTTTGAAATCTTTATCCTGCTACTATCTGCATGCATTAGCATATTTTATGATTTAAATCTAATTATCAGGGTTTTCCGAGCGATGTAACTGAAAGTGATCATAGTTGAGCACTTTAACATCGACAGAATAAAGGCAGAAAAATAGCCAAATTTGATGAAGAGCTATCACACAGGACATATCTCAACTGATGAAAGATCAGAAATTTAAAGGAGAAATAAAAGCCACCAGTTCTATCATTACCCATACGAAGCTTCCTGATCTGCCTTGTGTTTTCATTGACGATGTGTTTCCCTGTATTTCCCTCCAAAGTCCCAGGTACCCTGTTCCCCTACTCGACTCTAGTTGGACCACGAGGAGATCACAATTAAATGTGGCCATTTTTCTCCATGAGACTGAAGGATGCATTCTAAACACAAGGCACTCCTTTCCATGAGAGGTTTCTTAACAGTAAACATTACTGAGATGTACTTGCGAAGGATCTATCATCAAATGTTCTGAGTGACCAGAGAGTCAATTAGCTCCATGACAACCTGGCTTGTGCCACTGCATTTAACAGTCAGTGTATTCTCTGCTGGAGCTGCCATAACAAAGTACCACACACTGGGAAGCTCAAAACCACAGAAACGTATTGTCTCAAGGTTCTGAGGCCAGAAGTCCAAGGTGTTGGCATGACCAAGGGCCATGAGGGAGAATCTGTTCCAGCCTCTCTCCCGGCTTCTAGTACCCTCAGCTGTCCCTTGGCTGGCAGATGACCACCTTATTCCTGCATCTTAATCTCATCTTTCCTCTCTGTGGGTCTGTCTCTTGGCCCACATTTCTCCTTTGCATAAGAACACCAGTCACTTTGGATTAGGGCCCGCTCCAATGACCTCATCTTAATTTGATCATTTGCAAAAATCCTTTTTCCAAATAAGGTCACATTTGCAGTCACTGGGAGTTAGGACTTCAATATCTTTTGGGGGCAAGCACAATTCAACCCATACAGTCGATTAACAGCACACAGTCAGCTCACCTGCCAAGTTTCAACCTATAATCTATTAAGATGCTATAAAAGACTCAACCGTGTCTTTAAGATGCTAGAAAAAAATTCCCTCTTATGGAATTTTGACCAAACATCTATGGTTTCCCATATATTCCTAACTTGAAATTATCTGACAGGGAGGAAGAGCAATTGATTGGCAGATGACAGCATTTGGGAAACAAAAGGAAGGACCCCCGCTACCCACCCCCACCCTGAAATTTGGAGGAAACGTGACCTCCAGATATTGGGTCCTTTTTGTTAATAAACTCTCCTATTTTAAAGTGTAAAAGTATAAAGTATAGACAATTTTATAGCTTTAGGAGAACCAGTCCATAATACCTTCTTCCAAAAGCTAGTAAAGAATTTGATTAACCTGTTCCCAGGGAATGTGGACATAAAATGTGACCCCAGGCAGAGCCTAGAGAGCCGGGAGCAGGCACCGCTTTGACGAGGCTCGGCTTAGTTGGCTCAAAAGAAGTTTTCTTCCTGCTCCAGCACCAGCTGGCCCTTTAGAGGCCACCACCACCTATATGTGGTCCTATTCTCCAGTAAGTACCCACAGCTCAAGGCAGGGACACAGCCACAGGGCAGCTGGAAATAACCACCCGTCAATCATACAACACACCATCAACTAAAACCACACATCTGAAAATGCTTCGTGCACAGTAAAGAACTACAAAATACAATTTTGCCTAGAGACAGGCCCTCTCACATAAGAGAATGAAACTGTGAATTTAAATAAGTGCATAGAGCGTGCAGAAAGGCATTTCTGTGTGTAGGTTTAAGTGCTAACCTATTGCTGAAAATACCTTCACGTTACAGGAAAAGTATTTGGTAATTGAATTACACACATAAAACACTAAAAAAAGGTTTTGTTGGTGACACCTCTGAATAAAACCTTCCTTGGCTCCATGTTGCCTGGAACCAAATCCACCCCACGTGGCTGGCCCCAGGCAAGCCCCTCCACCTGTCCCATCTGTACTTGCACCTTCAGTGCCTGGGGGGGCCTCCTCCAGTGTTCCCTGCACAGAGTGCCCTGGGTGGAGCGTGGAGGCTGTGCCTGCAATGCCCCCGCTGCACCCCGAAGGCTGCACGTGCGACCCTCCAGCCTTCCGCTCACTACTTCCTGCTGTGTTTGGTGGCTTCTTCCTTCCCTGAGAACATCCCCTCTGTTCCTCCTTGCCAAGGCCCAGCCCAGCCAGTACCACTCTCTCCACAACCTCTCTGGGATCCCTCCCGGGCCCTGTAATGTATTTGTGGTCCCATTACTTGGCACATTTCATCTGGTCTCATCCACAGTTTCCCGTGAGGCGGGAGTTGGCACACTCCTGCTCTCTGCTTGGGACGGGGCCCTGTGTTCTTTGCCCTGCTGCCCTGGACTTCCTGCAGTGTCTGGCCTCTTAGCAGACCCTAGTGCACGTGGCGGAGTGGGGATCCCAGGGTCCCAGCAGGCACATGGGCTGGGTTGCAATCCCCATGGCGGGGCCCCACTCTGGAGGCTGAGCCCAGGACCACAGGCCAGCCCCTGCACCCTGAGGCCTGAAAGCCTTCTAGGGGCAGCCATGGAACGCAGGGAGCCAGTTTTCTGTTTTTAGTTTGCTCCCTGAAGAACATAACTCCAGATGATCCGAAGTCAGGGAGGGCATACTCCCCCCACCCCCGGGTTCTGTTTTTAGCCTCGTGCCTGCCGGGATCTTTGATACCATGGTGATAGGAGTCATGGAAATAGACACAGGAGATCAATTGCCAGCAAGGCCGGGTGCTCTGCGCTCCCTGCAAGGCAGGAGGGGCCTCCAGCGGGAGGCTGCGGGGCGTTTTCCACTTATTTGCCATTTGGCCTCTGGGATGAGTCTGAAAACAGAGAAGGAGCTGGGACCAGAGAGTGAAGCCAGCCCAAATGTCAGGCAGATTTTGGTGCCGCTCTCAAGGCTACCAAGAGAGCAGAGGTTCTTAACGGCAATTGCTGCCGAGTAACTCATGCTCCTTCACCCCCAAGAAAGCCTCCCTTGGGAGCCGACAGGGGGTCCAGAAGCAGGGGGTGGACAGGTTCCCAGGAAGGCAGGTGCATTATTAAAAGAAAAAATCCCTGTCGCTTGCATTTAAAGATGCTCTGGGGCTGTAGGTGGCTTCTCTAAATATGCGATTTTGTGACAGAGGCCCTGAGTAATTATCATCCTAATAGGCATACCAGGGAGGAGAGATACAACCGCCTGCCGACAGGCACAAGGTTTCCTCTCCAGGATTGCCTTGCCGAGCCTCCGGGCTGGTCCCTGGCAGACAGCGATGCCCAAGCATGTGAGGTGATCCAAAGACCCTGAGAGGGTCCACGGCAAAGAACTGGACCCAGCTCTTCTCACGTAACCCACTTGAATGCATGCTTTTGCTGCACTCTGCTGTGAAATTGGACTGTCAAAATTCAAAGCCTAAGGAAGAAAGTCGCAGTCAGGGTTATAAATATCAATAACTATTATTGGTGTTGGTCTGGCTGTTTAGAGAGCTGATCGCTTTCTAGGAAGCATCTTGGCCCCTCCTGGAAAACCACATGGTAAGTGGCATTAGCTTCTCTCCACAGATAGCAATGTGAAGAGGCCGAGGGCTTGTCCAAGAGTGAACTTTTAAGTGGTAGAAACGAGATCTAAACATGTGTCTGGCCATTTCCAAGGCCTGGCATTTTGACCACAGGCCAATACCAAGTTTGAGCCCCCACTGGGTGAGCAGTTTGTCTGAATCCCAGGTAAAAAGGCCAAGGTGTCATGAGCTGAGCTAGTGCCTCTGGAGTTAGGGGAGCGGCCAGCAGGGGTGGTCTCAGAGGCTGCACTGCTGAGTCCTAGGTGGGCCTGGTCTGGGCATCCCTCACAGCCAAGCCCATAAAGCACCTTTCTGTGGTTTCAAGGCATCTGCCTATTGGTGCTCAATCCCCATGGAAGGATGGAGTGAAGGAAGCAAAACAGGTTTTCTTAAATAACACTTTGTTTAAAACTTTCTTTTAGAACAAATAATTCCAGTGCTATAGTCGAAATAATCTGTGCACAATAAATGCAGTAATTTGGGGAAAATGGCCCGAGGTTTTATAAGGTTACAGGCACCCAGGAGGCTGGGCTACCATGCTATTTGTGGGAGGCATTTTGTTGTACATCCAAACCTGATTATCACATTTATTAACACAATCAAATGCTGTACTTGGACACAGCCCACTTTTACCTTCTTTTTAAAAACCCATGAATAGAAATACAAATCTGGTCAATTATCCCCCATGGAGCAACTCTGGCGTTATAGATTCGTAATGCAGTTGCTTTCAATCACCAAGCAATGTGGCAGATAACAATGATAGATTAAACAGTCCAACCATAGGCTGCATGTTATAATGGCATTTCACTTAATCTTTACATCAATATCCACTTCTCCGGACTTCCTTGCAGTAGTTAGAATGGTCAGATTAGCCATGGCAAGTAACAGAGAGATGTAAGACCTCACTCCGGAGTGCCAGGGAGGGAACATCGAACGTGCCCTGTCCTGTCCATCCGGCCCATCCCCGCACAGTCTGCCCAGCCGCACCGTGACCCTATTCTAGCATTGACATTCTCATGCCAGCATAGACTCTATGATGGAATAACAGTTGGAGTCCAAGGATGTGGGTTTGACCTTGACTCATTTGGAAACAAACTCTCTGAGCCTCAGTTTCTTTGTCTATAGAATGGGGTCCATGCTACCTCAGAAGTGTGCAAATGAGATTCTCCAGAAAAATTAATACATGGATTAGAGAGACTATCTATTGATGGAGCCACGGATAAAGTGACAAACCAAGTCTAGAAACTGTTGTGCTCCTCAAAGAATCACTGATTAGATAAAGAAATAATGTAGACAGATATTAACCCTGAAAATAACAAACCGCAAGTAAGTTACTAGCGACCTGAGTCCTTCCCAGTCGGTGAACTGGATGTCTATTTGCTGCACCTCTCGGCATAAGATGAATCCTAAACAAAAGGCTGACTGCACCGTATTTCCAATGTTCGGTTTCCTGGAAAATTAGGAGACCTCTGGAATTAAAGATAAAATTGGTCAATTTGGTAAATTCTAGAAGTCTTCCAGGGCAACTGGAAGAATACCAGTCCAATTCCATTTTAATAACTGCGTAATTTCTGCATTTATTCCATTATTTTTAAAACCAATAGTAGAGCCTTTCTAGAATACCGTGTTCCATTACAAGGTACACTGCAAAAGGGACACAGGTAGCATTTCCCAGGCTCCTGAAAAAGGGTTGGAAAGATGCTGAGCAGTTAGGAAAGAGTGCCTGGAAGGAAGCAGGAAGGAAATGGATCACACAGGATGAAGAGATGGCAGGGAGGCAATTTGGGGTCTTCAAATCCTACAAATACTCTCACCTGGAAGGTGGTTACCAGGTGCCCTCTTAGTCCATGGGGGAGCAGGAAGCGAACCATGCCCGTGCCTGCCCTCCACCATGGGGGTGACTCATGAGGGAAACGTTGGCTTCATCCACTCGGGGCCCCAGGAGAGGGTGTGGCCACGCTGGGCCCTCGGCTGATGTTCTTTTGAACAGAGTGACTGTCTGAGGAACTGTACAGAACATTCTCCTGTCAGTGAAAAGCTTAAAATGGAAACGGGATAAGAAGAGATCTTTTTCCTAAGAAGAATACATTCTCCTCTACCTGGGGTAATTTAAGTGATACAGTATCAGCAGACGGGAAAAGACGATGCATGACCTCCTAAGGTCCCTTCCAACCCAAGATTCTATCATACTTTTATATATTTTCCATACCAAAAGCAATAATCTATGTCTGAGACAACTCTTAGGATATCTTAGAATGAAATCTGAGCAAAATAACCTGAGAATCTTCTTCATCCTATGTTTTCGTTTCTGTTATAAGAGATGAATCACATTGGCCCAAGGGAAGCCTCTGTGCTGGTGAGATACGGACATCCTGAGAAAGTCGCCCAGCAACCAGCGCCAGCTTTCCTGATAATGATATTTTTAAATTGTAATAAAATATACATAACATAAAGTTTATCATTTTAACCATTTCCAAATGTACAACTCAGTGGCATTAAATATATTCACGCTGTTATGCCACCATCATCACCATCCATTTCCAGAACTCTCCTACCTTCCCACACTAAAACTCTGCCCCATGAAACACTAACTCCATATTCCCCGCCCCAGCCCTTGTCACCTGCTGTTCTGCTCTCTGTCTCTGTGACTTTGACTGCTCTGGGGACCTCAGATAAGTGCAATCATACAGTTTTTGTCCTTTAGTGACTGGCTTATTTCACTTAGCATAGTATCATATGTTGTAGCATGTTACAGAATTTCACTCCTTTTTAAGGCTGACTGATATTCCATTGTATATCGGATATTCAACTATTTGATTATCCATTCATTTGCTGATGGCCATTTGGGCTGTTTCTACCTGTGGCTCCTGTGAATATTACTCCTAGGAACACATACCTGTCTGAGTCTCTGCTTCCAATTCCTTAGGAACTGCAAATATTTTCTCCCATCGCGGGGTTGCCTTGGACTCTTGTGTTATGTCCCTTGATGCACACAATCGCATCAAATTTGTGCAAAAATTTGAAGCACAGATTTTAATTTCAATGAAGTCAAATTTATCTGTTTTGTTGTTGCCTGTGAATAACGATATTTTCAGAAAGGATGTGATTGATTCTCACCTATGGGATCCCCTGAGGGGGCCCTCAGCGCTAGTTAAAGACAAGGAGACTCAGGGGACATCTTCCTCTTCCTAAACACACTATGAACCGCACTGGCAAGAGCTGAGACCCCACTTCCTGTGAGAACCAGCACCCCGAGGACCCTGCTGGTAGGGGTGGGCCAGGAGAAGGTGGGGCATGGCAGGGCAGAGACCAGTGTCTGGGCACACGGTGGCAGGCCCCTGCTGCTCCCAGGCATCTGTCCCACCAGTTATCAACTGCACAGTCTGAGGAGCTCACAGCACCCTCTGCAGCAGGAGGCACCCCATAGACACCTCACAGACACCTTGTAAACATGGTTGTGAGGGGCCATTTCACCTCTCTGAACCAGATTTCCACCCCGTGACACGGAGGGATTAGGGGCTGCCTAACTCACAGGGGTGCCCCAAGACCCAAAGAGCTTATTTCTGTGACTACATTTGGCAAACTGAACTGTGAGCATTGTTTGCATGTAAGGTATAAACTAATACAATCAGGGAAGAAGAACCCAGGGTAGCCCTGACAGCAGGAGAGCCACCTCCAGGGGCCAGGTTCTCCTGAGGCCATAGCTCCAATAGTGGGGATGTAGGACAAGTCCTTGTGGGGTCTATTTCATCACTACCAGATTCTTTCTTGGAACTCAGTGTAAACTGGTCCTGGGAACATGCCACATTACTTAAAGCAACACATATTCATCACCCGGCCCTGTGCTTTGAAAGGTAACTACAGTCATGGTAATGAGGAAGCCATAACAAAACAGCAGACCGCCTGCCCACCGGGACACCCCACCAAAGCCACATAAGCCCACTACACACATGCAAGGGGCTAGAGATGGAAGGGATGTAAACACGCAAAGAGGTAAAGACGACGCCAGCATTGGTGCATGGAAAGACAACCGGGCCTGTGCATTTTGTGGCAATGAGAGAAAGGGAGTGTTAGGGTGTGCATATCTAGATAGAAAGCCATCCAATTACACCATTACTTTATCGCTTTCCTGGCAACCAAATCTGATGAAAATAAAACAACACTGTAGGCCAAACTCCATCATAAACATGGGCCTGGCTATTGTAAACATGCTAGCATCGAGTATTACAGTAAGGTAAAGGCATAGCCTTCCACGGCCCTGTAGGGTTAACCCTCGTGTACAGATGGGCCCATGGAAAGGTGCTTCCAAGTGCCATGTGGCACACAGGCAGGTCAGAAGAGCGTAACTATGATCATCTCAGGACACCGCATCCTTTGCCCTCCCCCAAATTAATAAAATGTAATGCCCATTCATACTAAAGACAGCCTTTCATAAAAGGGATACGATGCCAAATTAGCACCTGCCATGGCTGTGCTTGAACCTTCCAATTTCTTGGTCCACTTGTTTACCCCTCTTCTGCCTCCCAAGCCACCTCATCCAGGTCTGTCTCGAGATCTGCATGTATAGATCCCAATAATCCACAAGTTCTTTAGGAGAAGAGACCGTATCAAAATCTTCCTTGCGCACCCTCCTCTTTGCCTAGCGCCTTACACTTCCACGTGTGCTCAGTGGAGTTGGTTGAATGAATAAATGAGTAGCTGAACTGTGTTAGTACATGTAATTCTCTTTATATTGTGTTAGTGCAGGGTCGCAATATTTTCAGAGGATGATTTCATGCCCACAGTTCTGAAATCAAGTAAATTACAAGTTCCTTTGAAATAAAATTAAAGAAAATAATGAGGGTCAGTGAATGGACATCAGTTTTCTATAGACTGTTCTATCAAGTAGAAGATCAGAATAGCACAACCTGTTTATTTTCTCATTTTAGTGAATATCTAAAAATACTGCATAGGAGGAGAAGAAGTTAATGAAAGCACATGAATATGGTTTTCCTGGTTGCTAGGAACCGCTGAGATGGCACGTGAGAAGCAGAGCACATTGCACAGTTGGGCATCTCCGTTGGGGTGTGGACAGACACTAAACTTCATGGTGGATCCAGAAATGTCAGGCGAGTGCTGCCAGGTCCATGCCAGGCCCTTCCGCAAAGGCCTAGACAAGAGAGTTTGAGCCAGAACACATAAGGACAGAGAGATTCCCAGAGGAGGAGGCATGTACAGGCCCTCTGGCAGGCTGCGTCACTAAGCCAGGGCCACTCTGAGGATCTCAGGCAGCCAGTGTGTGGCCTCTGAAAAACGTCCTGCCCTCCTGGCAAGGTGTCACATATTGCCCCAGCCCCTGGGAGCAGAACGGTACTGTGCCGTTTGGGTGGATGCAGCAGGGGCTGGGCCAGGAGGAAAATGGAGGGAGGAAGGAAGTGATGTCAGCGTCTTCCTGCACCCACAGTCTGCCAACACACCGGGGAACACCGGGTAGCTGTGTGGAGGTCACCAGCCCACAGCAATGCTCTCCTGTTTATGAAGGTAACCAAGAGAGGAACCGGGATCCCACTGCTCAAGGCTGTGCTCCTGCCCACCCTCTCAATCCCTTTCTCTCTGCTGCCATTGCAGGAGTTCCCCGACTCATTAACTGATAAATGTGGAGTTTCTGCTCCAGACCCTGTCTAGGCTGGTGGGCCGGGCTGCTGCCCCGTGGCACCATGGGAAAATACTCAGGAGAAGGTCAGGGAACAATATTGCATGATACTAATTAGAACCGTGGCTGGGACCCTTTTTAAAAAATATGATAAGCTGAAATAAACAAACAAACAAACAAAAAGAACCATCATATTGGGGGAAAAACATTGTTTAAACTTTCATAACAACCAACTTGATGAACTTTTAGAATATGCAGCCCATCATGATATTGGAGCTGTCTGTTGTAATTAGAATTTTTGTGAGTTTGATTATACAGACTTAAAATTCAGCGGATATTTGCTGCATTTACTGTTCCTGCATCAAGGTGGTAGGCCTACTGTAGAAGTCAGAAAAACAAATTATTTTGCTAATTCCTATGTAGAACTTGTGATGAAACATGAATAAAAGTTCTGAAGCAAAATAATAATAATAATAATAAATTAAGAGGATAAATAATTCTAGAAAATGGTAGAATGTGGTTATGTACATTTTATTTAACTCCTGTAGCACCAGGATGTTTAAAGTGTGGTCCCGGGAGCAGCAGCACCTAGGAGCATGTGAGAATTGCAGGGTCCCAGGCCAGCCCAGACCTCCCTATCTATCTGCACATGTGCAAAGACCCCCAGGGAAATCAGACACACATCAGAGTTGGAGAAGCACCATTCTAGAACACACATGAGGGTTCACATATTCCTTCAGAGAGCGCAAGACCATGAGGAGATCTGGGGAAAACATGAAACAGTCTTGTTCCTGACCACACACACACAGAAGTACAAGCTGGAAAAGCTTCGAAAACAAACACTAATTGGTATTTGAACCATCCAAATGCTTAAAACGGACTGAAGATTGGAGCAGAAAGAGGGAGTAAATTTTGGAGTGTCACTGTCTGAAACATGAACACATCTAGCAGAATACGTTTCTTTCAGAGACAAGAATTGGTTCAAGCGGTTCCAATGAACCTGACTATTTCTGGGGGCAATAATGAAATTAAAGCAGTTGGCTCTTAAGAAAGGAATGAGAACCAAATGCCAAAACACAAAGCTTTTTCAATAGTGACAGAGTTCAATGCCAAGTAACAACTGCATGGAAAGAAAAAATGGTAATGGGGTGTTGGGAAATTTGAAAATTAAAATATATATAGATATACACACACACACTCCTCCAAATTGAGAAAACCATATGAGATTGATTTTATTTCTGTTTCTAGAAAACACAATAATTCCAGGTACCAATTAGCAGTCCCTTTGGCAGGCTTAAATAAATGTCACGAGCCAAATAGAGAAATCAAAACCATTCTTCATCTTATTGGAGTCATTTTTGTGGCACATGGCTGGGAAAAGTGACAGGAGACTGCTGATGTTTCCACTTTCTCGGATGGATAAAAGGAACTGCTCTCGTCAGTGCAGAGGACATCTCGAAGAGGACGGCGTGCTTACCGACACTAAGGCTGGTGGGCTGACCACAAGCGACGAATTCTCAAAGGGTTCAGTGGCTGGTTCCCAGTCCCATCGCACATTGGAACCCCTGGGGAGCTTCACAAACTCCTGAAGCCTGGTGCCACCCCCTTAAGTGCTTATGACATTGATCCAGGTGCTCCTGACATTCACCCAGGGCTGAAAACCATGGGGACACAGACACCCCAACTTCAGTGCAACAGACCCACCTGGGAATTGTTAACAGGAGGATTCTGGAGCCTCTTGGCATCTTCCCTAGACACAGAGAGAGGGAAGGAGTTTTGCTCCAACCCTTACAATGAAAAAGAATCACACTAATTTCAAATTCATCACTTTGCTCAAGCCTCCCAGGGAGCTGGGTTTGCAGAGCAAAGAGCTGGCCCAGCATTTAAGGCGATGCAGTGCTGGCAAGCAGAGGGAGAAGGAACTTCCACCCACCTCAAATAGAATGAGGCACCGTGAGTGTGACACACTCAGCCACAAGAGCTGAGGCGTGGACAGAGACGTGGACCCCTGAAGCTTCTGACATTCAGGGAGTCCTTGTGATCTTGCAGGTTCTTTCTCTACTCACCCTGTCAAATATTCACAGAAAAGACTGGACGAGACCAAGAAGAGGCCCTTCGGGGAAGAGCCCAGGAGGACCCCACCCGTACCCGTTCCCATAGCCACTGGGGGACAGGAGCCTGGGAAACACCCACTGTGGCTGGGAGAAGCGGATGGAGAAGGGGCCCTACTCCTGGGCAGAGGCAGGGTTAAGCTCTGACCCCATAAGTGCTGCCAGGGGAAGGTTGGGAGCCCTGAGAAAGCTGCACCCCAAACTCAGGGAAATGGTTCATGCCTAGGAATGACCTTAATCACTGGGCACCCCTTTGGGGTGAAGCACGAAGGGAGGCCCAGACTCAGGACAGCGGATGCTCTTCTCAGCCCCTCCCAAGCCACCTCTGTGGGATGCGATGCCTGCGGTGCACTGAGGGTCACCCCAGCAGCAAGAACCATAAACCCACAAGCTTCTCCACACATTGCTGGGCACCCCATGCCAGAGGGTGGCAGGGCTGTGCCTGTGTCCGGGCACAAAGCTGTCTGTCTCACCCTCTGCTGACCTCCACAACTCTCAGCTTGCAGGAGAACTATGAGACACAGAGGCAAGGAAAACCTACAGCCTCCCAGGAGAGCAGCCTTCAGAACTAGACTCAGATGTGAAACAGTTGTTGGAACTATCTTTCAGGGAATTTAAAATAACCATAATTAGTAGTTAAAGGCTTTAACAGAAACAGTGGGTCTCATGCAATATCAAATGGGACTTTCAGCAGAGAGATGGAAGTTATGGGAAAAAAATCGAATGGAAATGCAAGCAATAAAACAAACACGGTGGCAGAGATAAAGGATGTACTTGAGAGACTCATCGGCAGATCTGGCATGGGCTTGAGATAGTCTGGAAACCTGAGTGAGGCCATGGAGATTACCAGGCTGCAATACGAAGGGGGAAGAGCGGGAGAAAGAATGGAACAGAACGTTCGAGCACTGGAGGCTACATCACGTACCAGAATGTGCACAATCAGAACAGCAGAGGGAACAGGCAGAAGACACATTGGAAGTTATAAAGACCAAGAATTCTTAAAAATTAGGGACAAACACCAAACCACAGATCCAACAAGCTCACAGAATACCAAGTAAGATAATACAAAAATAACCCACCAAGGATATCATGTTAAACTGCTAGAAACAAAAGACACAGAGAAGATCTTGAGGGCAGCCAGAGAAAGACTATTACACAGAGGACCTCAGAGGCCAGGAAACCAGGAGACTAGAGAGTGACATCTGGAAACTGCAGAAAGAAGCAGCATGGTGGACCCAGAATTCTATACTCAGAGAGAATATATTTCAAAAACGAAGGAGCAATACTTTCTCAGAAACAAAACAAAAACCAACCAAATAAAAAACTCAAGGAAATTCAACAACAGGGGGATGGTATAAAAAACGAAAATGTTAAAGAAAGTTTTTCAGTCAGAATGAATATAAAGCCTGAAACTTAGATCTACAAAAAGAAATGAAGAGCATCAGAAACAGATTAAATATAGGGAAATTAAATTCATTTTTTACTTTATCTGAAAGATAAAGTCTAAGTCAGGGCATGGGAAACTATTGCCTGCTCGTCAAATCTGGTCCATCTGTTTTCACACATGAAGTTTTGCTAACGATCACCACACCCATCATTTACCTGTTATTCATGGTACTCTTCATGCCACAACAGCAACATCAAAGAGGTACAAGAGACACCATCTGGCCTATAATGACTAAAATATTTAATATATGGCCTTTCAATAAATTTTTTTCTGATCTCTCATCTAAAGAAAAGAATAATACCAATGTATTGTGTGTTTATAGTTTATGTAAACATAGAGTTACGGCAAAATGGCACACAGGAGGGGAGAGAGGAATTGGCAATGTGTTGTTGTAAGGGCCTCACTTTTCACTAAAATGGGTATACAATTATTTAACGGTATTCTTTTTTTTTTGTCTTTTTTTTTTTTTTTATTTCAGCTCATCATGGGGGTACATAAGTTCAGGTTATATACATTGTCCATGAACTGTATTGTAAACACTAGGATAACTACTAAAAGAATTTTTGAAAGAGGTGTAAGTAACTACTCAATAAAGGAGGTTAAATGAATTCATAAAAAAAGTGCCCAATTAACCAGGAGAATGCAGAATTAAGGAAAAAGGAAATAAATTCAGATGAGATAAGTATAAAACAGTCAACTGAAATTAGCAATATATAGAAAGAATAATACAACACAACTAGTTACGGTTTGTTCCAGAAATTCAAGGCTAATTCAAATTGGAAAATATATCTTCTTTTGAAAACCTTCTGTTCATGTCTTTTGCCCACTTTTTAATGGGGTTGTTGGATTTTTTCTTGCTGATTTGCTCGAGTTCTTTATAGATTCTGGTTGTTAGCCCTTTATCAGATGTATAACATGAGAATATTTTCTCCCATTCTGTAGGTTTTCTATTTGCTCTGTTGATTGTTTCCATGGTTGTCCAGACACTTTTTAATTTAATCAAGTCCAATTTATTTATTTTTGTTGTTGCTGTGATTGCCCTTGGAGTCACTAATTCTTTGTCTAGGCCAATATCTAGAAGAGTTTGCATATGAAAAAATGTTCAACGTCACTAATCATCAGAGAAATGCAAATCAAAACCACAATGAGATATCACCTAACCTCAGTAAGAACGGCTTTTATCAAAAAATCCCAAAACAATAAATGCTGACATGGATGCAGAAAGAAAGGAACACTCATACACTGCTGGTGGGACTGCAAACTAGTGCAACCTCTATGGAAAAGAGTATGAAGATTTCTCATTGAACTAAAAGTAGAACTACCATTTGATCCAGCAATCCCACTACTGGGTATTTACCCAAAGGAAAAAAAAAGTCATTTCATCAAAAAGACATTTGTACTAGAATGTTTATTGCAGCACAATTCACAATCACAAAGATGTGGAATCAACCCAAGTACCCATCAATTCATAAATGGATTAATCAAATGTGGTGTATGTACATCATGGAATACTACTCAGCCATAAAAAATGAATTAATATCTTTTGCAACAATCTGGATGGAACTGGAGACCATCCTTCTAAGAAAAGTATGGCAAGAATGGAAAAACAAGCACCATATGTACTCATCATTAAATTGTAACTAATCAATTAGCACTCATGTGTACAGACAGAAGTAAAACTCAATGGAAATCATGCAGGTGGGAGGGGGGTGGAGGGGATGGGTGAAATCCTACCTAACGGGTACAGTATACACTATCTGGGTGGTGGGCACACTTATAACTTTGACTCAAGCAGTACAAAAGAAATCCATGTAACCAAAACATTTGTACTCCTGTAATATTCTGAAATAAAAAATGAAAAAAAAACACAAATTGGAAAATCATTGCAAATAATTTACCATATTAACAGACTAAAAAAGAAAAACAATATAATTATCTCAACAGATGCAGAAAAAGCAATCAACAAGATATAACATTCATGATCTAATCTCTCAGCAAAGAAGCAGTTAGATATGAATTTCCTTAACCTTAGTAATGGGCATCTTCAAAAACTGACACCTAACCTCATACTGAATAATGAGGCCCTGAATTCTTGCCCTTAAGGGAGTTAAGGACACCCACTCTCACCACTCCTATTCAACATCTTACTGGAAGTTCTACACAGTGTAATAGGGCAAGAAAAAGAAATAAAAGGCCCACAGATTGGAAAAGAAGAAATGCATTGTTTCTATTTGCAGAGGACATGATTGTCTATGTAGAATTAGTTTTTTTTTTTTAATCTGCAAGAAAGGTCCTAGAACTAAGAGGTGAATTGAGCAAAGTCACAGGGTACGAAACATCATGCAAAAGTCAACCATCTTCCTACCTACCAGCCCACGGGGCCAGTTCCTGGCCAAAACTTCTGTCTCTTTGTGACTTTCAGGGCCAACGACCAGCAACGACAAAGGTCCTACCTGGCAGACTCCAGCGGAGCCACCCTCCCTGTGGTGGCTTTTGTGACAGCCAGCATCACTGCTTGTCTGAGGGGAGTTGCAGGCAGAGTCTCAGCCCCCTGGCCAACCACCCTGTCAATGTTTGCATTCCTAGCCCAGGAGGAGACCCTCTAAGACACCCCCCACTCTCACTCAGCATTCAGTACTTCCCTTCGGAGCATTTCCTCTCCTCCCTGGGAACAACAGAACATTTTCTTCAGAGATCCTGAGCAGTGAGCTGACCTCCATGTCTGCCCAGGAGCAGCACTTCTCTCCTGAGCCTCTTGCTCAAACTGCGGGAGAACGTGCTTCAAGGCCTCAGTCTCATCTCACCTTTGCAGCTTGGCCTGTTGCCTTAGGTGGCTGCTCTGACACCTGACAGCTTGACACTAGCAAAGAATAATTCAAATTTGGAGAAAAAAAACTACTGAAAATAACACCAAAAAATGAAGTACATGAGTATAAATCTAACAAAATCTGTTCAGGTTCTGTACCTTGTAAATAAAACATCAATGAAAAGAAACCAAGGAGGTTTCTTTCTGAAATACATGAAGAGACACACTATGCTCATGGAACAGAAGACTTAGCATTGGTAAGATGTCAGTTCTCTCCAAGGTAATCTAGAAATTACACAGTCTCTGCAAGACGGTTTTTAGATATTGACAAATGGACACAGAAAGACAAAGCAGCTAGAACAGCCAAGACAGTTCTGACAAAGACCCCACGTTACCCAGTTTCGAGACCCATTATCATGGTGTGGTGTTGGCAGAAGAATGCACACACAGACCCGTAGACCATGACAACCAGAGACAGAAATGGGCCCACAAAAATGTAGTCAACTGATTGTGCGCAAAGTGGCAATGTCAATGGAGAAAGGATGGGGATCTTTTTAAAAATGTTTGAAATATCGGACATCTCTATGCAAATAAATAATAAACCTTGACATACACTCTACACTTCATCCAAAAATTTAACTCAAAGCATATTTTATGCCTAAATTTAAAATGTAAAACAATAAAACTTCCAGAAGAAAACCAGTTTGACTCAGAGTTGGTGATATGTTTCTAAATATCTACGAAAAGCATGATCTGTAAAAAAAGAAATTGATAAATTGGATTTCATCAGCATTAAACACTTATCTTCCATGAAAAACACGTTGTTGAAAGAAAATGCAAGCGTGGACCTGGTAGAAATGTTTGTAGTCAGGCCCTGGAGTAGTCCAGAGTGCCTCACTCTCATTAAGAACACAGGTGGGGAAGCAGACATGAAAACACACAGGAGAGGGCTGTAAAGAGACGGAAGCGGGGAATACTCACAGGTATCGTTTTAAACATTGACAACACGCTCAGCATCCTGAGATGTGTGTCTACTCTATGCATCTGAGTCTGTGTCTCTAGCTCGGCATCACAGATACAGCTGAGTTGAGGGCACGCTTGCTCCCATGGTCCTTCCCAGACCTCCCACCAGACCAAGGCACCCCGTGGCGAGAAGAGAGGTGGGGCTGGGGGTGGCAGCTCCTTGAGGAGCTGCACTTCCAGAGCTGCTGCCTCCTGCCTCCTGCTGCTTCAGTTCTCCCTGGGAGGAAATGCTATGATTTCTAGAAGAGATCCACACCCCAGAGTGACCCTGGGTGGCCCCACTAAGATTCCTGGAGAACTAAGCGGGATGCTGTAGCCCTCCTCCCAGGAGGCAGTGCCCGTCTTCTTGTCTTCCATCAGGACTGATCTAGGAACCCATGTCTACCCTTCAGGGATCCTTATTCCAGCAAAACTGTGCCCTCCGAACATCAAGGACTGCCTGAACTAATGCCTTCTAAACACGAACATTATGAAAAACATCTGCACAATGTTTATTCACTAGGCAGGTTCTTTGATAAAATCACATCATTTTAAGAGGAGAACAAGTGCAATATAAGGTTTCATTTTTACATGGACTCATTTTTGTGCTTGTAAATACAGTCCATTTCTTATCAAATTTTATTTATAATTACAAGGCCTGGGTATTATGATGTCGGTTTCACCACTCCTGTAAAGACTGGTTAGGTGATGGATAGGATATTTTTGAAATCCACCTATAGAAGCTTACTTTGAGAAGGAAATGAATAGTTTACCTCATCAATTCTTACTTATCTCTCAGGATTCAGTCAAAATTTCACTTTTTAAGGCAGCAATTCCCAAGTGCCCAGGTGAAGTTGGGGGTCCCAGCCTGGGTGTCCACGATACCTCTGTTCCCGATGACACACTGGCCTTGTTTGTATTCTACTGCTCAATGGCTGTTTTTCTTCTGGCACATAAACTCCACAGGGGCAGGGGCCAGATCACAGCCAGACCCTGAAGACTCCCCAGGGCCTGCACCATGCCAAGCCAGCTGGACAGCTGCAATCCAGAGACCCCAAAGATCCAGGTACCTCCCTGCACAGGGCATCTTCCTGGGGGCAGAGAGGCTCAGGGCCAGCCAGGGAGCCGGCAGCCTGTGTCCCACTAACACAAAGGCATGTGTGTGCATTGGGAGGGGCCAGGAAATCCTAGCAGTGGTCCACCTGACCGTCTCCCACCCAGCAGACTCTCAATACGCTGGCTTGAATGTCAGCAAGGCTGGGGAGAGCGGTGTGGCCTAGGGTACCAGGTCTCCCTGTGGCCCTGAAAATGTAGATGAGCTCCAGAGGAGAGTCCAAGGCCTGACTCACCCTCCACACGCTGTCCTGACCTGTCAGCCCCTCCTCGCTTGGAGCCTGCAGCAGGCCTGCTCTGGGCAGAGTCCTCCTTACTGGTGACTCTGCAGGTGCCGCCACCTGGAACCTCCAAAACCGAAACCAAGATCTGCTCCCCAGGAGGTTAGTCGTAGTGTGCATCTGGGAGACTATTTTCAAAGTGGAAAGCGCCGTCTAGCAGCCTCCGGGGCAGACAGGTTGTCTTCTCTACCGTCTGGTTTCAGTGGCCACCCTCCGGCCAGTCCCTGTATCCCGTGTTCTCACGTCTAGAAGGTGAGTGACTTACCTGGGTTGTTCTGTCCCCTCCGTTTCTGTGAAACAAGTGACCTGTTTCTTTCTGTCTTTGGCACTAAACCACAGGATTTTAGATTTTCAAACTTAATTTTTCCATCAAGAGCAAGAATTAATCAAAAAAGCAAAAAAAAAAAAAATTTAAGCTCAACATGTCCAAAACCAAACTCTCTCTCATCCCAAACCTTTTCCACTTCTTGGACTTCCTATCCTGTTAACTCACTACTCTTCATCAGTGGGGGCAATTCCAGAACCTTCTCTCTGGGGCACTGTGCACTCCTCACCTCCGATGTGCCCTTAAGTCCCCCAGATCACTGTCAACACCTTCCCATCTGGACTTGCACAAGTTCTATGACTTTTCTCTATCCACCAGGTTCACCTGTTCCTCCACCCTCCACTCTCCCGGAATCAGAGCATGACATTGCAGCCAGAGTAAAGCATAAAACAAAATTTTGACCAGTTTTTGCCCTGCCTAAAATGCTTTCATGACTGCTCATCACCAGGAGGAAATCCCAGCACCCTGGCTCCCGTCCTGCCTCTTCCTCCTTGAGTCTGCAGCATAGTCCTGAAGCCACAGGCCATGTTCCGGGTGTTCTTGCAGCATGCGGTTCACTTAATTTAACTTCCGGGTCTTTCTCTGTGTCGTTCCTTTTCCCTGGAATACTGACTCCCAATCTCACCAGTTCCTAAACGCCTGAACAACTTTCTCGTCATCCTCCAAGATCCAGCTCAAACTCCTCTCCTGTGAAACCATCCCTGATCCAAATGAGGTCTAACAGCTCCATTAGCGTCCAGCCATGGCCTGGTCATCCGTTGGTGTGTTTTCTGCTTTTCAGACTTCAGTGATGCTCAGGAACCACTCACGTTGAGTGCCTCTCTAGCTATGCAGACGGTCTGACATGACAGATGCTCAATGCATTTTTGTAGAATGAAAGAATATTTGAGTGATAAGAGTATGAATAGACAAATGGATGTATAATTTTTAAATTAATGAATAAATACATCTACCTCTGAGGAAAATCTCCTTCCTGTATGTTTGATCCTGCAGTCGTTAGACCAACTGTCTGCTACACCCTGGGTGGACACACCCAGCTAAGTCAGAAAGGTTAACTGAGTGACTATGATGTTATCAGACAGAAATAATCCACTCTGGGCCCCTACCCTAAGAAAAGAAAGTGAGAATATTAAATAACAAAACAATTTTCATTAAACAATGAAGAACAATCACTTAGGCGACAGGAAGTCATTAAAATGAGTTTCTAATCCTCATTCATTCTAATACGGGCGAGAACTCTCCACCTTTTAGTTCCAGAGAGAGAGGGCCAAGCCAGAAAATAAAAGAGATCTTTTTTCCAATATGTTTCTCAAATATTTCTGTGCAGAAAGGAGATGTGCTGTCCCATCCCACCGTGTACCCTCTGTGCTTCCTCACGAGCTACGGCTGCTGGCATGGCGTCCACTGTGGGATTAGGAGATCATTCTTTTAGATTTTCATCTGTGATACATGTACACACACGTATATGTTGTGTATGTATACAGGTATGTAGGTAGTATATAAATATACCTATCTTAAATATACATTTTACATATAATATATATTGAAGATATATATATTTTTTCCTTACCATTTGTTGTCAACCAACAAACTAAATATTGCATTTTGGGATTTCTTTCATTGCATTGGGTTGGCAGGAATGTTTTGTTAGAAACACTCCATGACTGTGCCTGCCTAGTCCCCCAAAGCCCATTTCTATGCACCTCATTTAGTTATCCATGTGTCAGCAGGAAAGCATGACCAAAGACAGCAGGCAGCCGTGATCGTGTGAATGAATAACATAGATGTTGAGTTATTGTTATCCGTCAGGAAATCTTATGTTGCTCCATTCAAAAGGAAGAAAATACATGAAAAGTATGAAAGTGATATTAAGCAGATGTGAGACTGGAGTTGTCAATCTTGTCTAAGCAGGTGCTAATGTGTTGTAATTATCCCTTCTGGCAGTTGGTGTTTAGGAGTTTGGTTCCCACCTAGTCAATCACAGCTGTAATTGTTAAGCTACTTACATAGCTAATATGCTGGGTAATAACCAGATAGGATTTAATATTTGACATTTACCGTCAATTACCTTTCTTCTGACAAACATCTCCCCTGCACCAGTATCTGTGGATTGGGCTATCTCGTGACTTCCGGGTAAATAAATAGCATCGCATGGCAAAGGGGTAGAAGTGCCCAGCCGCTCTGTGTGCTGCCCTTTTTACTGTGCCCGCCTGGGTTTCCCAACCGGGAACAACGCTCTCCTTGCAGTGGGGTCCTTATTTGGGGATAATCTTTCCCCCTCCCCACCAATGGATGGCTGGGGTGCAGAGGCTTAACTGCAAGGTCAGGCTGGGCATGGCCGCCAGTCACTCATAACGTTGCAGAGTTTTGTCTGGGTCCGCAATCAGATCTCTCCCGAGGAACCAACTTTTCAATATCTGCTCTAATTTTCAACAACAAAATAAACTGGAGCTGGAACGTGGTAATGGGAAAGAAGCCGGGCTCCACTGCCATCGGCCTTGGTTCTGCCTGCTTCTAGCAAATTAAGGAAATCATTTCAACTGCCTGAGCTCTGTTTCTTCTTCTGTGACACAGGTCACTGAAGAGACTGAGAGAGGCAGCCCCACCCAGCCTCAGAGCCACAGCCAGACAGGTGAACAGGACAAGTGTCCTCTGTCAGCGGCAGCAGCCAGCACTGCAGCGGCGCTTGAGTGCCCACCTGGCTGGAAGCCTCCCTGGACCCAGCATTTCAGGAGCAGCTCCAGGTCAGGGCCCACCCCTGCGTGTGTAGCCCACTGATCTGGGCAAGTGAGGACCTTTCGGCAAAAGTCGGATGAATGGAGCAGGCTCTGGAGGGCTGATGTCACCCATCGTGGGATCTGTGGGCTGGACACGGTGACTACTGATGAGATGTTGAGGCTCCAGAAAGCCCCCAGCCCTCTGTTGCCCCAGGCGCTTGGCATGGCTCCAAACATTGCAGCTCCACTCAGCCAAATTTCACTGACGGTACCACCGACAATACCAAGAAAGAGCCCTCAGTAGTGAAGTTGAGAGCTCATTTCCCATGACATACGGTGTTCCCAACAGGGCACCAAGTCTCATAGCCCCAGGGAGCACCAGCCACGTGGGAGACGGCAGGTACACCCCCAGAAAGGTCCCAGTCATGAGACATCAGTAGAGAAGTTTTCCTTGGTGGCTGTTCTTAGCCAAGGCCCAGGTGGAGATTCCAAGGAATTCTCTAAAAACTGTGACCCAGGAGATTGTGTACATCAATCGAATCCTGAAGGTGCACACGTGCATACATCACACACATATACACAAACACATATACACGCATGTGTGAACACACATGCACAAACACACATGCACATACACCTAGCACACATACATATACACAACTACACATACATATATGCACACACGTACCACACATGCACATACACATATACACACATACACATATTTACACACACATGCAAACATTCATGGGCACATGTGCACAGACACAGCATGCACAATCACACACATACATACATGTGCTGCATACCACACACATACATGCACACACATGTACGTACATACACACACACCCATATACTCCTTGCTTTCTAAGATCCAACCAGTTAAATTTTGGTCTATTACCTAATCTGAACCAGCTCTTTTTAAGTTGTCCTCACTATTTGTGCTCTACTATTCCTGGGGGTTTTCTACTTAAGGCCTCGCAGGACGACTGAGCAACTCTGCAGAAGGCAGGCGAGGCCAACCCTCCTCCTTGCAGCTCAGCTTCCTCCATGTCTGAGGACGGGTTTTGGTGTAGAGGTTAATGATGCCAACAGTGAGGTCAACATGCTCCCTACTGTTACCCCATGAACCATCTCTCTCGGTCATATTTGGTCATGAGGCCTACACATGCTTCACAAGTTGAAGCCCTACTTGAAGCTTTGTCAACATTTGGATGCATTTTTTTTGAGAATTAATATATTGATTATTCCAAGGATTATGCAACTTCCCAACATATTTATTACGTATGGATATACGTCAGGACAAAGTGTAGGTAATGGAAATATTTTTTTAATAATTTAACATAAGAAAACTTAGCCAGGCATGGTGGCACAAGCCTGAGTCCCAGCTACTCATGAGGTTGAGGCAGGAGGATTACTTGAGCCCAAAAATTCAAGGCTGCAATATGCTATGATCGTGCCACTGCACCCCAGCCTGGGCAATGGAGCAACACCCTATATCTAAATAATAAAATGACCCATTATTATTATTTAACAAAAAAGAAATACCCATAAATATTGTCAGATACAGTCTCTTAATTAGAAACGTATAATTCAACTTGTTATTCTCTTTTTCAGATGTGTCGGCAATAAACCAACCAGTAAGATGTACTGCACCAGTGACAATCACATTACTATCTTGAAAACAGTATTTTCACAAGTTATTAAACGCTCCTCATTCCATGTAGTAGAAAGAATCTTGTTTCAAGGGGATCCTGCTTAAAGTTTAAATTAGAAAAGACGTGGCTCTGACAGCCAAACAACATTAAGACTTCAAAGCAAAGAAAATGAAGCTGGACCTTGTAATTTTGCAATAAAACGTGAAGTCGTGTAATAGTGCCCTTTTAAGCCACTTGGGACTTTTAAGACTTCAAATAAAATGCTATTAGCACAGACAGATAAACAATTTAAGCCACTATTTGCCTGGGATGATACCCTTGTGATTTACAGAGGGCAAAGAAAATACAGCAGCAAAGGTGTTCAGAGAGTGACACAAACACCAGTGATCTCCCGGCGCTGGCCGGCCCTTGGAGCATAACCTGCCCAACATCTCCCTTGTACAACAACCATATTGTGGAAAGCAGCAACCCCAAAACCAGCTCCTATTTTCAATTTAGTGGCATAAACAACTTTGAAGAGAAAACATTGAACATGAGAAACTTAGTATTTTTAGTTGAGCAAGAAGAAGTATTATTTTGGTTTTGTTTTTTGCTTTAGCTTGTAGGCAATGGTGTCACTAGCTGGGAGCCAGAAAAGTTCTGATCCCTTTTGAAATGCACTGTTTGAGCTCGCTGGGAATAAATAAAGGTATCTGCCCTCCTGCCCTCCTGGGAACTTCCTCTCAACCTAGTGGGGGCATTGCTCCCAGGCACGTTGCTAATCACAGCAGCAAAAATGTGAAGATTCAAGAAAACAGGTTCTGACCTGTGTGCAGTGGACCCACAGAGCCCACCGGCCTCACTTCTCTCCAAGCAGAGACTCTCCAGGGACATAAGAGCGTGTCGGGGACAGCAGAGGCAGGTGGGGTCTGCACAGCTTCTCTGCCAGGCCCACATCTCCTGCTCCCGTCTATGCCGCCCCCAAGGCCATTGCCTGTGGCCTGGTGGAAGAGACGCCAACACAAATTAACCTATGCAGCCAAGAGGGGCCAGGGCATGAGTCTAAACAAAAACCGGTGGCAGCCTCCACTTTAACCACGCAGTACATCTCATCAGTAACCGATGCCCGCGCCTCCCTCCAGCTGGCACGACTCGCGCGGCACACCGGCACATTTTTCTAAGCACGTTGTTTCTCTGTCTCCTGTTCCTGCCTGGGCCCCCATTGTACTGTCGGCAGCCAGAGTAAAATACGCCAAGTAATCCTGGCAGAGGCACCGGCAGCTGATGAATTTAACTTCCCTTCACATAATAAACCGGGGCGAAGCAGCGAGGGCTGCTTGGAAGATTTTGTTGCTCTAGCCTATGAATTTTTCCTCCTTTAACCTGAGAGATAAAGGGGCATCTCACAGACAAACCAAGTCACCGCTGGTGAAATTCGGGGACTTTCTATTTCCAAATCTATTTAACACTTTTCTCAAGTCTGAGAAGTGGAATATGGGTTCGCTGTCACCATCCAAATAATCAACGGTCAAATAAAAATAAAATGTAATAACAGCAACTATTTAGGATTAAGCTATTGTCCCTTTAAATTGGGGAAAAAAAGAAAAAATATTCTGCAAGTTCTACGAGGAAAAATGTCACATTTGTATAGACCCCAAATCCCCTCTGTTTAAACAGGTGATTAATATCAGTTCCTGTAGGAAATTAAATTCGGGGAAGAACAGCAATATGCAATGCAGATATGCAGATTTCTGGGCAGAATGGCCATCTCTGGGTAGGGAAGCCGGCTGATTAATCTGCGTCCTCAGAATACAAAATGAAACCTTGGGCTCTCCTGGGCAAGCACGAGAAATGACTTTTCCCTCCCCATAAGGGAGAAAAAAAGGACCAAACGCAACAGAGGAGGAGGGTTGTGGTGCCACGTGCTGTGTGTCTGTGAGTGACAAGGCTCTGATACTTGTTTATTTTTTATTTGTTTTATGTTTTAGAGGCAGGGTCTCACCATGTTGCCCAGACTGGCCTCCAACTCTTGGGCTCAAGCAATTCTGCCGCCCTGGCCTCCCAAATAGCTGGGACCACAGGCACATGGAACTGTGCCCAGCTGAGGCTCTGATATTTCAAATACCTCGTCACGTTTGCAAAACATAACAGCTTCCTTGTAGGCCTTGCCCACTGGATCTTTAGAAAGTTCTCCCTTCCCCCTTTCTGAAGTCCTGGCAGCTCTGCAGGTGTCCCTGTCCATGTTTATTACTATTAGGGCTCCTCATCTCCAATCCCTCAGCACAAATTAAAGGATAAACTGTCCCTCACAGGAGCCCCCACACCAGCCCACTGGAACAGGACAAGGCTGGCACACACCTACCAGCACTACTCAGAGCTTACAGGCATCTGAATAAGTCTCGTGCACTGGTTTGCTTTTGTTGTTTGGTTTTTTTTTTTCTGAAAGACTAAATGGAGTAGATTATTTTAAGTATGATGCTGGAAACTTAATTTGCAAATGTAAATTACTCCCCTCATAATCCAACCTTCTCATCATTCAAAAAGTCAATGTGGTCGTAGCATCTGGCCTGAAATGAGTATAAGATTTTTGATCATTGAATAATAATGTTATTTAAAAAAAAATATTTACAGCAAGATGCATTATGTCATTTTTAGTGGGATTTTTTTTTTGTAGTTACTGGAAACCTAAGCCTGTTATTCTGAAGCATGCAGGATCTCTGCAATAATTGTATAGAAGTGGGCATTATGCTATATTATTAAAGCTGTAATTTCCTGCTGAATCTGTCTGGATGTTTCTTTTTATCACTTGGCAATTTCTATCTAGTTATAGCATAATTAAGTTTCCTGACCCTTGCTCACTCTTTTAACAGGACGCTTAGAAATATACTAGAATTGCAGATCTTCAGGCTGATGTCCCCTCTCCCCACACAGTAATGGAATAAAATTATTAATCCAGTAATTGTGCAGAACACATTACTTCGCATTGAATGTTCCTCGTTCTCATTCTCTGTTAGTGACAATCAGCCAGAGGTATAAATCATTTCTGCAGGGAGCAGGCCCTGGAAAAGCCCCTCATCCACTCTCCGGGAGCTACCTGTACAGCTGTGATTATGTGGAGGCTAATACAGCGCTGGGCGCAAGCGAACAAAACAAAGTTAATGAAATGGACTAAGGAACAAGATATTTTCCTGCCTGTGGTTTATGTGCCAGAATTAGAACCGACTGCCATAGGATAACCTGCACACCCTAGTGCAAAACTACAAAGGGACTCAGAGGGCTCTTTGAGCCTCTCCAAGCAGTGGAGGCATCCCAGGGGCAGGCTGTGCGTCCTGGCTATTTTGAAGGTACCTGAAGCTCCTCTACAATTCCTTTCATCAGAAATAAGGGGGCCGCTTTGGCTTTCATTGTGTGGGTCCCTAAATCTTAAGGGCTCTGTAAATTATGTTACACCACCTGCGTGCATGCAGATGGAGGTGAAGATAACCTTGAAACGTGGGTGACAGGCAGGGCTACTGTCCAGACAGAGGACCATGCTCCCATATCCACCAAAATGCCTGCAAAGAGAGTGTGACTCATATTCCAGGGCCCCACCCAGCATACCTTGTGTTTTGGAAGAAAGATGCCATTTCAAAACAGCGTAAATCCAAAGGATCACTGGGTGCTCCTTGCCAGACGGGCCCTGGAAGTGCACTTGATCTGCCTCAAGGCCCAGGGAAGTCAGTGGAGCACGAAGCCAGACTGCTTTGCTTCTTCTTTTTTTTTTTTTTTTTTTGAGACAGAATCTCACTTTGTTGCCCAGGCTAGAATGAGTGCCGTGGCGTCAGCCTAGCTCACAGCAACCTCAAACTCCTGGGCATGTGCCACCATGCCCAGCTAATTTTTTTCTATATATTTTTAGTTGTCAAGATAATTTGTTTCTATTTTTAGTAGAGACGGGGTCTCACTCTTGCTCAGGCTGGGCTCGAACTCCTGATCTCAAGCGATCCACCCGCCTCGGCCTCCCAGAGTGCTAGGATTACAGGCGTGAGCCACCACGCCCGGCTGCTTTGCTTCTTTAATAAAAGCCTGTGCAGGCCTGATGTGGGAGGATAAATGGCCAAGCACATCCCATCTTCATAACAACAATGGAGACGCGATTCTGAAGCAATCACAGGTTTCCAAGCAAAGTGGCAAAATGACCTTTGACCATGAGTGTTTATTTATGTATAAAATGTGCAACTACATGATGAAAATTTGATATACACATTATGTGAATAGACGGATTGTATATTACAATTGTTTCAGATGTGTCCTTGGTCCTTCTTTGAGTCCCCAGAACTGCTTTTGTTTTTGGTCCTATCTAAGGGTAAACTTCAGTGCCAGATCGTGTTACTCACATATGTGTTGTCAACAGACGGACAGGTTTATAAAGTAAGTCCCATAACTTCCTTTCACATCTAGATAAAGAAACACATGCAGTTTTCATTCTGTTGGTAAGTGGTAGTGATCAAATAATAAATGTGCTGTTTCAAAGTGCACGGGCCATAGGTCTGTTTATAACCTTACACTGAAGCCGATGTCCCAACATGTTGTTTCTATGCTACAAAACAGCTTGGGTTCATTTCAAATCAGCCACTATGGAAGGGTAACCACTGACATCATTGGGAAGACTTCCCAGACCACTAGATAATCATGTCAGTTTAGCTGTATGCTAACCATATTGGTTTAAATCAATAGTTCTCAACTGGAGATGATTTCGTGCCCCAGGGGACATGTGACGTCTGGAGATCTTTGGGTTGTCACACTGGGGGTGGGGGGCATCCAGTAGACAGAGCCCACAGATGCTGTCAAACATCCAACAATGAACAGGACAGCCCCCTGCCCCAACTAAGAATTACTTATCAATGGGACTGAGGTTGAGAAACATGATTAAATGGACACAAATTAGTTCCAAAGAAAAAATTTCACCCGGAGCTCTCGACTTGTGTTCTCATCAACATCAGATACAACGAAAGCACTAAACTTCGTATTCTCCCAACCTCCCAGCTTCTGAAATTTAAACAGAAGAAAAGAGCAAAGTGGATTATTGTGAACTCCAATTTTTTTTCTTTCCTAGCTAAAAGACAGATCGTCAAAGGAGGTGAATGAGAAATAAGATGCTTCTTTTTCCTCCAAGCCTGATTTGCCTAGAAAATTGAAAATGAGATCAAAAAACAAGTTGTGCTTTCTGTGGATGCAAATTTAACAGTAGAATTTATAATATATTATCTTCCAGCCTCCCTATACATAGAGATATACAGTGCACAGGTATTATCTGAGTCTTGTGAAATGTATATACTGTTCTTGGATGATAGTGAAGCTTAACAGTTAGAAAAGATGAGATTCAACATGTGAGTACATAGAGAAAAACGTGACCCCATTTTTTCATTTTTTTTCCATGGGAGCCATCAAATCTCTTAGGTTTCAAAGGTTTCGGCCTTTGTAGCTAAAGAAATGTATTAGTAAAGGCAACTTAATAACCTGCTCAGCTGCAAACGTTGTCTCACTTCTTAATTCTTGGAAGCAGAGAAAATTGTGACTCACTTTTGTTTTATTGTAAGCCTGTAAGCACAGCCGATGAAAAGTCACATACGGGAACTCTTTGGTGGATTTTCGCTGCCTTCATAACAAAATTCCACAGGGAAGGAGACAGTCACAGAGCTCCCTTTTGCAGCATCTGAATCAGCTACTAATAAACATACATTTGTGGGGAGAAGGCACGATGGGAGGAAATATCACTTAACTTCCTATTGTTTCATTGATAAAAATGATCTTGGAAGCAGAAGAATATATTAACTGTTTCCTTTGGTTTTCCATCGAGAAGGCTGAAAGACATTTCTAAAATAGATCTATTTTCTTTTCATTCTACAGAATAATGCATGAATGATTATAACATATGCTCTATCTCCTGTTTTTTTCTCAGCCAGTGGAAAAGTGCCTGACATTGTAATCACAACTTGTTGGGTTTCCAATCTGATCTGTCCCATTTTATCATGGTAGTTAAACGTCCATTCTTGTTCGGTGTGATAAATGTTATGGCCATTTAACAGTAACGAAAAAGAGAGACATGTTAAACCAAATATTGCTTCAGATTGTGTCTTTTATTCTCCTTTATCATCATATCTTAATTTATAGTATAATCATCATTATCACAACTGTCAGCCTCATTTAACCTTGCCTGCTCTCCCATGATTCTCTGCTGTCAGGTCTGATTGCCTGCCTTCTGCCGACTGGTTGATAATGGCTGACTGATTAGCCCTGCCCAAGAGGAAGACAATGATATATAGAACAGTGCGGCTTGCTCTATATATTAATGAGGAGCTGGCAAAGCTTTGATAAGGCTGCGGAATAATCCATCAGTGCGAGAAGGAGCTTGTAAAACTGGAGGAACATTTCATGGGAGAAACACCTGGGAAGGATGTAATGACCCGGCAGCTAAACGCCCGTCAGCTGTCTCCCTCGTTGTAATTAACATCAGATAGCAGGCGTGTGGATAACCTAAGAAGTTTATCGCCCCCCAAATCCAGTTACATTCTCTCCATGTTGCGCCCACCGCTCACCGTCTTTACAACATATTTAGCAAGCCAGCAATTAATAGCTCATTTTCCTTGGCATTAGGAACTGTTTATCTTCTAAACTAGCTCTTATCGGAGGCTGTTACCTACGAAAGGCAAGCGGCATTGGCGCTTTGTGTCCCGGTTGCTACACTCACTCAGCAGAGGCCTGCTTCACCATTAGATACAATGCTTCAGATGGCTACTTGAGTTGAATGTGCCGTTATTACAGGTATTATATGAAATTGCTTGTGTTATGTGAAGGGGATTATAGAGGTTCTGGATCAATAACTTTAGTGGATGTTGGGAGTGATTACAGTGCTCTGTCAATTGTCCCCATTTGGCTGTCAGTGTTGATTTACAACACACCACCTCTTTTATTCACATCAAATCACTCATTTCATTGGTAAATTCTATATATCTCAATTTACTTTAAGTAGCTGATTTGTGTAAAATAAAATGACTTTCTCTTCTGTGTGTGCAACAGACCTAATCCTATATAGTAATAAAAAGTGTAAACACGAAGGAAACTCTTTTTCCTTTTCAAAGCGTTGCGTACAGCACTGTGGCTGCCAGCGAAATAAAATAGCTATAATCGAAACACCCCCACTACCTAGGCTTTGTTTAGAACAGACCTAGCCTCTTCATCTTGCTTTATTTTTTAATTGTGGTAAGGAACCGTGGACCTGCTCATCTCTTCAAGTGCAAGTTATATGCACTCAAAAAGCAGGTGTGTTCTGCGGCACCTACCCCGCCCCTGCTCTCCCGTCGACAGGTGGCTGATGCAAACCCAACTCCCGTGTGGCAGTGCAGACAAGATCCAGGGCTACGACTGCAGGCTCCGAACACTCACCCGTCTGGGACGGAGCTGCGAGCTCCCACTCAGAGAAATTGCCTGACCATCCCGTTTTCTGTTTCTTTTCTGTGTGCATGGGTGCATACGTGTCCTGTGTATGTGTGCACATGCCAATGGATGAGGTGTGCTGTCGGAACTCAGAAGAAAGAAGCCCACAAGCCCGTGAAGTGAAAGGTCAAAGAGATGCAAGAAATGTTTGGGGACCAAAGTCTAGATTTTCTGTATTAGCAGCAATTCTCTAGAAAGTATTCAGCCCAGGGAAGACACTGGGCAGACTCAATTCTATCATTCCACATATGTGTGCTTGCCTGGGATAACCTTTCATTTGGGCACTGACGTTTGAACCTTAACCTGACCCTCTCTGCTAGTATTTGACACTTCTTTTCTAGTATTTCTGACCCAAAAGATGCTCTTGGAAAACTGTGTACTTTTCCACAAATAAATAAAACTTACATAAACAAAGTATTTACAAAATCATCAAAGGCAATCCCCCCACAAAGCCTTCCCCCAACAATTGTCTATGGCTCAAACAGCCAAATGAATAAACCACTAGATTCACCAACCTATTAATGCATACAATTTCTGGGTACTGAAGCCATTCAAATAATAGACTAGAGAGGAGGGAAAAGGATGTGTTTATTGTCTGTCCTGGCATAAAATGTCCTTTGCATAAAAATATACAGATTAATCCGGCACATCTGCGGCTTTCACAGTTATTCATTCACTTCTGTATATTTTTGATATATTTTGCACAAGTTATAAAGCCAAGAGAAAATACAGGATTCTATTTAAAATGTAATAAAAAAAATCTTCATAAACTATGTCTATATTTTCTGAAAAGCCCTATTGTCCCAGATAGCATAACATTATTTAATATGCAACTGAAATAAAAGATTTCCAAAAGCTGCCATTTCTCCCCCATTGCAAATCAACACCTTCAACGCCAGGTGCCAGCTTTCTGACGTCATGGGGTCTGCACAACAAAGGCACAGGTTCCACGGATGAAGTAGAAGGTTCTGCTCAACATCAGTATTAGCACAGCAGGAAGATGGGAGTGGGAGAGGGAAAAGGAGCTGGCAGCTCCCTCAAGGGCAAGGCTCACACCTTGGGTCAGCCCCACAGCCAGCACAGGCCCCCGGCCACCCAGGTCATTCCCAGGTCTCTGCACTGCGAGGCTTCAGCCACTGTGTTCCTGGGTCTCTTCAGCACATTCCGATACAAGTCTGCCTGAGTGCCAGTTAGTCATCTACCATGCGCACACATGACTGACCATAAGCATCATCTCTATCTGACAGACGACAAAAATGCAAATCCATGGGATTTGCTTCGATGTTTCTACGGGAGAAGGTTGGGCTAGAATTCCAACCTGTTGTCCTCAAAAATTAGAAACAGTTTCAATTCAAGCATTCACGTCAACTAGGATTGATGATTCAACCTAAACCAAAAGCAATGCTTTGAGCAGAGCAGCACACCACATTCAGGAATGGAGAATGGAGGCAGGAGTGACAGGCGGCACAGACACATTTAGAACATAAGCCCTGTCCTCAAGTAGGGGATGGTCTAGTTGGAAAACGAGACATAAACTATTGAGAACTGGAATTACAATAAAATTTAAAGACTATTTTAGCACCATTATAGACACAATACTCTTAACTGTCAAATTAGTGTTACAGGCAATAACTGCTATCAATCAGGTAGAAAAAGTTCACTTTTAGCTGGGGTACCAAGAAAAGCATTACAGATGAAGTGGGGTTTCATCACAACTTGGCATATAAGGATAACCATGCAGTTTTAGGCATTCCTGAACAAACACAAATCCATGCAATTACTCTTAAGGGAAAGCTGAATTTGATGGAAAATTATGGCATGAATCTGGCATTCAGGCTGATAGATGATGAGCTACTGTTTGGAAAACTCTGGTTTCAAAGGAGCAATAATTCACTTTTAAATAGCAATTTATAAAAGATGGCAGTCTTTAATATATAAACCCCTAGAGTTATGTCTGACATTACACAAAGGACATACATATTGCATAACCATTTTCAAACAATAACAAAAAATTCAAATTCAGAATTTATATGCATCTCTGAAGCAGCCACCAAATTTGCTTAGGGAAACAATGCACTTTGACAAAGTTACAGAAAATACTAATTTACTCATAGTCAACTAAAATTCAATTACAATTTTAATAACAAGGCCCAAACAAAGGCAATATCCAGAAGGCTGGTGTCTGGTAAAATATCAGGGTGAGCTTGTATAGAATGAGCCATGAGCCCAGAGTTGCAGCTCACCTAATGATCTGTACTAAACATAACAGAGACATCACGACAAAAACAGAGCTATACAAACATAACAACTTAATGTCGGGCTGAGAAAAGGCGGCTTTCACACAGTTCAGGGACTTTCCTAGCCTGATTGATCAGGGACAACTGGAAGAGAAAAGGAATATACAACAAGTGCAATCTTGCTGGGTCAATCTAATTTCTGCTACATCATGATGAGTGGTTTGTTTATCAAGCTGGGAGCTCCTTTTCCCTGCTTCTGCTCCTTTGAGTGTGTGGGGAAGACAGCTTGGCCCCACACAGCCTCTGAAGAGAATGATTCCAAAAGCAGCCATGAGCTTGCCAGTGAAACTCTTTCCAGCTTAGTACACAGTAGGCACTAAATTAACGTCTTTAGAATAACTGACTGAATGAATGATGTTACCCAGAAGATAAAGGACAACATAAATGGCGGGTGGGTAATGGAGGGCTTTATCAGCCTCATGATACTTGTGCTTTTCCAAAATCAAACCTAATTTTATGATTGTTATAAAATTATTAATGGCATATCTGTAGGACCAGAATTCTCTTTAAATATGTATTTAATTATGGTTCGTAGGCTTTTACCCATTTGTCATATAATTTCCATTCTGAGAGCAATCAATATGATTTACATAGAAAACATATCAGGACCATTAAAGATTGCACTGGATTCTGTATGATGTCAGTGCCATCTTAAACCCTTGGCTTCAACACTGTTGCAAATCCTCATGATGTAAGGACAAGGATCACCCGGAAGACACACCAACCGTGAGAATTACTGATGGGGCGGGCAATGGCCTCCTGGGGATGGGCTTTGCAATTTTTACTTAGCTGTGAACTTTCTTTATGTTATTGCAGTTTTAACGTTGCCAGAACCGAGAGGGCAGAAAGGCTCCCAGCAGTTAGAGGCAGCCTTGCTCAGACGCCCATGCCAGCGGTGGTCCAGTGGGAAGGACATCGCACCTGAACTCTCCGTGACACTCAGGGCAGACGGGGACCGCCTGCCTGCCATTTTAATGCTCTGTATTTCAAAATGAAATTCCTAAAACCACCGAACAGCAGTGAGCAGACTGAAAAAGAATTCCTTTTTTTCCCCCTCATTTTCTTCTTAATGTTTCTTGTTAACAAATACCAACTGTTATTGATTTGACTGCTACTTTTAAAACTAAGTGTTTTAGTTTTAACTCTATGGACAGGACGGAACTCTTAGTAGTGGGCAGGTGGAGGGAAAATAGTTGTGGGGATTTTTGGGTGACACATTCAAATAGTTCAAATGAAAAATAATTGAATACTTTGCCTACTGAAAGTCGTTTATCACCGCGGGGCCTGCGGCATTCAGCATTACTTAGTATGACCGCGCTCAGGCCAGAATGGACCACTCCGTTGTGAAGCATATTACTGTGCACTATTTAGTCTGCTGTTTCTTCTGGGGAGAATTCCTTTTCCTTGAGAGGAGAACACTTTAACCAAAAAGTGAGATGAACGTAAGTGCTGGCAATAATAAACTATTACCTAAGGTGAAAAAGCATTTCTATTTGAAAGAAAAAGAAAAAGAAAAAAAAAAAAAAAAAAAGGAAGGGAGGAACCCATCTAGCCGGAAAGTCATCCGGGATTCTGTTTATAACTCCATATTCCAAATTACTTTTCCCCTTGCTCTGGAAAATATTTGACAACACGAGTTTCTTCATCTTTTTAGGTTATTATTTGATCTATTAATATGATAGAGATAATAGTAATAATTTTTGGCCCCAATTTCTTAAAACAAAATGTGCACAGTCTCTCTAAATGTGAATTTGCATATTAAAACAATCGCATTGTTTTCAGGGATCCAGAACTGTCGTCGCATTCTCAAATCAGTTAAACCCTGTGTTTACACTGAAATGTGCTGTTGTTGTATCTGTATCCAGAGGCACTTTGCATGTTAGGAGTGAGGTCTCGGGCACACAGGGTGAGGCTCCGTTGCCCGTGCGGCAGCAGCAGAGAAGGCTCTGTCCTTCGGGGAGGGAAGGACGAGGACCGGGTGGGGGGAGGCAGTGTCGCCCTAACCTGGTGACAGATTCTAACGTTCAAGGCAGCTGCCCACAGAGAGTAAGACGGCCTCCTCCCTGATAAAAACGTAACAAGCTGAACAGACACAGCTTTTATTTCTCTCATCCTGAGTTTCCCTCCTCTTAGGCCCAGAGATTTTCTTTCCGAGGAAGTGTCTGCATACCTCCTTCCTTTGTCTCAACCAGAGGGTTTAATAGCTAAAGTAACTGAAAAGGACTAACAACAGAAAGGCTCTGGTTTCCAGAGTAACCGTAAAAACAGGCCTCAGTCTCCATGGCAAAGAGAAAAGCTATTTGCTGCAGCCTTTTCAGACCGTGAGCAGACACTGACAGTTTTCCTATAATCACCCCCGATTATTTGTAGCAACTAACTATATTATAATGTTAACTATAGGAGGTCTTTGGAAATATGCAGCCGGAAAAAAAAAAGAGAAAAAAATGCACTGGGTTTTCCTCTGCTTTAGCTATGAATACATTATCAGTTTAAAATGTATAAAATAGTCTGCTCTGATAATTCAACCCAAAGGAGTAGGTAATGTCCACCTTTCAGGTTTCTTTCTTTAATTCTCTTAGAGTATCTACATCTATTTAGAAGTCTGCATACAGTATCTTGAATGCATTCATTTCTACCGAAGAGCAAAGTAAGAATGGCCGTGCAATATTTACACATTTCATTTCATCTACTGCACATCAAGTGTACTTTATCCAGTACTTGGTAGCTGCTGTTGCTTTCGGTTTGTTTGCAAGATATGCCCAAATTATGCTACATGTATATGCATCCGTGTATGTGTGCATGTGCTTCATGGGGACACGCACCAGCAATCCCCTTACCTAAACTGCCTGTGTGCACGGGACCTGCAGCTCGTGGCTGGCCACTCTGGCCTGGGTGAGCTGCTTGGTTTGCCAAATGCCTGTTCCCCATACGGCAGAGGTGCGGCCACCCACCCCCAGCCTTCCCGCCTGCATTTCTTGACTGCTCTCCACTGAAACATGGAATGAATTTGCATTCAGTCTCCATCTTTTATTTAAAAACCAAAATCTATCTATGGGGCAAAGTTAATGATTCAGCCCATTATATGTTTGACTATTATAGCATTAATATACTTCTAATATTAAATCTATGCAAGTCAATTTCCAGGTGAACAAAGCCTATGTTATTAACTATTCTCTGTCTCACACACAAAAAAAAACCACACATAAATACACACAAACATGCAGCTATGGGTCTATATATTTCATGGCATATTTCAATATCCTATATATATTTAAAAGATTACTATCAAAATGTGAAGTAATATTACATTAATAGAGAAATGACAACTATTTTGCTTTTAATTTCTGGGGGAATATAAACATCATGTCTTTGAGTGATATAGCTGCAAAAAAAAAAAAGATAAACAAAGTCCAAATAAAACCAAATAAAAATAACAATTTTTATTCCATATGTAAGTGCTTTCAAAAAAAATGAAAGTGTTTGACTTGTCTTTGTCAGTTAAAAGTTTGAGGAATAAAATTTGGAAAATAAATATCATGTCACTTAGAAATTCTCTCCTTTTAAAATGGCACAACAAAAATATAAAAAATAAAATAAACCTGCCTTAGCAATTTAGAGGTGTTTATATAATTAGACATTAATCAAAACATGAATTTGATTTTCTCAATCATTTATCAAAACAAACATACCTATACTTTGTCTTAAAATTCAGGGTGTGTCTATGCAGAGCCCCGTTTAGTTGCTGTTTTTTCCTGCTAGAAAGCATCCAAAAGGACTAAGGCAGTAAAGGTCCTTCCAAAGATGCCAGGTTGTATTTATCTTACGTGTCAGATCCATAAACAGAGCCCCTCAACACAAAAAGAAATCAGCTTAATAGGTAATGATGCCTCCTCTCTTTTCTGATTTTGTTTTTCTTCCTCAAATCTATTTGAAAAAAATTCAATGTTCTTCAAAGTGAGGGGCCATCAGCAACCAGCCAGCCCAGCACAGTTGGGTTGAGTGTTCATGTTTCCATGGGAGGGCACGTCACTGTCACCCCAGCTCACTCTCAGGCCAGCCTGGGCCTCTGCCCAGCTGGAGAAGGACGCTGAGGGCCGGAGGACTAGTGCCGATATGAATGTTCCATGCCGGACTTGGGAGAAATCAGTACACAGTCAGTGACCTCCACCAGGATCACATGCAAGAACTCCTAAAGTAAAAAGCTAGTACCTTAAATCCCAACTATATCATGCCTCCCTCTGTCCCCAAAGTATTTATTTATCTATCAGATTGATCTACCACTGTCTGCCTCACTCCTATTACATGCTGGATTTTATAAATTGCTTAAAGATAAAAGGCTTACTTGGCTATAAAAAGAAGTAAGATATAATATTGAATTTGCACTAAAATGAGAAGTTTCCTGGTGCCCCTTATATATTTAAAATTGCTGTTTTCTTGCAATGAATATAATTCACTCTGTCTTTTCCGAAGTATAATCCCATAAGGGTTTGGCCAAACAAAAATGCTCTAATGATTGCAAATGGCTCAAATATTCTGTCCAGTGAGTTAAGTGATAAAAGTTTCTATGTTAAAAGAAATAATAAGTGGAATTTTACACATATTATAGTAATTGTGAAGCATCCAATTTACATGGAAATAATGTGAAAGAATTCTGACCACGATGTTTTAAGTGAATCATTACGTGCATCGCTGGTACATTTAGACGCTGCAACCCGCCAGGTATGTTTCTTTTAGCATAATAAGTCTTGTAATGGAGCCCTTAAAAGCTTAAAATGTATAGTTAGATTAACCTTTCTGTTTTAAGGGTTTTTTTTCCCCTCAGGAAAAAAAAAGGCCAGAAAAGAGAAATAGGGAATCATTAAAAAGCCAATTAAAGCGATGCCCCTTCATTCACCTATGTGACAGTTCCTTGCAGGCTCTTCTCACTACTCCTCCTTTTACTGACTACTCTAGATTTTTGGTAGAATTTGGTCATTTTTTTTTCCCCCTGTTTAAGATCCAAGAATTTTACTCAAATTCTTCAACAGTGAGTTAATCACAGTGGTGATTCTGAAAGGAGGTTTCCTCCTGGAAGTTAAGGCAGATTTCCCCAGCTATTAAGCAGAAAGGCAGGTTCAGGCCGACAGCTCACAGACTGAAGATGTGCATGAGCCAAAGCAGCATCCCCCCGTGTTCTCCTCCCCAGAGGAGGTCGCCAGCAAGGCTGCTCTTGATTTTTCCTTTCCCCAAATAGCCTTCTGTGAACCTGATATTTTATTCCTTGCTTTGTCCTATTAGATTACATCATTTGGTAGATAAATCAGTTTTTAAGAAAAATGAATTGTTCACTCATCTGGAGGTTACTCCCAAGGAAAGGAGGTTGATAGCCCTCAGAAGTTAGGTGCTCTGCGTGTACCTTTCTCCTTTCTTGTCTTTGATTCATGGTCCTTTTAGGTCCTCTGTTGTTTCTACTGCATCTAGATGAGGGTTTCTCAACAGGGGCTCTGTTGATCCTTTGGAGCAGACAGTTCTGTGCTGGGCGTGCGTGTGCCCGCGGGGCAGTGGGCTGCCCCGTGCCCTGTGCAGTGCTACAGCAGCCTGCCTTCCACCCCAGCTACCACAAGGACACCCCCCCGCAGTGACAATCAAAAATTTCTCCAAATATCGCCAAACTCCCCCTGGGGTGATCCCCCAGTTGAGAACTGTTAAGAGCACTGTTCTGTATGTGAAGGACGCAGAAATAACTGTGCTTCACATCCCCTTCCCCCAACCAGGGACTGAACCTGGTTAAGTCAAGCCTATGTTGGAACACTCAGAATTGCCTAGCGTTTCTCAGGATTTCGTTTTGTTTTTTTCACACAAGATGAATTTTGGAGCTAAAGTTAATTGACAACATCAGACATATGATAAAATAGAGAATAAAAGATAAATGATAAATAATATAATAAATTTAATTCAGATTTTTCTGAAGTCCTCACTTTCTGATGAAACTTTAGCACTTTATATAAAAGAATGAAGTGTTAGCCCATTTTCCCATTTCATGTCCTTGAGGTCTAGAAAACATGAAAAGAGCAAACAGCATATACAACGACCCACTAGATCATCCTGTCTATTTTGGCATGCCAGATCTACAAGAATCAAAATCCACTGGTAGAAAGATCTTATAGGCTCTTCATAATGTTTTTGAGAAAAAGTGCAGTATAAAGAATATGAATCCCACAATCACGCCTTAATTAATGCACATAATTTTAGGGTTTACCAAGTGCTTTCTAGCACATCACGTCATTTGATTTTCGTAGTTGCCCATACTTTGAGATCTCTAGTTCAGACTTGAAGTCTGTCCACCCATTCATTATTCACTCATCCCGACATCATCCCTTTATCTGCCTGTTCTACACTTATTCAATCTTCAGCATGTACTATGTATGGGCAGGAAACTATGCACCGGGGACTGTGGGGAAAAGGGTGAATCAGACGGGATTCCTACATGTAGCCCAGAAACTCACAGATAGAGAAATGACCTTGGCTAGACAAATTTACCTCACCTTTGTTTCTGTCTGCTTGCAAGGTACAGCCAATGGATTAATGAGAAAACACACATGTATTTCACATACAACATTTCAGAAACTCAGAAAAAATTCTTTCACATTTAGCAGGATAGTAAATGAGACAGTGTAGCAAAGGGCACACGTATGAGCTCTTCATGCTTCTGAAAAGGAGGTCATGATTTTAAACAAATGCATCATTTGTTATATAAATTTTATTGAGTGCTACATATTGTAATCTGTGTATGTGTATATAAGTATATACACATATATTCACATACATGTAAGTTATTTGAACTGTCTAGTTCACGCCTGTTTCTACCACAACCCTGCAATACCAAGGCAAGCCTCTCAACATCATAGCCATATCTTCTTTATCTCTGAAGTCCCCATGTTTTTACGTATATTACATGCCTTATATGAAAGTTTGATGAGTGAATGACTGATTGAATGACAGCACTGTGCCGGATAAACCAAGACTCAGTCCCTGCCTTCAAGCAGCGTTTTGTCTAGTTGGGGATAGGCCTAGACAGCGTGATTAAAGTTGGTAGGTGGTCCAAAAAATGGAAAGGGGTGATGACTTTTGCCAGGTGGTTGGACAGAGACTGGGCGAGATGTTGGAGGAGGGGTGAGGTTGTGCTTTGTCCCTGTAAAGACGGCAGACTGTGCGATGCTCTCAATCCCACCAAGAAGATGGGAGAGGACTTCTTCTCAAGGCACAAACCCACCAGGATAAAGAGAAAGGAAAGGAGCGGTAATAGGGTTTAGGAGGCTGTGGAGTAGGTGAGTGATTGGCAACTCATCTGGAAGGCTGGGAAGGCTGAAGGAGCAGTAGGGAGAGGCAAGAGTGGCTGACATTGCAGGGCAGACCCTCCTGAAGGCTCAGACATTGCCAGCACCAGGGACCTGTGAAAGCCATGCATCAAATGGGGATAAAAACACGCAGAGGATCAAAAGTCTCTTTTAGAAATGGCCAGATACCTACATCCCGTTGCCAACACCAGCTCTTCCCTCAGCCAGCAGAAGGCCAGGGTTACCCTTTGGAGTGAGCAAAGCAGGAGACGTAAGCAAAGCAGGAGACATGAGCACAGTCGTATGCAGGGGACCACACTAAAAGCAGGAAAAATAAGTAAACGTGTACCTTTAGTTCTTTCCCCTGCTTAGCTCTCGGAACAAGAGCCATCAGGCCTTATGCAGTCCAGACAGGAGGTTGTACCATCTGATTTGATAAAGAAAAAAGACCTAAAGATACTGATATTGAAGTTCCCCAACTTACAGCAATAGTTAGCCTCCTGACAGTAAGTCCCACAGCTGAAAACCTACTCACACACCTGGAGCTTCCAACTGACCTTTCAGTGCTTCCTTCTTAAACATGAGCAAAGAACCAAGTGTCATCAGACATATGAGCAGAGGCTCTTATATGAAATGCAGAGAAAAAAACAATTAAGCAAGCAGAAAAACATTTACTTAGAAAAATCAGAGTCCATTTGAGAAGAAACAAACATTATAGAAACCATGTTTAATATCTTTAGAGAGATAACAGACAATAGTATATCAAAGAAACAAGAACAGAAGGTTATAAAAAGGGATCATTCAGAGTGAAATTAAATACCTGATGGCAGGAATGAAAAGTTCTAAAGTAAGATTGGAAAATAAAGTGTAGTGAACTTCTCAGAAAGTAGAGCAAAACCACAAAGAAACAGAAAATAGAAACAGAAATTTAGAAATAGAAAATAGGAAGTAAATATAACATTAGAACATTAGTCTAGGAGGTCCAATGTTCAAATAACAGGAGTTCTAGAAAGAGGTACCAAGGACAAGAGAGAGAAGGAAATAATCAATAAAATAATTCCTGAAAATTTCTAGATCATGAGTTTCCAAATTAAGAAAGCCTTCCAAGTGTCCAGAACAATGGATAAATATAGATGTACACCAGAGTACTACTGTAGGGACTTCCAGAACATAGGAAAAAAGAAATAAGGTCACATCACATACAGAGGATCAGAACAATATCAGCCTTCCCAACAGCAACTAAGGAAGCTGGAGGACCGTGGAAAAATGCCTTCATAATCATGGATGAAAATTATTTCCTGCTGTGACTTCTATATTTATCCAAAATCCCATACAAAAATGAAATATAATGAAGATCATTTTTAGACATACAAAGTCTCAAAAAATTTACCTCTCATGTACGGTTTATCAGAAAGCTACTGAAGGAAGTACTCCAACAAAAAGAAGGAGTAATCCAGGAAAGAGAAACACGTGGTCCAGAAAACAATGGATCCAACACAAGAGAAAGGCAGAGAGAATCCCCAGATAATGGTGGGATGAGATCCCAGGAAGACCTCTGTGCCAAGAAAGAAACTGGGAACAAGTCAAGATGAGAAGACCTTAGAGACTTAAGGAGAGATTCTTCAAGAAGATGAAAATGATAAAATAACTGGTCTCCATGAAAGTATTGAGAGAATTAGATAATTAGAGAAGAGTTTGGGTTGTAATTAGTTATAAATACATAGAAAACAAAGAGATATAGAAACAATTATTAACTCCAGCATACCTGTGCAGGAAAGGAAAAGCAATCATGGTATACTGCATGTATTAACTGTGAATAACATCGACATAGTTACAATAATGTAAAAGTTTCTAAAGTAAACTGGTACTCTAACACTGGGAAGATGGTAGTACATGGTGAGAGAAAGCTCGGTCACTTCTTTATAGTAGGAACCCAACAAACAAATGCTAAAATAAAAAGAAAGAGCAACCTAAAATCTTTTATTTAGAAATGTGGAGGAAAATACCAAAAGAACAAGAGAGAAGAGTTAAAAGTATTTATGTCTGAGAAGGGATAATGAGCATAAAGGACTTTCATGCTTTGTACAAATACTGGAGAATGACTTAACTTTTTAAATATATGCATGCTTGATATTTGATTAAAAAAAACACTAAAATAAAGGCAAAGAATTAACTGGATTCACCAAGATGGGAAGAAGGAGGGGCCATATTCCATTCCTGGGCACAGAGATAAAGAACAACATGGTGCATCCAAGAGACTTCAGGTATTTCTGGGAACAGGTATGGTGTGCACAGGGCTGGAAGGAGAATGGCGAGAACAGGTGTCGAGGGACAAGAATGTAGAAATGGACAGAGGCCTGAGTTCAGAGAATCTTCCTTCTATTCTAAGGAATTTGGACCTTATCCAGCAAGCAGTCAGGAAATCATTGTGTATGAACCCATAGCACAATCTGATTTGCAGTATATTAGGATCAACTCCATTGGTAATGTGGTGCAGAGACAGAAGACAGTCAATGCAAGAGGCACAATTAGCTGGGAGGCTGCTGTGGTAGTTCTGATGGCCAAGAGTAGACAGATTTAAGAGAAATTGGGAGGAAGAATATATTGAATTTAATGTCCATCTTGATTGAGATTTTGGCTGGGTATAGAAATCTCAGCTGGAAACTAAGCTGAGAAAAATTGAAAGAAAAGTGGCATTCATGGAATTTTGGGTTGGGCAATTGGGTTAATTGTGACACTAACTCACCACAGTATCTGATATGGGGCCTTGCACATAGCAGGTATAATCAAACAGGAATGGAAGAGACTTGCACTTCCCAAATGTCCTCCTTCATGATCTTGTCCCTTTTTCATCTGACTGGAGCAGAGGCAGCCTCCTGGTGCCCTTGGGGACAGCCTTATTGAGAATAGTGGAGCACAGGGTGGAAGGGGCTTGGATCCCTGAATCACCACCTGGAGGAGAACTGCCCCATCACAAACACCCACATTGTCTGTTACAGGGCCTAGAGAGAAGTCGTCAGTGTGCCAAGCCACTGATATTTGAAGGTTTATCTGATTTAGGAATTAGTTTCCATAGCTACTATTGCTGCAGATTTAAGGGACAGCTATTACCTACGTAAGATGTACACTTTGGGAGTCAATTTCTCCCCAGCTATGTACTCCCTACCCTAACTAGCTGATTAATTCATCTCAGCAGAAAATACTGGTCAGTCAGAAAATACTGCTCTCAGTCATTTCTCTCATCGATCTAGACACTGTGGCCAGGATGGCGATGGGGGAGGGGAGGGAGGACTTTGCAGTTTAAGGACTGGAACATTTTGGAGGACCACTCAGAAAGGCAGAGCAGAGCAGTACAAGGAGCAGCGGGAAGGACGGAAAACCCACAGGCACGTACGTACTGATCCCACCCTCTCCCCAAACCATGTCCACTGCCCAGCCCAGCTTCCAGCAGATGAGCAGCCAGCCCTGTGATATGGAAGAAAGACGGAATGCACAGCCCACCTAAGGCGTGAGATCGCCACACGCACGTGCTGGGCTGAGCATGCTGTCAAAACCGCAAGGGGTTTTCAGCCTAGGTCTAGTTGCTCACCACACAAAGAGCCAATTATTGAGACAATGAGGATTGCCAAGGAAGAAGAAAGGAATTTCTAATATGAAAAACATCTGTCAAGAGAACAGGGAATCAGAATCAGTCTCAAGTCCGTCTCCCTAATGGCGAGTGTGGGCTTTTTAAGGAGGGACTGTGTGCACCGGGACAGGTAGTAGTGTAATTACCAAGGGGCTACGTGCATGGGGGCAAGTCAGGGGGGGTGGCGAGTCTCAGTGTTGGGAAGTCTGCCTAGAGGCCTTCAGAATCTCAGCTTCTTTTCTTGCAGAAATTCTGCCATTTCCAGAAAACGACTCAGAGAGGTTAAGTAGTTAAAAGTTTCAGGGGTCTGGTCATTATGTCCTACTGGCCTGAGACTCTACAACATGAAGGAGAGGGTTATAGAAAACATATAGGGGCCACCTAAATGTGTTCATAGAGCAGGTTGCAAATCGCATCCCCCCAAATTCACGTCCTTCCCACTTCCCGTGAATGTGACTGCTACAGTTTGAACATGTCCTCCCCGAAATGCAGCTGTTGCCAACGGAATAATATTAATATTAAGAGGTGGGGCCTTTAGGAGGCAATTTGGCCATGAGGCTGTTTCCTAGCAAGGGGCCTTAGGTGTCCTTGTAAGAAGGCTTGATGGAGAACACCCAGATGCCAGATCCTTGACCTTGGACTTCCCAGCTCTAGAGCTGTGAGGAATAAAGTTCTGTCTTTATAAATCATCCAGTCTGTGGTATCCTTTCATAGCAGCACAAACAGACTGAGACAGCGACTTTATCTGCAAATAGGGTATTTGCAGATGTAATTAGTTAAGATGAGGTCACACTGGAGGAGGGGCCCTACATTCAATACAACTGGTATCCCCATAAGAAGAGGAGAAGGGACCCAGAGACACACAGGGAGAACACCCTGTGAAGATGAGGTGGTCACTGGAGTGATGCCACAGGCCAAGGCACGCCAAGGACTCTGGCAGCACTAGAGGCTAGAAGATGCCAGGCAGAGTCCCCTCCCATGGGTTTCAGAGTGAGAGTGGCCTCGCGGATGCCTTGATCTTGGACTTCTGCCCTCCAGAAGTGCGAGAGAATAGGTTTCTTTTATTCAAGCCGCCCAGTCTGTGACACTTTGTTACAACAGCTCCAGAAAATGAATACAACAAGAAATTAGAAAAAGACAAAATCTCACTCTGTGGTCAGCCACTGCCTCAAAGGAACCAGCCAGCCGAGAGGACAGGACTGGCCTGGAAGCACCCACAGATACAGAGGAAGCACAGCCAGGAGCCGCCGTCCGCTCCAGGGTCATGTTGCCTTCCTCAGGCTCACCTGCTGGGAGAGGCAGCTCGGATGGTGGGCGGGGACAGAGCCACCAGGACCGGCGCCAAGCCACGCTGCCCAGCAGGGCGGTCACGGTGCAGCCGGACAGCCTTCCAGTGGAGGGCGCTCAAGGCCCTACCCTTAATGAGGTTTCCGGAACTCAGCTGACTTTTCCGATCTGAGTAACTTCCTCACGGGGCTGCATGGGAGCAGCAAGGCATTAGCAGTCCCAACATGAGGAGACCTGCCTGGCTGCATCTGCTCCCCAGACAGCCCAGTGTGGCCGTCTGCCCCAGAACACCTCAGCTCTTCAGAGCACAGGATCCAGGCACAAACAGCACTCGGAAACATAAAACCTTCTTTTTAAAGTAGCAGTTCTTGTGTTAATAAGATGAGTTGAGCCAGCACTTTGGCTTTTGAAAGGCCCTGGTACCCCTCACCACCTGAACTGCCCGGGCCAGGAGGCCTGACAGCCCCCTACCCTCAAGTCAGTATACTGTCATGTGACCTCTGAACTTTGACCTGTTTATTTAGCACATCACACTGGATTCTTCTCAAGCTTTAGGTTCCAGAGTTAGGTGCAGCCATGGGTCAAAATTGAAAACTCTTCTGAAACAGGTCAACCTAAGAAAGGCCTTTCTATGCCAACGTGTGCATGTTTAGGGATGTTTCCAAGCACACACACACACTAATCTACATTTCTAATACAATGAAATGGATGGAGCAGAACGAATTCAATCTCCCCCATCAGGGCCTGAGCTCCCCGCAGGCCTCGTGCATCCTGTGGCCGCTGGAGCTGACACCATTCCCAACCAATGGAGGGCACCACTCATTTGCCACAGGGAGAGGAATCGTCATGTCCCCTGCACACTGTTAGCCTAATCGGTTATTCATTGGCTTTAAAAATGTGAATTGCTTCTGAGAGTAGAGAACTCGTCTTCCCAGGACCTGCCCAAACCCAGCGCGGGCAGGGCGTTCTCCAGGACGGGCAGATGGAAAAGTCTGAAGAAACCACGCACCTCCCGCTCCGCTCTGCGTGGCTGCAGAAGTGGCGGCTGTGCTGCTTAGCCCGAGACTTGTGTGGATGAGGACACTCCAGGCTGAGGGTGTTTAAACGCCCAGGTGGCACTGCCTCCCGGAACCACCTGGTTCCCGCTCTGCGGTAGGGTCCCGTTAGACTGCGGAGTGCAACGTTAATCACCGCACATGTTGGTCCTCACTGGTAATCCTTAGCGCAATCAGTGCTGCCATCCTGCCTAATGCGTCTCACCTGCAGTCCTGCCATCATCCCCGGGGACACGTGGCTGCCAGACCATGTGTTTCCGGTTCAGTGATGCCTGTGAGGGAGCCATGGGCATCAGCTGGTGGGGAAAACCCCGCTGGAAGGTCAGTGACGTTGTCTTGCCACAATTCCAGTACTTCAGATGGTCCATTTCATCTTGTCAGCATCACTCTCCTCTTCAGAGTCAAGACAACTGTGTCACTTAGGTTTCACTACATAACAAAATGTAGCAGCTGAGGATTTATTATTGTTTACAAAGATGTGGGTGGGCTGGTGGCCCCTCTCCTGGCCTTGCCGAGGCCCCCACCCATGGCTGCATACGCTGGAGGGCTGGCTGGGTCACTTCGCTCTGCTCCACATTGGGGCTTGCATGGTGGCCTTGGGCACTGTGTCAGGAAGGTGCAGACAGAAGCTGCAAGGCCTCTCAGGGCACACTCCAGCAGTGGCAAATATGTCCCTTCCTGACATGTGAGCGATCAAGGGAGCTCCCAAGGCCAGCCAGGATGCAGAGGGTGGAAGACAGACCCTACCTCTTGGTGGGAAGACTGGCCAGACCACATTGCCAAGGGCCGTGCACAGCAGAACAGAAGGAATGTGTGCTGCCTCCTGCACCCTACCCCACAAATGCATGAGACTCAGTCATTTCTCTGGTTCTTGATTTAGTTCACCCTTTGCTGAGCCCCTCCCAGGCACTAAGTGGGAACCATGTCTGTGCCGGAGACACAGAGATGAGTGAGACTTGGCTGCATCCCTGGGGACTGTCCAGTGTGGCAGGGATGACAGGGTCCCTTCCAGGAGCAGCGCCATGGACAAGCCCAGACATCGTGGGAGTACAGAGCAGTGAGAGGGCTTCCTAGTAAGGCAAGGCTGAGTTGGATCCCACTGTTGTGCTGGATTTGCACTGGGGAAGGGACAGCACTCCAGGAAGACGGATGGACAGAAGCAAAAGCCAGAAGGTGGCAGCGAGCATTTTTCCTACAAGCAGTGAGCCAGCAGCCACTCCACGCCGCGATTTAGATTTAGAGGCACAAAGAGAGGCAACAGGGTCCAACTGTCCAAGAGCCTAACCCACAGGCAAGGATGTGAGAGACGTGGGCTCAGCGATGATTCAGGACAGAACAGGATGGTCTGTCGGAGCCATCCAGTGGCGCCTGGTGCAGCGAGGAGCAATCACTTCCCCACACAAGTCAGTGGGCATCTCTCGCCGTGCCTTACTCGGTCACATTCCTTGCAGAGTCCCCAGTGCCAGAACGCTTCCTTCTCATTCTGTCTGTTGGAATTTTCTCTAAAGTCCAGCCGTCCGGTTGTTTCCTTAAAGACACAGCCCAGATGAGCACCTGACCCCTCACCAAGGCCCTGGGTCCTTCCAACCTCAGTGATCCGTGCAAGCTGGAGCCCAAGACTGTGACCTCTTGGGCTGTCGGGTCAGAGGTGAGAGTGCTCAGGCAGGGGTGACCTCCTGCATCCTGTGGCCACCATAGCCACCACACCCAGCCACCCTCCCTCCAAGGCAGGCCACAGTTTGCTCTTCCTGTTCCATCTTCGCATCCACCACTGGAGCTCAAGCCTCGTCCTCATCTTCATCTGTGCCTTGCAGCCACCTCCCAGCCGGCCTGTCTGCAGAGCCTCTACCTGGCCCTGGGTGCTGCACAGCTGCCCAAGTTGTCTCCTCAACAAGGAAAACCCGAGCGTGGGGTGCCCTGCTCTCGACTTTAAATGGCTCCTGCTGTTGAGAGGACATGTGGCCCCCATCTGCCTCACTGTCAGACACTCAGTAAACAGTGGTCCCACGAGTACATTAGCAGTTGGATGAGGACAGTGAGGTTTTCAGTGCATGGGTCTCCTGGACACTGAGTGCAAGAGTCACTTGTCTTCCTTGCTGAAACTCAGATGCTCATTGGTGAGGCCACCTGAAAAGCAGGCCCAGACACACGGAGAGTGGCCTCCAGAAGTTGGGAGTGATGTGACCCATGTGGACACCGGCTAGAGAGTGGGAGAAGGATGCTCTGGGCCAGGGAGGTGCGTGGCCTTTGGGGATAACTACACCATCAGAACTGTCCCCTCTGAAATGATCCAAGGTGTGTGCTCCTTTCTGTTCTTCCTAAGTAAGTTTTAGCTCAGCTTGTCAGAGCCTAAAACAAGGCCTGTGGGCTTGGGCTTTGCTGTGAGCACAGCCAGGGGTACAGCTGCAAGAAGACAGCAGTCGAGCAAGGACTGGGGGGCCAGAGTACCTGGATCCAAGTGGCCATGGCCCCAGCTGGGCAGGGCCCTTGCTCTAGGGGACACTGGACAGTTGGAGTGTGAGAACTGGAGGCGGGTGGCAAAGGCATGAACCACTGCTGCTGCCAGCCCAGCCCTGTTGGAGTACAGCCGACTGTGGGCAGGTGGGGTTGAGCACATCCATGAGGCACACAGATTGAGCCTGGCACAAACTCCTTTTGAAAAAGACAGTGGAACTCTGTTGTGGCCAGAGGACTAGGTCAAGGGAAGGGACCTCTCTGTGCATGGCTGGGCTAGAGGCTCGCAGAAAACACAGAGAGTCTACTGCACGGCTTATGACAGTCACAGCGGAAACTTATGGGAAAGAGACGCAGAGGGTGGCTCTCCCCACCCCAGAGACAGCCCTGCCTGTCACTCCCTGGCTGGGTTCTTCTCTGCTAAAACCAAGGGCTGTGTAGGTATGAAGGCACATGGCCATATTTTGTTCTGGAAAATTTATTCTCTTACACAAATCAAAAGTCTCTGCCTTAAAAATAATCAGTTAAGGAAGAGGAGAGGAAAAACACAAAACTCTAAGGTTAATATTATGTGAGAAGACTTTCCATTCCATGTGTGATGGGATTATTGTGAGTGTGACAGGAGATTACAAATCAAGTTTTTAGAACAGTGCCTAGCATGTATGAACACTCAATAAAAGTGAGCTATTGTTCCTTTTATTGGTGTTATTAATGCTAAAAAACAAAACTATATAGAATGTCAAGCAAATAAACAAACGTAAATGGGAGACTGACTTTCAGCAGTTGCTTGGACAGTCATGCTCAGACCCAAAGATGAGAGAGCCCAGCCAGGGTCTGCTGCCTGGAGCGGTGCTGCAGAGTCTTGGTTTTGAAAACCGCATGGGCTGAGCCCTCCCGTCTCCTGGCCCCAGATTCTCTGCTGCCTCCTGTTCAGCGTGAGCGAGGACGGGAGGCCAGTAAACAGCAGGACCACGCAAGGCAAAAGGTCCTTCCCAGGTGTGGAGAAGAGGCAGGCAACGCAAAGTGCCACCACAGACAGTGAGGACAGTAGTTGTCTATGCAGCACCGACCACATGAGAACCCGAGGAAGGAAATGAACCAACAAAAGACTACAGTGGAAAGGGACCTTCTTACTATGTAAGAAGTAAGTAGGAAAACAGAGTGGGGATAAGGAAGGGCTGCAAAGAAACTGAAAATGAAACAGCAGAATTGAAATCGTCACTAAAGGCAAGAAAGAGCCCAAATGACAACACAGAAAATTCGATTCATGGTTTGGAAGACCAACTCGAGCTCCTTGCCAGAGTGCCAGTTAAAAATCAAATAGATTTTTAAACAGAGAGAGAAATGAGATTATTCATATGAAGAATGAAAAGTGACGAGAACACCTATGATTAGCTGAAATTTCACAAGCCGTACTGAGGGTGGGTGTGGGGAGGAAACGCACTCCTAAGCACAAACTAGTGAATCCAGAGTAATCCTGCAAACTTTCAGGTTTCCAGCATAAAATGTACATGAATAAGCAAGCCGGAGGCTGGCATGCAGCAGCATGTGCTGCAGGACCACGAGGCGTGGACGCAGTCCACTCTGAGGAGGTAAGTTGTGAGCTGAGAATGCCAGCCTCGCACGAGCCACTGTCAAGTGCAAACGGCAACACGGCGTGAGGAGTTCAGGTAGAGACTGAGTCTCCATCTTTCCCAACAAGGCGTCGTGAGATGTCATGAGCACAACGGGACATGAGCACAGAACCCAGTACGGGAACTCCTGATATAACACAGTCCTAAATTCTATCTTTGTAAACATAATTCCAAGACTAAATGTACAAAATATTCTTGGAAAATAAAGTATTATAAATAATCATCTCCATTATCATTATCATCTGGATTTAAAATCTCACATTATACTTAAAAAATCTTAGTAAGTATTTCAGGGGAAGGGAGGAGAAATCACTTCCTATTCTTATACAGGTGATACGGATAATCAGAGAACTAGCATCTTAACTCAGATATTAGAAACACTAAGTGTAGCCACTAAAGAAATTAAAAATTTAAGTTTATATTTAAAAAAATTATTTAGATATAAAAATATATAATTTACTTAGAGAGAGAGAAAGGTAAAAGAAAATGTTGAAGGGTGATAGCAAGAACCGCTCAGAACATTAGAGGTCACATGGAGGTCAGTGGGAACCAAAAATGTACTTTTAAAAACTTCACATGGGACATGAGAACTACATGGAGACTCATTGGCTAATATTGTTCCAGGGCTGTTGACACTTGGCAAAGGCCCAAACCAGGAGGCCTCTGTCATTCCTATCATCAAACCAGTGTTTGGAAATTTGGGGAACTGGGATAAAGAGGCAAAATCATCATTATTTTCAATAGTAACATTTTCTCCTCCACCTCTCTCTCAATAAATAAATAAATTGCAAAGTAATGTGAACTGTTGTGTCCATTTAGATGGTGAGTAGCAAAATAAATACACAAAATTAATATAATTTTTACATATCAGCAATAATGAAAAAGCTGCTCACAATAACCACGTAACATGAAAATATATTAAAGTAAATGTGATGAAAAATATGTATTTATCAAGCAAATATTTACTGAGGAAACAGATATAAATAAAATAAGAAGCATATAATATTCCTAGATAGTAAAGTCATTACATATATCATAAAGATATCAATTTACTCCAAATTATTTGATAAATCAAATGAAATTTCAATAAAAATTCTAACAAGTTTTGCAGACTTAACTAAGTTATATTAAATGGGCTATGAGAATACAAATCGGTAAAAAAAATAATGAAAGGGTGTACCTCTGCTACTTTTTAATAAGTATGTTTTATGCGTAAGGCTATGCTAGAACTGCCAGATGACTAGATAAGCTTTCAATGGAATAGACAAAAAAGCAGAAATAAAACCGAACTATGTATTAGCCCTTAATGTAATATAAGAATGCATTTTAAATCAGCAGAGAAAGACTGAATTATTCAATAAATTCTGCTGGAATGATTATGTAGCTATAAATAATAAATAAATACATTTTGACATGTACTCACACCATGCATCTAACTAAACTCCAGATGAATTACTGCAATGACAAAGTCATAAATGAACTAGAGAAAGAAAATTTTATATCCATAAACATCTGGTGTGAAGACAGATTTTGTAAACATGGCATCAACAAAGAAACACTAAGGAAAATGGATTTAATAACCTAAAATTTTTGTATCTTTTTAATATTAAAAAATGGCAAATGACAAATTTGGGGACATATTTAAAATATATGTAGTACACAAATGCTATCAAATACCTCAATATGTAAAGAGCAGTTGCAAATTAATAGCAAACAACATATCTCCCATAGAAGAATGGACTTTGGATGCAAGTAGGCAATTCAGAACGGTGGAAGGATAAACAGCCAGTCACCACATGAAAAGTGTTCAACCTTACTAGTAACCACAGAAATACAACTTAAAGCCAGATATCATTTTTAAATGGCCAAAATGGAAAAGATTCCAAAAAATAACAATACTCATATTTTCAAGTATAGCTAGTGATCAGGAATCATTCTCATACCTTGTCAATGAGTGTGACCATTTGTGTGAAATTTCTGGAGTGCAGCTTTTCAATGTGTCTCAGGTGCCTCATAAATGTCTACCTCCTTTGGATCAGCAATTCTATTTTATGACTTTTCCCCCTATGGAAAAATTAGAAATATACACTAAGATTTTCACCAAAGATGAAAATTGTAATTCTTTATATCAAACCGGGGTTGGGGGAGGACCAAATGTTATTCAAGGGAATAGTTTAAAATAAATCAACTTAAAATTAATAACTATGCATCTATATAAAGGACCACTGTATAATATTCAAAATCATTTTAGAGAAGCATTTCATGATACGGGAAAATTCTCATGATAAAAATGCTAAGTGAAAAATGCAGGATACAAGATTTCACATATATTATGATCTCTATTTTCGCTTTAAAATATCCACTTTCCTACAATTGGCATGCATTTATTTTTCCATTTAGAATAATCATATTTAATATAACTTTTTAAAAACTAAACTATGAAGAAGCCTCTCCGAATGCATTTTGGGTCCAGAACTCACTATGTTCAGAAAGTATTTACAATCAAAGAGCTACAAGCAGAACTACCATTTGATCCAGCAATAGCACTATTAGGCATCTACCCAAAGGAACAAAATCATTCTACAGTAAAGACATCTGTACTTGAATGTTTATGGCAGCACAATTCATTACTGCAAGGATGTGGAAACAACCCACATGCCCAGCAATCCATGAGTGGATTAATAAAATGTGGTATACAATGTATAAATAATAAAATTTGGTATATGTTAATAAAATATGGTGTACACTGTATGCAATGGAATACTACTCAATTATAAAAAATGATGGTGATCTAGCACCTCTTATATTTTCCTGGATAGAGCTTGAGCCCATCCTTCGAAGTGAGGTATCACAAGAATGGAAGAATGGACACCACATGTACTCGCCATCAAACTGGCACTGACTGATCAACACCAAGGTGCTCACATAGTAATAATATTCTTTGTTTGTAGGAGGGTTAGGGGTAGGTAAACTCACAACTAATGGACGCCGTGAGCATTGGGGGGGAAGGCACATCTCAACTCATGGTTGGGATGTGACAAAGTCATAACATGTAATCAAAATGTTTGTACCGCCATAATTTCCTGAAATAAAACAAAAAAAGAATCTGAACCCAGAGGGTCAGCTTAATTTGAGGGCGTGGGGGTGGGCTCCTTGGGCTGTAGCTGTCTGGCCATCATCATCCCTAGGAAATACCTGAGCTACTCATAGCTCACTCATTGCAGAGTGATGCATGTGACTGTACCTAGCAAAGTGGCCCCCGGAGGCGGCCGGCAGCTGTCACGCCCGGATATGCCATATATTACCGGTGGGTTATGAGTAACACGCTTGGGCACAGAGGAGGAAGCAAACAATCAGAACGCCCTGGAAGTGAGTAGTGAGGCCGACACAGGGCGCTAGAGGCCAGCAGAGCAGGCAGAACTCAGTCTCGTTCCCGCACACTGGCCAGACTGGGCCTGGATCTTTCTCAAACTTCTCTGAGCCAAGAAACACCGAAGGTGCTGGCTTATCTGGAGTGATGGTCGCTTTTGGTTTTCTTGTACCTAATTTCCAGAATCTGGTTCCCGAGGGTCTTTTCATTGCTCTCGTCTCAGGAAAATTGTTATTTAGAAAACTGTTATTTATTTACATTGCAGTTCTGGTGGGCTCGTTTAATATTCTCATACTTGGGATACATATTTACTTTTTTCTATGTTCACTAGTTTAATAATTTGAAACTAATTCTTCTCTCATGATTTTACATCACATTTTAAAAATGTTCCACTTCTGCTTCCTCTTGTATAAACTTATTCCAATTCCTTCACCATTTGCTCAATGGAAACGCCGCATCAACCCTTAGATCTGAATTCTTAGAGACCAAATCCTTCCCACCCATTGAGATGTTTTTAAATTTTTGTCTTCATTCTTAACTAGTTTATGCTCCTGTAATTCAATGTGCTTATTTCATAACATAATTTTCCTCTTGCTTTAAAAAGAATACAAATTGCTTTAAGCACTTTTTTCAAAAAATGTTTTACATTGAACTCTGCCATACTTGGAATTCACTGCTGTGGCTATGGAGGCCGCCATCCCCAGTAACTCGTTTCGTGTTGACATTTGGTTCATATGCTAACGTCTTGCTCGGCTTTGGATCTGGTCCTGGCATTGCTATTCTGGTCCCATGATGCCGGCCCATCACCGGACTCCTGGTTGTTTTCACACAAATTCAAATATTCTTAGGCTTCCCCATCTCCTTCCTTCAACCAAGTGGCAAAGTGGTCTCCCCTTGGCAGCAGAATTTTAAGTGGCCTTGCCAGGCACAGAGGCAGAAGAGTCAGTCCTTGCCAGACTCCAGAGGAGGCGGCTTTCTGAGGTCCCCTGAGCCCCTTGCCCCGGTCACCTCAGGGGCATTGGTACAAGAAACCCTCTGTCTTCCTTCCACCAGAAGTTCAGGCCTCCCCTCCACGTGTTGGTAGAAGAATTCATTTTCTCTCAGGAAGGGAGGCCTAGACTAGCCTCCTTGCCCACCTCTTTTGTTTCTCTCTTTGATTTCAACCCTGCATGTCAAAGTCCAGCTCCCCAGCCTGCCCTGATCTCAAATCTATAACTCAACAAAACCAGGCCGGGAGTGGTGGCTCACGCCGGTAATCCTAGCACTTGGGAGGCCAAGGTGGGCAGATCGTTTGAGCTCACGAGTTCGAGACCAGCCTGAGCAAGAGCAAGACCCTGTCTCTACTAAAAAATCAAAGTAATTAACTGGACAACTAAAAATATATATATATAAAAAATTAGCTGGGCATGGTGGCTCGTGCCTGTAGTCCCAGCTACTCGGGAGGCCAAGGCAGAAGGATTGCTTAAGCCCAGGAGTTTGAGGTTGCTGTGAGCTAGGCTGACGCCACGGCACTCTAGCCCAGGCAACAGAGCAAGATTCTGTCTCCAAAAAAAAACTGAGCTGGGTCCACTCTGTGCCAGGCCCTGGGCCAGGTGCTGGGGTCCAGCAGAGAACTCGGCCACCCTCTGGGGGGAGGGGGCTGGGGGCCGCTGGTCCCTGCTGTGCTGGGCCTGCACCAGGGGTCTCAAGTGCCAGCCTGTGTCCCCAGAGCCTTCCTCCAGGCTCAACTCTCCTGCTCCTGCCTAAAAGCCACAACTATCCACCCGTTTCCATTGCCATATTCAGTAAAAACAGTATGACCAAGCTTATATCCTATTCTGATAATTGGTAGAACAAATTCCCCCAAGCTGCACTTTTTAAAACCACCTTTGATCTTTGTAGCGCCAGACCCCCCCTTCCACAACAAGGTTCATATGTATGCATCCTGCTACCTACCTTGTATTTTCTACCTATTTTTCTTTCTTTCCTTTTTACTTTTTAAAAGTAGTAAAAGGACAATGCAGCACATGTACAGAAAGGGAAAACGGAAAATAAGAGAAAGATATTTACTGGAATTAGGTTACATATAGAAACTACCTGGGGGAGTTTCGCCATCTCAGCTGTTCCTTCCAGCAGACGTGAGGCATTAACTCTCCCCTTTTCAAGACGTCTATTTCCTGATTGTTAATTAGTGGGCCCACAGCTTTATTCAGAAAGCAACACATCTCAAAGCTTTGGATCTTTTGCCCAGAATGCTAACACCTGTGAGATTTTCCCTGGAAAGAGACGTCTATTTCTCACAGAGTGGGGAAGAAGTAGGCTGAAGGCTGGAAGCTGGGCTATGGGCTCTGGGGGACTCAGGAACACAACCTCGATGCAAAGAAAGCGCTGGAAAGACAGCACTTGCACCACTGCTCAAAGCAGCATTGACAGTGCCTGGGCAAGGTCAAGTCTCGTGGCCGATTTGTTAGGAAGCCAATGAAGTGTAGCCTCAGGCCTCTCCGTGCAGCCCCTTCTACGGACTGGGAAGAGCTCTAAGTATTCAATATTAATAATTTACCATCATTTTTTCTTAATGGGGGCTATACTGTGTAAGCTTTAGGCCTCCCCAAAAACCTCGCACCACCTCTGATTCTAAGAAACAATTAAATAAACACAAATTAGGGTGCAGGCAGACTTGACACCTGCCCTTTAGGGATTTCCTCCCCTCGAAGCAACCATGGCTCACTTATGTCCTTCAGAACTCCTGAGCAGGCCGTGGTGTGGTTCAACATTTAGGAAAAGTTAAAGACGAAATGACTGATATTGAAATACTTTCAAAATTCTGTGATATGCCCTCTGCAAACCATATTCCTCATAAGGTACAGAAAAGTCACAGGGCCCTGGTCTGGACAAAAATGTGACATGCTGCTTCCTGCAAGGCAGACAGGGACTGAATAGCATCCTCTGCCTGATTGTCCCCTAGATGTCCCTAAAAAGAATCATTTGTCCCTCATCCTGCTATTATATAATAGAATGAGCAAATGTCCATGGGCAGCAGGTAGTTAGTTTCACCAGTAACACCAGTGGACAAAGACAAAACAGTCCTGAAAATGGACAGGAAGCAATGAACTGGGGTCATATAGTTTTAAAGGTTTGCACAAGCTAAGCTACAAAATTGTGCATTTTAAATTCTCTCCCCTCTTCTTCCTCCTCTCTCTCTGGCTCTCTCTCTCTCTCTCATTTCTTCTTTTAATTCTGAAGAAAGCAGAAAAAGAGCACATGAAGCAGTGCTCAGGTCTCAAATTGTGCTTAACCAGCACTCACTTGCAGAGGTGAGGATGCCACGGGCACCCCTCACTGTCAGCCCACTCAAGGGGCCACGGGGGGACGGGACCTGACTATAGAGATCCTCATGAAAAGGTACATCCACAAATTAAGGTTTGTGTTTCTTGTAGTGTTGCTAAATGATGACAATTATGTCTGCCAGAGTTATGGATTTGACTGGCTTATTTTATGCCTGTTCCAGAGATAATAGCTGTTATTTTTGAACACCTGCTCTGTTTCAGGCATTTTGTTAAGCTCCTAACATTGTTTTATTTGATCCTTACAACAACCAGTCAGCGCAAGTTCTTTATTATAAATGAGGAAACTGAGGTTTAGAGAAGTTAGTAAATTATTCAGCATAGTTAGCAGTAGAATTAGAACTAAGCTCCATCAGACACTGAGACCTTTGATCTTAATCACCAGGCATCTCAAGAGTAGAAAAACATTCCATGCATTCTGCAAGGACTCTGAATTAGTAGGAGGAAGCATATGTGTTTAATTCACACAAAAATGTAAATCTTATTTATATTGTGCCTCGTATGCAACTCTCTGTGCAAATGCAACCTGACTTCCCTATTTGCAAAGGCTGAGGTGACGTCTATGTGCAGAGACAATAAAAATTCTGCATCCAGGCATCATCGCCTGGGCACCTAGCAGCTGCCTTTCCTGAACTGTTTTTGGCTCCAGCACCCTCACTGTGGACTCCATCTTGTCCACATACGACTTTTTCTTATGTTACTTTTTTATTAAGAAATTAATTTGTTATCATAATGTAAAGTACAAAACCAGAACATTTAAAAAACCAAACACTCATAAAAAAAACCTCTTCACAAACGTTATTTTGGTTGGCTTTGTAACACTCTATAAATCAGATATATTATGACTTAGCCATTCCACCATTAATGAGTATTTATCCAGTTTTTCTCTAGTACATATGACACTATAGTAATGAACATCTTGCATAACCATTTTTTTCATTTCACATTATTTCTTTGGGACTAATTTCTGGAAGTGGAGAAAGTAGGTTAAAGGGCGCTGACATTCATTCTAAAAGTGTTGATAAATATTACCAAATTGCTTTGGAGTAGCAAAAAGCTACTTTTACACTCCACGAACCTGATAGCATTTATTATAATCTTTAAAGATATTCGTTAATTTGATTAAGGAAAAAATCCTTCTCCTACAACCTCCTGCTGAGCCCTTAGATTCAGACCACCTGCTGGAAAGTGATGAACCCTTCCCTCACCCCAGTAATTTTTAACACAATTCTCATATCTCCTCAGAGGGACTTTGATTGCCTAAGCAGCTGGCTCCACATTCCTGTTACCTCCCCTCCCCACAGGTCCATATAGACGTAAGTTCTCAGTCCTGATGGCTCTAACATACATTGCTGCCTAACAAGCTTCCAAAATGCTCCTATAGTGTTCATCCTAGACATGTGGAAGGTAAGACGTGATAGAAATATTAAGGTGCCAGCTCCACACTTCCCGCCCCTTTGTCCCTAAAACCACTTTATGCAGTATAAGAATCAGGGAAATATTTGGAATGTTTCAACAACAACAATTAACAGCAGTTATTGTTTATTGAGGGTTTACTATGTGCCAAGCAGTATGTTAAGAACTATACTATATTTTATTTAATCCTTACAATAACACAATGACTTGAGTGTTAAAGGACCACAATTTTTTTAATCCAAAATCCCCAGTAATAGTTATTTTTCAGAATTCATAACTTCTAGATTTTAAAAAGGTAATATTACCAAATAACACGTCGTAATATGACCAGGGGATCTCAGGAAATAGATCATAATAAAGCATATTAATATTTCCACAGAAAGTGTGTGAATACCAAGTGGGATGAAGATCATAAATAGTCTCACATCAGCTGAGGCCAGTGTTTGTCACAAAATGTTACCAAATGAGAGATAGGAAGAGAATATTGGTATTTCTATTCCTTCTGTTTTGGAAGTAATCACTTAGCTCATATAAAACCAGTATCCAGTCATTAACTAATAATTTAAATGAGAAGGGATCTATAACAAAGTTTGGTTTTTCATCACTGGGATTCCTACATAAATTGAAAAACTGGCCATACCTTAAAGTAGTATTAGTTGACAGGTTTGGTTTAAGCATCAATATCTACAGATTTATATTGAGCTAGTATAACATGTGTCCTAATAAATTTCTGCCCACTGAGTCAAGGATCAAGAAAGTGTAAATGATACATCAAACAGCCCTTTTACATTCTTCTTAACATATTTTGCACAAGTGATAATGAATTTAATAATGAGTGAAGTGGATTAGTAATATCTTGAATATTCCTTGACCATATGTAGAACAGTGGCTTTAGAATCAAATAGAATTTTTTAAAAGAACAAAAATATCTGGTAATTGAAAATAAAAATTTTAATAGAAAGGTTAAGCAGCAGACTAGATATAGCTGAAGAGAGAATTATATGACTGGAAGATACACTTCAGTTCTCAATAACTTGTGCAAAATGGAGCAATTAGATTTTAAAAAAGAGAATAAAAGCATAAGATAAAGTCTAAGAGACATGTAGGCAAATATGAGAAAATATAAAAGAGAAATAATATAAGCAAAATATAATAAATTAAATATATAATTTAATATAATATTAAATATAATATATTTTTATCAGAATTCTAGAAGGAAAAATATAATGGGAGAGAGAAAATATTTGAAAAAATAATGGCTGAGGTTTTCCCATTATTTTTTAAGGACATAAATCTTCATATTTAGGGAGCCCAATAAACCCCCAAGGAGGGTAATGTAAAACAATTCATACTTAGACACATCCTAGTAAAATTGCTGAATACAAATGACAAAGAAAAACTTTTAAAAATGCTCATCAAGGAAAAAATAGATGTCCTAAAATGAAAGAAGAACTAGAAAGATAGCTGGCTTCTCAATAGTTATAGGTGAAGCCAGAAGACAGTGGAACAATATCTTCAGTGTGCTAGAAAAAAATAGGCATTGACTTGACATTGTAAGTAAATTAAATGTATATTTTTAAAATGATGATGGAATAAAGACATTTCTAAAAGCTGTCTATGATTGACCCTCATTAAAGGAATTTTATAGGGTAAATAGGGCAAACTCTATGAAGAAAGAAAGGATTCTAGAAAAAATGGTTTGAGCTGTAAGAAGGAAAATAATAAATATGTGCATAAGTTTAAACAACATTAGCTGGAAATAATAACATATAATTTATGTGGTTAAAAATAACAAGATAGAACTAAGAAATGGAACTACAACATATAATTTATAATGAAAGCATTCTACATTTCTTGTATTATTTGTAAGGAGGGTAAATATTAGCTGCAGATTTCATTAAGTTAAATGTCTACAGCTTATTAATATTTCTAGGGTAATCAATAACATAATAGAAATAGAATATATTACTTCCAAATGGAGTTGGGAAATAAAATGGGGAGGAAAAAAAAATCTCAATCAATTTAAAGAAGTTAAGAACAGAAGAAATAAAGAAACCTGGAAAAGATATAATGAATAGAATGCATGAAATAAAATAGTAGAAAGGAATCTAAATATATCAGGACTGCCTATAAATATAAATGAATAAACTTCCCAATGAAAAAATTATAGTCATTAGGTTGAATTTGAAAAATACTAGCTGAATGCTATTTATAAAAGACACACCTAAACATAAAGGCACAGACAGGTAAAAAGCAAAAAGATGGAAAATATACTTTAAGTAAATAACCAAAAAAAACTGGTATGGACAGATGTATTACTATCAGTTGAACATAAAAGAATTAAAACAAAAGTCTTTACTAAAGATTAAGAAAAAGAAGTTACTACATATTGATAAAAGGCTCAATTTGCCAGGAAAGTTAACAATTCTAAGCATTTTTGTACCTACTAACACAGCTTCAAAATATTTAAAACAAAGATAGATAGAATTACAAGAAAAAAATGGGTAAATCTAGCCATCACAGTGGGAAATTTTAAAATGTCTGTAAATAATTGATAGATGGAGTAGATAAAACTCAGTAATGATATGAAGTATTTGAATGTCACTATTAAAAAGGTTGATATAACAGGAATATATAGAAGTATAGAATAAAATGTGTATTTTTTGAAACACTCAAGGAATATTTACAAATTTTGATATGCTAGCAAATAAAGCAAACTGTTATATATTTGAGCAAATTAATATAACACACATAGTTTCTGATTGCAACAAAATATTTTAGATTCTAAGGCACAATTTTTCTGTTTTTATTATCTGTAAGGTAGGATGTGCCTTAAAATTGATGACTTCTTATAATTGCTGTTGCTGTTTTTTCGATATTTTAGCACTTCTAAAATCTGAATACTTTTTAGACTCAATAGCACTTTAAATTCAAGATAATATGTTAAGTTCAAAATCAACAAAATAATTTTAGAACAAATCTATGTATTTGTTAAATAAGAAATGCACTTCCAAAAATCTCATGAATTAAAATAGCAATCATAATGGAAATTAGAAAATATCTTGGGCTAAATAATAATAAAAATATTAGGTATCAAGAATTATAGGGTGTAACCAAAGTCATAATAAGAGGCAAATCTATAGTCTTAAGTTATTCTATTAGAAAGAAGAAAGTTGGAAATTAGTGAACTACAAAAATAACAGAATAAACTCAATGAAGTAAAAGAAAGAAAATGATAAGAACAAAATATAATGAAAATAAAGGTGTAAGGCAGAAGATTAATAAAGCCTCTTTTTTAAAGAGACTTTTGAAAAAGACTAATAAAATTGACAAATCTCTAGCACCTAATAAAGGGAAAAAGTGAAAATCAAATATATATTGCATAAATGAAAAGTTAGATAATAATGTATATATAAACACATATATAGAGTTGTCAGGAACAAATTTAGGCCAACCAATTTGAAAAAATGTAAAAATGAGAAATACCTACATAAAACAAGTTATCTAAACTGACCCACAAAGGACCAAATGATCCCATAACCATTAAATACCTTGAATCAATATTTAAAAATCTATCTTCAGAAAAAATAAAAATGATTTTACTGGTGAGTTCTACCAAGGATTATGTAATTTTACCACACAACTGTTCCAAAAAATATAGAAAAAATAAACACTTCTCCAACTTACTTATTAGCCTACTTATCAAAATCAAGGATAGTGTGAGAAAGACGACAAGTCAACCTCACACATGAACAGAAACATTTATGAACACAAATGCGAAAATACTAAAAAAATCATAAGCAAATGGAATTTATGTCCTAATAGAATTTATTACAAGATTCCAAAGTTGGTATTGCACTAAAACTTATATTAATATAATTATCATATTACCAGCTTCAAATAGGAGAAACCATATAACAAATATTGAGACTTACTATACAGTTATGGTAATCAAGATGGTGTGGTATTGTCACAAGATTGACAAACAAAGAAAACAATATAGAACTTAGAAACAGACCCACACATATATGGAAACTTGATTTCTAACAGCTGGCATTGCAGATGAGTAAAGAATGGGACTGGTAGTCTAAAGAAACCAAAAATTGGGCTCCCTACCTCACACCATATACAGAAACAATGTATTAGTAGCTTACACGTGAAAGTAATTTTTTCTTTTAATTTAGAAGAAGAAAATATAGAATAGCATCCAAGTAATTTCAGATAGAAAAAGTTTTTTTCTTTTTAAAGACACAAAAAAGCACAAAGCATAGAAAAAAGATGGATACATTTGACTGTATTAATATTTAGAACTTCTGATCACCAAAAGACTCAATACAGCAAGTCACAAACTGGGAGACGACAGTGCAACACACAGAACCATCAAAGAAATAATATTCAGACTCTATAAAGAAGTTCTTTGAATCAATAAAAAGTCCATCAACCTCATATAAAAATGAGTAAAGGTAAGAACAGGCATTTAAGAGGAGCAAAACTGTGAGTGAACAGTGAACACAGGAGGCCCTATATCCTATACGAACCTCCAAAATGCAGCGTTAAGCTGAGTGACATACCATTTCACACTTACTAGATAAATTAAAAAGTTTGATGATATTATATGTTCTTGAAGATACAGAACAGCTGAGCACTCTTGTTCCCACTGGAAGGGAGGAAATTTGTTAAAGAATTTGTCATCACCTGCCAGTGTTGGAGACACTCATGCACAGGACCTAGCCAAGCCACTCCCAGAGAAACTAGCCACACCACTCCTAGAGAAACTCCTGTAGTGGGTGCAAGGAGCCAAGCTTGAGAACATACAGAGAGGCACCAATCATGATCGGAAAACAAAACCAATACTACTCTGCAAAGCCTGTGTACCTATCGCCTCGAAGGGATAAATGAAAGGTGTTTAATAGCAGTGGAAAAGGGATGGATCTCAGAAATATAATATGCTATTTTTATTGAGGGAAGCAAACAACGAAAACTGTTTAGAATATTGTTAAGAACGCATAAATATCTGCTGAAATTATGAAGAAAAGCAAACACAAGTAACGTGCACATGGCGGCAGAGGCTGCCTCCACAGGAGAGGACAAGCTGGGAGACTGAGTTGGGTCCAGGGATGTTGGCAGACACAGCGACATTCTGCTTTCAAGCTGAGTGGTGAATAAGCAATTGCTAGTTTTATATTTTAATTCATACATTCATTTTACACTATTTTTATTTGTGATCTATTTTGTAATTATATTTTAATAAGATTAGGTTTAGCAATAAAAAAGTAGAAGTTAAAACCAAAAGAATCAAAATCCCAAGTGATGATGATAAAAATCATGACACACCATCCAACAGTTCTCGAGAGCAATGTCTGATACTCGGGTGTGTGATGCTCATTTCGACAGCACCTCTATGGTGTGGCCACTGTGCGTGTGCCCATCCTACAGATGACAGCGTCAAGGCCCGGATGAGGAAACAGCGTCCTCACTCTGTGTCTGAACTGAGTCCAAACCCTTGCTGTCAACCCCATGTGGGATGTCCTCCTTAAAAAAGAAGTATTGAAAATAAAATGTGTTTGAGGAGATTTAAATCCAAAAACCACTGAGATAAAAAGCTCAAAAGATGAAGGACAGAGAAGATTAAAATCAAAGTCTAAAACCCATTAGATGTAAAGTGAAAAGACATTAAGAAGAGGTGAGATTATGATGTAGAAACAGTAAATTAATTTTAGCTAAACTTATAAGGATAAATAAGGTTGAGGAAAATGTTTTTAAAAGAAAAAGGTTGGATTTGGGTGCGGAAGCAGACGAGGTGTGGCCTGTCCTTGGGAGCTGTCCTGTCTCCCGGCGCGGGCGCCCACGGAGCCGGGCAGGAGCCCAGGGAAGGGCCGGCCCCGCCGGATTCTGTCGCCGAAGCTTCTCCCTCTGACTCTTGGGCTCTCTCAGCTGAGGCCACAGGTCCTTAGAACAACATTCATTAACTGCTTCATCCATCCCTGTACATATTCCCGAGCAGCTGCCGCACGCCAGGCGGGGAGCCCACCGCGGGCCGGCGGCTCGGGCGCTCTCCCGGGGCCCCCCAGCCGCGGCTCTGGGGAAACCGGCCACGGCGCGGGGGCGCCCGGAAATCGAGGCCACCGTGCGCCGCCAACCTCCACTGCGATCAAATCGAGGGCAAAGGAGGAGGCGGAGGAGGAAAGTCACACCGTGCCATAGCCCGCACTTGCCCTCTGTTCAGGAATAAACAAAAAGCGACGGACCGCAGCGCACACGCGCGCGCTTTGCTCGCGGGTGGCGCTCAAGCAGGAGACGCGCGTCCTCGCGCCCAGTGCCAGGACATGGCTTCCCCGCAGCCTTTTCCAAGTGTCCAACGGCATCAGCTAATTCTTTTTTTTTTTTTTTTTTTTTTAAGAACTTTTTTTCTGTACCAAGTCCTTTGTTTCGCAGATCAGTTTTGTACTTCTCGACCCCTTACACCTGGAAATTTGCTCTCCCTGGAGCTGGAGTAGAAAAGAGGGTTGGTTTGTTTTTAAATTGAGGCTGAGGGTGAAAGAAAAAGTTTCTCACATATTTCAAGACTTTTTTTCTACTGTGTTCATCCACTTTGTGTTGCTATAAAGGAACACCCGAGGCCGGGTAATTTATTAAAAGGAGAGGTTTATTTGGCTCACGGTTCTGCAGCTGTACAGAGCGCGGCACCGCCGCGGGGAGCCTTCGACTGCGGGGACAGCGAAGGGGACAGGTGGGTCGCGTCGGGGGAGAAGGGGCAGGGCAGGAGGCACCAGGCTCTTCGGACGGGACAGGAGGCACCAAGCCTTTCTTGAGGGACCCACCCCCAGGACCCAAACGCCTCCCACCAGGCCCCACCTCCAACACTGGGGACCAAGTTTCCACGTGAGATTGGGACAGACCGAGTATCCAAACTATAGCACGCACCTTCGTCTCACCTTGTCGTCATTTACGCAATTCACTTTGAACTAAAATGTATTCGAATCACTCTTCACTTTCACCTACAAAACCTGTATGAAAGAGGCCTGTGAGTTTGGTGGTGGAAAACTCTAAAATTTACTAAATCGTGGAGAAAAGTTCTGTTGCCTATTATGTAAATAATTTTATAGTTTAAGTGGTGTGATTTCACTGTTGCTTACAACAACAGAGGAACAGTGCAAAACACCTGAACCAGTGTAAGAAGACCTGTACAAATATTGCAGTTCAGTGAACATCTTTGAAAAATATGGATTTCAACAAGAGAGTCATGGTGTCGTTGAAGAAGCATGTTGTCGATCGGGTGGGCCCCCAGCACAAGGGAGGTTTCCCGTGGCTTGTGACATCTACTTGCTGGTTCAGGGAAAATGGGTGCTCTAAACAGATCTGACAATGCTGCAGTTTATCTTCTCTGTTGAGCAGAAGCTACAGGAGGGTTTTTCTACTTCAAATTTGTGGGTTATGGATGTCAAATTAAATATTTCAATGTCATAATTTTTAAAGCAAATAAGATTCTCACTCTTTAGATCAATACACCATTCAGGCAGACATCCTAGAGCAAGTAAGCATCACTTACATTCTTAAGTGGCTTCAATTCTACCCGGTCATGCAAACTAATTCTAGGTGGAACACAGACCACAGGTATTTAAAATTCTGTACATAAAAAAGACAATCTGGGGAAATGCCTGGCTCTTTTGCTTGGACGTGGAGCCCGAAAACTCACATCTAGGATAGACACCCATCTTATAGGCTGGAGCTGCCACAAATGCCTAAAATCCCAAGGTAAAAGTGTGGTCTTTCTCCTTCTCAAAGCAACACATCACACATGCCTCCCTCGCCCCCACATACACACACAGACACACTCACGGATACACATGCACAACACACACACAGACACATACACACAACAGAAGATACACATACACAACACACACAGACACATACACACAACACATACACAGACACATACACAAACACACATACACCACAGACACCTACAACAAATACATATACAGACACACACAGACACACACATAACAAACACACACAACAGATACACACATACATAGACATACACCACAGACATGCACACAGACACAGAGACACATACAGACACACATAGACACAGACACACACACACACACACCCCACCACTACACCAAACCCAGAAAACTGCATCTTTGAACTACTTTGAGATTCAGGGGGCACAATACCCCTCTTCCATTTATTAGCTGTGCAACCTTATGTAATTTAAAAACTTTTCCATGCCAAGTTTCCTCACCTGTATAACAAAGATAACCATATCTGCAACGTTCAGCGTTGTAAAGATTAAATGAAATACTATTTGAGAAGAGCCTAGCTCAGTGCCTGATACATAGTAAGGAATCAACAGAGAGTTCATCCCTATCATAACACATTCCTATGGAATTCCTACTAATACATGATATAACATACACAATGATTATATTATAATATAATTAATCATAACTTGTTGCCATTCTAATGTTACTATTCAGGGTACTACAGTAAATGATGATTCCTGCAAGGCGGTGAGAGCTGTGACTGACATTTGAAGAGGTGGGACCACGTCCTGCAAGGCTGTGAGCCACTTAAGGATTCAGAGTTATCCCACGGGCGAGGGCAGGGCAAACCCACTGGAGGCTTCTAAACAGAAGGGCAATAAATTCACATTTCCAGATAGTTCCTCTGGCTCCAGAGAAGAGGACAGACATGGAGGCAGGCACAGGAGGTGGGCGGAGGCCAGTTAGGGAGCACACAGAGGCCAGGAACAGTGCCCAGGCCAGGTGGTGGTGAGGGCTCTGAGAAGCAGACGTGGAGAAGCCATCAGGAGGTAGGTTTGGGGTTGACTGTAACATGCCTAGTACCAGGAGAAGTCTTCTCTGATTTGGACAATTGAGCGGCTGGGAGACCACAGGAGGGAGACGGGCTCAGAGCCTCCCCTGACCCATCTCCCCTGCACCTGCCCCAAGGTCCACTTCCAGGGACAAGACTGCAGCATGTGACTGAAACAGCGCTCACTGCAGCCTCAGCCTCATGGCCAGGGGCCACTATCTGAGAACCCAGACACAGGCCACCGAAGGGCTGCTGGTGAGTCCCAGGAGCCAACCCACCCATCAGAGACCCGGAGGCTTGGGGAGGTCCAGGGACAGGGAGGTCACTCTGTCAGCCAGAGGTCAAAGTTAGATCAGAGCCCTGGATCAACGCCAGCTCCAGCAGCACCCAGCGAGTCAGCTGCCACCCCACAGGCCAGCTCCCACCCAGGGGCCAGCTCCCACCCAGCAAGCCAGCTACAGCCCAGCCCAGGCAGTGGCTCTGACTACTGGCTTCCCGTCACCCAGCAGCAGGCAGGCTGTTCTGACCCTGCAAGCTCAGACTCCCAGCAACTCCTGAGATCTCACATGCTGATGGGCACACAGCTGACTTGTTGGAGTGGGGTCCACGGAGCAGCAGTGTCAGCATCTCATGGGAGCTTGCTAGAAATGCATACTCCCAGGCCCCACCCCAGCCCCCCAAATCAGAATCTGTGTTCCACCCAGACACCCAGGAGACCTGTGACATGCTGAGGTCTGAGAGGCCATGACCTAGAGAACGTTTAGTCTAAGCTGAAACTAGCCAGCCATGGTGGCTCAAGTCTCTGATCCGAGGACTTTTGGAGGCTAAGGCTGGAGGATGGCTTGAGGCCAGGAGTTTGAGACCAGCCTGGGCAACATAGTGAGATCCCATTTCTACAAATAAAAGTAAAAAATTAGCTCAGCATGGTGGTGAGCAACTGTAGTCCTAGCTACTCAAGAGGCTGAGGCAGAAGGATCCCTTGAGCCCAGGAGTTCAAGGTTACAGTGAGTTGTAATGATGCCACTGCACTCCAGCCTGAGCAACAGAGTGAGACCCTGTCCCGAAGGAAAAGAAAAAAAAGAGAAACTAACTGTGGACAGATTATTTTCAGAGGCCCTATATTAACTCCAGATCACAGCTATGTAAACATCTATAGGCATGTACACATGCATGTGTACGTGCATGAGTGTGCGTGTGTGTGACATGTTCATTCAAGATGTTTGATTTGTTTACACGTTGCATCCGCCTCGAGCCAGTGGACTGTTGCTGAAATGACTCACGGGTCTCTGCTCTCCACCCCTGCGGTTCTGTTTTGTTCAATGTTCCTTATATAGACTTTCATGTCGAGCTGACGAAAGCCAGGGTTTTGTAATTATACACACCTCCTCCTACACTCATAATCCTGCCACCCGAGGAACGGCAAGCCGTAATAAAACAGCCAGAACACCACAAAGATGACATTATTTTAAACAAGAAACGGACACTCTGGCAGCCCTGTCCTGCCCCTCTGCTGGGAAAGCCGAGGCCCTGAGGGGAGGGAACGGCCAGGGACGTGTCACCCGCCCTCACGCCGAGGCAATGCTCTGCTCTGCCCCCACTTGGAGTTTTCACCGCCCCACGCCCAGCCACTCCTTCTTTCCAGAAGGGCCAGTCCAAGTCCCACATCCTCTACTTCCCCATGTGGTCAAATAGCTATGTTTTTAAACCACAACACAAAGTATGAGCTAACAAATTGAACTAGGTTAAATTATTAACTAGGTTATTTATACATCAGGTCTCTCAAATAGAAACATCACTTCCCATTTTAAACTGAGATCAGATCACCTTGTTAAGTATAAAATTGCGTGACACTTAATCCCCAGGTAATTCGAAACAATTTAACTGCACCTTTTGCAGGAGGAGCCCTTGTCTCTGGTTCTCCCGTATTTCAGGATCCTGCTTTCTTCGGAATAAGTGGCGGTTGAAAGGAAGACGTTTAAAAGAAGAGAACAATTGCAAAGATACTTTAAAAACAGTGCTTGCCAGAATCTGAAACTAGGTAAGCTATGTGGTACCGTGTGGCAAGGAGGGCTCCATGGCAACAGGTGGTGAATGGGGCCAGGAGTTGCCGCAGCTGGAAAAACCCGGAGGAGCTCATGCCCGGGAAAGCCAAACCTGGATACAAGAGAGGGAGATCGGCCGGAGACGTTGTCTTGTCATCACACAGAGCAAGAACGCGGTTGGCTGTTGAGAGGGTCGACGCTGTCCCTCCCATGTCCTCCTCTGTGCTGTCATGCAAGGCCGTGCAAGTGACCAGCGCTGGCTGGGACGGGGCACCCACGCACAGTGTGAATGTGTGCTAAGAGCACCTGACCAGTGTCAAGACGGGCGTGTGCCATCTGAACACACCTTGAGTACCCAGTGTCAGCTGACAGACAGGTATGGGAAGCGAAGCATATACTAATTAATTAGTTTAAAGGGTTTCAGTAAAAAAACAAATAGTTCAACTCAACATTTCCTGAATCCTGCACGGTTCAGGGGTAAGGTGGTCATGGCAGCCTCTTTTAAAGCATTTGCCATGTCATATTAATTACTGTAAGGCTAGTTGCTACGACAGATGAACTCTAAACCTCTGTGCCTCAAGCAATAGCAGACTTTTCTCATAAAATCCGGTGCGTATGGTAATTTGCCCCCTAGATCTTTTCCGAGTGGACCTACATTGCGGGGCTGACTGTGTATCGGGGGAAGGGGAGTGGGAAGGGTCTAAGTGGACACTGACCCACAGGCACGAGCCTCGCCCGGACCCCTTGTTGGAGTGGGCCGTGTGGGAGCTGGGCAGTGAACAGGGCCCGACACGGTTGGGCCCACAGACATGCCCGACAGCCGTTTTTCCAGTCCCTAAATGTATATCTGGAATGGCCGCATATTGGGGATCGACCCCTGTGGGTCCCTGGCATGTCGGGGGAGAGTCCTCAGGGCACAAAGGGTCAGATGGAAGCCCCATCTCTAAATACAAAAGCAGATCAGAGGCGATAGTGTGTTCCGGAAGGGTCTAAGGGGCCACAGCTCCATGAAACCCACCAGCGGGTCCCACAGGAGACCCCGAGGCAGCCTGGCTGGGGAGAGTGGGTGACTGCAAACTCGGCATTAGCAGCCCAGGGGCAGCTGCTGTGCCCAATGTGGTGTCCACGCCAGAAAAGTGTCCTGTGGTGTCAGGTACGTGGGAAACAGCACTGATCTGGAAGGTGCGTTTGTTTCCATGCCTAACAAGCAGAATCAGGTCACATTCACGTGGGATGGACACAGATGCCTTTATGTTCTTCCCACAGAGGTGCACTGGCTCTCCTCCCTGTGCCGAGAGACAGTCCTAACGTACCGTCCAAGGTCTCCGCAAAGCAGCACATGGGTCCTCCGTGTTGATGGCATCAAGGCCATCAGACCGCAGGAGCCAGAACTGAGGAGCACCCTGGAGGCCACGGCAGGACACCAGCTCTCCAAGGGTGGGAGATGAACCCTAGGGAAGCCGGGGCCCACCACGCTGCGACAGCTATGGTTGAGACACTGCCTCGTGGTAAAGGAAAAGTCATCTACCGACCTAGAAGGAGGCACCCCTCTTTGCGCTGTGGGGGCAGCATAGTGTGGCCTTGGGAAGGTGGTTTCAACATTTCCCCAGCAGCAAAGAAAGCTCCTAGCTCCAGGCGGGGCCCAGAGAGGGACAGGGCAGGCAGCAGGCCAGGCGTGGTGCCAGCAGTCCTCTCCTTGGGCCCCGTTGCCTGGAAGGCCCCGTAGAGCTAGAGGCCCACATGGAGCAGAGATGTCACTTGGAGTTTGCAGGCAGCCAGTGGGAGAATCTCAACCTAGACCCTAGGGTTCTGCAGCAAGGCCCTGCTGGCTGCAGCAAGAAAGAATTATGCACCATTTGGCTGCTGTAAGCCTCAGTAGAGACTGAGCACTTGTCGGTGGACACGGAGTGACTGCGTCACCAGAACTGCTCGTCACAGGCAAGGGATGGCCAGGTGCACCAGGTCCCCAGACATCCCAGCAGTCACTCCCACATGGCACACGTCCATGGGGAGGGTCCTCAGTACCAGCTGATGCAGAAAGACAAATGGGCGGCGGCCCTGCTCTGCAGCCCTTTGTGGAGCTGGCTGGGGCTTCTGTCCCGCCTGGTTGCCATTCAAACCCCTCCCTCTGCCTGATTCTACACCATCCCCCTCAGAGGAGAACCCCCTTGGAAATGTTCTACATATGTATCTGTGTCTCAGAATCTGTCTTCCCGGAACCCAACCCTGGCAACCCTTAAAGAAAAGGATCTCAAATATCATCCTTAGTAGAAAAAAAGAGTGTGTTCATTCAGAATTAGTCAGTTTGCCTGGTACACAAAGCCACTTTTGACATGTCAGGGGTCCTTTGTGATAGCCGTTGTAAAGCCACATAATTCAAGGATCGTTGGACTTGACCCATATCCAGTTCAGGAGGAAGGTGTGTGGAAAAGACGGGGTTGGGGCGTAGTCAGACAGCCCAGGTTCTACGTCCCACATGCATCACTCAGAGGCCTGCAGCCCTGGACATCCACGGAGACCCGAGTCTACAAAATCGTCTGTACGATGAGATTACGCATGAGGAAGCCCCAGTTAAGGAGACGTTTGGTACAAACTACTCTATCCCTTTCAAGGTGCTCACATGGCAACTTCCTAAAAGTGGGAAGGAGGCCAGAGGATAGATTAATATTTGATGTATTTCAGTTGTCGTTTAGCTCGGAGCACCAGCTGTGAGACATCTAAGCCAGCTTAGCCTCAATTTTATTAGTACTTAACCACCCAAAAGGATCAAAGTCAACAGAAATTCTGTTTCATAAATTATCTTCAGAAGCCCTAAGTTGTTATGGGGAAAATATATAAAGCCTGTTCTTAATCAAGTGCATTAGGACAAGGCATTTTCCAGAAACTGCTCTGACATAGAATGAAGGATAATTTAATACGAAAACATGGGCAACTCTGCATCTTTCATTGCGATTCCCTGGCAATGGCCTCATTGCCCGGATTCCCTCCGAGAGCCACATTCTGCGGCTGAGGACGCCTCCTGTTGAACACGTTCTAGGAAAACAGAATCCTGACTTTATTTTTCTTTCACCCCCAACATATGATGACAACCTCAACCAGCCAACAACAAAAGCAATTTCAAGGCCCCACAAAAGGCTTAGAAATCAATTATGCGTCATCTCGGATCACGCGGCAGCTGGAGGAGCAAAGGGGAGGGCAGGAGAGGAGAGGCAGCGCCGCACCCAGTTGCAGGAAAGTCAAACGGGATTAGATTTCAGTCAACAGCTAGATTACAGTATCACGTTTCTGACAAGATTACAGAAAGCAGATTAATCCTCTCAGCGCACCTTAATTGTGGGAAAGGTTTCTGTGCCCCAGATCCACAGGAGGAAGATGACAAGCACCTGTCAGAGGAAGGCACAGGGACACGGGGAAACCAGCCGGGAGAAGCCAGGGCTGTGGGGTGTCAGACGCACACCCCAAGCTCACTCAAGAGAGGCACAGGTGGATTTTAAATAACGAGGTCTCCAAATTCCTCAGTAACATTTTCTGAATGTGCAAACATCCAAGAAGTTTAGCTTCTTGCCCTAATTTTACATTATGAAAAATGTATAGAAAACCCAAAGAGAAAATGATAACATGGAGGTTATTTTTTAGATACTTGGAAATGGAAAGTGATATGCTTATGGGTCAATGTGGTTGGTGGAGATTTCTAAGCTCCTGGGGATGGAATCACTACGTGTAACAGTAAATGCGACTGCAAAGAATTCGTGGTTACTGACGGCATTGGCTTCCAGCCTTACTGCAAAGTACAGGACCTCTTGGGTTCTAAAGATGTGTTTCCTACTGTCACGCATGGGCCAAGGAAGGCTGCTGTCATGGACTGAATTGTGTCTCCAAAAATTCATGTGTTGAAGTCCTAAGCCCCTAAGAATATGAGTGTATTTGGAGATGGGGTCTTTATAGAGGTGATTAAGGTGAAATGAGGTCCTTAGGATGGGCCCTGGTCCAATCTGATGGCTGTCCCAGTAACATTAGGGCACAGACACGCATCAGGGAAGACCACGTGTGGACGCGGGGAGAAGGCAGCATCTGCAGGCCAAGGACAGAGGCTTCTGGGAAATCGACCTGCCAATGACTCCTTGATCTCAGACTGCCAGCCTGCAGAGCTGTGACACAGTTAGGGTTCCTCCGTCGTGGTGCTTTGCCGTGGCAGCCCCAGCAGAATAACACGGCCAGGATGAAAAGGAAGGAGAGGCCTGAGAGGCCCCCTGATGGATCCTTTATCCAAACAGAAAAGGGGTTCAGGCAGGCAGGCAGGCTGGGCCCAACAAAAAAAGCCACGCTCTCCGGGTGACTGTCTCTCTGGGGTGAGACCCCAAGCCCAGCCCCCACCCTGGAGACCAGAGGACCTAAGACAGTAGGAGGACTCCCACAGTCTGGGCTCAGATGGCACGGGGGCCCCACCCCTCTCACCTGGGGCTGCCAGGGCACCAGTTGGTCCCCAAACGGCAGATGCCACAATGGTGCCTGGAAAGGCCCAAGGTACCTGGTGGGAGCTACATAGAACTGCCAGTCTTCCTGGCAAGCATGTGGGAAATACATAGAAATGCTTGGGGGTCCGGGCTGCATGCAGAAGACAGGCCTGTGTGGGTGGCTGGGACCGTGTGCCCAGCAGACCCACCCTCAGCCAAGGCATGGTAGCGGGAGGTGTGGATGTAGCTCTGAGTGTAGGTATGCACAGTGGGGACCCTCATTTGTGTTGGCATGGGAGTGTCTGTCCCACTAGGGCTCTGGGAGCCCACATTTCTCACTATCTGAGGACAACTAAGGGTTAGGCCAGCTGACGACACACAGGGCGTGGGGCCTGGTGACACTTTTCAGGCAGAATCCAACCTGGAGCCAGACCCACTCGAGGCCTTCCTAGGGCGTGAACCACAGCAGCCACTTTCGGGCTGACGTGCGTTTTGGCCGGGTTTCTATCACTGGAATCACAAAGTTCTGACGCATCTGACACGTGTGCGGAGCCAAGAGACCTGAATTTTGCTGGATGGTGACTTTGCTTACACTCAGGACTGACCAGAAGGCACTAAGCTGCCTCAGCAGTGCATTTATTTAGAAAGTGGACCCGTGACGGTGTATTCATCCTAATCCCACAACGTACTAATCTGGGAAGCATGTCGGGCAAGCTTGCTTTCCACGAATTGGATCCCTGTCTCCTTCTGTTGGAGGAAAATCCACGTCTGAGTTTAGATACCTGAATTTTAAAGATGCCTCTTCATACATCATACTATTCTTTTCTTCTGACATTTTGACCAGCCACGCCAAGTTAAATCGTCACAGCAGCTCTGACAACTCATTCTGTGAAAGCCACATTGGGGGCCCTTCATTGGGGGTCCTACATTGAGGGTCTCACATTAGAGGTCCTGCATGGGGGTCCCACACTGGTAGTCTCGCATGGGGGGTCCCATACTTGGTGTCCCACCCTGGGGTCTCACATTGGAGGTTCCACATTGGAGATCCCACACTAGGGTCCCACACTGGGGTCCCACACTGGGGTCAGGCATCGGAGCACCACCAGCACCTTTGCCTCCCTGGTCACCTCCCTCCCCCCCAAGTGGCAGCCGCAACAAGGGCTAAGAACGTAGGCCCTGAACTCACATGAACGTGGGTTCACACTCAGCCCTGAGGTGTATCAAGTGTTCATCTTTTTGAAAGCCACTTAACGTCCCTGAGTCAGAGCTCTCGAAGGCATAAAGTTTTTAAACATGCACGAGAAGCCTTTAGCATAGCTTCTGGCAGCTCAACACAGGCAGAGTTTTAAGCAAGAGTGGATGGCATCCTGAAATAGAAAAAGGATAGTTACATAAAAAAGAAGGAAATTAGAAAAGCATGGGGTTTTATTAATAATAAAGTATGACTGTTGGTCCATTAGTTGTGTCAAATGTTTCATACTAATGTCAGATCTTAACAGCCTGGGAAATGGCATGTGGGGTACTTGGGAACTCCCTGTCATATCATCACAGCTTTTCTGTGAATCTAGTGCTATTCTGAGATCTGACTTTTCAACGTGTGACGTGTTATCTCCGGGCCGGCCCTGGAGCTCTGTGCCAGCATCCTTGAGGTCCACGTTCTCTGGCTGGGCAGGGCCTTGGTCCCGCTCAGCTCTGGGTCGCCATCACCTGCAAGAGTTCCAGGCATCCGGTTGGCCCTGTTGATTGAAGGCGTAAGTCTTTATAACTAATTTCTCAACCAAAACCAAAGCCAGCCCTGCAGTTTACCCTAATCAGTGTTCACTAGAACACAGGTGGGCCTTCCCATCTCCCTTCTAGTCTGGGGGCAGAGAGGCACCCCCTGTGCTGCCGGGAGATAGAAGATTTGCCAGCCAGGCCCTTTGGTAACCACCTGGCCTGGGACAAGACCTTGCATCTCAGTCACTCTTGACTTTTCATCAGTTGCTTTAGAAGATGCAAACTTTGAGTTTCCATCAGCATTGCCTGTGGAGCTTACGGTCTAGTACAGTTTTGCCCAAAGTGAATCTGAGCTGCCCAGCGGCCTGGGGGGCTTGGTAAAGTGCAGGTGCCTAGGTGCTTGCCTGACCTCAGGAATCAGAATCTCCAGGCAGGGGCTGGGCATCACCATTTTGAAAAAGTTCTACAGCAGATTCTGAAAGTCTGCAAATACCCACCCAACCAAGAAGGGCTGCTATTTAGATAGCCACCCCAGCACATGGCCTTGCAGATGTGCCTGGCTGGAAGCACCCTTCCCTGACACTGGTGTGCAGAAGCACCCTGGGGGGGGGGGGGTCTGTGGGAATGCAGATTCCTGGGCACCACCCCCAGAAGTTCTGATTTGGCCAGTCTGGGGGGAGGTCAGTCATCTCCTTGATGAAGCATTTCCTGGGTACTCTGCCATAGGTGACCGGTGGGCCACATTCTGTAAGAGAATGGCCTTGCTGGAAATTCTGTGAGGAGAGAGGCATCCGCCAAGCCCAGTCTGCCATAACTATCTGATGCACGCATGTACACATGCATACGTGAAGTGTGAATGAATGAATTCCTTGAGCAAGAAAGCTTTGTTTACTCTTCTGAAAGGATGAAGCTCCAAGCACTCTCCCCTATTCCCCACAGAAAGTACATGATCTGTGGCATTTGTGTCCAGAGGTCTGCTCCAGTAATTATTCAATATCTGTGCAACTACAAATATTTGCATCGGCCTCCACACTAATGACTAATGACCTTGCAGTGACACTTAGCTGTGTACATGGGAAGACTGGGGACCCACGAGCATGCGTGTTCAGGGCTTTGTCAAGGACTGAGGTTGGCAGCAGAGAGAAAACCTGGCACTCGCAGCCCCACAGCACCCAGGATTCTGAGGGTGGCCCAACACCTGCTATCTCCTGAAAATCTCCATCCTTGTCCGCAACGTGGTGAGCCAACTGACCCCAGGCTGGAGCCCCAGCTCTGCAGGCGGGTTTGCTGCACCGCTTTGTTTTGTTTTGTGGAACACGTTGCCAGGCAGGAGGTGCCAGGCTAAATGACCCTGTTCCTCCAAGAAAAACGGAAGCTGCCGCTTCGTGTGCCCTGGGCCTGTGGCCACTGACAAAAAAAAAACCCAGAGCTGGGTGGGCGTTGCCCTGTGCTCTTCTGGGACAGGCACAACCGTCTGGGCACAGGCCGAGGGCAGGATGAGGGAAGCCCTCCTCTCCTCTTCTGAGGACCCCCATGGTGGAGAAGAGCCCGCAGTGCCCAGAGGCTGGTTTGCTGCCTGCGCAGGAAGGCCCCTCCTCGCCCTCTTCCTGCCTTCCTTATGGGAGGAAAAGGGGAGAGCCTCAAACACCCCTGGGATTCTGCCCTAACCGCTGTTCTTCTAGACAATTTTTCGGTCCTCTGTTGCTGGTTTCCACTTTCCCTGTTTCTATTTTCTGTTTCTTTCCATGGCGTGAAGGATGGGGACAGGTGACCCAGAGAGTAGACAGAGGACAGAGAGGTGGCAGCTGCCACTCTGTGACTGAGGCATCCAGGGAGGCAGCCCTGGTCAGTCCTCCATTGCCTGCTGTCCTTATAACTACTGTGTTATTTTGGCGTTGGAGGCAGCCCCAGCCCCGTAAGGTTAAAGTCACAGTACAGGACTTTGGTAGAGTTCTTACAGCAGTTACAGGCAACACTTGAACAACACTGAGTAGAACTGCCAGGGTTCACTCACAGGTGGGCTTCCTCCTGCCTCTGCCACCCCTGAGATCTAACCCTCCTTTTTCTCCTTCTCCTTGGCCGACTCAATGCGAAGACCACGGGGTGAAGACTTTTGTGATGATCCACTTCCACTGCGTGAATAGCAAGTGCACTTTCTCTTCCTTATGACTTTCCTAGTGGCTTTTCTTTTCTATAGCTTACCTTGTTGTAAGAATTCAGTATATTATATATATATATAACATACAAAATACATGTTTTTGTTATCACTAATGCTTCCAGTCAACAGTATGCTGTTAGTGGTTAAGTTTTGGGGGAGTCAAAGTTATATGTGGAATTTTGACTGTGTCAGGGACGGTGCCCAACCCCTGCTTTGTTGAAGGGTCAGCTGTACTCAATGACATTCCCTTAATCTTCAGAGTAGGTTTTAAGACATAATGAAACTGCTCAAAATGCTTCCGTAGTGTTAGTGCCCCTAGTCGTGAAGTGTCTGGGGAACCGTGGCAGTCTCTTGGGTGACCAGGACGCTGGTCTGGTGCCAGGGGGACGACAGGCAGGCTGGCGGCTAAGCATTGCAGGGGACCCAGCTGTTTGGAGGGAGGGGAGTGGAGGGCGCCAGGGCAGGGCCTCCTGCTTGGGGGCCTGGACAGCAGGGAAGCTAGAGTGGTGCTGGGTGCCCCCAGCCCTGCGCCAGCCCCTCTTTTGTGATAGAATTAGGGAGGGAGTGAAAACAAGGGAAAGTCGTCTCGGAATCCTTGTGCTCTGCGAGGAGAGATTCCAGTGTCTACAGGCCCTGCAGGTCCAAGAGAAGACGGGAGTGAATCTGTCATCATCCTGATCTAGAGTAATTAACTGGCACCACACAACTAAATGTTGGTTAAAGGCAGGGGGGAGGGGGGCGGGCCCCAGTTATTTAGGTGTGTAAGTGTTGGAATTTTATTTCCTCTTTGATGAAAAATTTGAAATTTTTACCCTGTCACAGAACAAAGGGAACTGTGACTTCTGTTTCACCATTTGCATAGCTGATTTCACGTACTTTTGACAGTTCCATCACGCTTCCGACAGCTACGACATTCCCCCCTCAGGGAAGCTGAGCGGGGGATTCGTTCGCTAATCCAGGCTGGCTCATCCCAAACGTTACCCTTTAGGTAACCTAAAGGCTGAGGTTAGAAGAGTGTTTCACCTTTGCTTTGGAAAATAGCCCCACAAATCTCTAAGATAATTTCCTTAAAGGCAAAACGAAAACATCCTAATCAATTGCCTTCTTCAAAATGTGAAACATTCAGGGTTGGGCTCCCTCAAAGAGCATTCTGGCATCAACCCAGTGGTCCCGGGGGTCGCTGCTGAGAGGGCCTGTGCTGAACCACGAGGGAACATCTGTCATCCTTCTTGGAGCAGGGATTGTGTGCCAGACACCGTTATCCTGGGATACACGACAAGCAGGGCGTGGTCCCTGGCCTCACCGATTGTGCACTCTATGGGAGAGGCAGACACTACTTACGGGACCACGACACACACCCACCCTGTGACAGAGCCACAGAGGCAGAAACGGCTTCCCGAAAGAAGTGAGGGTGGGGCTGAATCAAAGTGTCTCCACCTCCATTCCGCACACACCTAGAAGTCAACCAGAGCTCCCTGGGAAGCCTGACCCTCCATGCTGACTCTGCCCTTTCTCTTTGGATGGCCACTGTCCCTGGACAATTAGCTCTAGGCCTCTCCTACACGGAGAACTGGTGCTGAAGCTGGGAGGCATGCTTTCCTTCCTCCAGCACTGCCCTCCCCAAACACCCTCCCCAAACACCCTCCCCGAGAGGGGCCACAGCCCCGAGAGCTCCCCAGCAGGTGTGTTCAGGCCGGGCTCTGCCAGCTGGCGTCCAGCTCAGAAGGGGTGAAAGGAGGGCAGACGGCAGGAAGAAGAGAGCGACCCATTCACATGTAACTTTTCCCAACCCCTTTGAGTTGTATAAGATTTTGAATGGGCTGCCAAATCTACACTCAAATTCTACCATCAGTGTGCTAGATCTGTGATTGAAACTAAAGCTTTCTTAAAAGAGAAAAGGACGAGGGATACTCCAACACCCAGTTTAAGGTTTATGCCATCTCCCCAGTGGGCAGTCTGGCGGATGAGCAGTCAGGTTTTAGAATGAGTCATTTTAAGTTTTATGTAGTTTAGAAACAAGAAGAAATAGAGAGATGTTACTGCTGCTAAAGAAGTCTGTCCCTTCATGAGAAATCTCAACATATATACAACACATTTTTCTGTCCTCTCAATGCAAACAGACTATATTTTTTACAAGTATCTTTTTTAAGCATCACGAGATTCACATAGGTTTGTAATTGTCTAAAATAAAATCAACCATCTAAATTCTCTAAATAACATTCTTTGCCATAAATTTGATGTTAGCCCAAAGCCAGAAGCTTGTTGCCTTATGCTTGTTTGGTAAATTTCTGCAAACAGTTGTCCAAACAGAAACAGCATGTGCCAGGGGGCCACGTGCACAGGCAGACGCCTCTCCCTGAACCAAGAGCATCTCCGTTTCCAAGAAACGTTGCAGGAGCTGAACGTGCTAATTCCTTCACACTTGGGGAAGTGGCAGGCCACTGCAAGGGGGTGGCTTTCACTCAGCCGGTTCATAACTCGCAGCCCCAATTTAATCAAATGCACAAGGACGGTGCCCCTCCAAGCAGGAGCACAGGCGGCCATTCTGCTAAAATTATCACACCACTGGACGGTAAAATGGGGCCCTTCAAAGCACTTTCATGGCTTTTTATTGCCTCAAGAGTAAAAATAGCGGTACTTTCTGGAGAAAAATTATAGCTGCCATTCCCAGGTTTTCTGTGGTAATTAACCTAGATGCCGAGGTGATGCGAGGTCTCCCTAATGACTCTATCGGTTCAGAAAGGCGACATTTCCCCCATCTCCTCCGACAGTATCATCAGGATGTTGTCAATGCAAACAATACCCTTATCTAGCCTCTTTTCAAGTCACCTGATTAACTAGAGAAAATAGAAACAGAGAGAAAAGAGCGTGTCCTTGCACGGAGGCAGTAATGTCACCGAAAGGCCAGGGACCATCCTGCCTTTGCTGGGGCCATGCTGCCCCTCCCCGGCTGCAGGTGTCTGGCTGCACCCTCAGTGCCCTGCTCTGCCCTGGCCAGCCCACCCCGGGAGTGGAGGGAAGACCACCCGTAAGGGCAGCTCTTCCCCAGAGGGAGCGCACCTAGAAACGTCCAAGGGAAGCCCCAAGCTTCCGTGGAGGTTGTTTCTTCTGCGCATGGCCAACCTGGGCTCCAACCCAGGACAAAGGCCCCGGGGGAACCCCAGGATGGGAAGCCTCCTCCCCCAGCGGAGGCCTCTGGAGGGCGAGTGAGTGTTCTTCTCAGAAAGGAAGGCTGGACAACCACTGACATCGAAGCTCAGGGCGCGGTAAGTGCTTATCAATGAAACTATTGACCCTCCTCTGGGGGCTCTCAGTACCTGAGCCCGTGCTAGACACGTCACCCCACAGTGCCCAGGCCTGAGTGTCCCCCTCAGCCATCCTGAGGAGAAGTGAATGCCAGACTCTAAGATGAAAGTCGTGAATTTTAAATGATCCCAAGGATATTTTTGTCTAATAAAGTATAAGGGAGGGAATATGTGTGTGTGCATGCATGTGTTTGTGTGTATGCCTATATGTGTTTGTTTACATGTGTTTGTATGTGCATGTGAGTGTATATGCATGTATGCTTGTGCATGTGCACATAGGGGTGTGTGTGTGCATTTAAGCGTATGTGTTTCTGTTTGTATGTGTTTGCATGTGCACACGTGTGTGTTCGTGACTGCTAGTGTGCGTGTAAGTGTGTAATTCTCTTGCTTTCCTGGCCTCAGGGCTGGACAGGCAGGGCTGGGAGGCTGCTCCCCGAGAGTCAGGTGGCCACCACGGGGCCGCCTGCTGGGGATGGGGTCGGAGCACCTGCAGGCCGCTGCTCTAGATGGCCACGCCGTGGGCAGTGGCTTTGCACAGAACCCGTTTGTCCCCTGAAGTCTCCAACTGGGGAGCTGCCAGCCCAGCTCATAAAACATCCCAGTGTGGCCCCTGACAATCAATACCATCTGGTCCCTCCCTCATCCCAGTGGCAGACTTCAGCTGGGGGTGTACGAGGTTTGAAAAGCAAACTGTTCTTCTGAACCCTCTGGGCTCATTATTCAATAGAACAGTGGTAACATAATGCATTTTCATTTACTTAGCCTTAAATATATGTAAATTAAAGGGTTTTCTTTTATTAAAAATAACACTGAAACTTACCACTGATGTGTTTTTGTTATTCTAAAAAGAAGCAGTGCTAGAGGAAGGAGGCTCTAATGACATTTCACATTCAGATTTGTGCCTTGCTGGAGAAAGAGGGGCCTCCCTGCCCCAGGCTGAGCGCCACAGAAAGCCCTGCCCAACGGTGCTGCCATCGGCAACTTTCGCTCGGAGCACGTCCTCATTGTCTTCAGCGGAGATGGAACACGCACCATGGCTGGAGGCCTAATTGTAGCCAAGAAAGAAAAATAAATTGCTGCTCTCCCCTTGGAGCCGTGGATTATCGGGGAAGCAGTGTTCGGTGGGGCAGGGTGTGCCGGAACTTCACAGCTGCGGGAGCTCAACGGCCTCCCCTCTGCCTTCTGGAAGAAAGGACTCGATCCTAAGGGGAGCCCCAGCACCCCACTCTCAGAAGGTCCCCAGGCCTCTCCGCGGCCTTCCCGGGCTGTCTCTACAATTCTGCTCACACTTCCACCCACACGTTCTCGTGGGAAACCCTGCTGCCCAGGCCCGGCATCCAGGCCCCGTTACTCACTCAGCAAGACCCTCCAAACCCAACCCTACACCACTCTTCACGGAGCGCCTGCCCCTTCCCCCAGATCCCTACATTCTGCGCACGTGGGAACTGGCTGAACCCTCTCTGTCTGCTTGCTGGGGCCACTGTAATAAACCACCACAAACTGGGAGGCTTAAAGAAGTAAAAGCGGATTATCTCGTAGTTCGGGAAGCCAGACTCCTAAATCAAGGTGCCGGCAGAGCTATGCCCGCTCTAGCTTCTGGTGTGCCCACAACGCTTGGTGCCCCATGGCTTGCAGCTGCTTCGCCCAACTCTGCTCCCTTGTCACGTGGGGTCTTCCTTCTGAGTGTCTGTGTGTTCACATGGTGTTCTCTCTGGATGTCTCTCTCCCCTCCTCTTAAGGATACCAGCCTCTGTATCAGTTTCTCAGGTGAATTCACTTTCTGTGAGCTCTTTCGGAGTTGGGCCAACTCTTGCCACTCTCACCCCTGTACAGCTCAGACTCACCTGCCACTGAGTAACTTGTAGCCTAACCTTGTTGTTGAATCTCTCACAGGTAGCCCTTGCATCTTCAGTTTGACCATAAGCAGTTCATGCGTCCTAGCTCTTCATAAATCATAGATCTTCATGGGTCACACCTCTTCACAGATGACAAATCTTCATGGATCATAGATCTTCAGAGATCATAGCTCTTCAGAGATGATAGATCTTCATGGGTCACAGTTCTTCATAGATGACAAATCTTCATGAGTCATAGATCTCCACAGAACACAGCTCTTCCTAGATCGGAGCTCTTTATAGACCATAACTCTTTATGTCTTACTTTCTTGTCTTCACTGCGACGTCATGCAAAAGTACAAAGTAATCAGGAGACATGTAGAGGGATGAGAGATGTTCCTGTGTTTTAGTGACATCCCAACCAGAGAACATAAGACAGACTTAGCTCTGGGGACACTGCCTCTTGAGTTCAGAATAATCTCAGAGGATCTAAAAGCATTTTATGCCACCCACAGCACCATGCCAATAGAACAGTAAGGCATTTATATAATGAAACAGGCCCAGAGGTGGCCAACAGCTTGGACCTGCCTGGCCTTTGGCCGCCTGCCCCTTGTCAGGGAGGGTGGGTGAGGAAGACAGAGCAGGCAGCTGCTCCATTCACGGCACAAGGCCCTCCCGGCACCTGCTGCATCACGGCCACCTGCCCCTGGTCTGGAGCTCAGGGGCAGAGGGCAGCCAGGCCAGCAGGCGCAGGGCCGCTGCCCAGCAACACTGCCTGCTGCTGTCAGCTTCCGCTGGTGACTTTCCAGCCATGAAGCCACTCAATGTCCACAGCTGCAACTCTTTCTGTGCCAGAATTGACCATGAATCTCACTCAGACCCCAAGACACTCCGCTCTTTCAGGACTGCATGTTTCAGGAATCGCTGATTTAGGGACAGCCTTGAAGCACATCAGGCTCACTCTTCTGGGGCACATGCTCATCTCTACCAGATCCTGATCTGACTGGAGCTCTGGCTTGGCCAAAGAGGACTGCGCAGAGAACCACGGCAGTTCTGCGGGCTCCATTGGTGGAGAGAGGCACCATGCTCTCAGCCCCAGCACTGTGTAGGAAGCAGGGGCTGCCGAGCAGAGGAGCAGGCCTGATCCTGGGGGGCCAGGGAGACACTGGGCAAAGTGTCTAGACCCACCCACCAGGGCCAACGCCCTCAGGCCACTGCTAAGGGAGGCCACCGGCCAGCAGCTCACAGCTGAGACCCCCTCAAGTATCGCCCCCACCAAAGGAAGCTGCCCCTCTGTGCCAGATACAGCAGTGTCCCCCCAAATCCATGTCCACCAGCAGCCTCAGAAGGTGATCTTGTTTGGAGACACGGTCTTTGCAGATGTGATCAGTTAAGTTAGGATGAGGTTACATAGCAATAGGGTGGGCCCTGACCCAACACGGCTGGTGTCCTTGTGCAAAGGCCCTGTGAAGACACAGCGGGAGGGCAGCATGTGATGATGGAGGCAGAGACTGGAGTGATGGGTCTACAAGCCGGGGGACTCCAAGGTGGCTGGAAACACAAGACAGTAGAGAAGACAAGAAGCCTCCTCCTCCGGAGGCTTCCAAGCGAGCACAGCCCTGCTGACACCTTCATTGCAGACTTCTGGCCTCCAGCATCAGGACAGAATGAATTTCTGCTGTTTTCAGCCACTCAGTTTGTGGTATTTTGTTACAGCAACCCCAGGGAACTCATGCACCTTCCCAAGGTGACTCCGCTGCCCTGCCTGGCCCTTCCCTGGCCTCCGTGTGAAGCATTTGAAGGGCCATCCCACCTGCTGAGCTCCCTACAATGGCATTGCAGCTCAGCTCCCTGCCCAGGCCTGCCCGCGGGTCTCCGTCTCAGAATCTGTGCCCTGGAACCCAACCTTCTACAGATACAGTGTGCTGGGGTGGCAGGATTGAAGAGGAAGGATTTTTCTTCATTTTATAAGTATAAGGAATTCCATTAATGTGACTTTGTTATGCTTGTGGTCATAACATCCCAGAAGAGCTTCTATCCTGGCAGTGCACGCACATGCACACACACACACACACACACACACACACACACACGTGTGCACGCACATTACTGAGAAGGCCAACCGGGCACTACCAATGTCAGGGTCACAGATCGGTCAGTCAAGGGATGAAGCCTTGGGCAGGTGTCGGTTTTTTAAATGAAATTCACAGTGGTGCCAGAGCTTTCAAACTCCTTCCCTGCCCTACCAAACTGCGAAGCTGGTTGTGGAATTGGGCGATTGGGGCTCCAAAACTTTCATTCCTTTTTGTTGTTTTTCTAGTAGAATTGTTACGACGTTGGTGGACGGGAGGGTTCAGTCCTTTACAGCTGGATGTTCCTCCCACAAACAGGCGAGGGGTGGCCTCCTGGCCTGCTGTCCTAGGTCCTGCCAGTCATGCTGCCCTCCTCGCTGGATCGTCACACTCAGACTGGTGGTGGAGCCAACGGGGTGGGGACATTTTAATGATTTAATGGGATCCAGTGTATCCCTAACAGTATCTCTTAAGCAGATCCGGACCTTGAACTGAGAGCAAGACTGAAGCTGCCTCCAGGCAGGAGGAGCCATAATTAAGCTTCAAAAGCTTCTGCACAGCCAAAGAAACAGTCACGAAAATAAACAGACAGCCTACAGAATGGGAAAAAATTTTCGCATACTACACATCAGATAAAAGACTGATAATAAGAATCTATTTAGAACTCAGGAAAATCAGCAAGAAAAAATCAAACAATCCTATCAAAAAATGGGCAAAGGACATGAATAGAAATTTTTCAAAAGAAGACGTAAGAATGGCCAAAAAACGTATCAAAAAATGCTCAACATCCCTAATCATCAGGGAAATGCAAATCAAAACCACAATGAGATACCACTTAACTCCAGTGAGAATGGCCTTCATCAAAAAATCCCAAAACAACACATGTTGGCGTGGATGCGGAGAGACAGGAACACTCATACACTGCTGGTGGGAATGCAAACTAGTGCAACCCCTATGGAAAACAATATGGAGATACCTTAAACAGATTCAAGTAGACCTACCATTTGATCCAGCAATCCCATTATTGGGCATCTACCCAGAAGAACAAAAGTCATTCTTTAACAAAGACACCTGTACCCGAATGTTTATAGCAGCACAATTCACAATCGCAAAGATGTGGAAACAACCCAAGTGCCCATCAATCCACAAATGGATTAGTAAACTGTGGTATTTGTATACCATGGAGTACTACTCAGCTATAAGAAATAACGATGATACGACATCTCTTTGGTTCTCCTGGAGAGAGCTGGAACCCATTATACTAAGTGAAGTATCCAAAGAATGGAAAAACAAGCATCACATGTACTCACCAGAAAACTGGTTTCCCTGATCATCACCTAAATGTACATCGGGGAAGGATACCAATTGGATATCAGACTGGGATGGGGGGTGGGGGAGGGGATGGGTGTATGCCTACATGACGAGTGCGTTGCGCACCCTCTGGGGAATGGTCATGCTTGAAGGTGCAGACCCAGGGAGGTGGGGGGGGGGAGGGGATGGAGGTATGACTACATGATGAGTGCCAGGCACACTGTCTGGAGAATGAGAACGGACGCGCTTGGGACTCTGACTCGGGGGGATGGGCGGGACATGGACAATGTATATGACCTAAACTTATGTATCCCCATGATGAGCTGAAATAAAAAAAAAAAAAAAAAAAAAGCTTCAAAGTCATTGAGAACTACCGGGGAGTTAACAAGAATCACAACCTCTCTGCTAACACCTGCTGGGCATTATCTCCTCCAAACACAGCTTCTCAGATTAATTTCCCACATGCGTATTCACTTCCAAGGGATACTTTCAAGGCCTCCAAATGTATTTCCGAATTGACCTTGTAACTGAAGGGATTCCTAGCAGAACCTTCAAGTGGATGAATGTAGATGGTCACCCAGCTGTCAGGGAAAGCAAACCCACCACATTGTCACAGGAATCCCATGTCCTGAAATGAGCACAGAACGTTTTCTCATCAAAGTGCCAGAGATTTCTAGCATCAGTTAACACACTTGGTCTTAGGAGGATCTGCACAGATAAGGATGTGGAAAAACTGCTAAGGAGGAAGCCGGAAGAGAAAAAAGTTGCAAAGCCCTAGGGAGAGCCACTGAGCAGCAGCTAGAGGCCCTGAAGCGCAGAATGGATATTGATTTTGTAGCCAACCCCAGCCCTCAAAAGAACAAAGTCTAAGGCACAGCCCCGCTAAAGGAGTCTGGCCCCAACAAATCCAAGAAGGAGATAATTTTGTTCTACAAATTATTTTCCATAGTCTAGACCCCAGAGAGACAAAGAGCAACCACACAACTGGCTGCATCGAGTCGTGTTTTGATGGACACCTAAGGTGTGGAGATTGACGCATCTCCAGGCCTGAGAAATGGATGACACCCCCAAGCCTAGCCTTTTAAGGAGCCGAAGCAACTATCTTCTCAATTCGTGTGTTGCCCTAAGATGGAAAGTTGATAAAAACTAGGGAAATACCACAGCAAAACCTGAATCTATAACACTTTGCAAACCTTTACAGACACGTACGACACAACCGTTGATCCTTTCTTTAAACAGCCTCTGTACGGCATGGCCTCTCATCCTTCCCTCGGGTATCCTATCACAAAAGAAATTGCCATTTTGCTTTTAAAACATCTTATCAAGGCAGAGATGAAAAAAATTGACCGATTTGAAAGTCAATCTATTCCATCACCAAGGATGATGGAAGCCGCAACATGTGAGGGGAGGATACTGCTTAATTGTCCTGTGACTGCAAACTTTTATTGCTCCACAAACGGCCTTGAGTTCAACAGGCCGCCTTGGCTGTCCAGCAACATATTGAACACTCCTAAGTTCGGGCTTAGGAATTAGAAAGAATGCAAAGGAAGGAGTAGCAAACCATAAAACCAGACATCGGCCACCAAAGCAAGAAAAGTTTCTGCAAGGTGGCAGCGTGTGCCTGGATTAGGGTCCGAGAGAGCCATGGGCACCCCCGATTTCCTGTACGGCACCAGTGTGGTGGCCTGGGGTGGTGGGAATGTCCTAGCCAGCCTCTTCCTGCTTTTCTTCTAAATGAAAGAAACATACTCATTAAAGGATTCTTAAGGAACAGTTCTAAACCCACCCAAAATAATGACTGTGAGTGTACGAATAGTCAGAGCTCTCAAGCCATCCTGACCCCTCTTGCTTTCCTGGGTGACTTGCAGAGCAATCGTGTCTGTTCTTTGGAACCTGGCTCCTTTGGTAGAATTCCAAATGGGGCGCCCCCAGGCAGTGCGGTGGGCCAGGCTGCACGACAGCACCCAGGAAAGCACTGTAAAAAGAATTAATTTAGTCTCCCGAGCTTCCGCTCGCTATGGATTACCAACCACCTTTCATGCCAACAGGTGGGTTCTCACACCATGCTGCCTCATAAGTGGCAAGCTTTCAAATCGTCTCCCGAATTTCAGAGGAACAAATGGGATCTGCCGCAGAAACCTTTCCGAAGCAGACACTTGCCGTGCTTTCTTATAAATCTGTTGTTCGCCTGAGGGAAAGAAAAGCCCCATAAATATGAATAGTATTCTCCCTTCAGGCTTAGAACAGTGTGTGCCACTTTAAGTGTTTGGCAGGACCGTGTTTTGCCATATTTCAGCGCTATCAGGACACGTTGCACATAGCAATGAGCCATAGCTTCACAATGAAATGTGAAGCAATTCACCGCTCTTGCCACCTCTTGTCACAATTAAGAAGGTGCACAGTGGCTCTGCTCGCACAAAATACAGCCAAGTGGCCCTAACACATGGCTTCCTATTTCAGTTTGCATCAGAGAAAAAAAATCCCTTCCCCAAATTTCACACCGACTTGACTGCCCTGGACCTACTGCCTTCCAAATGCCTGCCGGGGCCACTCAGTGGGGCTGGTGGGGCGCCCAGCCCGAAGGAGCACCAGGCCCGGCCCACATCCCTTGAGGCATTTCGCCACTGAACAGGCAACTGTGGGATGCTGAGTCACCAAGGAAGACGTTTAAGAGTGGAATGAACCAAGGAACAGCTTGGGGAGCCTTCAGTATTCTTAGGTTTATGCCGTATGCACAGCGCAAGACACAAATGCCACATCCCAGGTGCACAACTCTGGGTCCCACAGTGCAGGGGGTGGTGAACTTTCAGGTGTGACAGCAATACGGGTTGATTCAATACGAATGTAATATAGTGGGATATTCACAGGACCAGCCATCACGTGGTCCTCCAGGGAGGGACACCGTATGGCCTGGTGCCCTGAGGCCCGGGAGGCTGGTCCCTGCAGCTGCTGTGAGCACCTGCCTCGGTCTACCTGTCTGCAGCTGGACCTGGCTGCCTGGCCATCCCTGGGCTGCCATCCTCTAGTGGCCTCAACTGCGCCAACGCAAGCCCACATGTGTCTGCCTCTCAGAGAAGACTTGCTCTTCAGAGAAATGACTTCACAGGATGGTCTCATTCATTGAAAAAAAAAAAAAAATCTGCATTGCGTGAAAAGTCAAATTGCCCCCTTGTTCCTTGCTGCGCCGCCCTGGGCCCATCTCCTGCCATGACTGTGCAGTGACGTGCACTCCTGTTTATTGTGACTTTTCTAACTTGCCGCCAAACCACGCTGGGTTCTCAGGCAGCTACGAAAGGGGGGTGTTGATTTTATGGGTGACACTTTAGCACCTCCGGTGACTAGCAAGACCCTCTTTGGAGCAAAGGAAGCTCACAGTTTGTCAGAGAAATAGCCCAAATGTCCTTTCCAGGGAAGGGGGGAGAAGGAGAAAGTTGCACCGTCACCGTGGGCTCTTTTCCTCTGTCGGCTTGCTCGAGGTGACGTGAGACTGCACACCTGTCTCCATTTGTAAACTGAAAATACATTTGCCTGCTGTTACTGAGGTTTTCCTTTTTCTTGTTTCTTTCTCTTTCTTTTTTTTTTTTTTTTTCTTTTTTGAATGGGTGGGAATCCTTCCACTTTGCCATGAGGAATGCTGGAAAAAAATGCATAATTAAAAATGGAAAAAGAAAGTCTTTTCGAGGCTGTTTACTTGGGAGACAACAAACGTTTCTTTCTCCTCGCAGGGCCCACCCACAGAAAGGAGCGGAACAATGGCACTCTGAGGGCCGCTGCGCCAGGCCCCGCCTGCAGAGGCCAGGGTCCCGCAGCCCTGCTGAGCCCTTTCAGCTGCAAGGCCCCCACAGGCCAGCCGGTCCTGGGCCGGCCGCGCTAATTACAAGGCACTGATGTCGCTCGAGTACTCGCTGTGTTTACACAGTTGGACAAGTCTCTCTTAATTGTCCAAAAAATGAAAACTACTAATATTTCAGAAAAAAAGGGTGGGCTGCTCTGGAGAAAGGATCTGCTTCTCCAGAGTATCAATGTTGAGCTCCTGCACCTTGCACAAACTTGGACAAACCGGCCCGAGAACTTTCAGGGCAGATCCCCAAAGGCTTCAGCCATCTGCAAATGGATGGGTGTCTGTCAGTACCTCGTGGCTCCGGTTCCAGAGGGTTTAAGTTATCCTAGCAAGTAAATAACCAAAGTTACATCATTTTAATCAACATTCATCATTTTAATTGCCTGAATCTCCACCAGTACAAAGTAACACTATAGTTTTATGGTATTTGATTAATGAGGGCAGGAAAATTGAAGTTTTTGCAATAAAACTAAAAAAAAAAAATCAACAGACTTTTATCGTTTTTTCCCTTGTGATTTTAATTTAATGGCCCGTGTTTTCATTACTGCAGAGGCTGTACACTTTAGCTTGCAATTATGTCCCATCTGTGAAGCACTGTGTTACTGTGTTATTACAGTTTATTCTAGTAGCTTTTCAATCACTTTTGAGTTGGGCTTTACAAGTATTCTTGCAGCAGGTGGGCTTCCTGGCATGCGCCCAGGAACACACAAAGCGCAAAGCTGGAGCCTAATGGCAGCATATGCATGTGGCACGGAGCGCCAGCCTCCCCCGTACGCCGCCGAGCAGCCCCTTGAGCCTGTCAGTCACTCTCCTGCCTGCTACAGTCTCTGAGTCGTTTCTGCCAGGGAAAAATGTACCAAGGCAGCAAATTTCTCCAGTGCACCATCCTTATTACTGAGACAACCCTGTCATTAGCACAAGCACAATGAACCTGAACTGGGGATGCATACCAATTAGGTTGCACGGAGCACTTTTGCTTCTTATCGCTATGGAAACGCGCCCCCCGGCTGCAGTGGACAAGCAGGAATGTCCCCCCACCCATATGTCACCTAGTTAACACTGTACACTTTTATGTGAACCAAAATCCGCTCCAGCCCTCTCGGCAGTGGAGAGAAAGGAAAGAAAACAACGGAAGTCTCCGCGCACGCGGGAGGCGATTCGTCTTCAGAATCAGGGGTCTTGCACAGCCGTGGCCACAGCCGAGCACAGGAGTCCCTGGGTTATTCGCAGTAGTAAGGATATTTAAATCTAGAAATAATTGTCTCCTATTAAATCCAGCAGGGAGAGTTTAAGCAATCTAAAATATAATAAATTGTGCTATCCTATTTTAACAAATGGAGACCAAACGTTTGTTTTTAAATCAACATAAAGAGTGTTTCACTTCTAAGAGGCTAAGGCAACTCCTGGAGCCACCAGCGTCAGATTCCTTCTCCCTTGGACTGTGTACCTGCCCCCCACACAGAATCTATACCTAAAGAAACAAAGACCCAAGACATTAGTGTGTGTAAAGGATTTCCCCACCTGAATACTGTGAACTTTGCCAAGACCTATTAATACAGTCTTTTGTTTTCTTTGAGTGTATGTGTGCGTGAGAGAGAGAGACAGAGAGAAAGAGAGAGAGAGTTTTTATTTTAGTGGCTCCATATGTATACAATTGAGAGAGTCTGACTTTCAAATGTTCACATTGTGGTTTAGGTTTTATTCAGTGTTTATTTTAATTTATCGTGTTAACTGCCAGTGGAAGATACATCATGGCTTTATTTTCCTCTAAATTCCAGTGGCAATTTTTTAAAATAGAGTAGACCCTTGAGCACTGATGTCACACTCCCCAAACTGGCTGCCTCCCCCTCTTCCCTAACTAATAGCCCCATTAGCAGCCCTTTTCTGAACGTTTAATTGTCTCCATACTGAGTATGCCGGAGACTCTGTCTTACTTCTTCACGCAGGAATTTCTCTAACACTGTTTCTAAACTGTCACTCACCTTCCATAAAGACGCTCTCTCAGGCTGGCGGCAGCCAACAGCTGCAGCCCGAATGTGGGCGCCCTGCCCCTGCAGCCCGGGGACGCCGCGGCCACACGCACCTGCAGGGCACTCCTGGTAGAGGGCAAAGTTCTTACGGGAAAAATGGAGCCACAGCCTGAACGTAATACGAACCTACGTGAAGTAATATTCAAGGCACAATAAGGTGCTCTTTAAAAAAAACACGTCAAATATGAGATGCTGTGAAACAAAGTCATGTAATTAGTGACGGTGACTCAGGGAGGTGAAAAAAATGAGAGCCAGAAAACCTGACTTCTGAGCCTGGAATAGATTCGTGTCGGGACTAGTGACGTTTCCAGGCACTATCACTTAAAGAACATTTATTTTTTATTATAAAAGCAATTCTAGATATACGTGAAATTCCCTGGATTCTATTGGGAACAATTTCCTCCTACATAATGCGTCCCTATGGAAATCATACAGCTCTTTGATTTTTGTTTTTAAGTTAAAGTCATCAAGGCAAAAGAAAACTTCTTTACACAGAGAACGAGTAACTCGCAGCCAGAGCAGCCCGACCTGGGCACAGCAGAGACCTCGGAAAGCAGGCAGAGTCCCCAGAGGCTTAACTCAGTCCTAAGGTCTCGGCCTTTCTCCCAAAATACACCAGGCTCAAGATTAAAGAAGAGAAGGAATTTGGGACAATTCAGTAATTTTCATCTCCAGCTACTTTGGAGATGTTCCGTGGAAGATCCAAATAGTTATTTATGCTCCCTGACCAAAATACTCACGTTTATCATAAGAATCACAGCCCCAGAGAATTAAAGCAACTTGCATTTACACCTATTTATTAATACATTTCCTCTTTCTGACAGCTAGATCTCTAAGCCAGTTTTCTGGGACCCTACCTGATCCTTCCCAGACCCCGTACAGAGCAGAAGGTGGGCATGACCACTGCCTTCTTGGCTGGTTTTTCCTTCACCCCTTGAGGGAGGACCGCTAATCTCCCCTGACATTTATGGGGTCGGCTGCAGCTGGACAGGGATGAGCGCCTCCCGCTAAGGTCCGGCCGGGAAGGAGGCCGTGCTTCCAGCCACCCCGAGTGCACCAGACGGGCTTCTTGCTGGGAGGCCCCCACACTGACTGCTCTTCCTGTTCCTCTAAAGATGGTCCCTGGTCGTCTCTCATGCTTAGACCTCATGCTCTCCGGGCAGGCAGACATGTGACACATAGGCCTATGTGACAGAAAGAAGGGTCGGCACCACACCAGGTATCTCCGTCTGTCCCTTCACGGGAAAATGGTGCCCAGCCGTTGGCTGAGCTAAGTCGAACTTACTGAGGCAAACACTGTGCCGACAGAGCCATGGTCTCCACTCTTCCTCTCTGGCCGGGGTGCTCTCCAGCCGTGCTCAGCCTGGCCAGGGTGGAAGAAGCTCCTCGGCCTGCCGACAGGACCTCTGTCTGGGCTGGCCGGGTGCTGTGGACAGGAGCCCCTTCCTCTTAGCTGAGTGTCTGGCCTAGTGGGTCGAGCGTCTGTTCTGATTGACTGAACAGCCATTCCGATGGGTCAGAGCCTGAACCTCATGGCTAGGAAGTGTTTCATGTCACTCTCTCTGGGTCCGTGGTGCTGTTATGGTGGAATTTTGTCGAGGCTCTCCCCAGTACCTCAGAATGTGACTTACTTGGAAATACGGATGCTGCCAATTGATTAGTTAAGGTGAGGTCATACAGGTGTAGGGTGGGCCAAATCCAATGTACCTGGTGACCTCATTAGAAGAGAGGAGACAGAGAACAGACAGGGAGAGGGTGGAGGCAGAGATTAGAGTGATCCCTCTGCAAGCCAAGGCACGCTTGGGGCTATGGGGCCACCAGAGGCTGGAAGAGGCAGGAAAGGATCCTTCCCTACAGCTTCCGAGACAGCATGGCCCTGCTTACCTTGATTGTTCAACTTCTGGCCTCCAGACTGTGAGAGAATAAATGTCTGTAGGTTTAAGCCACCCAGGTGGTGGCACTTTGCTATAGTAGCCTTAGGACATTAAAACAGGTGCTCCTTAGGACATTAAAACAGGTGACTCAATAGAATCATAAAATAGGAAGAAACTTGATGTTTCATTGGAAAAGCAGTTAGTTCCAGGTTTCAAGGATTATGGAAAAATAATGAGTATGAGGGCTCTGGAGCCAAACTGCCCGGATTCTACTCAGAATTATTATTAATGCCATTGGAACAACAGGTGAAAACACATGACTCTCGCAGGCAACCTGGCCCACGTCGTCGTCATGGCTGTAATTATTGCTCCAGACTATAATCCCCCATAGAGAAGAGCATGCCTTTACGAATGCACTTGTGTGCAGACTCATAAATACTCCGGACTGTGGTGTCCTTTCTGGAGGATGAGCCTGAGGCATGAACCACTGAGAGCAGAAGGATGCAATGTCCTGCAGCAGCCGCTTAACCTGCACCCGGGATTCCAAGGCCGGCAGAGTCCAAGTGACACCTGAGTCCTTGGTATGAGGTAAGGTTTTTAAACCCCCCCCAACTATGAATCAAATAATGTTAACCGTCATTACTTTTAACACAGTCACTTATCAGTATGCTCTTCCCAAGTATGAAGAAAGAACAAGATGAACATCATCAAACCTCTGCTTTTATTTAATATAAAATCCACATACTATTCATGTGATATATATGGTCAAAAGGCACTTGAGCTATAGGAACAGATATTGCAAATTACGCTGAAGGAGTTTTAAAACTACATACTCACAATATGTTAGAGCAAGCAGGTCTGGAAACACCGGCTGTGAGGGAAGCTATTGGGCGGGTGCACCTGAGCCAGGTGGAGAGGACACTGGCCTCAGGGTCAGAGAATCCCCAGGTCAAGTGATGGCTTCCTTCCTTCCCTCCTTGGACAAATCCTCATCCTCTTTGTCCAGAGGTGTAAAATTGGGACACTCTTTGTCCTTTCTCACTTTTGCAAGGTGATTGAGAAAATCAAATAAAATAATTTCAAGTACATTTTCTTAATCATTCACACCGTGTACCTACTATGCGCCATGACTGCATTAAGCACCTGGGATGCAGAACAGAGAGACACACAAGCCAATAACCATTACAGAACCCAAGGTGCTGTGTGGACAGGCAGAGTGGACCATCTCTAATTCGCACGTCCATGGTGAAACTGCTAACCACAGAGCTCCAGTTCTCAGACAGTAAGCTCAGGTCTTTGCTCAAAATGAACTCTATTAATGGCAAGAATTTATAGCAAGCTACTAATATAATAAGGCCAATTTTACAATCTTTCATAGGTGTTAAAAATATGTATTAATGAACAACAGATTTTATCTTTGTCCCATTTGCTGAAATTTCTAACCTGGATAATATTTAAAGTCTATAGGAATAGATCTGGTCACTTTTTTTTTTCCATTTGGAACTATCAATTTATTTCACTTAAGTTATCAAAGTGCAAATCATAGCTGCTTGTTACTTCCAATCCCAGCTCCTTTTAAGCTGATATAGCACAGATGAAATTTCAGCTTCTGTCCCTTGTAATTAAGCAAGCTGAGAACTTGAAAGCTGTGAATACATAAGAACACTTTTCTAACTTACTCTATTTAGTCCACACCAGACTGGGAAAGTAAACAAATACAGTGCGTGAATGGGTAGCTTTGTCATTACTGTCCAGGTCAAAATCTCAAGAGAGTTTTCTTCCATGGAAACAAATGGATAATATATCTGCCCTCCCTTGACCTCTGAGCAGCAGGTGCCTGTCCCTCCCTCCTCGGAGCCCTTTCTTGGCCTAGCTCCTGTGGCCTCACCTCCCCACAGTCCTCTCATTGGCAGCTGTTTCTCGGGATCTTTCGTGGTTTCCTTCTCTGTGCTTTAAACATCAGCAGTCCCTGCAGTACTGTCCTGGGCTTGCACCTCTCAGTGCACCGACCCCCCGTGGGTGGGCAACCATCCTCAGGTGTGGCAAGGCCTGCCTGGATGCCCACCAAATCCCACCAAATCCACTCCTCATCCCAGCATGCAGCTAAAACTATATTCCAGCCTCCCTGGCAGCGGGGCTGGGACCTGTGGCTGGGTTTTGGCCCCTAGGTCTCCTGAGAGATTCTCGAGACTTCCAATCTGCTTTGTGGCTAGAAGGAGCCCAAGCAGGCCCGAAGAGGTGGCAGCACCAGGAGATGGAAAGATCCCAGAGGGGCCCAGCCTGCCACTGAGAAGGCTATGTTGAGCCTCTGAGGCCAGTGCCAGCAAACCCACTGTGGTGGCAGGTGCCAGCCGTGTGCTGATGGCTCAGGTGTGTGCTTGCAGTTCCCACATCGCACCAGAGCACCCACCTGGCCTGCAGATCCACTGCTGGGCCCCTCCACGAGGATGTCCCATTGCACATCAGGACAAATGCCCCTTTTCCCCACCAAAGCCAACTGGCTCCTTGTTTAGCCATCTCTGCCTCTGAGGACGCTTCCATCCACCCACACCTGAGCCAGGTGATGATTCACCAAACTTGACACCATCTACCCTGTGTCTGCCACCAATCTCAGTCCCAAATCCCACCTGCCCCACCTCCCGGGTATCTCCAGGTCTGGACCACCTGAATCCCTGGCCTGGCCCCTGGAAGAACCCCTGTGCCGGCCCTGCCCCAGGCTTTCTTCCGCAATGCACCTTCCCCCTAAAGCAAAAGAATGCACATCTGATAGGATGCTATCCTGCTGCAACCCTCCCAAAGCGACTTTCCTGTGGGATTCCAGGACGATTTGGGATGAGGCCCCCAGACATTAGGAAGTGAGAGAGGGAAGGCGAGAGAGGGAGGAAGAGAGGGCTGATAACATATTTGCAGCCCCACACCACCTCCAAACCAACACCATACCCCCTTTTATAGATTGTGCCCCTTACATCGGCCATCGCCATGTCCCCACAGCCTGAGCCAGTCCAAAGCTGAAGGAGGGGCACTTTTTCTGATGCCTGCATGTCAATAGGCCATCCTTGCATCCTGGAGCCTCCTCCTCCTCACCCACATGTGGCCTGGGTATGTCCAGCTATTGAGAGCATGCCCTGTCTGTGTGGCTGGCTGCACCTGGACCTGTCAGCGGACAGAGAAGACCCTCCAAGTGTGGGCGTCGGACCAGGCAGAAATGCAGGTTTGTGCTTTGGGGCACAAACTGCCTAAAGCCAAGGGATGGACGTCAGCTGGTTCCCAATGGATTTCCCAATTCTTTGATTACTTGGTTAAAGGAGAGCTTAAGAAATGGGTAAGCAAGACACTCCTCCAGTAGAATAGCAAGGAGTAATGTCAATCTCTCCTCGACAGTGGACTGCAGCCTCAGGAGCTGGTGGCTGTTCCACCTCAGCCACCTGCTATCCCTCCAGGAGTCCCCCAATGGGTCCATGGCAGCTTCTGCTGGGGACATTCCTGGGGCCACAGAGCAGGAGCTTTCAAACAAGTCTGCCCTGTGGAAGGTGGCTCTCCCTGCACCCCCTTGAATGCCTTTCCCTAAAATAACATCTGCAAATCCCCAGGTGCACCCCATAGTTCTACCTCTTGGGTATTTCACAATAACCACAGGGGTGGGGCTCTGTTTCAAGACCCCTTTGTGGTGCTCACACTGAGATTTTACTTCCCTGGCCCCCAAAGATCCACAGTGTCACTGAAGGTACTTTTAAAGACTAAAATTGGCATGTTTCTTAGTAGCATTTTAAAATATGAGAAACAAACCAGAAAAAGTATCTCTTTCCTCCTTAGGAACTATATCCAGGTTGTTTCAGTGTAAATTACTCATAAACGTCTTGAATCTTGAGCCAACCTCTCCAGCATAGGTCAAAGTCCCAGGAGGAGGGCTGAAGAGCCTGGGAGCTGACCCCACAGTGAAGCTGACCCCAAGGGGCCCGGGAGGCTGCATGACTCCCCGGGGCAGTTCTCAATACTGGTGAGGGAGACAGAAGCCATTTCCTCCTGAAGACGGGCCCAGTGCGACTGTGACACCATTTATAATCTGCTGCAGCTTTGCACGTTTCTGGTGCAGAATGCTCTGAGAAGGCTCAGCCCCACTCATCCCACACCTCTCAGATCCCCCATTCCATTTCCATCCTGTCTAGGAGTTCAGAAAGAAAGACGTGGATTAGGCCTAGAAAAATGGAGGTAATTTTCTGTAATTTGGTTTTATGTAACCAAACGTATACACTTAAACTATATCACATTAATATCCACAGGTGGAAATAAACAGAGATTATCTTCTCTAGCTATTCACAGGCGGAATCTCAGTACCAGAACGGCTTCGTGGGAGCCTGTGCCAATGTCAAGGCAGGGCCATGCACACACCTCTCCAGATGGAAGGAGGAGCCACTCGCTCACAGAAGAAACCCCGCAGGAGGACTTTTCCAACAGCTCTCCCGGGGATGGATGCCTTCACCACGGGGGATTCTGCTGCCTCGTGAGGGACCCCCCTCCCTGGTTGGAGGCGGGTGGCCCAGTTCACAGCCTCACTGAGCAGATCGTCCCGCTGTGTGAGGAGGCTGTGCGGGCCCCATCATGCACCCAGGCGACCACAAGGCCACGGCATCTGTGTGGAGTGGGGCTGACTTGGATTCGAATCCTGCCAGGGATCTGCTGTGATGTCGGGAGAGTGACTTGGTCTGTGCCGGAATCTCCAGCTACAAAGTGAGGGCTGATCCACGCCCTTGCAGGGTGGTTGTAAGTGTTAAATAAACAACAGACACAGAATGCGTAATACAGGCCCAGCGAATCTCCCGCGCCGGGGAGAGCCTTCACGGGGCTCCTCCGGCGACTGTCAACCCTTGCCGTCAGCCGGGGAGCTCACTCCCGCAGGAACACCCAGGTTGGTTTTCCCTTGCAGGTTAACAGCAGGTTTCCCACTGCCTTTTTGTACCAGTATTCTTTCCCTAAGTGAACAGAAAGGAAAGGTAGGGCTAGAAGGCATGTGAACAGATCATTTGAACTCACAATTGTAGGCACAAGGGAACAGCCCCTGCTTCTCCCCACGGCTCTGCCTCCTTCAAGGAGCCTGGGTTCCCCGAGACGCCGTGAGTGACCCAGCTGTCGCCAACGGGAGGCTCTGCCGGGTGGGTGTGGCTAATATGAAACCGCAGCTGGGAATTCCCAGAGATGGGTGTGTCTTCAGTGGACTCTGACAGAACGTTACATCGTCCTCATATGTTTGTGAGAAGGAATGCACAGGATGTAGTATGATGGGTCTCAGTCAAATACCAGAAAAGGAAAAAGCAATATTGTCAACATTTTCCAAGATTTCGATTTAGGAAATCCAAACTGTGGCACTCGTGGCTAATAAGGAAACATCTGGTTGTCAACGAGCAGATCCAAAATGCCTCTTAACAGAGAAGCAGCCCTCCTCCCCACACGTGGCACCACGTGTCAGCACCTACAGTTAACAAATATTTAAACCATTTAATGACAGCGAATCAAAATGTAGAATGAATGGAAGCAAGATTATATGAAAGAAAATATAAAATAGAAATGATTTCAGCTGTGGGGTAAATAAAATTCTAAGTTCCACAAGGCTCGCAGGAGAGCGCTAGAGATAATGGCATCACTGTGTGTTGCCAAGGCTCCTTGCAAGGGTGGCGTATCTTAGCAGATTTTAAATTGTTATATTTACACTTTTCTTTCAACAGTAAGGTGAAGATTTATTTTAAATATATATCTTTTCAAAATTTACTGGGAAAATGCTTAGAGATTTTCCCTTGAGAGAAAATAATAGCTTCTTCAATCACTAATATGCTAATATCCAGAAATTCCGAGGTAGCCCATCCCACTGGCTTAGTGGTATGTACAGTTTTCATACATTGTTATAAGATATTGTAAGAGCGTTTTATTGTTGTAAGAGGCTTTTTTGTTTTCATAAAATGAAACAAGCAACATTTTAAAATATAATATATTCCATAAATAGTAACCTTCTTAATATAAATTTTACTAAATAGCTATAATAGTGTACTCACCAAGATTCTTTATTTGTGTCACAAAGTGACAGAAATTTCTCTTCTCTTCAATAATATCAGTAAATTCTCCTTGTTTGCCATTTAGCAGTTTTCAAAATAGCAAGCTATGTTTCTCTTCAAGGCCAATGAAAAATTGTGCTGATATATACATGTTAATTTTCTTTGTTGTGCCATAATAAGATTTTGAAGTTGCCACAACTACCACATTGTAACTCTTCCAACATTCACAGTTAGGAGGCAGTGAAACGTTAACCTGTGCAGATGAGGATGGAAGACCAAGAAATGGACCGTGCAATTCCAAATCTCCAAATTTGATAATGCCAGAAAGCTGTATTAAACTCAGTATCACATTGTTCCTCCAGCCCTTCTTTATAATCTCCAAGGACTCTTGATTAAAAGTGACAAGGATTTTACTTTTTCCCTTCCAGGTCAGCTTTATCCACCAGCTCAACCACTCACGGCACAGAGGTTCTCGGGCTGGGTCAGGGCACCCCTCCCGAGTGCACACTCATTCTCGCCACAAGTTCGGGGCTCCTGCCGGTGGGGGCACTCACTCAGGCTCTGGGGCTACCCCTCAGGGCGCTCTGGACATCGGGGCTCACTGGTAGGTCGCAACACTTAGTGGCTCCCTCCTTCCCATCCCAACATTCTTACTGCCACGGTGGTGCACAAACAATGGATGAATAAGCATTTTCACCCTCTTAGAACAAATAGTATGAATCCAAATAGATACAATACTTTTAAATAACTTTCTTTAAATGGGAAAATGAGTAGTTTTGATTGGACCCAGAATGCTGTGGGCATGGCAACTAGAGCAGCCACATTTTTGTTTTAACTGCCTTAACCCCAAGTTCAGGCTGCCGCCAGCTGCACCAAACCAGGTTCTTGGGGGGTTTGGGGCCTCCCTCCAGCAGGAGAGCAAGGTGCACCCAGCCCCCCAGGCTGCCACGAACCTCTGCACTCCTTGCAAAAGTGAGCACGTCCCCTCCGCACCGATGTTGCCCACGGTTTCAGCTATGGGCTGCAGGGGCCCCCACGAGATTCCTGTGAACTCTCAGGCCTGGCAGCCCCTGCCACCTATGGCTGTCCTTTAGGCAGGGACATCAGGCACAAATTTGGGGATGACTATGCCTGTGCGGGAAGGAAGAAATGCCCAACCCCACCTTTCGGGTACCCATTAGGTTTGCTACCCTTCAGGTTAGTGCTCGCAGCACAGTGACAGCAGGGGGATGGCCCCAAACAGAGGAATGGACAACCTGCAGGACGGCCCCAGCCCCTTCCCCAGGCCTGCGGAGGGGCCCGGAGCCCCCGGCAGCACCAAGCACTGGCATTATGCAGAGTGGAAGCCTTTCCAGGATGGCAGCGGCGAGCGGCTTCTGTCAGAGGGAAGCGCGGCGGATTAATCAACTTGATATTACCCATCCTGATTAAACAATGAGGCGTCCTGGGGTTCTGCTTCCATCCCGATGAGCGCTCATCATAACTAATGTGCAAACCCAGCACAGCTCCCTCGGGAGCAAACTACCTTTTAATTTTTCCCTCTAAAGATTAATTCCATTGTTATGGAACCTGTATTATGAGAACCGTAAACTAATCATTAGTCATTTTCAAACAATCTGACCTTTCCTGCCACAAATCGTGGAGTGTTTTCGCAAGAGGGCTTTTTTTGGGTTCTGGGGGATTTGCATCATGCAAGTTCAGAGGAAGAGTCAGACATAAACAACAGCATGTTTGCTGTGTAACTTTGCAGGGGGGGAAATCCTGAAATGGCTTCTTTCTATCATATACAACTTTATGTATTTTAGCAGCTGAGAAATGCAGACAGAACGAAATGCTTTTGTCCCGGCCTGAGGACACCCTGGCAGGGGAGGGAGGTGCCCCCAGCAAGGGGCTTCCCCAAGGGCGGGGTGCCCGTACCCGGGCGCAACTCAGTCAGTGCTCCTTGAAATCTTCTTAGGTGGTAGGCTACCAGGTCCCTAGGCTGCTGTAACAAAGTGCCACAGACTGGGTGATTTAAACAACAAAAATCTATCCTCTCACAGTTCTGGAGTCCAGGTGTTGGCAGGACCACGCTCTGCTAAGGTACTAGGGCAGGACCCGTCCCAGGCCTCTCTCCTGGAATCTGGTGGCTCCTGGGCTGGTGGAAGTTCCAGTCCTCCCTGTTGCACACCCAGGGTCTCCTCTCTGCGTCACACTCCCTCTTGTGAAAGGCACCAGTCATGCTGGATTAGGGGTCACATCTGAACTTCTGAAAACTGCAATGCCCCCATTTCCAGTTGACGCACCCGGAATTCTGGGGGTTAGAGCCTCAGCGCATGAAGCGGGGTGCACTTCCCACCCACGGCAGTGTGACTGGGGTTATTTGGCAGACAAGGTGATTAAGGTTTAGAGAGGTCGAGTCACATACCCCAGGCCCTAGAGCCTGCATTGCTGGCACCCTCCTCTGAAAAGGGTAGGTCCTTTCCAAAACCATGCACACTTTCCAAAACGCTGAACTATGCCTCACAAGAAAATGGTCCAGAAAAAATTAACGCTTGCAGCCTCAGTTTCTCATACAGCATTGGCATATGTGCCAAGCAGTGGGACAGGACTGCCAGCACCAAGGCCACTGCCACTAGAACCTTCTTAGTCTTTTTTTGTTCTCCAAACAAATGTGATTCCTCTTTTGGGGGACCATCATACCTTAGGGGACATCATATATTTGGAGTATTAAAATTACGTGTGTGTGTGTGTGTGTGTGTACTTTGTTTATCACCCACTATCTTTCCCCAGAAGATTGTAAACATCTCCAAAACTTAGGATCCTCTTGCAGCACCAAGCACAGTGAAGTGTAGAAAACCATGCTGACCAAATGATACCTGAGCCAGGTGAAAATCACTAGCAGTCAGGGTTAAGTCTTTAATAATTCAAGTTCCCACTATTGAGAGAAGAAAAGCAAGAAATGTCATTCCTGAGCTGATTGGCATTCCTGAACACTGTTAAACCAGAGAGTTCCTCCACTCCTATAGATGAAAGAGATTAAAATTATATTAAGAATAAGAGCCTCCTGGCCACTGGTCCGTTAGACACAGGACACACACACACAGACACACCTTTCACCCGTTGCTCTGAGGCATTTGGAGTTTGTGTTCAGAGCCGCGGGTATGGCAGGTCCTCTGCTCAGCACTCAGGTCTGGGCCCTCGCTCCACCGCATTGGTTCCACCCTTGTTGCACCCACATCTCTGTGCTCTTCTACACCAGCACACGCCGGAGTCCCCTCTCCAACCTTGCCTGTGCTTAGAATAACGCCCTTCTCTCTGCCAGCCCCAGTGACACCATTTGCAAATATGTTGTCAGCATTGAAGACAGAAACTGGTGTTCCTAATAAATAAAGAGCTTCTGTAAACCCATAGTAAAAACACCAGGCGACAGGAACTAACAGGTGAAAAGGCAATTCAAAGCAGGGGAAGAGGAAGGAGGAGGAGGAAGGAAGGTGAAATATCTATGTAGCATTTGAAAAAATAAAGCATGATACATAGTAGCAATCAAAGAAACACGCCTAGCTGGTGAATTTTCACCTATCAAATTGGCAAGATATTCTGGCAAACACTTGGGGCCACGGACGTGACAGTATTCCACCAGTGAGAGCATTTTCAGTGCATTTGAGAAGGCCAATTTAGTACTACCCTGGAAGAACCTTTAAAATGTACATGCTCCCTGCTGCAGCAATTCGGAGAGTTTATCCAAAGGAAATCACCGAGAGTGTGAAAATCAGTTAGTACAGGGCACTCATTGCATGATTAGCTGGCAAAACCGAAAACCACAGATGTCCCAACACGAGGGAATGAGTGAGTAATCGTTAAATAGCTTCATGATAAAATAGTTTGCAGCTATTTAAAAAAACGTGGAAATAAATCTGTATACATGGGGAAACCCAATATACTATTAGGATAAAAAGGCAGATTATAAAGCTTTATGAATGTTATTCTATTTTTCAAATATATACGTATATATCTCCTTACCAGAGTGCCTGACACATGCTAGGCACCTCATCAACATACACTATACATTAACTAAAGGGAGGGGGGGTTCTGAAAAGATACACATGAAGTGCTAGCAGGTTCTGGCTCTTGGTTAGTCGGATGTGATTATTTTTAGTCTATTCTTTATATACTTGTTTGTATTTTCTGATGTAGGGATAATAGCTATGTCTAGTTTTGTTATCTAAAATAATAACAGTAGATATTAAATTAAAAAACAAAGTGAGTTCTACTCCTTCAAAATCCGCTTAAAATTTTAGTCCATCTTGTGAAAACTTTCTTTGGTCGGAAGCACACCCTCTTAGTACCAAGTGTACTTGTACTGAATGAGTCTTACTGTTCTTCCGTCACGAGCACCTATGGAGCTGCGTGATCGCGGTCTGGCTTCTAGATCCGAGGCCAGAAGCTTCTGGAGGGGGCTGCACCTTGCCCCCACCTGTGGCACAGCGAGCAGGTGCTCCGTCCGCCCAGACACACGATGCCCATGAGGCTCTGCAGGCTGAGAGGTGCGTCTAGTCCAGCCTGGCACAGCCAGAGAGCAGACCGTCTGAGGCACAAAGAGAGGGTCCCACGAAGCAGGGAGCATTTAGGAACCCACTGCGTGGACCTGTAAATGGCACCTCATCTCCCTTCAAGGGCTTGGAGCTGACAAAACTGACTCGACAAAGTCAGGCCTAGATTTCAGAATTCAGAGACAGGAAAACCTAGTGACTGAGCTCCTCTTACCACTTGTCTTTAAACCAAGAGAAAACTTCATAGAGTTTCTTCCTCATAAATTACCAATACATAAGCCCAACTGATTAATCTTTCCTAAAGGATAAATACAATCTCTGCTTAAACCAAAATCACACCCAAATCTAGCACGTAGCATCCGACCTAAGTCTTGATGGGGAGGAAACCTACACAAAGCCAAGGCCACCACCCCCAGCCCTGGAGATGAATCAGAACTGCAGCCCGAACACACTTTGCACGTCTGTACTGACTAGGGAAACAGGAGACGGGAAAAATGCAGCAATCTGCCCTTGTGCTATGCCTTTTAACCATTTTCTAAAAACTTTATTGAGGTGAAATGTACATAACATAAAATGTACCATTTTAAAGTGAATAATTCAGTGGCATTTAGTGCATTCTTGGTGTGGTATGACTGCCACTGCCATCAGCACCAGCACCTGGGGGCCACGCAGGGAAACGCCAGCCAGCGCGGTGGCCTTGCCCGGCCCCTGCAGTGGGCTTGGGCCAGAGCGGCCAGTGTGAGTGTGCCGCACGGCAGGGCATCCCTGACACCAAACCAGGCCCGCGGGGACAAACTCGTCAGGCACTGTTAACTCAAACAGACTGGGTTTGGAGGGAGGTGGCTCAGTCATTATCTCTGAATCTAAAATGCACATGCCTCTGACCCACTTTCAGTCATCGGTTCCACCATGTACACAGCACAGAGATGTCCCCTCAGCATTCTGCGGGGCAGGGAATGCCACACACACAGTGCGCAGTTACACACATTCAAGGCATAAATGTATGATGAAATGGACGTTAATATGAGGTAGGCCCAAGGGTGATGCTACGTGTCTGTCGGTGGTTGGAGAGTCCTGGCGGCTGCCCGATATAGGCAGCCCGCAGAGGTGGCGAGGGAAGGAGGGGTGGCCGGGCCTCACTGTCTGCTCCTGCCAGGGCCAGGTGGGACAGGGGCCTGGCCGCAGGAACTCAGCGTGCTGGATTCAGGTGCCGGTCGAGGGGCACTGCTGTGATCACACTATGCTTTGAGGCCCACGCAGCCGGGAGCGGGTGGCAGGGTCTCCGGAGGCCAGGGGTGCGGGGGGGGGGGCAGCAAGGCAGGGGTTTCTCATGCATTGTACAAAAACATAGGAAAGTGTTAAACAGGTATGGGCAGAGCGTGCACACCAGATTAACCTCAGCTGTGGGTAGAATAAGATAAATCTGTATGCCCATGAGAAATTATCTCCGAGACGTCTTGTTAAACAAGGTGCAGAACAGTGTGTGTGACTTATCTTTCACACCTAGGCACAGAGAATTGAATATATAAATCATATAGGTATAATATTGTGTACATATGACATATATACAGTGTTTTTTAACTACAAGCATGTACTCTTCTTTTCCAACTTTTTCATTACCAAAAGTAAAATAAAATATAATGTACATTTAGCACAAGGAAGACACGTTATTTGTTCTTTCCACCAAATGCCATATGCCTTATTGATTGCTGTGACATTTTAAAGCATGCCTGTCTTCTTCAAAGGCCTCTCAGTGCTAAAATCAGATGCATCAATAAGTCATTATCTCACGGTAGAGGATTCACAAGGCAAGAGTCCTTGCCATTTGCAGCCAAAGAAATTGAAGTTCAGGGTAGTTCTGAGGCTCCTCCAAAGATGGGAGGACGTTTCAGCCTCCCCTGGCGCACACTGGGTCGCCCTGCCTCTAGTCCCCGCTGGTTCCGGCAGAACGTGTGCACGCATCTCGTGCACTGGCCAGGGGCGTCTTGCACAGACAGCACCGCCCCGTCTCCTTCAAAAAACCTTTACATCATTGGCTCCCCAGCTTATTTTCACCACAAATGGCTTCATAAATTCTCCTAAATTTTTTTCTCTAGGGCAAAATGTTGCCCTTAATGATATGTGCTGTCTCATCAGGGCCAGCGACTTGTACAGGCAGAAAAAAATCCGACTGAACCTTATTAAGAGCTCTTTGCAGTTTCTTTTGGAAATTAAATGCCATCTTCTGCTCCATTAAAAATACAAATTTTCCTGCGTGGATCCCTCTTCAATCTGCTATCCTCCCCCTGTTCTGCTACAGCTACGTCAAGGAGGATTTTAGACAGCTCGACGACCAAATCGTTGTGACAAGAAAAAACTAATACCTCGTTCGTGTGTGTCTGATGGGGACTGAACAGGACAGAGGGGACTGGCACTGGCCTTAGTGCTGGCCCCATCCAGGAAACGCGCTGCTTCACTTGTGAGGAAACAGGAGGAAGAGGAGGAAGAGGAAAGTCAGCTTCCCCCTCCACACACACACCTTGCCACAGCCTCCGCAGGTGAACACCCTACCCCTGATCCTGAAGTCAACAAATCACCTTGGAGGTCAACTGCCTGAGAATTTCCTTGTCTTGAGGCTGGGCCAGCTGCTAATCCTGGCTAGATGTGTTTCTAGCCATCCTCTCCTGAACTGGCTGTGGTTAACTGGAGTTACCGATGCCAATAACCATGGCAGGTAGAAACCCCTCTGTTGCCATTTAATGTAACGGTTAAGCGCATAGATGGTGTGGTGAGGCCTGAACCCACCTGGGTTCCAAGCTGGGAGAGGTTTGGCAAGGCAGCAAGCCACTCTGAGCCTCCACTCCCTTGCCGCACAGCGGAGGTGACCGTGAGACTTTCTCAGAGATGTCAGGGAGGAAAGGAGGTGGCGGCTGCAGGTGCTTGGGGAGCGCAGTCCCCGGCACTCAGCAAACGCCCCACAGACATAGCCGCGGGTCTCTGCTGACTGGGTTAACTTTCCCCACCTCGGGTATTTTTGCTAGTCATTTATAGTGTCATCAAGACACATCTGTTTTAACTGATTGTCTCAGAATAAGAACTGAAGCTTCTTTTCCCTGAAATTAATTCACAGTAATTAAAAGTGTGGGGGAGAAGCCAAAGTTCTAGCCGTCAGTGTGCATTTCAGGTGCTGAGTTAATCCTGGCCTTTCTGCCTAACTTACCTCTTCCCGGCAGTGACAGCAAGGGAAGAAGCGCAGAGGAGATGAATTCGCATGTCCCTTTGGCCTACTTAAGTCACAGGTGCCCCTCCATGACGGAGGTCACGGAAGAGCCCAAATGTCAATAAGCAGGTCTCGAGGCGGCAGGTTTCTGCCCATGTCAGCCCCTCCCCGTGTGGGACTCAGGCCCAGCCCGGTGTTGACAAAGCTGGTCGGCATCCCAGCGGACACCAGGCTGCGGGTCGTGTGTGGACCACAGCTGCTTCCCCGGTGATGTTTGCACTGGCATTGATGTAGTGACACACTGATCTAATTACATGTCAATAAACCAAAGTCCTGATTCACTGGGGAGATCACAGAGGATTAGAGGCCTCTACTGGCAATTCTTAAAGAACAAGAACTCAACCTTCAGACTCAATTACGGCAAAGTTAGCCAACTGTAAAGCCATGACTTGCAGGGAAACGGAGAGGGACAGAGGCCAGCCTCGGTCCTGTAACCTGACTTGGACTCGTGGTGGTGGTGGTGGTGGTAGTTAAACTGTCCGCTTTTCTGAAGCTCGTTTCCACTGTGCTGATTGGTTCTTATTACATAATCCAGAAAACGGATAGACTCCAGAAACTTTGTGCAGAACGGGAGAAAAGCAAACGCTCATCCGATTGCAGATTAGCAGCGGCCCTGCCCACACTTCCCTGCCTACCTCCCGCACCCGCTGGAACAGCTGCCTGCACAAAGGAGCGGCTTCCGGAGACGGAACAAAGAGGAGCAGGAGCAGAGGCGGACGCGCCAGCCTTTCCTGCTGCCGCGTGGCCGCGCCCAGAGCAAGCAGGGCTCCGAAATCTCCCTTAGGAAACGCGGGATGTTCAGGGAGAGTGATTTGAAATTGGGACGGGTTTAGCTTGCCCGCTGTGCCTGGGTCGTTAGTGTCAAACAGTCGACCACTGTGCACTTTTATTTATTCATCAGTTGTATGTCTTTGCTGCATTTTGAAGTTATCTGGGGTGAGAGCAGATTGGAACATTTAATACGAAGGGTACCTAGGCAGAACTTAGCAGATAGCGTAAGAAAAAGAAAGCGGGCAAAGTGCCCGGCGTGACCTCTAGCACAGGCGCTGGCGAACCTCCCCTCTGAAAGAATAGGTGGTAAATATTTCTGGCTTTTCAGGCCGCACGGTCTCTGCGGCAGCCACTCAGCTCTGCCACTGTGGTCTGAAGACAGCCTGAGATGATATGTAAATGCTCGGGTGTGGCTGTGTTCCAGTCAATCTTTATTTAGGGACACTGACATTCGAATTTCACATAAATTTCATTGGCCGTGAAATACCATTCTTCTTTTAATTTGTTTTCCAACCATTAAAAATGTAAAAACCATTTTTAGGTCACCAGCCATACAAAGCCGGATGTGGCCCCGGGGCTAAGTTCCCCAGCCCCTGCCTGGTGGTTAGGAGCAGCTTCCTGGTCCTCGTTTTGGGATGCGAGGTCCATGACCTCAAAGTGGTACCCGCGCGCTTAGAAAAAGGCCAGACGTGGATTTTCTACTCCCAAAAAACTCACCTAGCCCAGATTATTTTCATGGTTGATAGAAATTGGAATACACATCTTTCAGGGTGCCTGGCTTCCTGGTTGGACATTTTAAAGCAATGTCTTCTAGTCCTCAAAGACACTACCACCAATTCCATGCAACTTGGGCAGACGATGAAAGCAGAAATGAAAATAAACAGGTTGCTAACCTTTTGTGGAGATCTTATTTGGGGCATAAAGACCCAGAGGTCTTTCTGGTAATTATAGCATTCTGCTTTTGTATTTGCATTCCGGGAACCTTGACAATGTCCAGGCATTTGAGTTTGAGCACACCTCACCTCTGAGGATGCCCTCAGACTTCACACTTCACTAGCTCACGTACTCTCTCTCTCTCTCTGTCTCTCTCTGGCACAATAAGACTTAGAAATAAGCCGAATGGCCCCACTGGTTCCTAGCACTCTAATATCCTATGACTCAAGTGAAACACTTCAATGGTCAATAAGAGGGATTTTTCTTGGTGCCACTGCTGGGTAGAAGTGAAACAGGATGCAGGAGGCTCGAAAGAGACACTTTAATTAACAGCAAAAGGAAATTTTTCTTGGTACTGTGGACGGGCAGAGGTGGGGCAAGCTGTGGGTGATGCAAACAGAAAAGACAAAGCACATGAAGGTGGAGGCTGTGGAGTGCCCTCCGCCAGGCACAGGTGACATGAGCAAGTTTCCCACTCAAGCAGCAGTGGCAGCAAGCTGTGTCCTTGAATTGCCTCCTTGTTGGAGGAAGGCATGTTTTCTGTATTTCCCTTTGAACTGTTGATGCAAATAAATTCTTTGCAACCGAAAGTTCAAGTTTGTTCTAATATAACACCTCCCTGTATCATTTGCAAGGTATCCCACTGTTGGCAAGAGTAAATTGTAATAAAATGGGGTACTGCTAGCAGAGTGCTTCAGACAAACAGAAGATACATGTACAAATTATTAAACCAATGATTAAATCAGGTGACTCTCACTGATTGAAAAATCAACAATGCTTTCATCTGATATTTTTGTAGAAAACATAAGAAGACGTTAAACAATTCTCTTGACTCTCCCGCAAAAGAGAGAGGTGCTAACAAAAGCTCTGAGAAGCAAATAAAGCGCATCACGGACTCGCTCTTCAACGCCCCCTCAGCCGGGGCTGAGGTTTCTCCTGGGAGCAGGCTGAGCGCGTTCCCAGGAAGGTCCACGACGGATCAGTTTCTGGGGACAACACTGGAAACAAAAGAGGAAATCAGGGACTGGTGCTTAGAAAAGAAAACATTCAAATCGAGGACAGTGAGTTACTTAATTTATATTTTTTAAGCATATGAAAACAATCTTAGAGGCACAAGGGATTATGAAATTAAATTGCTGCAAAAACCACCATCATCGTAATCCATGGGTAGCTGTTTTTTGAGACATGGTTCTCTCACCCGCAAAGTCTGGACGATAATATCTACCTCACAGGCATGGCGGGAAGGACATGGGACAAGGTACATAAGTCACTCAGTGCAGTACGTGATAAATTCTCAGTGAAGGCAGCTATGGTAAACCATCTGCAATTTCTCAGTCCCTCTGTGTATTTTTCTACCTCCAGTATCCCCCCCTCCCCCTACTTCCAGTTTCTTCTCTCCACGTCTAGCTTTCTTATACCCTTTGCTGTCCACATCCTGGTCCCTTGGGGATTTTGTTCTCTTCTTTTTCTTCTTCTTTCCATCACCACCCTGTTCCCTTCACTGGGTCTCACTCACGGCAGCGAACACCCACTTCATTCCTGGCAGTGTCCACATGCTGGGGATTCAGCACCTTCTTTTTCTGGGCACTGCTCATGACTTTTCATCCTCCCCTGTCAAGGCCACCATCCGTGGAAAATGGAAAATCTAGAAGAACCCCGAACTTCCAACACAGTGTCTGCCCGGCCCCTCTGTTGTCCCCTCTCACCCGCAGCCGAGGGCAGAGCCTGCACCACCTGGACCAGGCTCCTGAGAAGCCAGGGCCCCTTGGCTCAGCCCAGCTCCCGGCCACTGTGCTCAGGTGCCATGGCGACATCTCGTCCGACTTCTCCAGGCCTAGAAGTGATTGGTTATTGATGCTGTCCCACATACTGGGACATCAGGGTCCTCTAAACTTCAGTGACTCAAGGAAGAAAAAGTGAACCTCCAGTAAAGTAGACCTGCAGGCACTCTGTCTCTTTTGGAAACGCTAGTGACCCCAGGACAAGACTGCGGATCTCTCCGAGTTAAGCGCTGCATGACCTCAGGCTGCTGTATCACAGCAGGTTAGAGGGAGAGATCCGATTGATGGGGCGCCCCAAGGGCCTGTGCTATCTGCAGCCTGTTCACACAAGAATTTTAATGCAATTACCCAAGTGCAGGGACGCTGTTGATAAGCTGCACTAATCTTTTGATTAACACCCAGGTTTACTTGAGAAGCTGCATAACTTATTTTGAGAAACACGCAAACAAACGGAAGGCAGTGAATTCTCATCTTGTGCTTTCCTGGTCCAGGAGGGCGTGCAGCTCCTGTTTGGGACAAGATTATTGTTTCTGATTTAAATCCATCACCCCAACGGAGAGAAAAGGACTGAATTCATCATCTAGTCTCTGAAGTCTTATAATTGCCTAATATTTGACTCCCTGATTACGGTATTTATCTTTTAAAGACCTGGATAAACACACACAGGTGTAACAGAGCTGGCATTCACGGCTTTCTTATCTCCGTCCTTTAAGAAACACTATGAAAGGCTCCACTGAATGTAATTGAGGTGTTATGTAGCTGATAAATATTTGCTGATCTTTTTACCCAGAGGTGGCCGTGTTCTAGGAGTGGATTAGTGGCCCCCGTGAATCCATGACGGGTTATCTTCACTTACTGGATTTGTAAACGCTTGTGGATTCTGGGAGATGAAAGGTGCTTTAGAGGGTGTGTGTACAGGATTTCAAAACCCGAAGTCAGAAATATGTTAACGGACAGACATTTAATAAACTACTAAATGCTTGTGCTTTTTCCCCATAATTATAGGAACAGAGAAGGGAATAGTTCTTAAATACTCTCACTGCGCCAAGCTCTGAAGCACATGCTTTATATGTATATTTATGTACATTATTTCATTTAATCCTCAAACTCCTAGGTGTACGTGGCATCACCCCATTTTGCAGATAAAGAGCCTTACGCTTTCAGAGATTAAATCACAGGTTACACTGTCCCCGGTTACGCAGCCAGGGAATGGTGTAGACTGGGCCATCTCCCGTGGGACTTCGGAAGCGCTATGTTTGCCGTCTAACGTGTGGTTTCTGAAGATATGACCGTCTTTGGCAAAAAGGGAAGTTATTTACCTCCTGTCATATACTGAACAATGCTTCCTAAAACTGAAACTATGTTATCAGATGAACTCTGTAACTGAGAGATATCTATATTTAAAATGACAGATATCATGTTATTTTTTATTTTTTAAATTATTTTTAGCTTGCAAGAAGCATTAAGGCCATGAGGGATTTTGAAATTCACTGTTAATATATTTTACTTGGATTCCCATTATTTCCAATACTTATAAAGGAGCCACAGTTAATCAGGAAGGATTTGAACCAACACTGATACATGGAACATACGCTCAGGGGCCCGTGAATTTCATCCTTCCATCAGGAACCCTGGGAGAGAACGTGGGGTGGCTTCCAAGGGGGCTCTCAGGGGAAACTGGGCAGGGCGGGAGGGCCACAAACTCCACTGGTGACACTACACGGCTGGGGGTGGCACCTCCCTCCTCCTGGGTGCTGAGAGAACAGCAGTAACAGTCATAGGTACCTTTTTAGGGTCCCCACCCAGGCAGACCCAGTTCCAATTCTAGCCATTGCAACACCTGTCCTTCAATTTCCTTACCTGTAAGACAGAAAATCAATAATCCTCACCAGTGCTAGGAAGATGATATGGCAGAGAACATCTTTAATCTACCAGGCCACAGAGCTACTAACAGTTAGTTGACCTCCTTGACACATATAACACCCAGAATGCTCACAACAACCCCCAAGGTAGGTATTGCTGTCTGCTTTGCAAATAATGACTCTGAGGCCCAAAGACGGTGAGGGGGACCAAGGCTATGCGGGGTGGGTGAGGGGTTCAGGATTCCAACCTGGGCCCAGCTGGCTCCAGACAGGTCAGGAGGCCACTGTCAATATTCAATATGTTATGCGGGTGTGGAATCAATTCCGTTATCAGCACCGTGAACACACCAGCAAACACATACTCACTGTCACGTAATGAGCGCCTACTACGTGCGAGGTCACATGCATTCTCTCCAGTCTGTGTGAGGTTGACATTATTATCTGCATTTTAAAGCCGAGGTGAAGAGCTCAGGAAGTTACAGTAGATCATCCCGAGTAAAACATCTGGAAGCAGCAGCGCCAGGTCTGATCCCCAGGTTTGTGTCTGAGAAGGTGGTCATCTCCAACTAAGTAACTTTATCCCCATGGAAAGACAGTCTAGAACCAGCCAGCAAATAGAACAGATCTTTAGAGCTGTGACAGCCTCAGAGATAGTGGCCCCTCTCCCCACAGTCTTCAGGACTGGATCTGCATTCCAGCCGCAGGTACGTGCAGGATGGACTGCTCTACAGCCCGCCCTGAGCACCCGGCTACTGCAGATTCTTCCAGGCGCCTCAGGCCGGCCACTTGGAGGTCATCTCTTTCCAGCAGCCCCTAAGAAAAGCTTGCATATTGAGAAATCACACAGAAACATCATCATTAATTATGCTAATGAGGCCTATTGTGTTTGCTACCATGGAAAATCACAAGTTGTGTTTCCACTGAGTGGAAGGGCGGATCACCTGCTTTCCTGTCTCCAGGAAAACCACTAAAGGAGATATTTTGTTTCGATAAGCTAATTTAAATAGAAAATGGCCTGTGTGTACCGTATCGGGAGTTTTTTTTGAATAGACCTTTAAATTGAAAAATAAAAGTACAAAGCCATAAATCTAATTATTTTCTCCCTGCAGCCTCGTAGTTTAACATCAGAAGTGCTAACATGCAAACAATACAAAACATCAACGGAAATGACATCTAATGGGGATAGAGAATATATCGAATAAAGGAGTGCCACTTAATAGGCTAATATCACACATTAAGCTTAAAAAACAGAAACCTGATCTGAAGTCTGGACTGAACGTATCCATTTGTCTAATTCTTTTACTTTAAAAATTAAGCATTATTTAAACGTCTCTTAAGGCAGCAATTGTTCACCCCCAAGCAATAAAAACCAGCAGCGTTTCACACATTCTGAAGGTGCAATAAATAACATCCAAAGAGCTATCAGCAGTAGACTCTGAACTTGGCTGTTCACACAGAGCCTGCCTTTGGGGACACATGGTCTGCTCTGGGATGCGAGTGAGTCATGCAATATCCCTCTCCCTTAATGTTATAAACACTGGGATGGGAACATTTTATTTACTGATAATGCCCTTCTAAATAATGGGAAGTTTTCCTGTAGGATGATTCCAGATGGTGAGGCCAGCAGCGCTGGCTTTGGGCTTCTGCTCTGTGGGGTGGGTGAAGTATCATATACAAATAGGGTTATTTTCTTACTCCCACAAACAATAAGCCAAGCCACAGTGGCCTCTGACTGTAAGATCTTCTCTGTGTGTATCACACTCAACAACCACCCTGATTTCATCATCTTGGGCAATCAAACAAGGGTTCTTTGGGGTTTCTGTTTTTCACTAAAAAAAAAAAAAATACATTTGGAAAATTTGCAAGGTATATTTCATAAAGACAAATTATTGTTCCAAGTGCCTTGATGGTATAATTTGCATCTTCTTCTCTTAATAAAAAAAAATGTGTTTTTGAAATAACACATGTGAAAGCCCTTTATAAACATTACCTGGTCGCAAGTATTCTAGGTCCCAGTGGGATTTGCCAAAGGCCACATAGTTACCCTCAGCATGTCCAATACAGAGGGTATCTGTAGATTATATTTTCCATAGATGTGTTTTAAGCAGCAGTAGGAGAGGTTACATTCTAGAAGCATTGGCACTTTCTAACCAGGGCACTCTTGACTGACACCATATTGATCACAGGTGGATCTCGTGATTTACTTGACGCTAGAACACGGATGGTTTGAAAATCTTGCCTCACACAAATAGGGACCACGCTGAGAATAGATTTTCCATTTCCATTAGTTATTGGGGCAGACGCTTGCTTCTTGTGTAACAAACTCAAGAAAAGAAAACAACTTTGGAAACACACTTCTAAATACAATAGAGGGAGACAGAAAGAGAGAGAGTGAAAACCAAGTTAAAACCAGAAGTATTTTTATATTGTAAAGGTCCAAAATTTTAAAAAGAGTAAGAGAAATAGGAAATGGTAAAGTTTATCAAAATAATGCCAAACATGTTGTAAGAATATAATGTATAAAAATACAGAAGAACTTCTGTGTCACATGCTGTATTCAATAAATGGACCATTTTATAAGTGGAAACCTCAGGATGAGAATGATACTGACCCAGATTATCTGCACGTCTCATTCCTCACCTCACCACAAGCCTGTGCTTCATGCCCAAGGAGATTTCATGGTGCCTGTCTCCTGCTTTTCAGAAATGAAAAAATGGTCTTACAACCTTTAAAAAATTGAATTTGTCATTTAAAAGCTCTAGAAAAAGAAATCTCCATGCCCAGATGGTTTCACTGTAGGATCTTACAAACATTTAAAGAAGAATTAAAACCAATGTCATACAATTTCCTCCAGAAAACAGAACAGAAGGGAACATTTCCCAAATTATTTTATGAGGCCAGTATTACCCTGATACCTAAACCAGCCAAAGACAAAAGAAAACTATAGACCAATATTTCTAATGGACTTAGATATAAAATGCTCAAAACATATTAGCAAACCAAATCCAGAAATGCACAAAAAGAATAATACACCATGACCAAGTGTAATTTATTCTAAGTTTGCACAGCTGACTCAATAATTGAAAATAAATCAATGGGCCAGGTATGGCGGCTCATGCCTATAATCCTACCATTTTGGGAGGCTGAGGCAGGAGAATCACTTGAGACCAATAGTTTGAGACCAGCATTAGCAATATAGTGAGACCACATCTCTACAAAAAATTAAAAAAAAAAAAAATTAGCCAGGCATGGATGGTGTCATGTGCCTATAGCTCTAACTACTCAGCAGGCTGAGACACAGGAGGATCATTTGAGTCTTGGAGTTAGAGGTTGCAGTGAGCTATTATGATGCCACTGCACTCTAGCCTAGGCAACAGAGCTAGACCCCGTCTGAAAAAATAAAATAAGATGAAATAAATCAATGTAATCCACCATATCAATAGGCTAAAGGAGAAAAATCATATGTTCACTTTGATGCAGAAAAATTACTTGATAAAATCCAAGCCAGACATGGTAGCACATGCCTGTAGTCCCAGCTACTTGGGAGGCTGAGGTGGGAGGATTGCTTGAGCCCATGAGTTTGAGTCTAGTCTGGGCAACAGAGAAAGACCTTGATTCTAAAAACAAACAAACAAACAAAACACCCATCCATGATAAAAATTCTAAGCAAACTAGGGATAAAGAGAAACTTCTGGCTGGGTGAGGTGGTTCATGCCTGTAATCCTAGCACTCTGGGAGGACAAGGTGGGAGGATTGCTTGAGATCAGGAGTTCAATACTAGCCTGAGCAAGAGCGAGACTCCATCTCTACTAAAAATAGAAAAAATTAGCTGGGTGTGGTGGCACATGCCTGTAGTCCCAGCTACTTGGGAGGCTGAGGCAGAAGGATTGCTTGAGCCCAGGAGTTTGAGGTTGCTGTGAGCTATGATGATGCCACTGTGCTCTAGCCGGGGTGACAAAGTAAGACTCTGTCTTAAAAAAAGAGAGAAAGAAATTTCTGAAACCTCACAAAGAGTACCAACAAAAAACCCTATAGCTAATATACTTAATGGTAAAAGATTGAATCCTTTCTCCCTAATTTTGGGAAAAGGCAAAAATGTAGGCTCCCACCACCCTTATTCTAGTACTAGAAGTTCTAGTCAGTTCAATAAGGCAAGAAATGAAAATAAAAGGCATATAGATTGAAAGGAAGAAAAAAATGATCTATATTTTCAGAGGATATGATTTTCCATGTAGACAATTCCAAAGAATTTACAAAAACTTCTGGAATTAATAAGTGAGTTCAACAAGGTTGCAGGATATAATAAGATAAATATACAAAAATTGGTTGTATTTCTATAAACTAGTAATATACAAGTGGAAACCAAAATCAGAAATTTAATATCATTTACAGTTGCTACAAAGAAACAAACATGTACAGAATCTGTGTGCTAAAAATGCAAAATCATGGAGGAATGAGTAAAAGAAGATGAAAATGGTTGGAGGAACATACTATGTTCATGGATTAGAAGACTTAACATAGTAAGGTTGTCAAATCTCCCCAAAGGGATCTATGGTTTCAATACGATTGCTATCCAAATTCCAGCAAAGTTTATTTTTGTAAACATGAATAAGCTTATTCTAAAATGTATAGGGAAATAGCAATGTCCTAGAATAGCCAAAATATTTTGAAAAAGAATAATACAGTGGAAGGAAGCTATGTACCAGATTTCAAGATACAACATATCCACAGTAATCAAGATAGTGTGGTGTTAACAGAGGAACAGACATAATAGACACACATGAATATACACAATAGACTTTTGACAAAAGTGTGAAAGCAATTTAGTAGATGAGGAATAGCCTTTTCAACAAATGTTGCTGGAACAACATTTGCCTGTGGACATCCATAGGCAAAAAAAATGAACCCTGACCTAAACTTCATGCCTTAAACAAAAATTAACTCAAAATAGATCACAGGCTCAATGTAAAATGTAAAGCTACAAGACTTTCAGAAAAGAAAAAAAAGGAGAAAATCCTTTTCTCGGGCTAGTCAAAACATTCTTAGACTTGATACCAAAAGCAAGAAAAAATTGATAAATTGGAACTAATCTAAATAAAAAATGTTAATGAAGAGAATGTTAAAAGGATGAGAAAAGACACATTCACCTGGAATAATATATTTGCAAATCACATATCTGGCAAAGGACTTTTATCCAAAATATAATTAGAAAATGGGCAAAAGTTGTGAATGGATATTTCAACAAAGAGGATATACAAATAAGTACATGGAAGGAAGCTCAACATCATTAGCTATTAAGAAAATGCAAATTGAAGCTTCACAATGAAATATTACTGTACTTTTATCATAATGGTGAAAATAAAAATAATGATAACATCAAATGCTGGTGAGGATGAGGTGAAACTAGATCACTTATACATTATTGGTGGGAATGTAAAATGGTACAGCCACCCTGGAAAACAGTTTGATAGCTTCTTTAAAAACTAAAATGAACTTACCACATTACCCAGCAACTGTACTCCTGGTCATTTATTCCAAAGAAACTTAGGTACATATAAAAACCTCAACATGAATGTTATAGCAGCTTTATACAAAATAGCCAAAAACTAGAAACAATTCAGACATCTTTCAATGGATGAATGGTTAAACAAACTGAAGTATACCCATACCAGAGATTACTGGTTAGCAATAAAAAAGAACAAATTATTCATACTTGCAAAAATTGGTTTAACCTCAAGAAAATTATGCTACGTGATGCAACCCGATCTCAAAAAGCATATATTGTGTAGTCAAGGGTGTACGATATCAAAACCAGGAAGTTGACAAGGGTACACTCTACAGGGCTGGTTTAGATCTCACCAGTCATACACAGACACATTTCTGGTGTGTATACAAGTCTATGGAATTTTATCATGGGTACCTTCATTAACTATACCCACAATCAAGCTGTACTGCCACACTACCCCAGCTCTACCATGGCTGAGAGAAATGACACAGTGAACACAACAGAGTGGGTAACCCACAGGAAAAATTAAAAAGATGGGAACAGAAGACATTTGTGGATGACAACAGCTGGAGGAACTCAGTTAAGTCCTCTACCTGAATGATCTCACTCAGGTCTTATAATTAGTCTGCAAGGTAGATTCTATCATTGTCCCCACTTGGCAGAGACCAAATCCCTGAGCAGCTGCATAACTGGCCAGGTCTCACACCATGGCCAAGTAGGGACTTCAACCCTGCATGTTGAGCCTGGGTCAGTAACGTTCCAAGGACGTGCAAGGCCAGGCATTACGCAGATCCCATCGGTACACCCCAGTCCACAGGCCACTCAGCATCCCGGCCACTCCAGCCCCAGAGCCAGTCATCTCCAGGGGCTGCATCAGGTGGCCTTGTGGCTTTTCCCAGTCACCTGCTGAGTAACGTCCACCACTCTGTCCTGTTCAGCCCTTTCCTTCAGACCTGTTGCTGCCCACACTAAAGCTAACTGATGGCCTGAGACCCTGTGAAGGGGCCAGTGCTGGGTCCCCCAAGGGGTCAGTGCTGCCAGGTCCAGGGGAGCGTCTGCCCTGCTTTCCTCAGGAGTGCCCTGGCCCAGCCGCTGCTCGGCCTAGGGGACTGTCTCCTCCAACCCCCCCACCTCCTCAGCCCCCTCACCTTTCCCACCCCCATCCTGAGAATAACCCCAATCCCACGGCTCAGCCGGCGTGCACTCTTTCTGCAGTACAAGCAATGCTTCCTGCGCCCCCAGCTTGTAGCAAGCCGGCCAGTTGCAAGGTTGTGGGGAGGAAGCTAACACCAGTGGGAGCCACCACACTTGCTGGGAGTCTGGGTCCGCGTGGTTCACAGCCTTGTCCTCACCTCTGCAGCCCTGACATGCACCTCCCTGCCAGGGTCTTGCTCAGGATGGGAGTGCACCCCTGAAGCCATGGACTCAGGCAAGCTGAGACAGGCTCTGACACCCAGTAAGGCCACTGGGCACACGGACTCTGAGCCCCAGAGCCCTGCCAGCCCTAGTCACAGAGGACAGCTAAAAACACCGCTGGCGGAAGGCAACCTCAGCCAAGCCCAAAAGAAGGTGCACTGCTCCCTACGGCTGCCCGGTTCCATAGAGCCTCCCTATTTGTACACGCACTGTGGTCCAGTCCTGCCCGGCTGGCAATGTTTCTCCAAAGACCTGTGTGGGGCTATATCTCTGTGGGGTGTGAGAGAGGTGATTGCCCCTGCTCCTGGGCAGGACAGGAAGGGTGGCCACACAGAAGTGACCCCGCAAAGAAGGATGGCCCCGCCGGGCACTCCAAGGTGCCTGAACCTCCCAGGGCGCGGTGTGCGCTGCGCACCCGGACCACAGGGCTCTGTCCTGTGCAGCCGTGCAGGGGGTGCATCTGCACCAAAGGGCCCTGCGCAGTTGCGATGGCCACTGGGCTGTGGGGGCCGAGCCACACGTGATGGTGAGAGGAAGGGCGGGGCCTTGAGCTTCTCCCTGCCAGCCACACCCGCCTTCCTCAGGGGGCATCCGATTTCAGTACAAAAGTCTCCTTGCAAAATTAAAAAAGAGAGGAGTACCAGGAGCCGTAGCAGAGGAATAGGCTGTTGAGTGAGGACTAAAAAGTGCGGAGACCCCATTTATTCTCCGGCCTCATTAAGCCTTTCCTACACGGGGTCACTTCTCCAGGGGAGTGGAAGAGAAGCCCACCCGCTCCCATGTGAGGAACTGTTTACACGCTTTTACCCTCAGTCGGCTTTGCTTACGGCTGCATACCTTCTTACACTTCAATATTTACCAAAGAACTGCAAAATTAAAAGAGATCCCATGGTTGCAGAAGACAACATAATTATAAGGGTCAATTTGATAAGACATATAATCTTCAGAAACCTGCAGGCTTGCCTAATAAAATATTTATATCAGTCACTGTTGGACACCCAGAGAGAGCAATGTAAATGGTTCCTCAGGCTCAACTTTCCAGCGTGTGTAGAAATGTCACATCCGTGCCGTGTGCCTGGGGAAATGCCTACTTTGCCAATAACTGTCCTTTCTTCTTACAATGTATTGAACTAAATAGTACCAAGAAATAATGACCTCTATATCAGGCTTCCATTCAATTGCTTTGATAGATTTGAAAGAAGCCAATTTTTTTTTTTAGTTATATTTCATTAAAAAGAAGCAAACTAAAGCAACCTGATCCCTGACCTTTCAGTTGTTCCTTGGCCTCAGGTTCATTGAGGAGAGTTAAACAGGGTTTATTTATTTAGCACCATAGTTTTTATTTTCATATATTTTCATGTTTCAAGCATTTTGAAATAATAAAACAATATTAACAAATAAAAAGCGATAGTTTCATTATGTCACTATGTGGACTTCACAGTGTGAGTTTTCCTCAGCTATTTCGTTGCAGTCTTTTTGACTCTGAGGACATCGTGATGCAAACTGTCTCTGCCCACATAGAATCCAGCGCTCAGAGACAGTGGGCTCCCTGGACACTCTCTGGCACACACTGTGCCTTCCAGATGGAGAGGAGCGGGACCCTGGAAGGTTGAGGAACTTGCCCCTGGTTCCTTACTGCAGCTGGGGGGCTGCAGGCTTCACAGCCCAAAGCAGGGCTGCAGAGGGTGCCTGGGTTGAGCATCGGGGTCTGGCACCAGCTCCTACTCAAGCCTCAGTGCCTCCCTTCCAGTCTCTGTTAAATGGGGTTCACATGACTGCTTATGATGTTATTGTAAGCACTAGAAGTTCTTAATCTACAGCAGAGACACAAAGATGACAGCTGCTCTTACGGGCACTAACCTGGCTGCCACCAGCGCTAGGCCTATTCAGCTAACAGCAGACAAGGAAGAAACCCGGCACCTAGAGAGCAATCTGCAACAAAGCAAAACAAACCCCGCCCAAGAACGAAAATAGAATCAACAACAAAAAAATGTTTAAAAGACATACATTGGGGCAGGGCGCGATGGCTCACACCTGTAATCCTAGCACTCTGGGAGGCTGAGGCAGGAAGATCGCTCGAGGTCAGGAGTTCAAGACCAGCCTAAGCAAGAGAGAGACCCTGTCTCTACTAAAAATAGAAAGAAATTATCTGGACAACTAAAAATATATATAGAAAAAATTAGCTGGGCATGGTGGCGCATGCCTGTAGTCCCAGCTACTCGGGAGGCTGATTCAGTAGGATTGTTTAAGCTCGGGAGTCTGAGGTTGCTGTGAGCTAGGCTGACGCCACAGCACTCACTCTAGCCCGGGCAACAGAGCAAGACTCTGTCTCAAAAAAAAAAAAAAAAAGACATACATTGGAAGTGTCCTCAGCTGACTTTTAAATTTTACTTATGCTATTTGTCCTCTTATGGACGCCACTTTGGCATTGGGGACGGGTAACAAAGGTCTTTTTAGGTTTGATTTATGAAAATGTGGAATCATCTCCATATGTGGACGTCATAAGCAGCTCACTGAAAATATGGCTTTAAGAGAGAACTGGCAATCATTTTTTCCTCTAAAGAAAATGGGTGGAAAAACACGTGTGGTTGTTCTGGTTGTTTTGCCACCTGTGGCTCCTCTGGCTCCCCCCGCCCACCTCCCTGTGGCCCCCAGAGTTTGAGTGTCTCTGCGGGCAGCTTCTCTCAGCATCGTGGTGAACGGCCCTTGTGACAGAGCTGTAAGCTCGGAGGCAGGAAGGTAAGCCCAGGCCTAACACAGATGTGCACACCTGGATTAGAAAACAGAATATTACTTGGTCTGTTTAAATGTTTTGCCTTTAGCCTAAAAGAACAGTCAATTCAAAGGAGGGTACTGGCTACGTCCTTGTGTCCTCAGGGCCCCGGGCTGAGCATTCGGTGCTCTGTCTGGGCTAGGGTTTGATAAATTATTACTTAAGAAATGGCCACAATAGAAATTAATAAGTCATTTTAGGACGGGAGGAGGCCTCGAGCTCTCTCTCGTGTGGGGGCGACTGGCCACGTCAGCTGGTATTCGGGGGATAAGGGCTCCTACAGTGCACCCGAAAGGCAGCCAGACGCCCAGAGCTGAGTTCCCGTCCTCTGGTCTCAACGCCACTTCAGGAAGGGCCCGGCCAACAGGAGTCAAGAGAAATCTGGCTAAGGATCTAGAAGATTGTCTCACGGCAGAATTTTACACAATAAAGTCCAGAACAAAGACTTCACTTTTCCCCTCGGCTCACCTGCCATTAGCAAGTGTAGTCCTGGAAGACTTAAAATAACACACCCAGACATTTATTAATTACTATCATTCCTGGCCCTGTGTACAGACCTTCACTCCTGGCCTGTGACAGCAGCACATAGGGGGGGCCTGATGACACACGGCCTGGAGGAGGGAGTGGCTAGCGTGGTCACCAGCAGTCAGGGACAGAGTCAGGGCGCGAACTGGGTGAAGGACACACTGACCAATCCCACCCCCCTGCTGCCGGGGCACCAAAGGCATGGGATGTTGACGAGCAGTAGAATTCAGCACAATCCTCACCTTGTGCTTGCCTTTTGCAGTCCTTAATCTGCAGAACTTTCCCTGTCTTCTCAAGAGGCTGCCCTGAAGGTTAGCAGTCAGCCAAGCTTCCCAGCTGCTTTGCTGCAGCTTCTGCGATGCCTACAGAGGGACCAGGCAGCAGGACACACACGTGGGTCCCAAATCTTCCCCCATATGGATGTGTTTACTCAGCCTGAGGAACTGAAAAGTGTTTTGTATCTCATATGCAATAAGTGCTCCTTAGTATAACAGTTGTCACCATGAGTGACCACGGCAACTAGCATGTTAGGATCTGAGGTTTCTGTTTGATCTCTCTAGTCGTGTTCGCCATTCCCTGGAGCTGGAATCAGGCCCACAAACCAGCGGGAGGCACATCTAGACGGTCCCAGCAGACGGAAGCACTTGCTCTCATCTCAGATGCCCTCCCCTGCCCTCCCTAAATTCTGGTGAAAATGCCTAGAGGGAGAAGGACAGAGTGACATCAGAGGAGAGCCTCGGTTCTAGGACAGGAGGGGAAACGAGTGTCGGCAAACACTTCTAACGGGAAAAAGCAATCGTGACAATTCGTGCTCTGAGCCTAAAGTCCGAGAAGGCTTTACTTCTATTCCTCTCCATGTGCACAAGAAATTCCAGTTTTGTCCCTCTCACTGAAGTTACACGCATGACGGAATAAAGTAATTTTTAAGCTGAAAATTTGGTAATATGGTCTCTAAAGTCATTCTGAACTACGTACCATACCATCTCAGAGTGAATGAATCTAGAGTTACAAAAATTACTTTTGTAATGCTGGCAGCGCTTGGAGATATGATCAGATAATCATATTGCTAAAATAAAATGTGTTAAATTTAACATTATGGCAATTCTGTCATTTCATTCAAGCCACCATAAATTGCCATAGCATTCTGGGCAAGCCATTAGCTTACTCTTTTCACTTCGTTCCTTCTTTCTTCTCTTTTTAATCCCAAAGAAATGGCTGTAATGAGTTGCTAATAAAATGACAAGTAGGAACAATCCCAATTCATTCTAGGATTGCATATTCAGAAAAGACGTGCTTCTAATTCTGGGAAGAACTGAAGGGGGCAGCACGGACCCGGCAACGCCCTTGCTGTCCCGCCTGTCCAGCTGGACCTGGCTGCGAGGAGTGGCCAAGGCGGTAAAACGCAGTCATCACACAGAATCACACCGGCTGAAGGTGGCTGGGGCATGGGCTCCGGCGTGGCACGGCCTCCACGCGGTTCCACACCTGGTCACCTTCCACATCTCTGCACATGTCTGTGGGCTCCAGGAACCCTTACAAACGCTGCCTGACATGGTTTGAGGTATTCACATGCCCACGTTAGAGTTTTGGAAGGCTTTTATAATTGTTCTTTTGAGAGAGAGCAAGGAACACTGGCTAAGTGCTATGTTAAAATCCCAGCTCTGCCTTCACAAGCTGTGTGATCTGGAAAAATGTACTTGACATCTCTATGCCTCTTTATAATGTGAACTAAAATAAAATCCTAAGCCCCCGCACTGGCTGAACAGACACCCTCTTGGCCAACGGGATCCCAGAAAAACCTTAAAACCAACTTCCTGGCCATGAAGAGAAAGGAGGTGAGACACGCCTCGTTATACCCCCTCCCTCCCTTTTGGAGTTTAGACTCAACGACTGACCAGCACCAATGTGAAACAGAGATCATAAGACTGTAAAAATGGATTCTTTGTGACAATAAGGTGCTATATTAACAGAACTTAAGGCCATGCAGGGCAGAGGTTAGATCACCTACAGGCCACCAATCTGCTCAGCAGATCACTTGAGTCAGTATTTTGTGGCTTGTCTCTGATTAACAGACTTCCTTATCTGAATTTAAAACATTGCAAGTCTTTATTTTTTAAAAAAAAATGTAAAATAGGCACCACCTGTTCAGAATATTACAGAATTAGAAACGGCATTTTTTTTGATACCCCAGGGATGAAGCAATGGCCAAGTCATTCCTTCAAGACACATTTGGCATTTTTGTTTTTGCTCACTGCTGCATTCCTCGATAGTACCCAGCACACTGTAGGTGATCAATAAACAGATCGCACTGAGTGGCCGTGTAGCAGCACTCAAGTGCACTGTAGTTTATATGAATGGCACCCTCTAGGGTTGTGCTGTGTTCATCCCATGTGGACAAACTGGGTGGCCCTGAAAATTATTTTCCAAATGCACAAATGAATAAATAAGATATGTTGAGAACCTGTGATGTGTCACCCTCGTACCAGATACTGAAGACAAGAACAGGAATAAGGCAATCCTTCCATTTAAACTACTCCCTAATCAGCAGGGAGACACTAATCCGAGAGTATAGCAAAGTGTTACTCCCGTGTATTAGGGTCCTCCAGAGAAACAGAACAAAAAGATTATGTAAAAAGAGATTGAGGGAGGGGAGGAGAGATTGAGGGAGGGGAGAGGAGATTGAGGGAAGGGAGGAGAGATTGAGGGAGGGGAGGAGAGACTGAGGGAGGGGAGGAGAGACTGAGGGAGGGGAGGAGAGATTGAGGGAAAGGAGGAGAGATTGAGGGAGGGGAGGAGAGACTGAGGGAGGGGAGGAGAGACTAAGGGAGGGGAGAAGAGACTCAGGGAGGGGAGGAGAGATTGAGGGAGGGGAGGAGAGACTCAGGGAGGGGAGGAGAGATTGAGGGAGGGGAGGAGAGACTCAGGGAGGGGAGGAGAGACTGGGGGAAGGAAGGAGAGGTTGAGGGAGGGGAGGAGAGACTGAGGGAGGGAGAGGGGAAAAAGGAGTGGGGAGGGGAGACAGCTTTGAGGGGATTTATTAGGGCAACTGGATCTCGTGATTGTGGAGGCTGAGATTCCCCACACTGGACTGCCTGCAAGCTGGAGAACAAGGAAGCCTGTGGTACAGTTTCCTCCAAGTCCAAAGGCCTAAGAACCTAGAGGGCTGCTTGTGCAAGTCTTGGAATCTGAAGGCTAGAGAACCGGGAGTCCTGATGTCCAGGGGCAGAAGAAGATGAGTGCCCAGCTCCACAAAAGAGAGAGAGTGCAAATTCTCCTTTCCCCTGCCTTTTTGTTGTGTCTTGGCCCTCAGAGGATTGAACAGTGACTGCCCACATTTGGTGAGGGTGGATCTTCCTTATTCACATCCCTGATGTAAATGCCTAGCTCTTCTGGAAACACCCTCACAGACATACCCCCAAAATACTGCTTTGCCAACAATCTGAGTATCCCCTAATCCAGTCATGTTGACACCTAAAATTAACCATCAAACACCTGCTAATATAAAAATATGGAAAATTGCATGGTTATTAAGTCTACCTAGGAGGTTGAGAAGTCTTCCCAGAGGCAGTGATATCTGAATAGGGTAAGGATTTTGTGAGGCAAACCTCGGAAGGAAAGGCATCCTGCAAACAGGGAACAGCCCGACCCAACACCTCTGCCCCTGAGAAGACGGCGGGACTGGGAAACGGTGTTCGGTGAGTGTGCTGTGCCCTAGGCGCAGACATTGTCAGAGTGGCAGGAGATGCAGCTGGGAAGGTTGGCCCTGAGATGTCGAGAGAATGCAATCTCGTTCGTCTCTGAATTCCTCAAAGTGCCTGATGCAGTCAGTGCTCAGCTGCCAGTTGGACAGATGGAGGATGCATGCAGCCTGAGCAAGCTTGTTCAGCCTGACCCAACACTGTTGTAATCTGATAAAATTAAATCTTTAATGTTAATAAATTACTTTTTATAATGCTCAAAAGAATTTGTCCACCGATACTTTGAAACACAAGAAACCTTAGACAAAGCTTTATTTCTTTAACCAATTACAAATCAAAGAATCTTTAAACCTACCTATAACCTGGAAGCCTCTGCTTTAAGATGTCTCACCTTTTGGGGCCAAATTAAGGCTCACCTTCCATGTATTTATTTATGATTTTACCTATAATTTCTGTCTCCCTAAAATGGATAAAACCAAACTGTAACCAGACTGCCTTGGGACCACTTGCTCAAGACTTCTTGAGTGGGGATCCCCAGGACATGGTCCCATATATTCAGTCAGAATAAACCTCTTTAAATTACTTCACAGTGTTTGGGTTTTTCCCCATTAACAATAAAATGGAAACAACACTAGTACTCATATAATGGGTTATTACAATGAGTAAGTGAATTATGTACGTAAAGACTTAGACAAGTGCCTAGTACTTAGAAAGTACGATGTGCGTGTCTTTTGTGTTATTGCTGTTATTTGAAAACAACTAACGCATTTGATTTACCACGGGCTACACTGTCTTAGCAATTACGCACACTCAGAGATTCTCAATAAGTAAGAAAAGATAACTTATGAATTATTTCCAAATGTAATGCAATTGTGATGAAAACTCAGTGTAATCATTAACAAACTTGATGGAATATTATGTTTTCAAAACATTTAATTAAAAAGTTTAAATTTTAGTTTTGTAGTTTTCTCATCCTTAATCTTTTTCAGATCTCAAATATCTGCATAGATTTGTAAAGAGCTGATGGTCCCCAGGGCCTAGGCCTAGAGCACCTCTCTGGTCACCCACTGAGCCAGCACCCCCAGCCCAGCTGGCATCACTGTAGCCTCAGTGGCAGGGGCAGAGCAGGATGCTGCAAGGCCCATCTCTGAGGGTGGCACAGGGCCTGTTACTTACACCTTGGGCAGTCAGACTCCCCTCTGTGGGCTGCACTCGGTCCACACCCACCGCCTCCTTCACGAACCTCCCCAGGGCTGAGCGGCCAGGGCAGCTGTCACTCCACCTGAACACATCATCGGGAGCAGGAAGGGCCGGTGACTCAAGCAGCTCCCGTGGCTCCGTCTTGGTGGAACTGTCCAAGTCTCTAGATTCAGGTGTCTGTGGCCCACGTCACCCTTGTGTCTTTGTCTCTTTATTGTAATCTATTAATATCTGGTTGGTGATGTCCATCTAAATGTAATAAATCAGGTCATATATACTATTTCTTCTAACTAGTTACAAAATGTTTAGAAAGAACTAAAAACGCACTGCATAATTATTCTTTATTTTTATGAAATATTTTACCATATATAGTCTACACCTAATACTTAATGTCTAGTCCTTAATATATAACCGGACTATAGTAATACTTCATATGTAATGCTTAACATAAATCCTAATACATATAATACTAAATATAAATCCACCTATAAAAATCCTCCCATAAAAAAACTGTCATAATCAATATTGCTGTCAGTTTATCACTCTGAGACACTAAATGCCACTTTCCCCCCGTGCGCTGTGGATACTGTTTGCAGTGTTCAGAAAGGTATTTAATACCCTGTAGCATGGATGGTCCAGCGATTAGCAATTACGGGGCAGGAGTAGTGAGCTGAATTAATTGCCAGCTGACACCCTGACACTGATAGACACCCATTACCTTATAATGGACACTAATGCACAAAAAAGCACCACAGCAAATTGGCCCTTCAGCTCCCACTGGTAGCGGAGTGTATTAAGAGCAAGTCAGTGGGAGCCTAACAGAAATGCCAGTGGCTTTGATCTTAGCTCTTTAAATAAATGTCTGTCCAACAGGTATCCAAAACTCGCCTTTGGGAGCACACCGGCTCGTTTCCCCGCTTGGTTAACGAACAGATAGCCCTGCCTCCCAACACCTTTCACTGCCTGAGAAGTTGCACATCAAGGCCAGTGACTGCCCACCACCTCAGTCCTCACCCGCGTAGGGGAGGAGTCAAGGTTCCCTGGAACTGGTAAGCGTATGCAGAGAGAATGCTATGCTCACTTAGTGTAACTCTCATGCCTCAGCTTCCTCACTCTGAGGCATGAGTCCTAAAAATACAATAACTAATCCATTATCCTTTCAGTATTCTCAAAGGTGAATATGTGTGTGATGTGTGCATGAGTGTGAGTGTGATGTGTGTATGAGTGTGTGTGTGTGATGTGTGTATGAGTGTGTGTGATGTGTGTATGAGTGTGTGTGATGTGTGTGAGTGATGCACGTGAGTGTGTGTGAGTGTGAGTGGAGTCTGCCTTCATTCTCCCCGCCTGCTCGTGGTTCCTGGTGGACCCCACGGCCTCCTCCGTGGGCAGGCCCAGGAGCTCCGATGCAGACGCCGGTGGAGGTGAGCAAGGCCTCCCTTCCAGAACTCACACTCTGAGATGAAAACATCTGAGGAACGTCAGGGCACGTGGCAACAGGACTGCATGGCCTTTTTATCAGGTGGTGAAGGCGGGAAGCAAATGGCACACACGCGTGCCCCTGTGTACGTGTGCGTGTGCCTGCAGTGCGTACTCATCAGTGATTACAAGGTATTTGGAGGTTTGCACCTTTTGGGTTTTCAGGGGCCCTTTCTCCCACTTAGAGTGACTTTGCATTCTCAGAGGAGAGGGGACAAAACAAAGAAATGCCAAGGCTCTGGCTGTCAACTGTAGGACACGCGAGCGAGGTCAGGTGTGTCACCACCAAGAAACCCTGCGTGTCCTGGGGCTGTGGTCGTCTCAAGCCAGCCCCCAGCGGCTTCCCTGCTAAGTGCGCTGATGCGACAGTGTGGCGGCAACGGTGGTGCCGCGAGTGTGCCCCGCCACTGGGTGTGTCCTGACCTGACCTGACGGTGTTATTGAAGGCACCTTAAACAGTATGGTCCCCTTGAGCCCCACACTGTGAAGGCGCCTGCTGTGAGTAATGAGCAGACACACTATCGCGGGTGTCTTCACCTCCTGGAGAACAGGAGTGTCTTCATTACAGAGCAATGTCTTTCCAGAAGCACCGCAGACAGCCAGGGAGCCCTCCTTCCTCCTCCCACGTGGTGCTGCCTCAGCCCACGGGCCACATCGCAGAGCCTTGACGATCCGGGGCCCAGGCCCGGTGCCGCTGCCTGTCTCATTGCTCCTGGTGACTTCAGTCGTCCTTCCAAGCCCACTCTTTCAAACGTCGACTCCAAAATCCTTCTTGAAACTGCCCCCTAACTGTGCCTTTCTCTCCCCTCTAGTTGGAGAGATGACGTGTTTCTTATAGAAAAAAGAAATAACACGGAGGGTAACGTTCAGACATCGAGACAAGCGAGTCAGGGCTCTCGATATGAGTTTGCACAAAAGCTGAACCACCTCAGGCCCCATTTTCCTTCTTTATAGGAGAGACTGTGGATCACGGGGCCCGTGGAGTCTGCGACGGCTCTACCCGTGACGAGGGTGTGCCCACGTGGTCAGGAGTCACAGGTCAGTTGGGCACAACCTGAAAGTGGAAGGAAAACTGGAGGGAAAAGTTCAGTGATCCAGAGAGCCCCAGCTGAGTTCCCATCTTCACGATATTTGCGTGAGTGGCTGTTGCATGAGAAAATGGAAGTGACACAGTCCGTTCATCTTTATTCGCTTAGGATTTCTGATAACAGGCTCCTCAGTATCTTCAGAACAAACCAGAGAGGGGGGTAGAAAATCCCTTCAAGGACATAGGTCCGCTGTGTCCCCCACGTCCCATGTCGCCCCATCTCAGAGCAGCCGGGCCCACCTGTGCTGAGAGCCGCCCCCCGCCCCCCGTGGTGTCACCGCTGCCCGGGTGTCTGCGCTGTGACCAGGCGTCACTGCACAGCTGCTGGCTGGAAGCGAACAACTGTCACAGAGCAGCTTCGCGCAGGCGCTTCCCTGCATCATGTCACTCACAGCAAGGCTACCAGAACCTTCTAAACAAACTTGCACTTGAGCACAGCGTGAGACTTGCAGAGGAATTGCAAGCACAGCACAGAGTTCCCGCTGCCTCCTCTTCTTCGCAGTGTATGTCAGGACGGCATGTGTGTTACAACAAACAGCCAGTAACGATACATTAGGATTAACTTGGGGCCATACTTTATTCAGATTTCCTCAGTTTTTACACAATGTCCTCTTTCTGCCTGGGGTCCCATCCAGAACACCACGTGACTTAGTCGCCATGTCTCCCGAGGCTCCTCTTGGCTGTGACTTTCTTAGACTTCGCTTGTTTTTGAGGATCTTGACAGTTTTAAGGAGCACTGGTCAGGTACTTTGTTGGCTTTCCCTTGTTTGGGATTTGTTTGATTTTTCCCCATGGTCAGACCCAGGTTGTGTGTTTTTTGGGGAAGACCACTAAGTGGACGTGCCCTTTACATCACGTCACATCTCAGGTACACACTGTCACGGGGAGGCTGCCCCCTTCCGTGCTGTACTCTCTGAAGAAAGTCACTGTGCACAGGCCACTTACAGTAGGAAGTGTCACCCCTTCTCCTTGAGGGCACAGTATCTACAGAAATGTTCAAAATTCCTCTGCATAGGAAATTTGTCCCTTCTCCCTATTTATTTATTCAATCCTTTATATATATATTCATATAGATTTTTATTTTGTACCTTGGGTTGTAATGCAATACTGTTAATACTTTATTTATTGTTTCTCAAATCCTTCCAGCTTTGGACATCGAGAGCTCTTTGAGTTGGCTCCTGTGTCCCTTTGACACGTCCTTATCATCATGGGATGTTTTCCAGCACATCCTTACTTTCTGGAACTACACGAGGCTCCAGGCTCATCTTGCATATTTTTTACACAAGTCCCCAATCCTAGAATCAGACATTTCTCTGAGGAGACCTGGTTTCCTTTGTTAAACAATGGTTTTAGAAACCAAGATTTGGGTGCTGGGTGTGCTTATTGTTACTGGAGTATCACGGCTTCCAGGCCCTCCCACCTGCCAAGCAAAGAAATATCTATGTGTACTAACCAGTGTATGTACCCACGTTACAAATATTTCTGTATGGAGCCATCTGCATTTATATTAAGTTAAACATGCTTTTGCACCAATGTCTCCATCTCTATTCCACCACCAGATGGATCATCCCAGCCTCCTTCCCTCGCTGGTCCGCAAGCTCCCACTCCAACAAGAAGGAACTCAGAGCCAGGACTTTAATCCAGGTCTTTCCAGCTCTAGCATCTACACCCAAGCCACTATGCTATACTGGCCCCCAGCTGTAATGGTTAATGGATATAGTTAATGTATATAAAATGCAGCTTCTAGAACATACTAGGCACTCAAGAAGTAAGCCCAGCCTCAAACGAAGCCGCTATCCCCTGCCCCACCCCCTCATGGGCCACTCTGTAGGAGAGACTTCCTACGATGTCTCTGCTAGTGACCAGCTGACAAGACCGATGGTCATCTGCCACCAATCTCTCTATGAGGTCAACAGCCAAAGATTTTTACTTGCCCAAGGCAGAAAGTCATCTATGGAATGTATATTTTCCTCTTCTTCTAATTAGCAAAACCAAATTATCTGTGATAGCAATGTGCCCTGCGGACTCCTTTGACACTAGGGCTGTCATAGGAGCCAGTTCTGGCCAGTGAGTTGTGGGAAAGTTTCAGGGCAGGACTGCCAGGGAGGTTTCCTAAAGGGGGCGTCTTGGCTGGCAGGTCCGTGCACGCACACGCATACATATGTGTGCACAAGTGTGTACGTGATGCACAGAGAGGCAAAGAGAGGAAGGAGAAGGGAGTTGGGGTGACTAGAGGAGGGCTGTCGAGACCGAGGATTCCATTGCAGAACAGTGAGGGGATACCATCCACACTTAACCACTCATAGATAGCAACAAAATGAAGAGGACAGTGGGGGAAACGTGGTTTGGCTTTGTATACTAATTACTATTATTTATGGGAGCTGTTTACTGTTTGTGGCTAAATACCACATGCAAAATTATTATTATGCATGTCATTAATATGTGTTGGATTAAGTTTTATTTGATCACAGCACCAAAGTCGGGTCCTCTGTGCTTGGTCTTTAGTCATCATGCAGCTAGCGTAGCCACCTGCTTGGCGTTGAGAGCCTTAGATCAGATCCTTGCAGGAGCCAGGGCAGGCAGTGGGGTGGCAGCAGGTCACTCCTCAGGAATAAAAGAGGAGCAATGCCCAGGGCTGGGAAGCAGCTGCTGCGCTGACAGCGCCTCACTCACACCCTGCTGGGGAATCTAAGTTTACACTGATGTTTAGGGAAGGAAACGGGGTGTGGCCTGGATTGGACGCCTATGGAGCAGAGTGTGGGCCCCGCAGCTATTCCGCTCATACCCCAGGGATCAGAGAGACTGACCTCAGTGTGCACTTTCCTCACTTTTTCAAATGCAAATAACATTTACCTGGCAAGACCTTTCTGAGGATTATGTAAGATACTATCTTAAAGAAACTTGCACAGTTTCTGGAACCTCCTAGGTGCCTATTAAAGATATTAAGACATATTTTTACTTATATGTTATATATCATATTGTATTATATATTGTGTATCACATGTATCCAAAATTGTTCTTGATTAAAAGAGAAGGAAAACATGGTATGCTAGGAAAGTTTAAAAGAACGAGGGTGCTGATCAGGGTGGAGAGTGCTTGCTTACATGAGTGGCTTCTATGAGAAGGTTTATCCGTCCACACAAATACCAAATAAGAGGGGTCTGGGTGCAGCCAGGACCTCTCAAGGTACCACCTCTCTAGGACTCAGGTTACTCACAACATAAAGAAATTGCAAATATCGGTTCTAGAGTTACGGCCGGCCCTACAATTCCCAAATAGTTGAAATGGGATTTTGGTTAAGCAGAAGGAAGAATATCTCGCCTGGACTGTGCCCCTGCATGTGACAGTGCAGTGATGGCTGGGCACGGAGTCTCTGGCCTTTCTGATACACAGGAATGGATGCAAGTTACGCCTTCTGGATCCAGCTCTAGTTTAGTTGTTTTCCTACATGTGAGGAAGCTTAGGTAGAACGGCTGCTACTACTCGGTCTCCTGCGACATGTCTACTGGGACCAGTTGCTTCTTGGTGCTGCTGCTTCTTTCTTTTTTGCCCAGGAAAAGGAAAAAGAGAAGAAAAATACAGACTTTCTTTGAGTAGCTGAAAGGCATCACCACATTGTTCATAGCAGGACATCCTTTACTAAGTCCATTATAGCTTGGAGGGTTTAGGGCAGATACGAACTTGAGTGTTTCACCTTTAACTCATCCAGAGATAGAGAGGAAGTTGTGCTGGATTAAACAGAGGATAGAAAACCAAATGAAGAGTGGAAGCCTTTGTTCTGGATTGGCTATCCGTTCTAAAAACACCTCTAACAAATCGCCCAGACGGTACCGCACCCCCCACGCCCTGCAGGAACTCCACGGTGCCCAGACCTTTCCCTCCTGGGTCTTATTGCATTTTTCAGCTGCCACCCTTGACTTGCATAAAATAATGCACATGTTTTACATGTGCTTGACAATCATATAGTTAACCTCTGCCTGCCTTTCTGTAGCCTGATTTCTAAGCTCATAAAGATTATAAATTGTATTGTTTCCAGTACTTTACGTGGTGCCCATGGAGGGGCCATGGGCAATAAACACTTTTTTAATAACAATGGAATTATCTTTAGTACTCAAGGTGTCATCTCCAGTTCCTTGGGAACTCTGTGTCCGAGTGCCTCCTGCAGGCTGCCCATAGTTAAATGCATTTATGATATCCTCGTACCCCCGTGGGGCCCAAAGTCCTCTCTCTTTGTGATGCATATTATGGATTCTCAAAATTATACAGACAGTTTAAATGTTAATTTGCCTTTCTGTATATTCTAATTTCAGAACACCAAGGAAAAACATGGCAATTGGCGATTGCTATCACATTATTTAAATATAGTATGTGTTTACTTGATAATACACATTTTTCTCAGTTGTATATGTAATAAATACACTCCCCATCCATAGTTCTCTATGATATTTATCTGAGCGATATAAACATTCTTTTGAATAATAATGCTTTGTGTAACCTCCCATGACAGTTTGTCTATTAGAAAGGAAATTAAATATACAAAGGTATGGGAATATTCACTGTAAGGCAATAATGAACTTAGTCAATTCAAGAAGGAAAATGGAATGAGACCCATTTGGAGCCTCGACTCCCTTTCTGTTGCTCATTTCGCCAGGGCTGTGGCTGGAGGGGCCAGCCTTGTGCCCACGTAGGCACAGACCTAGTGATCAATCGTTCATTGGACGGGAAGGAAACCGCGGTAACCGTTGTTCAACTCGCTGGGCAGTGAAAAGCTGAGGTCTGCACCTCTGTGGGATACACTGATTTCTCCAAGTCCTCAATTCTTTACTTGGAAATGTTTCCCCCAAGTTAGTTTTCAATTCACAATCCAGGTCCTGATTTGGTATCACCCAGCCAAGAGTCCGACGATTATATTTTCTTAGTGAAAACACTCCTTCCAAAGAATCACCCAATCTCCACCATTCTTTTTGTTTTTAAAAATGCACAAATCACTATAGCAAAGAATTGTTCAGCGTGTTGTTCAAACGTATGCTTAGTGAAATACTCTTGTTTTAAAACTAGCCAAGTGTTGTCTTTCAAACACTGGAAAAATTCAAAAACAATTTTGGAGGGGAATTGGGGAGTGCTGTCTTTCCATGGCAACAACAACCTTACAATGTGAGTGTGAGCAATAGGTTATCTGTGATACGTGTTGGTTTTTTGTCTATCTTTTAATTATGTCTGGCAGCAAATCTGCCTAAAATGGCCATTTAATTGAAGTCAAGCATGTATGGCCACGATGACATTACTTCTTTAAAAGAAATACGAAAAATTTTAAGTTGGGGAAAAAAAAATTATCTCCTCAAACAAAATAATGTTTTGCTATCTTTCTATAAAGACTAAATAAAAAAGCTAGACCCAGCTAGTCAAAGCCATACTCCCAACAAAACTAAAATTGCCCCTTCTTCAAGTAACAAAAGTGATATTCATGACTTTTCACTGCTGAGGGTTTGCTTGAACCACGCTTAGGTCAGCTATGTGTTCAGCTGAAAGTATGAAAAGACAGTACTATTGCAGATATAAAGTAAAAGTCACCATTTTAAAAGCACTCCTGGTAATGCCTCTAAAATCAGCAGTGAGAAAAGCATTAGAGTAATTACCAATCCCCAAGAAACCTGGTGGTTAATCATTTCTGGAGTCACACTGGGAGCAACCTTGGACTCTCCTTCCTCCCGAAAATCCCCACCAGCCATGAGACGCTCCCAGGGTGGAGCTGAGCTGCCCACCAAGGCCAAAAGAAGCCCAGAGCACAGTACGGGAGGGTGCATTTGCTCGACTTTGTTAAGTGAGAGACTTTTTGCAGAGGGAAAGTTTGTTTCCTGAGTAGTAGTGGGCGGTGAAATCTTTCACCTGGGTCCTTTGCACCCGGTTTTCAGCACAGCCGGAGAGGGAGTGGTTTCTCCCAACTTGGAGCTGGGAACCCGGGGGCCAAGCTCTATGCAAAGCTCTGGAGATGCCAACTCCGAAGTCCAGGTCTTTCTGCCCCTGGAGCCCATATCTTCTCTACTGGCCCTGCTGGCCTCACCATTAGCATTTGGTGTTGATAAACTCACCCAGGACCTGACTCCTACATTACTTTTACATTCTAGAAACAGTGTTTTTATACACCCAAGAAAATCAGAACTTCATTCCAAATAGAGTAGAGTTCTGCATATTTGCTTATTTGATTACTTGTTTTGTTTTGTTCTATAGCAACAGACGTTAGACAGCAGGAATTAAATTCACATCTCTTGGTCATAACGTACACAAAAGACTGAAGAAAAGAAAAAGACAAATGACACCACACCTATGCAAGTCAGTCTCATGCAGGGACCGGGAATGGAAACACTGGAAACTCCCCTCTTGGTCACGTCTCATCTTTCCTTCCTCCTGCTCTCTTACGCCTCATCCCAAAGCCTGAGACCTCATGGTGCCTGCAGGTGCCCTGAACCCTCGCCCTGTCCAAGGCTAGACCCGCCCAGGCCCTGGGGGTCTCTGGATCCGCCTGACCTTAGCTGGGAGCCTCCCCTGCTCCTTGCCTCACAGCCCATCACTGGCTTCCCCATCTGGCAATTAAACACCTGGCAAGACATTAATAGGCAAAATGGCTCAATGTATTTACCTCATTCCTGAATGTCTAGAATTAAATAAAAAGTCAATTTCATGCAGGGTGGCAGACAACCAGGCCTTGTGCTTGACAGTTGGTGTTTGTCAATGCGCTCTCAGTTGGCACCTTTCAATTAGCCCTATTTCTACAGCTGCTGAAGACTTTAAAATTTGGACCATGTAAATTGTAGGCTTATATTCCACCCCTCAAGCTTCTAAACTAAGTGCTTAACTTTGCAGTCTAACCCATAGTCCCAAATAAGACATTCAGCAGAGGCAAAGTGTCACAAATGACCCTGATTTTCAGTTTCCTCAGTTATATGGAGAAGAAAATCCTTCTCCAATTTTCTGTACTTATTCCCATGACTTTCATTTTGGAGTGAAATCAATGAGGAACCCAAAGTCATGATTTGCTCTTACGGTAGAGTCCTGGGAAACAGATAATTTGGTGAGGCAGAGGTGACGCCAGGCTGCATCCTTAAGATCTGGTTGATGGAACACACTCCCAATGGCTTACAGGGGACAGGGGGACAGACGCAGCCCGGAGCAGCCTGGGGCACTCACATCACGTCAGTGCCCTGTTTGGGTAAACACACAAGCTGGTCAACAAATGCCACTCTCCTTAAGCAAGCACTGGCCCTGGATAGAGCTGCAGAGAGTTTCTCAGACATAGTGAAGAGAGAGCAGAAATAAACGAAGTTTTAAAATTTAAAATTTTATTGCCAGTATTTCAAGCCTGACAAGAGAAAGACTGCTTCCCCATTACCACGGTCGATACAGAGCAGCACGACGTGTCTTCCATTTCCTTATTTCACGCTAGATTTGCCTGACAGATGAGTGTACTTAAGCAAACAGCACAGACCACTTCAACAGGACAGGTGCTTTCAGTGTACACAGAGGTCATCCTTATTATTTCAATTAACAACATGAGCCACAAAACACATGCGGGTGAATTAATTTCAAGCTTCCATTTAGTGCCGCTGGTGAGGACATCTTCGGACCCCTTGGTTGTCGTGGCAACTCCAGCATCCCCGGCGGTAGAGCGGGTGTCTGCCGCTCCCCTCCCGACACACACACGGTTCAGACAGTACATTAGCAAAGAGTATGATGTCCATGTAAATGTTGAAATATTTTCGTTGCCATAGAGATAAGAAGAATGGCAAAAATACAGGAGTACTTGACATACTCCAAGGCAGACTTTTAATTAAAAAGACCTCAGATGACAATGCCAAGATGGCCGAAGTCATCACAGAGCCTTTGTGCCCACCGGCTGTGCGCAGGGTCCCGACGCTGGCGGCAGAGTCGGAGAATCCTGGCCGGGTAGCCAGTGCGGAAGCCCAGAACTGCCGGCGGAGGGGAGGTGTGATCATTATCTCCGCCCAGAGCACAGAGAAAGAACAGGGCAGAGACAGGAGGCAACTTCCCACGATGGCTACAGCTCTCTTTGGGGATGGGACCCACGTCGGTGACACTGTTTCTACACTTCCCAACTGTGGGCCCTGGAGCCGTGGCAGGAACCACCTTGCATATGCCACGGCTGGTTTCCTCGTCGGCCACCCCCTCTGTGGAAACAGACACTCGCCCCCCGGGCCTGGCGAGTTAGGTGCTGTGCTGTGTGTCCTCTGTCAGAGCAAATGGTGGGGAGGGTGGAAGGAACACATCCCGTTCCCAGGAGTTAGGATCAGGTCTTCCAAAAACATGCTGTTCTAAAGCATTAAGGGAGGAGGAGAACTTTACTTTTCTCCAAAGTTAATATTTCATTAAAAAAAAAAAGTAGAAATTTTCATGAGCTTCTGCCAGAGAAATCTGCTACTATTTCCTACAAAGGTTACGGCCAAAGACCCGAGAACCAACAGTAGCTGCTCCCACAGAGTTCCCCCGTGGGCTGGAGGGGACATGGCCTGGGGGCAGGTGGAGGACAGGTCCCCTGCCAGCAGCACCATGGTGTTGACCTCTCATCCCTCCTGGTGCGCTGTCCCGCCTTGACTCACTCTCCTGCAGGCAATCGCTAGAGTCCGGGTCCCCAGAGCAGCTTTCCCTGTGTGTGACGTGTGCTCTGCATGTACACTCTTCTCTGTTTCCTCGTCACCGGCTCCCACCCACACGCACCCAAAGGTCTCTTCTAGCCCAGGGCCCTTCTGAGCACTGGGCTAACTGCTAACATGTTTTCCCACCTGGATGCTCCGTCTCGAACTTAATATGTCATAGACCAATGCGTGTTCTTCCATCCTCTCCACCGTGTGCCTTCCCTGCACTCTCATCCCTCATCTCCAGAAACATGGGACGTAAAGGTCTTAGGTCTTCCCAGCTCCCCTGCCTCGGCCCACGGAGTCACCACGTCCTGGGAACCAAGGCCCAGCGTCAAGGTGATGCTTCCCCGCAGGCAGATCAATCGAGCGCCCTTCCCGTAGTGGCTCTGAGCTCCGTTCAGGGTGGGGTGAGGTGGGAGTGAGCAGAGGGGAGGCGTCCGCTCTCCCGCAGCGCAAGGCAAGGGTGTCCATCCTTCCTGCTCCAGAGCAGCCCGGCTCCGTTTTCAGAACCTGGTTCTTGAGTCTTACATTTGATTCAGTCTAAAATAAACATCTTTTTCTGCTTAAATCAGCCAGATTTGGTTTCTATAATCTGCAGTGTCAGAACCCCGACTAATACAGACCTTGGTGGCACAAATGTTTCAGGAGACATTTGCTGGGGTGGAAGAAAGGCCAGGACAGAACTGTTATGGGCACGACAGATGGCTATTCTAAACCTGCATTCGTCTGTACCCTCAAGGTCGAGTTTGCTTGAAGAAGCCATCTGTGGATAGCTCCCCCTCTGCACTTGAAGGTCAAGATGGAGGCTTATTCATCTGCGCACCTCCATGTTCGCAGAGTGGGGGCCTTAATAAGTGACCTGACTCCCGCAGACCCACCGGAGCCAGCACTTCTCGCTGCCCAGAGTCCCATCCTAATAGCACACTCCATTCCCAGCTACTGTAGGGGGAGACGAACTGCTAGGTAAAGAATTCATGTGCAGTTGGTGCCCAATTAGAGCTTCCAATCCGTTCCCTGTTGGAAACAGATATTTCTCATGAGACACAATGTTTCCATGCTGCCCAGTGGTGGAGAGGGAGCCACTCCCGCCTAAAGCCTGACAACGCGCTGCTGACCACTGGGTGGGGGGGCCCAGGGTCCCATGGTGGCCCTGCAGGCCGGGCCCCCAGCAGGCACAACCCGACCCCCCCATGCTGGGCTCCCTGCAGGCACAGCTGCCCTCACAGGCTGGGCCTCCCCAGGCCCGACCCTCCCCCTCCCCCAACCCCCAGGCACAGCCCCGCCCTCCCCGCCTGTCGTCACTGGGTGGCCACCCTGTGCACCTCCCTGTATTTCCACTTTGCTGTGTCCCCTGGTATGCTTTTGTCACCGAGCGGCCGTGCTGGTGCCCAGCACCGCACAGAGACATGGGCTGCAGCCACAGACCTCAGCCAGCACACGGGCAGGGGGTGACCCTAGAGGCCACCAAACATCAGGACAGGAGCGAGGCAACAGCACCTGTGACAGTTATGACCAAAGTGGCCAGAGAGGGCTTGAGGGACGACTCGAGAGAGGACCGGGATCTCCAAGCGCAGGTTTGGAAGATGAAGAGAGTTTGGGGTGGGGCTGGGGAGGCTGGGACGGGAGACATGCTCAGAGCCTGAGCAAGAGCCAGCCACGCCCACCTGGAGACACAGCTGGGCGCAAACGTTTCCTTGGGAAGTCAAAGAGCCGGTGCTGCCGTCACCGGCCACAGGTGACAGGGAGGACGGAAGGCGGATGATGAAAGTCTCTGCCTCTCACGGCCCGTTTTCTTTAGCGGCCAAATAAAGTCAGAGGTGGCGCTGGCCTCCGGTGAGAGGCGTGGACAAAGACCTGCCACCATGTCTGGTGCCTCGATGCCATCACCCCCACCCCCTGGCCCCTCCTCCCCACTCCTGGCCTCTCCTGAAGGAGCCACACGGCCAGTCCCTGTGGACCTCGGCATCAGTGACTACCTGAGCGTGACCTGCTCACCCTTGAAAGTCCAAGCCTTGTGCTGTTGCTCACACGCTTGCCCCTCAGGTGAAACGGGCCGTCCCCAGGGCCACCCCGGGAATGCCACAGCCAGGGTTGAGAACGAGCCTTGAGCCAACGGCAGCTGCCAACCCTGCTTGCACCGTCCCAGTGTCTGAGGGATGACAGCCCAGGAATCACTGAGAGGAGAGGCTGGCTGCCAGCCAGGGAGCAGGTGGCCGGGGCCTGGGAGGCAGGAGCCCCCTCGGCCCCCTCCTGTCCTTGCAGTGGCAACGTCCTTGCCCTCGCTGTTCTGGGCGTAATTGGATGATGAGGGAGTGCCAGGCTCGAGTGCAGGGGCGACGTGGGTGAGTAGTGCTGGAGATGTCCGCTCCACAGGAGGGGCGAGTGAGGCACCCTCGACTTCCCATGGGGTCCGGGCTCTGCCAAGTCCTCTGGCCAGGAAAGAGAAGTCAGCATCCCGGTGGGAATAATTGCACAGCTGAACTTATGCCAAACCAAATCCGAGCCTTTCACACGGTGGAGCTGGCCACGCGCCGTGTCCAGCAAAGCCCCAGGGGACTGAGAGGCTCTCCTGGGATGCGTCTCTCCTCCCGCCAGGACCAAGACGGGAGAACCTGGGCTGCCTCCCGGAGGGGGACAGATGCCAAGTCGCAGTGGAAACAAGGCCCAGAGGCCCCCACCAATCTCATCAAGCTCACTCTTCCTCACTCCTGGAAGTGGCTGCATAGACAAGAAAGATGGAAACGGAGCTAGAAGAAGTCTGGGAGAGAGACATGTATGGACACAAAGCAGGAATCCAGTGTGCTGTGACACCTCTCCAGCTGCAGACAGACACGTTCTGCCCTGACGACGGCACCCAGCACTGCCCAACTTGGCAGCATGCGGGCGACGCCACGCCGTGCCAGGAATCTCAGGGAAGGAAGACAGAGGCTCCCATGGACCCCAGCCCCTCTCCTCCCTGGAACCCCCCAGAGGCGCTGGCACAGGGGCAACCCCAGTTCTCCTTCCCACCACCCCTGCCCGTTGCTGCTTGAGCCATTACCCACCTCACGACTGCGATTTTGGGGATTAAACAGTGTATACAAAACAATCAGAAATTCTAATCACCAAGTAAATATTAATAAGAAAAATGGAGCCAGGAATTAGTCAGGGTTCTCCAAAGAAATAGAACCAATAAGGGGTGTGTGTGTGTGTGTGTGTGTGTGTGTGTGTGTGTGTGTGTGTGTGTGTAGAGATCTATAGCTATTATCTATAGACCTATAGCTTTACCTATCGAGACAGAGAAAGAGAGAGAGATTTGGGGGAGTTTGCCCACAACGCTGTGCAGGCTGAAGGCTGAACTCTGCGGGGCAGACCAGCAGGCTGGGGACCCAGTGAAGAGGTGCCGCTGCCGCCAGGAGGCAGAATTCCCTCTTCTCGGGGAAATCTCAAGTCTTCTCTCAAGGCCTTCGACAGATTGGATGAGGCCCCCACATTATGGGGGCCACCTGCTTTACTTGAAGTCTACTGATTCAAATGTTAATCTCTTCTGAAAAATGGCTTCAGAGCAACATCCAGACTGATGTTGGATCACATGTCTGGGCACCACGGCCAAGGAAAGGTGACACATAAGATGAACCCTCACGGACACACCTGGCATCCCACTCTTTCCTGTATCTGCAAAACTTCAAACCCAACCTTGGGATCTCAGGTTTGGGGCCATGTGGACTCACGGGACACCTTCCACGTGGACCCACTCTGCATTCGTCTCAGAGAGAACTTGGACCATGAAAGCATGGTCTGAATGTTCAGGGGGTTGAGAAGCTCCTCAGGGAATCTGACAGCTTTGGGTTTTCTCCCCAGAAAATTTACATGTGCACAAAATTGCAAGAAATTTCATGGTTTCTATGGCCTGACCTTCGAAGTGTGCCTGGATGTTGAGTTTAAGAACCCTCCATCTAAAGGATTGGGTCTACCCCAGGTTCAGTGGAAACTGTTAAGAAGAGAATGGACTTTGTTAGGATCCAGAGATGCTTCCACTGCTGGGAATGACAAGGGAAGAAGGATGAGTGGTGCAGGGCTGGGGGTCCCCCGCCAGGCACGTGCCTCATGCTGCCTCACCTCAGCTCGCAGAAGCCCCACCAGGTACTATGCAAAGGAGGTCACAGGCCGGGTCAGAACAGCGCAATGCCACAGCTCTGGCCCAGCCTGGGCCGCACATTTAGGGTCCCATGTTCATTCCAGTCCCTTTCTGCTTCTCGTTCCAGCCAGAGGGCTGAGCAGGTGGCCCTGGTTCCATGGGGCACTAGGAATGTTCCAATCACACGGCTACACACTGGTCAGCGCCAGAACAGACCCCCACGCCCACAGCAGGCAGGGCCCTTTCTCCTGTGACTCGGAGGCAAGCTTGTCGGTGGCCCTGGCATAGAAAACCCTGTCCTGCCCTGGGAACAGGCCACCATGGGGCCAGGAAAGGGAGTTTGCCAGGGTGAGGGGCGCAGCCTTCGGGGGGGGGGCAGCTCATTTCTCTAATGCACCGAGAGTCGTCTGAACAACGCAGGGGATGAGTTGGCACAGGCTCCGCAGTCAGAGCTGTCGAGAGAAGCGCTCTCCCAGGACGAGCAGCACACCAGCCCTCGCAAGGTCGAGCCTTGACTCAGCTGTTCAGGGGCTGGTGCGGGGGCGGCCCTGTGGGGGTGAGCTCGGCTTGCAGGGCAGGAGCACACTCATCGCAACTTAGGGAACACAGAGTCTCTGGAACTGTTTGCTGAGCATTGTTTCAAATCAATGGTTTAATTAGACCCAAGTGACATTTTCTTCTCCATGGAGTGAGATGGCCTTGGTGTAAATGCACATCAAGATGTTGTCTCAATTACACCCCCAAAAGTCAAAACAGCACCGAATGTTTCCCAGGGAGAAAAAAAGAAACTCTTGTAACTCCCGAGGCCCCGTGAGCTCACTGCTGCAGGGAAGGAACAGCGAGTGCCCAGGAGGCTCATTTGCTCCCACGGAGGCACGCTGCATAACTGTACACGTTGGGACATTGGAGGGCAAGCATTGCAAACTTCAAACTCCAGTGAGCACGCCAGGAATTCAGCGACTGGGCTGCGACCCGATGCAGGTGAAGGTAAGATGTTGGGGCAGCTCCCAGAGGAGGCCCAGCGTGTGCACTGGCAGAGGGGCCTGGGCCCACCACTTACTGTCCGACATTGGCCAGTGGACTGAACCTCTGGTGGCCCCATCCTAAAACCAGCTCTTGGGCTGCTGGGGGCAACCAATAAGGCCAGAAGGGCCTAGAGTGTGGGGTACCTGGTAGTGCAGCCCCCCAAGGCCTGGGGTTCGGGCACCTTCAGGAACCCCTCAGGAGACAGTTGATGGACTCATCCTACCCAAGCTCCCAGGAAGAGGTTTGGCTGCAACTTAGGGAAGAAGTGAAAGGCAGCCGTGGCCTGGCAGGGGAGGCGCCATCCGTGCAGCACCGAGCAACTGCAGTGCCCTGCGAGCTGTCATTTCACAGGGCCCGCATGGGGACTTGGCAGCACAGGAGAAAAGGAATGACAGTCTAAGATTCCGTGGAAAACCACACCTTTGGAAATTATCTACCCAAAGAGATGGAAAGAACCTTTAGACACTTCTCAACAAGCAAGAGGATTGCAGGGAATGCACAAAGGGCAGTTAGAATCTGCCCTGAAGGCAGCAGAGGGCAGAAGGGACCCTGCAGAAAACTAGACCCGTCCGTGGTGCTGTGGAGAACCAGGACACTTGCCCTGGAAAAGCCAAGGTGAGAGCACAGCGGACGAAGACGAAGGCGTGGAAGGTGATGATCACACCTGTAAATATCCCCATCGAGAAGACAGCTCTCCAAATCAATTCAATATAAGCTGACTGGAAATCTGGAAGAAAATTTTAAGCAATCTGATAGGCCAATTTTAAAATTTGTCTAAAAAGAGAAAATGTACACAAAAAAACATTTTAAGAAACTAATCAGCAGTGTAAAATATCCAAGAATTCTTAATAACCATAGTGCTCAAAACATCATGCGGTGGGCTCGGTGGCAGAAGAATCATCCATGGAGCGAGAGGAAGAGTCCGAAGTGGAAACACGCAGACAGGGGACTTAGTGTGTGGCAGGACGGCCACTGGGGATCAGGGGAAACCAGCGAGTCACGTGGTCTGGACGACTTGTTTACAAACTACTGAATGTCCTACACAAAAATAAATTCCAAAATACTATAAAAGTACTAAAAGATATCACAGAATATTTTTTTTTTTTTTTGGTGTTGGAATAAGGGATAAAAAGGCCTTCCTAATCCAGACAAAAGGCTGAGGGGTTGAGCACATGCCAGCCCCGAGCAGGGCACCTCGGCATGCGGGACCCTCGCCTCCCCCGCCCTCCTCCCCGGAAGCAGGTCACGAGACCCTCGAGGGAGAGGTGCCTCCATCCCCAGATCACAGGAACGTCCTTCCCTCGAAGATACAGGCACTCCCAGAGGGGTCTGACACACCCCTCTGTTTGTCACCACAGGTCACACACCCCTGCCCAGTCCTTCTCCCCCGAACTGTCCACCCCTCCTCAAGCCTGGCATAAAAATACGCAGGTCTTTCACAGGCTCCTGTGACACGTAAAACCTACATTAAATCAACGCGTATGCTTTCCTCCTGTTAATCACTCTGTTGTTACAAGTGCCTCAGCCACCAACCAGCAATAAGTGAGGAAAACAAATTTTTCCTCCTGTATGACTGTCACTGAGCTCCATGAAAAGATGCCGAAAGCAAAGTTAGAAAACAAATGAAGACTAGGGAAAAATAACTTTAACCTAACAAGTAACTTTAACACAGAAGGGCTTACTACTTACAGATATAAAACTTAAATCATCAAATATACTCTATAATCCAGTAAAAATGGGAAAGCTTTATACATAGGGAATTAGTAAAACTAATAGGTCATAAATGTAAACACTTGTTCAACTTTACTAATAATCTATGAAATACATTTTTCCCAATAAGTTGAATAAGAAATTTTTAAATGGTAACATTGAGTATTTCTGTGCACGTGGTGGAAGGACAATATCCTGTGGATGCAAAGTAACTGGTAAGCAGACACTGCACCCTTCCGCCCCACATATCTTGGCGTATGTACTGTACAATGACCCAAACACCCCGTAAACAGCTCGACACAGCAGATGGTTCTGATAACCGGTGCGCTGGCACACACACTAGCAACTAACATGGGCTACCTCTCTATCAGAGTGCATTGCTTGGATAAAGAGGTCTCCCAATTTTGTATCGTTCACTTTTTGTTCTTTTAAAAGGTTTGTGTTTATAAAGCATGGAGGAAAATGTCAAAGCCCAAATCAAAATTACCCTCTTTCAGGAAGACTTTCCTAGTTCATGCCTTGTGTTCATTCTCTCCCCAACCGCTACCCCTGCTAGATTTTCTCAACATCATGAAATGAAACCTGGGTTTTCTTTTCATCTATAAAAGACTTTTCTGTCCCTTGACACTTATTTGAAATGCTAGCTTCTAGACTCTTTGAGGACAGGCCTGGTGACGCCTGTCCTGTCACCGCTTGCTGGCCACACCCACACTTTATACTCGCCTTGCAGATACAAACAGTGGGGAGAGAGCTGCACATGTCTTAGACTTTGATCAGCTTTGATATAAACTTGGAGGGCATTGTTTTTCTCCACCAACTGGACAGGGAACATCACTCCAAGGAATGAACCCTGGAACACAGATGGAAGAGTCCTGTCAAAGTGGACAGAACATGTACTTTCAGGTCATAGAACCCAGACTCCGCCGCGTAGGAGTTCACCAGCCGTGCACCAACGGTGCCCTCAGGCAAGTTACTTCCCCCTGAGCCTAGTTTCCTTATCCACAAAATGAGGACAATGCAGGCTTTCTCACTGAGCTACGACTGGGATAATCTAACACTCGCTCAATGTCTAACACAGTACTTGCACATAGTATACACTCAATTAATGTTAATTCCCTCCTCACTCCTCAGTCCCTGGTCAATTCCAACCCTCATCCCGAACCTTCCGATGCTTATGTGTCAGCAAGAAGAAACAAGGTGGGCAAGGCTGACCACCCAAACTCTGAACTTTCCTACTGCATGGAAGATAGTTTATACCTACATGGAGCAGGTAGATAAGCTTTTTTAAATGACGTATGAGCAAGCTGGCCATGTTCCCATGCCACTCAGGCAAAGGAGGGAGGCCGAGACGCAAACGTGAAGTGTGGAGGGTTAAGAAAGGCTCTGCAGAGGGGCAAGACCTGACCTGAACTGTGGCGGTCACCTCATATTCAGCTTTGACCTGGGCCTCTTCCCACTAACTGCTTCCACAGAGGGCTCAATCCTGCCTCATCCCCCTTCACTCCAAATCCAGCACACATTGGCTCTGGAATCCTCACATAACTCCTATTAACATTAGAGTTAACTGCCCTGGCTCCTCTACAAAGGAAGCAGCTCCCCAGTAGCTCCTGAAGGTAAAGCAGTATCACGCTTAATAATCCTGCCAAAAATAATTTCTGCAAAATGTCTACCAGTGGTGCACCAATTCAAAAAAATAAACATAAAATAAAAAGAGAACATCTAAACTACAAACTTCATCTGGACACCAGGCCTGTCTTTCTCAGAGATTATCTGTGATATCAGACAGCAGAATAAGAAAAAGAAAACAAATCAAATCTCCTGGTCAACACGGCAAGACCAAGTCATGATGGCTCTCTGAGTTTTCCTTGGTTTATAGTCAGACATTATTAAAAAGCTTAGCGTGAGATTTGCAGGCTGAATATGATTCTGTCTCAGTGTGTCCAGAACACATGCAGCTTTCAAAGCACCAGTCCGGAGTCCAGCAATCCCTCGTCTGTGCAGGGAAGGGACTGGACAGGAAAGATCACAGCCTGCAGACTTCTGCACTGAGGCTCAATCTTTATGCCTGAACAGGTGCAGGGACACAGTCGTATGTGGCATCTGCCAGTACCTGAAGACCTCTCTGGTGAGGTGGGTGATGACATTAATGAATATGATTTTTCAATATTGTGTGATGAAATCTGTCAACATTTGGAAGATCTGCATAACCGAGTGAATCATTATTTTCTAAATGACTAATACATGATATTACAAAATCATGCTTGGGTAAAATAGGTCTATCCAAAGGTTATGGATTTCAGCATGATGGGACATCATAGCTCATCGATGCAGTTGCAGATTCCACACTGCAACTGGCCTCTAAGATATGACCACTTGTCAAGTTTGGTATTGTATCAAAGCAGAATATTAATAGTTATCTGCAAAGCTATTAAATACTTCTCCTTTTCAACTACATATCTGTGTGAGGCTGGATTTTCTTCATTCACTTCAACCAAAATGACATATTGCAACAGATGCAAGGCAGAAGTATGAGAATCCCACTGTCTTTATGAAGCTAGACATCAAGAAAACTCGCAAAAATCTAAAACAATGCCACTAGTCTCGCTAATGTTTTTTGTTTAGAGAAATATATTAATAGTTATTTTTCAGGAAAAAAAAAGTAAATTACATTATCATAAAATGGGTTTATTATAATTTTTAAATGAAATAATAAATAAATACTCAATTTTTTTCTGTTTTAATTTCTAACATGGTCTGTATCAATGGATAGACCCCACTGAAACAATATCTCTTTGGGGTTCTCAATAATTTTTAAGAGTATAAAGGAATCCTGAGATAAAATCATTTGAGAACTGATAACATGTATGTCATTCTTTGAAGCAGATTCATTCTGAAGATGAACTTTATTGTAATCCAGCAAAATCTTTCACAAAAGCTCAACTGGCTTGACTAAAATCTCCAATGAAAGCATTTATCCCTGAATTCCTAATGAAATCTTGTATCTCCAACATTGCTGACAATTGCATACACAACACAGGACACCTTGCATATAGTAGGTGCTTAGTAAATACTTCACTTATATATTATGGATGCTGGATCACACTGCCTTGGTTTGAATCCCCAGTCTGCTACTTACTAGCTGTGTGACCTTTGCAAGTTACTAAACTTCTCTGAGTCACAGTGTACCCATCTGTAACATAAGCAAGCACCTCTCTCACAGGGCCACTGTGAGCATCACATGAGCTAGCAGGTGTAAAGAACTTGGACCAGAGCCTGGCACATACAGTAAGCACTAGGGAAGTGGTAGCTAGTGTCATTCTTACACAAAGGAGCTCATGACTGCTTGTTGCATGGTCTCAAGTCCTGTAATAATATTAGGTGTAGTGCTAACAGCCTTGCAGCCTCCCTCATCCCAAAGCAGTGAACACATCTCACCTCAGCTGTAGACAGGCACCTTGTGGTATCACAACAGGGCGGGAAGCAAACACCGCGGACTTCACTTGCGTCACATCCTCCATGGGGGCCACTGGCAATTTGCAAGTGTCCAGTCACAAGGCTAGCTTAATGCTTGTTCACAGTTGGTATTTTCTTGGCTTCCACTCAACTACAAGCTAAATATGAGGGAGCTTCTCTACGTCTAGCGACCACGACCAGAACTTCCCCTCGCTCTACATGCGTCCCAGCCAAATACATCTGGGAGAGCAGCGGCTTGAGGCGGGGTCTCTCCCCTCGGGAAAGACACATCTGTGTTCCACAGGGCCATCGGTGCCCTGTGATTACTGGCCGTAGGTCAGGGAGAAAAGGGCCTGGTCGTCTTTTCCGACACCATCATTGGTTCAACACAAATTTGCATTTACACCAATTCTGAGGCAGGGGCCAGGGGCAGAAAAGCGAGATCAAGGGGAAAAAACTTTGAAAAATGCTTTCAGTTTTATTCCTATAGTTTTTTGCCTTGACCAGAGGTGTTCCCACACGAAGATACAGAACAAGTTCTCTTGTGAAACAAAAGACTCAGAGAAATAGAACATAAAACTGGAAATGTAAACAACTTTCCTTTGTTGCTGGGAAACTTCACCAAAGTACAACCTCTCACATTTTTGATGAAAAGATGTATAAATAGAAACATCATTTCTGAATTAATTATTATTTCCAGGGAAGAAATTAGCCAGCTTTCCAGTTTGGTCTTTCCCAGTGCTTCACTATACGGTATGCAATTGTACAATTTTGACGGCTTTTTTTTTTTTAACATATCAAAACATGTAGCATTTTAAAGTTTTGTGTCCTGTGATTAAGCCAAGAAGTAGTGATTGCAGATTAAACATCAGAATCAGAAAGAGATTTGTTTAGGAGGGACTTGCAGGGGATTGCATTCTATACGTTAAGTTATGTACATGGAGATGATAAATGGCTCTGTGGCTGTTGTTCTGATGCCTTTCTTTGGTAAGCCTGGTTTGATTGGCATGAACAGTATTAGGTAAAACAGACTGAAGCTGCAATGCCAATATTTTTGTGACTATTTTGCAATCGGCGTTAATCAATGAGATGAGACTGTAATTGCTACAATTTCCCGTATCTCTTCCTGGCTCCAGAATCACAGATATAATAGCCCGCCTAAGAGTTCCTGACAATTTGCTATTCACAAATGCTGTATTAAACATACTACATAAAATTGCATCCTGGCACTCCATTTATTTTTTTCCAAGCTCCTCCTGGGAATCCATGGAGTCCTAGGGTGCCAGTACCACATAAAGAATCGGTCTCTCCAAATTCTTCCACCGAGCTCCCTGGCAGAATCACTTCTTGAAAGCCAAGTTGGAATTTTAGTCTCACAGCTTCATAACATTTCATGAATTCAACTTCATTTTGGAAATTTTTCAATCACTTTGGTGACATTGACAATTTTCCATTTCATTATAATGCTACAAAATTCAAGCACCTGCTTTGCTTTTCAAAATGTAAATCTACTAAAAAATAAGAAAAAGCAGGTGTTCTACCTTAGTTGACAGAATTGAACTCCTACCAGAAAACAAGCATCCAAATCAGAACAGAGACTCTAGAGCGTCAGCCAGTTGGGGGGAAGAGGTCAGAGCCTCGCTACTAATACTGGTTCGGGGCACCATCCGGTGCCTCCCACAAGATTGTTTCCAAACTCAGGGGACACCAGGATGTTGGACAGACCAGAAACAAAACAGGAATGACTCTTCCACACCTAAAAGAAAAATTCAGTACAGAGCATACGTCTTCGACTTGTGTACTGTCCCTTCAGTTCATATGCATCCGGGATGCTGAGCTGCCAGTGATGTCCAAGAGTACTGAATTTGGGATCGGAGGCAGAAATTCTGAGCCACAGAGAAAAATCCTTCCAGAAAAACTTACTTGTACTTTTAAGTTTTTCCCTCTTTAAATTCACAGAAGAATCTGTACAACTTTAAGAATATCTCCTCTATCCTAATTCTCTGGCAATCTCCTCTTGCAAATGTCAGTGTTATTCAGCCTGATTAACTCCAGCAATTTCATCTCTCAGTGATGTTCTACTCTCAAGCTGCCAAACAAAGATTCTTCTATTTCATTATTCAAAATATTAAGTGAAGCTCAAAAGCCACAATGATAGACTTTGGGGTAAAGAAATATTGCTCTGTCTGTCAAAAAAGCTGCAAGTTATTTCATTACATAAAATAGTACTTAGGGCATCTAAACCATCAATTCTCTAAGAACAGAGGGGGTATGGCTAAATCAGACCCAACCATCCAATTTCATCAAATGTATGCCTCATCACCCACCAACCATTTCACCAGAACCTAAAAAAATAATGTAATTAACTACTCTAATTTTATTTCTCCAGCTGCTGTTCCTATTTGGGTAAAGTTGCTAATGAATAAACTTGGTGAAAATACTGACAAGTCAGAAAGGAATGGAAATGAAGGTGCAATTCACAAACTGTATAATTTATACCTGAATAATTTAAAATTAAGTGTGACTTTTTCTGACATGAAGCATTTGTGATTCTTGGCCCCGTCAGAGCAGAATATTTTTATGTTTGGTATAAGTGTAAGAAAGGAGTCAGAAAGTTTCAGTCAAAACCGTACAGGAGCTGGGCTCAGATACTTTCTCGGGCACTTAATTTTTTTAACTTGTGAATTGCTAAACATTTAACTTCTATGTCTTGGTTTCAATGAGAAAAGAAGAGGTGATACTCATGCTCACCTTGCCAGTTTATCGTAAAGATCAGAAACACCACGTACGAGACCTGTCTCCCTGTCGAAGACTCAGTAGAGTGGCTGTTGGTGAAGAACTGGCTCTCCCATTACTTGAGGAGACGTCCCAGCGCCCCATCCAAACTGCAGCTGGAGCACAGGGGTATGTATTTATGACGCCCCTATCAAAAAAGGGTTTTGCAAGTACTGATTACTAAGTCAGTGAACTCAGCTATATATGCCAACACCCCAAATTCCATAATTACAGTGGCAGGGCCCTGGCCATCGCGAGGCTGTGGTTGGGTGGCTCTGGGGTGTCCCCTTGCCCTGGGCTTACCCCCCTTTCAGGAACTGAGGACGCTGCTCCAGACTGCAAGCCTCCTGACACCGTGTGCCCGTCTGACAAGCAGACCTCTCAAAAGGATTTAGAGTTGGGCCCACAATAAAAGAAATCATTTGTCAACCCTTATGTGTTTTGCCCCAGGCAGGTTGCGTGATCTCCAATCCCACAGCATCTCACAGTCCTGTTCACCTCCTGGTGCCACCCACAACTCCTGATCAATGGGGACATTTGAAAATGAGTCTGATTTTGACCGTCACAGCAGCTGGGCTCACTCTGGCACTTGCCACAGAGACCAAGGATGCTAAACATCTCCCTCCACCCTGTGTCCTGAGTCCCATGAACTGGATGCCATTCCTGTATGACTTTTGAATGCTCTGCGGGATGCTCAGGAAGTGCTAATCTGGCTAAAATCATCAATTTCAACATACACCAAATTGTTCAGGAGATCAGCTACTAGGCTTGAGGGAAATTGTACTTTGCTTTGATGGAAAACTGACCATGGGTTGCTAACCACCTTGAGAAAGTCACCCGCATGACACACCTACGTGCACTTCCCAGATCCCTCATGAGGAAGTGACTCGAAGCCTCAGTATTTGCTCTGACCTCTCATTCCAACTCTGTCTTCTGAGGAGCTGTGCCCATGCTTTTGCATATGGAAATATACATTGCTTTTTTCTAAATTACCTGCCTCTTATTCCTCCTTTATAATATCGTTAGAGCATTATGTTGGTATTATTATTTTGAAATTATTTGTGCTGTTTCATCTTTTATTTAATTGACAAATAAAAATTGTATATATACATCATATACAACAGGTTGTTTTGAAATACATATACATTGTGGAATAGCTAACTCAAGCTAATTAACAAATGCATTACCTCCACATACTTATGTTTTGTGCATGGTGAGAACACTTAAAATCTATTCTCTTATGAATTTCCAAGAATACAATACATTGTTGTTAACTGAAATCACCATATTTGCAATAGGTCTCTCAAAATTGTTCCTCCAGTCTACCTGAAATTTTGTGTTCTTTACCAACATCTCTCCAGCCACCCTTGCCTGGCCCCTGGTAACTATTCTACGTTCTGCTTTGAGTTCCACCTTTTTAGATTCCACATATAAATGAGATCATGCAGTATTTCTCTTGTGCCTAGTTTAACTAATTCCAGGTTGTAGCAAATGACAGGATCTCCTCTTTGTAAAGGTTGAATAGTATTCCATTGTGTGGACACCTCATTTTCTTTCCCCATTTATCGATTGATGGACTCTTAGGTTGATTTCAAATCTTGGCTATTGTGAGTAGAGCTGCAATGAACAGACATGGGAGTACAGATATATCTTCAACATAGTGATTTCGTTTCCTTTGGATATACATACCCAGTGGTGGAATTGCTGGGTCATGTGGTAGTCCTGTTTTTAATTTTTTGAGGAACCTCCATACTGTTTTCCATAAGAGCTGTACTAATTCATATTCTAAGAGTGCACAAGCATTCACTTTTCTCCATATCACTGTGGACACTTATCCCTTGTCTTTTTGGCGATGGTCATCCTGACAGGTGGGAGGTGACAGATCTCACTGTAGTTTCAATTTGCATTTCTCTGATAATTAGTGATTTTGAGCATTCTTTATATACTTCCTCTTGGCTGTTTATATGTCTTCTTTTGAGAAATAAAAATTCAGATCTTTTGCCCATTTTTTTAACCAGGTTATTTGTTTTATTGCTATTGAGTTGTTGGAATTCCTTACATATTTTTGATATTATAGATAGATAGATAGATAGATATAAAGGATGTGTTTACAAATATTTTCTCCTCACTCTGTTCATGTTTTCTTGGCTATGCAGATGATTTTTAGTTTGATGTAATCCCATAGGTTAATTTTTGGTAGCTAAGAATGTCATACTGTATTTGTTTCCTAGAATATAAATCACCTTAACAAATCACCACAAACTGAGTGGCTTAAAATCACAGAAATTTATTCTCTCAAAGTCCAGGAAGCCAAAGTCCTAAACCAAGGAGTGGACAGGGTGGGCTCTTGGGGAGGACTCTTCCTTCCCCTCTGGCTTCTGACAGTGGCTGGCAGTCCTCGGTGTTCCTTGGCTTGAAAGCATCAATCCAGACTCTAGCTCCATTGTCATAGGATGTGTCTGTGGTCAACGTCCCCAGTGTATGTCTGTGGTCAACGTCCCACTTCTGATCAGGACACCAGTCCCTGGATTAGGGCCCACCCCAATACCACGTGGCCTCCTCTTAACTTGATTACATCAGAAAAGACCTTATTTCCAAATGAGGCCACATTCTCAAGGTCCTGGCGAACATGAATGGGGTTGGAGGAGGTGTTATTAAACAAAGTACAGGCAGAAAAAGGGACATCACAAGCTATTTGCCAGAGGGGAGCACCAGGCCCAGCAGGTTGAGAAACGAGACTTGGAGGAGGCCTTTCTAAACCAAGGCTCTGGGGAGCTGGTCTCACCAACTCACAGGCTCCTGCCCGCCAGTCCCTGCCCAGACCACAGACGGCACCAGGCCTGCCAGTGCTCTCCTCTCCTCTGGTTCCCAAAGGTGCACACAGTTCATCAGAGCTGTTGAAGGCTAAATTTCAGATATGCAGGCAAAGCTGGGCCCAGCCCAGCAGGTGGCCCTAAGTGTGAGCTACCACGGTTACAATGGTTACAGCTGTGTGTCCTACAGCCAAGTACATGATCAGTCTGTAAGTGGGGAAGGGCACAGCAGGCATTGCGACATGTGCTGAGCCCAGTGTACCACACGCAGGTGCAGTCCACGGGCTTTTGTAGATTAACTGAGGTGAATCCCACCAGCACCCCAGGAGGTAGGCAGTATGGTGCTCCCTATTTTGCAAATGTGGAAACTGAGCAAGTAAAAATAAATAATTTCATGGGGTACCTGTGCAGACAATGTAAAATGCATGAAGAAGCGCTTAGTGCAGGGGTGGCTCATACATTACAGCACATTTTATTACATTTTTGGCCTGGGTCTTAGCCCTCTGAACCTGAGCCCTGTCTTATCCTACTCCACACAAGGTGGACACATGACTTCACTTTCAAGCCCAGATCTTTCACCTGGGATTTGGAATAGCATCATTTACCTCCCACAGTGCAGTAAGGATAAACTCTCGTAAATCATAGAGCACTCAGCAAAGTGCCTGGCATCCACTAGCCACCCGCTAAGTGGGAATCGCAGTGGCTGTGGTAGGTGCTGTGGTCATTCCCCTCTTGGGAGCTGGTACTAACCACCCGCCTTGGCCAGGCAGAAACATGCAAACCCTATGGTTTGCTTTCCAGCCTTCCCGACAGCTCCAGGAGGGAAGAAGCCGGAGCTCTGGGTTCTGACGTGTCTCAAAACAAGTCTCGATTTTCAACAGCACCCATTGTTTACGTGCAGTGTCAGGAGAGCCTTGAAAAACAAACAACATTATAAATATTTTCTTTATGCAAAAAATAATCATATTTGTAAAAAGCAGCACGCACTGAGCATGTTTTGATTTGAGAATAATGAAGGCACGTTTGTTGAGTTTGTCAAATTTCTTGTCTTGCTATGGTTTCAATATGAGCCCTAATTTATGTCATCATAAAATCCCTGTTATACACAATCATATGAGTACCCCCTTCCCCCCAATCCTGTAAAACAAATCTAGACACACCCAGACAAAGATGAACAAGTTGTTCCTTAACTCTATTTTGGAAGGAGCACAGCTGTTTTCTACCAGCACAAACAAGGTTAAGGTGCAGAAATGACCTCCTATGAATCCATCCCAATTCACTTCCCTAAATCAAGGGACATGACAATTCAATCCATGGATTAAAGACTGCGAGGCTGCTTGCAAGAATCATTTTTAGCTCATTCTGTGTATCATTGTATTTCCCAATCTGGCACGGTGAACCATAAATAATCCTATCATTTATTAATTACACTTTCTAACCTAGTCAAGAAGAATCCTGCAGTGTGGAGCAGCAGATCATGAATAAATGGTTCATTGAAAAGCAACTCTTATTGCCAAGTAGTTGTAAATTAGGGTGTGATAATTACCCACTTTAACCTTTTTAAACAGGTTCCTCTAAAAAGCTCCAAGATGGATGTTTTATTATAACAACTTTGACCTCCAACACACAACAACACAATTAGTTTTGCACCCTGACAAAGGGATGCTTTGATTAAAACTCTGGTATAGCACATTATTATAAGGTATTATCTGCATAGGTATTGAATGTGGGTGGATATACACACATGCATTGTACATACACAATGTTCATATATTGCATCCTACATCTATTTGAAGTATAGATCCAGCTAAGTCAGGAATAATGAATAAGTAGCGACTGTAATTACATAAAAAGGTGCCAGCTGTGTCATCATAAACCATTATGAGCGATGCTCCCGTGGAGCATGCTGTCCCCTGCGCGCTAACCCCCCAAACATCTTCACTAACGTCAGAGAAACTGCAGAGATGCAGCAAGATAGTGGAATGAACGCACTCAACCTGCACATCACCACTGGGACTGCACACAGTCTTCTAGGACGGCCCAGAGTCCCACGTTCAGTGCAGGCAGGACGGCTACCCTGGTCCCCGGGGTGCTCAGACTGGAGGCCACACCAGTGTCCCGATCCCTGGTTCAAACCTCGATTTTCCGAATCTTTCCTTCCACTTTTGCCACGTCTCTGTTTCTCAACAGAGTGTTATCCTCACTCCCAAACCCCAGGCCAGAGAGCAGGCGAGTTTACCCCTTTTGCAGCCCTGGACCCCACCCCACTCCCCACACCACACTCTGCCGCAGCGTCTATTTCCTCTGTGCCTACAAAACCCTCCACCAACACCTAATATTTATTTTATGAAACAATAACGTCAAAGCTGAACATTTTAAAGCCCCATGAAATAGGAGCTTGCCAGCGAGGAGATTTAAATTCTCTAAAGAAGGGTGGAGGGAGGGGACAGCAGAGAGGAAAGAAACATTTAGTGACGGCAGTGCCGGACACGGGCCTCTGTTTGTAACCGCCTGCAAGTCATTAACCCCAAGGGTAGAACGAGCACCGTCTTGTTCACGTCTCACTGCAACCACGAAGATCACAAGCCCCTCAGAGGGTGGAAGTGCCTTCCGTGGCAGACAGCACCTGTGTCCCCTTACCGAACAGGACTGACCCTGGGAACATTTAGGAGTGGGCAGAGGGAAGGGCGGGTCGCCGTGCACAGGAATGAGAGGATTTGGAAGTTCAGTGGGGGCCCCGGAGGAGCAGTTCTAAGGGGAAGAGGACCGAGGGGCCTGCTGGGGCGGGCAGGGGTGCCCAGGGGTCTTCCCTGAGCAGTGTCTAGTGTCCCATGGGAGATTCGCCTCACTTCAGCACGGCCCCTCTCTGCCTGCCCCATACTCACCCCAAATCTTCCGTCTGGTTTGCTCCTCCTAGAGTTTGTTTGTTTGTTTGTTTGTTTGTTTTTCAAATAAGGGCTTGAGTTTCACATCTGTGTCAATATCAAATAGAATAAAGGCTGAATAATAGGGGGAAAAATCCGAACATTGAACAATTTAGCAGAAGCATGAGTTAAGAACCTGAGATATTTATGAGAAAGCAAGTGACCTGAGAGTCTTAGCTTGCTCTTGGCACAGAACGTGGGAGGGTGAGAAAAATTATACCTAGATCTCCTGGGGTTAAAAGTGGCATTATCCCACTAGAATAGGCAAGTCCCCTCCCCATACCTCCCCAAACAAGCTGGTGTTAAGGAAAACGAAGGCTGGTCTTTGCACATGCACATCGGGTTCGACGTTCAGAGAGAGCATGAGGACACAAGACCCCTGGAGGTGCACACACAGATCTCGTTTCTTCTGGAAAGTAATCTGGCAACATATTAGGAGCCTTAAATGCATTCATATCTCTTGTCACAGAGACTCTACTTCTGAGGATCTATTCTTAGAAAATAATCCTTAAGTCAAAGATGGTCACTGAAAGATAATTATAATACCCCCAAACATGGAGTGAGACTAAATGTCCCGTAATAAAGCAGGGAGAAGTGAATTAGGCTGCAGCCGTATGCTAGAATGTTCTGCATTTATTGGAACATTGGTGACAAAGAGTTTTAGCGACATGGGAAAGTGCTTATTCTATAATGCTACAAGAAGAAAACCAGGACACAAACTTGTGCTACACTAGATCTCAGCTCTAAAATAATCCCAGAAAGAAAAATGTATTGTCATTCCGGTTGAACATGCCAGCTGTGTTAAACATCATTGTTGCCAAGCAGCCGCTACCGATCTATACTTTTCCATATTTTCTACATTTGTATAATAAACATAAATTACATTCAATATAGGAAAATAATGCTTTATTTTAAAAGGGATCATGTAAATTTATACATGAAAGATCCATAATCAGCCATCTTATACATTTTTGGCCTTAATCTGTTGAAGTCACTGCAGAGCAGAGCACAGTCCTTGGATAAAATCACTACCAGGGCAGTTGACAAGAACGTTAGAAGCAATGCAGTACATAAAACACAAAGCTGGATAGCTGCGACGGTGGCATTAGATTTCTCCAAAAACACTATCCCCTGAGTCTGATGGCACAGCTACAAAACACACCAAGTGTCTGTCCACCATTGCTGTGTAGATGTGGCATGTTCATGTGCATATCTGTGGGTATCTCTGCTAATGTTTATGTCGGTGCATGCATATGTTAACATATGTATCTTTATGTGCTTCCAGCTATGCAATTCTAGAAACTAAGCTTTATCTTCAAACTTATGATTTTGACTGTCCGGATGATGGCATTTACTACTGAATGAATGTGAATCAAAACACGCAAAAAGTGAAAGGCAAATAATTACATTAGTCCTGTACAAGTTGATATTGTCTAATTTCTTCACTTTTGAAATCATTTTTATACATAACTGCTTAAAAATACATTCCTGGTGATTGGAAAGTTTGTACTGTTGATATTTCTACAGGATGGCCAAATTAAGTATCCTGAGAGAGATTGTGCGTTTCCACTTCTGGAGGTGGGGCAGTCAAGGGAACGGGTATTCTGACTTAAAAATCCACTGGAACTTTCATTAAACTTTTTTCAATGTTGTTACTTTGATTTAATTGAAGCACAGAAATTTCCAGCCTGAAGGAACATTTTGAGAAAGTTTAAAAACAACAAAATAGAAGAATTTGCAATGGAATATCTTTTTAGCCTAAACAGCAGTAGACGTTACAGAAAACACTATCACATCATCAGTAGCTTTCTTCTTTACCCATCGGGGGGTCTGTAATTATGTCATAATTCATATGTAATTGTTTCATCTGAAGACTATTATCTCATTTCTTCATGATTGTCTTATTCTAGCTGTTTATATTTTTTCCTATTCACAATGTCATAATTTTCCTACTAAAATATTGAGCTTAGAAAGTATTAGTTTTGTTATAATTGATATATGTATATGGTTTAATTTTTATTTTAACTTTTTAAGAAAATCAAAATGTAATCAAAAAATGTCTTCTGTCTTAACTATAGATCTCTCCATTCTGAATGCTTTAAAATATCATCGTGCTATGGCTATTCATAGCTATAGTTCCCTTTATGACAAATATTAAACATTTTTTACAGGGTATGGTGTTAATTGCTATTGTAAATATTTTCAAATAAAAGAATAGAAAAACTCAATGCATACCCTGCAAAAACTACAATTTCTTAAACATACAAAAGTACTAAAATGCAACATTCCTACTGAGAAGTAAAAGCTAAATTGAAATAGCCTTGTTCTTTGGAAAGTAGTAATTTTAAAATTGTTAACGTGAATATTTATATAAAATGGTTTTGTGAAATACAGAAAGACTATTAGTCCAAAGTTGTGGTCTGTGTTTAGACCTAACATTGGAGGAAATTGAGTTTTGACGAAGGACAGAATTTCTGCCTACTATGTTAGAAAGTTTGCTCACCAGGGGGCATCGCTTTGTAGGTCCTGGAGCCCTGGGCTGAGGTTAAGGTCATGGGATTGATAAATGCAAATTCATTCTCCCATTTGGAAACCAATGCCAAATGGATATCTGATTGATAGGTAAGCACCGGGTCTAATTTAAAGACTAGGGATACTGCAGTAGTGTTCTAGCAAATGCTTCTGCAATGGGGGCAGAGACTTAGGAGAGCCCTGCTCTGCAGTGTGTGCCAATTTCCATGGTATGAATATCGCCACCAAGGCTGCTTCCAAGCTCCATTGTGATGTCACTAAATGCAGTGTTGGGAAGAAAAGTGAGATGGCCGTGATAGAGTATAGATAGTTACCACAAAATAGAGACAAAGAACATCGAAAGCACGGATAATAGTAAAATATAGTAAATGCAATTACGGTTATAAGTTTTAAGTATTTATTACCTTGGTTTTCATATAAATTGTGAGTTTATAAATCACTCTTAATAATGATTGTGTATAACGGGCTCACAAAGTTCCTAAAACTTTACCAGTCCTCCTGCGCCATTCTGAGTGACACTAGCCCAACCGTTTAGTGCCTCTCACCCTCGCACACGCCCGGCAGTCAAGAGGCACCATATATTTCAGAAATTGTTAACAATAAAGACAGAAGCTAAAACAAATACATTAACAAATAGCAGAAAGGAACTTAGGAGGCAGAGATCAGAAAAAAAATAACTAAAAAATTAAAAATAACCAACCACTAATAATGTTACAGAGACAAGAGAAGACACTGCACTCTAGTTACAAGAATACCCAAAAGTCGCATTCAAGGAAAAAATTAAGGGTTCTTAGAAATTAAAAATATGGTAACTGAAATTAAAATTTTAATGGAAGAAAAAGATGATGAAAATACTTAGAAATTAGAACAAAAATCAATAAAATGGAAAACAGAGACAAGATAAAAATTAAATGATCTATAGAGGACATAGAATATTTGATTAGTACAAGTTCTCGAGAGAGTGAATACAGAAAACGCAGAGGAGGAAATTATAAAAGAAGTAGAGAAAATTTCTAGACTGGAGAACGTGAGCATCAGGCTACAAAGGCTCACCCACACGCAAATACTGCAAATAAAAAGGGCCGTAATCTGGAAGCTTCAGTGTGCTTGTACCAAAAGAGAATTCTTCTCAAAACCTTCCCAGAAAGAAGGGTAAACAGTCGATAATGAAGAACCCAGAATCACAATGGCGTTGAGTCTCCCAATACCATAACCTCCAAAACAGCAGGGCCACACCTTTACACCTGAGGAAATGCCACCAATTTAGATAGCCCCAGACAAACCACCAATTAAGTACGAAAACAGAAAAATAAGATAATTGTTTAATTTTTTTGTCTTCCACATGCACTTTCTTCAAAAAGTTCGTGAAGGGTCTAATTCACCAAGAGGAAGGGAAACCGTGAACTGGTGACGTGGGATCCAGGAAACGAGACGGGGCTCCAGGGGCGGGGAATAAAGCACCAGGGAGTTCAGGGCAGGGAAGTCCGCGATGGCAGTGGCCGGTCCAGATGGGAGGCAGTGGGCTGCCAGGACGCAGGTGTCGCCAAGCAGGGATGAAACTGAGAGTGTATCTAACAGTTTACATTTACGTTACAAGGTTACAAGGAGGCAAGGATGACTTCACAGGAAGTATGTGGAAAATTGAGCAAATGGAACAACAAAACAGTGATTAACTCCGGGGAAAACAAAAAGTTGTATAAGGAAAAAACTCAGCCTTTGATATTACCTGAATCAGCCGAAGATGGTAGAAAGACAAGTTAATATAAATACTGTGCATCGACATAACCAGACATTAAAATGCTGCTACACAAAGAGGGCGGAAGGGAAGTAGAAAGTATGTGTTTGGGAGGAGTAAGGAAGTTAAACCTTCCTTAATGTCCGTCTTTCTATCTACGCACCTCTCATCTCAGTAAACAACTAAAACTGAAAAATCAAGAAATAGCAATATAAGCACGATACTTAGAAATATGGAGAGAATACCAGAGAAAAAACTAGAATTGAAAGCGGCTGCCTCCGGTGGTGGGAGGGACACCGACACGACAGAGACCTTCCGACCTCTGACGTGAGTGCCCGGAGACCCAGCGCAGTGAACAGAGTGGGCAAACCACGGTGGCTGTCTCCCAGGCTGTGTGGACAAGGCACAGAGTAGTCACACCAACCAATTAACAAGTCACCAACAATCCCCAGGGTGTGGTCAACGGGTCACGGTTTTATCTCCAAGTTACCAAACATACTTGCAATGACACCTGCAGCCTCAGCTTTGTTGCCCTAACAAAGATCTTCACTGCCGGCTGGTGTTGCCCTTTCTAAGGGTTTTATTAGCCTTTTTGCCAAAATCGCACAGTGTCATGTTTTGGTGACATGCAAAGTACTGAGATACTCCTTTGAAGGGATTTTTGAAAAGGGCAGAGGATTTTAAGAGCTACTCAAATTCTGCTGAGCATTCTTTTTTGTGAAACCTGTATTGCCCATATTCAAGATCAGCATCAATCTTGAATACTACACCTGCATCTACTTAGGCGAGGGATAATGAAACCTGTAGTCATAATAAAGACCATTCTTGCTTTTTCTCATTTTGAAAAAAATGAATGCTACCAGCTGACTTCCAACACAGACCCAAGAGCTGGAGCCAACAGGTGACATTTCAACAGCATCAACAGAAGGTAGTGAAATTAGCACACCCACAAACAAATGTTTACTCCAGAGGGGCTAATGTTTTAGCTAGGGAAAGAAATCTCGACCAAGCTGGCTTTCCCAAACAAAATTTTAAGAGGCTTACGAGATTAAACCCCCGTCTGAATGGATTCCAGGGAGCCCCAGCCCCGGTAACAATCTCCCATTCCATTGTGACATCAGTACGTGAGCCTGTGTCACTGCAATGTATGAGCACACGTTGGTGCACAGCAGAGCACCCTGCCCAGCCTTCTTCACACTCTGGATGCCCTCCTCTCCCCTGGGGCACACCGGGAGGTCTGTGGAGAGCCGTCTGCGTTCCCAGGGAGTCTGGACAGTCTGAGGTCCACGGCCAGGGCTGAGCGACCTGGGCCAAGGGCCATGCAGCTCCCTGCCTCGGTCACCCTCTGCAGGAGATGGCAGCAGTACTCGGGCAGAAGCAGTAAAAAGCACTCGTGTGCGTGAGTCAGCCGTTGCAAGACTGGTTTCGGCTTTTCCGCCGTAAATAGACCCCTGTTTAAAGAGAATGCTGAAGGAGGTTGGCTGCTGCAGCGCCTTTCTCAGGTCGCAGCACTGTTGGAGAGGGAGGCCCGGGTCTGGGGCGTGGACACGTCGCTCTGAGGCCGTGTGTGCCCCCTCTGAGGGCAGGAAGGTGAACCGCTTCTGGAGACAAGTAGACGTGACTGATTCCAAGCTTTCTGCAAAATCACAATGGCAAAGAGAAGGAAATCACCCCCTGGAGTCATAATCCATCTTCCTTGGATTTTTTTTCTTTTTTTTTGGAATGAAAAGAAAAATTAATCCATGATTAATGTGATTAATAGATGGATCATTGCTGGTTATGTTATTAAGACAGAAGAGCAAACCATCATTGCAGATTTTTGCTGAGAGATTGGTGCGGGACAGGAGCTTTCAGGCCAAGAGGGTGTGGCGACCGCAGAGAAAAGGGTTTTTCTGCATCCCCAGGCCTCGGCCATCAGTGGCCACAGCCCTGGCAGAGCTAATGGAGTGTCTGCGGGCCACCAAGTCCCCAGTCCACAATTGTCCTGGTTGGTCGGACTCATAAAAGAACAAACCCGACCAGACCAGTTCAGTTATCTGAACTCCTCTGGGTGCCACAGTTCACGACTGAGACATGCTGATGTTAAACTGCATTCAACTCCAGTTTAATTTTGTTCGATCCCAGCACATGACTTTACTCTAGAGACAATGCTGGGGCCAGCAATCGTTTCTTCTGACACACTGTCACAGTGAGTTTACAGAGGTATAGTGAGTTAGTTGATCCTACAGCAAACATTGGTTTATTCAACATTTGGCATTATTTTTCATTACCAGTATATTTAATCTCCTCAAACATCCAAAACAGATTTGACTTTAAAAATAATTCAGTTCTCAAATATACTCAAAATACTAGAATAATCATTGTTTCCAAATAGTATGCTAACTGTAGTTCCTGGAAACGGTCAACACTTGAACCAAATTAAAGAGCCCATGTAGACATCTCCGAGTGTGTCTGCACGCAAGTGAGTCAGGACTTGCCCCAGAGGGAAAGGCAAACTTGGAACCAGTAAGTCATCTCAGTTTCATCCCCACAATGAGTCCCATTTTCATAGTGACAACAGGGAAGCCCGTTTGTAACACAAGGATAAGCGCCGTGTAAATGGGACTCTCAGTTTGTCTTCAGGCTGTGGGATTGTTTTCCCAAAAGGCGTGTGGCAGAGATGATGTGACTTCATGATGCCATTTGCAATTTTAGGGTGAAAAGAAAGGTTCCCAGGCAGGAAGCAGGTGTGGCCGTGGCCTGGTGGATGAGGAGCATGTCTTTCCCAGAGTCTTGGCACGTGCTGCACATGGTAATCATGACTTTCTGATGGGAAATGCACTCACTGTGCAGCAGGTAGAATTCCACCCGACATTTTCCTCTAGGCTAACTGTACTGAAGGGGTCAGGGCTTCCTTTAAACTCCTATCTTCCCAAGGAGTTAAAAGTGGGAATACAGGAGGGGCATTTTACAGAAAGACAACAACCTGTATGCAATGGTCCAATCGCTTACAAATAAAAGGAATCGTTAACTTACTGCAAAAGGTAGATTACAAATCAAAATAAAGATGACTAAATTTTCACTGGCCATGAACACTTTCAAGGCTATCCCCAAATATTTTAATCACATTGTCACAAATCTAGAACGTCCCTAGGCTTGGGCTGTACCTAATTAATTTCCTCTTTCTGTTCGTTGACCAATGAATGCTTTAGGCCATTGGCAGGCAAAGCACCGAGTTCTCCTGTAAGCAGAATGCCTGTCATGGGGCCACAGCACTGCAGAGTACCCGATCCCAGTAGCTTAATCCTCTGTTAACATTTCTAAGATGCTTTCCACACAGGCAATGGCCCTTCCTGGTCCACCTGGTTGTCTGTTTGGGTGATTTAAAAATTCCCCCCTTAAGAAGGTCAACAGTGACCCATCTGCCCACTAAGCCCAAGGAAGCACAAAATACGGGAGAAATGGCAGGTGGAGAAGGCCTCTCAATCACTTCTCTCTCTCTCTCTGGTCTTTATCCCCTACACCCAGCAGTGCAAAGCCCTGCTCTTCCATCTTGGTCCCGAGAACAGTCCATGCCCACCTCCTACCAGCACTTGTCCCCGGCCTGCGCTGCGCCCACTCGCGCTGCTCCTCTGAGGCCTGAGCTCACCCGGCCATGCTGACCACAGGCCACACCGAGTGCCTGCTGGATCCACAAGAATCGGGAGATGCCATCCCTCATGGTGGCCAACCCAGGGCATGGGACACAGGAGGGGCTCTGTCAGTGTGAGCAAGGAGAGGGACAAAGTGGGGTCAGAGCCCACCTCAGCTCTGTTCTGGGAGACCCAGCCAAGGAAAGCGTTTCTGCAAGGAGTGGACGCCAAGAAGGACCATTTTCTCACCTTCCCAGCTCCTTAATGCTTTGAAGGTGCTCACAGGCCACACCTTGCTGATTGGTGATAAATCAAAGGATCACTCAGGTGACGACAGGAAACCCAGAAGCAGTCGCCCTGGCACGACACCCCTCCCCCACCAAAAAAACTGATTAAATAAACATAATTCTTCTGCCATCTTTTTAACTTAGTTAGGAGGTGGAACTTGGATAGAAAGAAATTAACCCCAAGTATGTGACTGACTCCTAACCTGAACGGCAGCTTCACAGCCATAATTTCGCCCTTGCCTCAGGCACGTTTTCCTTTAAAACATATTAATAAGTAATATTCAGGTACAATTAACATGCTATGCCCTTAATACGCAGGGATGATATCTGGACACTGTCTTTTCTAGGTACAATACTAGCTAACATTTGGTCGCTCTTAAAGCAGCTCACAAGCACTTTCCCATTCGTTATTTCATTTGACGGTGAGACACCCGCTTTTCACGCTAGGAAGTGGAGGCCAGAGAAGGAGAACAGCCTCCTGAGCCACACAGCTTCCCAGCGCCCAGCTGGTTGGAGAGCCCGGTGGCCGCAGCGTGGCACACTCTCCCCACCCTGCAGGAAGTCCCGTTCCACGGCCCACTGCCGACCGTCTGTGCTCAGGCCTCTCCTGCTGCCTGCAAACGCCGTCGATGTGCTCCTGAAGGCCCTGTTATATTCTTCTAAGAGTCAAATAATAGAGTCATCAGTTCACTCATTCCAGGCCACCAGATGATGCCTGCAGAGGGCTGTGATCAATACTTCACATTAAGCGAGCCCCACGCAGGCACGCTCATCAGAGAGGCCGTGGCTGGGCGAACCAGGGACCTGGCCCCGCCCCGGGTCCCTGTGGCTGGGCTTCCCTCCGCAGTGGGGCCTGGACACTTGCATCTTGTCACAACGAATCTCAGTTGGTTTCTCCCCTCAGTTTCTTGGGTGCGGGATGAGAAGCCCTTGGAGTCAGGTATCTCATTACTTCTCGTCTCCGTGGCCAAGGACACATCAGCTGGGTGAGGTCGATATTGTTCGCTCTAAGTACATATTAATAAATACACCTGCACACATTTCCCGAAGGATGTGTTTTCTAAACGCTGACCCGCCTGCTTGGTAGACAGGCAGACGGCCCGCCTGGGCGTGTGGATGGCTTTGTCATCTACCCCATGCTTGGGGCCATCCACCCTGGGGTCCCGCCCCCGGCCTAGAGAGCTACAGCTGGGCATCGCTGCCTGGCCTTCTGCCCCCTGCGCGCCGAGAGCAGGCTCAGCGAAAGGCCTTGGAAAAGAGGAAGGGCCTGAACGCAGACGGTCAACAGCGCATGGAAGAGTGGATGAGAACAGGGAGGAGGATTGTGGGGCAGGGGGACATGTGCCAAGCCCTCCCTGGAGGAAGCCACCTCGGGCCTGCAGCAATCCTGAGAGTGACCCCAGCACGAGGCACCTGCGGGCCCAAGGGGCGCACATCTGCAGCACCTCTCGGGAGCACGGTGGGCTCCTGGGGACACGGAGCCCCGGGTGAGGGCGGCACCCCCAAGGGCTATGCCAGGGACGTGATGCTGAGGACTCACCTCCCTCCCAGGCCATGCCAGCCCTGCGTCACAGAGCAGCGCACCAAGGCCCACGGTGGTGGTCTGAAGTGACCTGACCAACGTTAGGGTCGGTTCAACTCACTGTCCAGGAGGGAGTGGCCTGGGAGCCAGCGCCAGGGTCTGAGGACAGACTCTGCCGGCAGAGGGAATATTTTAGAGAGTCTCAGGTCACATGTATTGACTGTTCCGGTACAGAAACCACACTTCCTGGTCACTCGCGGACTCACTCCTCTCTGTCTCTCTCTGTCTCTCTCTCTCTGTCTCCCTATGTCTGTCTCTGTGCATCTCTCTGTCTCTGTCTCTCTATCTCTGTATCTCCCACTCTCACTCCCCCACCCCCTCACTGCTAACCTCACAGTCAGCCGTCCCAGGTAGGGCTGTGTACTTGGCCCCACACGCTGACCCTCCCAGGTCACGGGATCCAGTGACCCCTGGGACTGATCCAAAGACTGTTCTCCCCCAGTCAGGAAAGACTCCTCCAGGGCCCCGGGGCCCGGCTGTCAGTTCTCGGACTCCCTGGATTGGGTGTGGCAGCCCCACACCAAACTGGCCCCAGCTTTATAGGGGGAGGGTGTTTTTCCTTATTTTCCACCAAACAACTGCTCAGGGGCCGGACTTCCCACGGCTGGGGCACCCACTAGGACATTTTCCGGGCCTGCCACATCCACGACAGCTGGTAATTGTGACAAAAATTAATCATAAAACACTTTTAATGGCCGGGGCTCTTGTGTCGAGTTTAAACGTAGGGGTTTGGAGTCTCATTTCTCCAGAGATGGTCAGAGCGAGCTCAGGCCTGGCGGCCAGCGGCAGCCCGTCCACCGCGGTGAGCTCGCTAATTAATTACGGAGCAGCAGCGCCTCTTGACAGGTCTCTGTTGAGCACAGGTCCTGTTCCCCGACTCTGTGCAAACCAAACCTAAGGCCGGGACGTCTGGACCGGCGGCCTGGTCTCGGGGCCAGGATGATTTCTTCTCTGGCCGGGCCTGCTGCGGCCGCCTGGCTGGGTTCACGAAGACACATGCCCCTTCGGGTCCAGGAACAGAGACACGATTAAGTATCTGTGATATCGCGGCAAATGTAATGAGCAGAGAAAATTGACGGCAGCTCCAACTAAATTACAGTTTAAAAGACAAGGAAGGTCCCCAGAGATGGCCAACAAAAGGGAGCTCAGCTGACCAGGCCCAGGTAAAATTGAATTGGAAATGTTCCCTGCCTGATTAGCATAACAAAAGTTCCAGTGTTTAAAGGAAAAAAAAAAGTCATTCTGTTTAAATGAAAGGGAGGAGAAGCCCATCTTCCTACAAACATAGTTATCTTTAAAAATGTCCAGTCTGGGATGGATCTGAACTGCACTATCAACAACGCTCTGCAGAAAATGGGCTCTTTAATAATCCCCCCTCAATCTGCATATTTTCCTCTTTTATTTGGATGGAGACCGACCAGTTACTTAAAATTCTGTTACATATGTGTATATGCACATACACATATATGTGTACATACACAATTTTCACTTTACTGAAGATCAAAGGCAAGCTTGGCCTCTAGCTAGTTTACCCCAAATTCAGAAGGACAGTAATTCAGACGGAGACGTATTGGACACATGTGGGGATCTACTTTATGCCAGGGATTTTGAGATAGCCCCCATCTATCAAAAAACGTTGACTATTTTTATTACCATTTAAATTCATTGCAAATTACCAGAATGAGCAGCAAAACAAAGCCGCAAAGAACACTAGGAATTAGAAGATCTTTGCAAGGAATGCAAAATATTTAAATATCCCTCATTCAATTCTATCCCAAAATATCAAATACACTGGATCTACAATAGTGCTGTAAGAACCACAACCAGCCTGCCTTGAATCTAGCCTATGTGTCAGGCACGCCACTAGGTGGTTTTCAGAACTAACATTCAGAGCAATATCAGTATACCCATTACACAGACAAGGAAACTGAGGTTCACAGAAATTAACTAAATTTTTGTCAAAAGGAGTGTTTAACCCAAAGAGAAATACTTGGCCACCTTACGCAGAGACACATCCAACGATAATTTCACATTTAAAGCTGGTGCTAGCATCTAGAAGCAGAGATGAGATGGGGAGCCTCAGGTTTCTCTCCTGCCAACATGGGTCACTCTTTCCCTCCACAGGTACATTTCTTCCAGTTTAGTGTGATGATAAAAGCCCTGGACCTAAGTATTAGCTGGGATTGGGTTTGGTTGGGAATAACAACAAAACCCTAAGAGTGACTTCAGCCTTACTTAGCAAGGGTTTGTTTCTCCTCATGCGAAGGAGCCCAAAGCAGGAGCCTAGAGACGTGGCTCCTTCCCTGTAGGATGCCTCATGACCTATGATGGCTGCTCTCACACTGGCACTCACGATGTCTTTCCACCTGGCAGGAAGGAGCAAGGAATGAAGAAGAGCACATTTTGTACCCTTGAAGAGCTGTTCAGGAAGTCCAACACATACTTGTGTTTGATCTGATTAGCTGGAATTCAGGGATGTGGTCATCAGCCGCAGGGAAGGCTAGGGAGTGCAGTCTTTTTGGGTATCTCAGTGAGGTATCAGAGTTCTGTGACTAAGGAAAATGGGAGGATGACATGGTGGTCTCACCAGCACATTCCCCTGCATCATGCGGACCGAGGAACTGTCACTCCAGTCCACCGGACAACATGGGAAAGGCTCCCAATTCCACACCAGCTCTTTGTAGGTAAAATGAGGAAAACTGTCAGCCTGTTCCGAAGCTCCTTCCCAGACCCCTTCCTCAGCTCCCACCCTCAGTATCCGCCTTCTCCTTCCACCTCGGGATCTCTCCCTCTAGGCCGTCTCCTACCCAATCACTACACCCCCACCGACCCCCTCCCCCCGACCTGCAGCCACAGGGATTGCTCTCCCCCAGGTTCCCATTGTCCAGAGGTTGAAACACCGGCGCTCCCCAACCTGGCCCGGAGGATGGCTCTGCCTACAGGCCTGGTGGATACTTTCTGGCAACACTTGCTGTCCCGCGGCCTGCGCTAAGCTGAACCTGGCTACTACAGACACGAGCAACGCACGATCCCTGTGCAGAAAATAGGTCTCACGCAGGCCTGAGACCGACATCCTCAGAAAGGCCTGCTTGCAAGGGCGGCCCTGAGCCAGCACCCGGGAACTTGGATTTCGGAAGGATTCTCACCATTCCCCGATAAGAGGCTCCGGCGCCTTCACTGTCTGTTCGGACCACGTGGCTTGGGTCAAGCGCCTGCTCTCCTTGGGCGTCTCGACCTGTGTGTGCCAGGCAGAGGGTGCCCAGGTGACCAGCCCCCAGGGAGAACCCCGGACACTGCGTCTCTGAGGAGCTTCCCTGGTGGATGACGCCTCATACACACTGTCACAACCCCTTGCTGGGGAAGTGGGTGTACCCCGAGTGACTTCCTTGGAAGAGGACCCTGGGGGTCCGCCCCCCTCTCCTCTGGGCCTTGTTCCTGGCACCTTTTCCCCTCATTGGATTTGCTCGTACCCTTCTTCTGTAACGAGTCATGGTCCCAGGAGTCCTAGAGAATCACAGAACCTGGGGGTGGTCTTGGGGACCCCCGCGGGGGCACAGACGCCGCAGCACAGTGATGCGAGTGTGACCAGTGAGGGCAATACTGTTGAGAGGTGAGGGGGCCTCACAGAGGAAGTGGGTGCAGGTGGGCGGGGTCCATCGGGGGTGCAGGGAGCCAGGACTGTCCCGAGGCCCGCAAACATTTAGGACACCCATGTGAAGGGGACGGAGGAGCGAGGCTGGACCAGGCTGGCCTTCCTGTGCCTGTGCCGTGCGAGACACCTGGGGGCACCGCCTGACTCAGGGGACCAGTGAAGCTTCACTCCCAGGTGGGTGGGCTGGGGCCACACTCAGCCCCTCCCACCATGGCCCCTGCTGTCCCCAGCTCCCCCACCCACCTCAGCCCCCCAGCCGTGACCTTCCACCACTGAGTGCAAAAGTAAAAACTAGGTTCTCTTTCTTCTGAGTGTCACCAAAAGCAAGTGGTTATGGACGCTCAGTCAGGGCCCAGGAAGTAACTCAGACTTGCACGGCTGGTGCAGGTGGCTCATGAGTGGTCACATAAAATTGCTCTCATCAGAAACTTAAAGGTTTTTTATTTCTCTAATTATTTGTTTCAGTTCTCTGTTTCAGGAGATAGTGGGTTTTGTCTTGCCACTAAATGCTACACAAATATTTTTTAAAAGTTGCTTTGAGCGACACTCAATTCTGAGCCAATTCTGAGCCTGCCTGGTAGCCATGTATCATGATCTGACCCTGAACACAGATGTTTATAAAAGTGTCCTTGTATCTGACAACAGTTCTCAGCTCACGGCAGCCAATGACACCAAGAGCTAATCTTTGTCGATGCCCTGTGAGGTGGATGACCTCATCCATCTCTCTTCTGAGAAAAATGAGGATCAGAGAGGCTACGTCAGCTCCTCAAGTTCACACAGCCTGGAAGTCGCAGGGCTAACATAGTAAACCAAAGTATTTGAGCTCCTGAGCCTGTGACCACTGGAGCATGGTAAGTCAGTAACAAATAGTTGATGACTCAAGGAATGAATGAGCCCCCAAACACTTTTAGAAGTGTATGTGACTCTAAACGTAATTAAAATTATTTTTGTTTTGTATTATATTCAAATCCTAGTGTCAGTTAAAATATATAACCTGCTACAACGGGGGACTAGAACCAGCAGTTTGAAACTTTGCTGTTTTTGCCATCTTTACTTTCTGTGGTTGGTTGGTTACAATTTTATTCCTGTTTTAGGTATGAAGTGTTCTTCCCACCGTAGTTCAAAGCTCCACCTTGCCTTTTCCATCTAGAGTCAAAATGGAGAAATAAGGGAGGAACTGTAGCTACAGTACCTTTGATTTTATCCCATGGCATAATCAATTAATGAAAACCCACGATCTAAAGCAGTGTTTCTGTGTCCCTGGCACACACATGGAACCCTCTGCAGTGACACCATCCCTTAGACCCTGCCGCAACGACGAAAATGTCAGATTCACTGTCCCATATGGTGGCCACTAGCCCATGTGGCATTTTGAGCACTTGAAATGTGTCTAGTGAGACTGAGGAAATAAAATTTTAATTTATTTAATTTTAATTACTTTGAGTTTGACAGCCACACGTTAGGCACAGACGTATTGGAGAGCACAGTAGTTTGGGATGCAAAAGAACCACCATCCCAGGCTCTCGTGAGAGTGAAGACTTTGCAATGACATTTTCACCAGCAATGGGACTGCCATTGTCTGTATCCCTAAAACTCAACCTTAAATGACAAATATGATAACAGGCACCTGTGGACACTTATTTATCCTTCTGCTCACATGTGGACTGTCGCCCCCGTGGTGAGAGGGGCCAATGGCCTGAGAGGGTGAGTGTTGAGATGGAGAGGATGAAAGAGTGAGAACTGAGAAAAGAAGTCAGGAAAAAAGGGAAAAAAAACACAGAAAACCACAAAGAAATAAAAAAAAGGAGGGGGGGGAAGAAAAGAAAAGGGAAGAGGAGAGAGGCTGGTGGTGTTACTAGCAACTGCCCCGAGGCTGCCAAGCTGACCTGGGCAGGGCAGTGCTGTGGGTGGGCCAGCCTCCTTGCTGGACCAGGAAGAGCAGCGAGGACCCACCGGGGACTCCCCGTCTTGCAGAAATTGCAGACTATAAATGACTGTCAGTAGGGCGGTGGGATGAGGGCGCTGCCGTGGGATCAGAGCCGGGGCAAGCTGCCCAGTGGAGCGGGGCTACTGGACAGAGGGGACCTAAACGCTGGGGCAGCACAGCCCCGCCAGGCATGGGGTGAAGACCTGCCCTAGACACCAGCCTGGGGAGTCCGCCATTTCTAGCCGACCTCCCACACTGCACAGACTCGATTTCCAGGTGCCCAGAGGGCATCTGCTTCTGCGTGTCCTCGCTGCCCTTTCAAAGCCCACACCCCCAAAGTCACTACCCTTTCCCCCCAGTCCTGCCACAGTGCACCCCGTCATCTGTCCGTCCGCTCCTTCAAATGGGTTCACCGTAAAGAATCTCAGGTTGTTCACAGCCACCCTAAGTGTACATTGATTAACATTTTCTACAAAGAATCCTTTATGTACACATTCAAACATTGTGCAACTTTGCACATGAGTAAATTTACAAATCTGAAAACAGCTGTGAGATCGTGTGTCCTGTGAGGTGTTTCAGGTGGATGGGGAGAAGCTTTGAGCGTTGCCCGCTGCCTCCTCCATTCCAGCTCAGACAGTCTCACCACGTGCTGCAGAGCCACATGCCTGCCTGCACTCAGGGACAGGTGGACCCTCCGGCTGTTGGCTGGAGCCAACACCTGAGTGACCCGCACTGTCCAGGGCTGCCCACGTCCAGCTGCATAAACCTGACCTTCCGACCCTGCACAGGGCTCAGGCACCCGCTCACTAGCTGGTTTCCAGCCTCTCCCACTTCTCAGGTGCTGGGCTCAGGCCTGGGGAAGTCCTGCTGCTCCGCCCTGCCCCAACCCCAAGTTCAGCCACAGCCTCCTGCACCTGCCGGCACTGGGTGTCCACCAGAGGCTCCCAGACCTGGCCTGGCCTTCCGGGGCCAGTCTATCCCCACACTCGCACACTGTGGCATAGTACAGCAGTGTCATCGTCCTTTGAGGCTCAAAGCTTCCCTTTTCCGTCTTCTCCAAAACTTAGGTGCTCCGATCTACACACTGATGCAGGTAGCATGACCCATGATCTGACAACTTTTTTCAAATCTGTGAATTTATCCATATGAGAAGTGGTACAATGTGTTTTAAATCACCTTTAAGTGCATATGCAATGGATTCTTTGCAGAAAATATTAAATGATATGAAACTTGGTTATCTGTGAATAATCTAGTGCCTGTTCTTTACAGTACAGCTGTTCCTAATTTAGCGTCTTCTGCTAAAAGTGATTCTTTCCTCTCCGCACATCCTGCAAAGTGCACTGATTTGTACTGGATCATCACTGCCACCCTCTGCAGGGCCGGTTCGCCAGGCCCCCGCTGCCCTCCACCCTCACCAGCTGCCCTGATCCTTTTAGTAAGTCGACCTCCTTGTTAGGAATCCATAGCCCCGGCTCGCTGCACACAGGCAACCATAAACACCTCTGTTTGTTTCAAAACCTTCCATAATCTGATCATGCCAACTTCTGCCTGGTTCACGTCCAACCCTCTCCACGTGCAACTTTAGCCCCACAAAAGCCAGTTTTGCCACCAGGCTGCAAGCACTCCCCTGCACCACGACATTCACCCCAGACACCAGAGCTCTCCCAGCTCTTACGGCCCTGCCCTAGTGCCCCTTCTCTGCAATCCTTCCGTAATTTGGTGGCTGGCGTGTGGAGCTCTGTGCTTGACAGCACACTCAGGGCCTGAACTGATGGGTAACACCAGCACTTAGCTGAGACCCTGTGAGCAAATTACTCAACAACCACAGTCGGCCTGTTTCCTTATCTAGAGAGTGGATCAGGAGTTCAGTGAGAGGGTTCAGCTCTTTGAAGAACACGACATGCCAAGCACAGTGCCCGGCACAGACTAAGAACACTGGGGCAGCTCCCCGTTCTGCAGCAGCAGCTTCTCAGGCTCCCTCATCCCCAGTCAGCCCAGAACAAAACACAGTGCATGGAAAACACACACACAGGCCATGAGCATTCATATCTGAGCTATAATTTCACCAGCAGCCTTGCAGATGTTAAGGTGTCTTCAGCCAGGAGGAGCTTCTCTGATCTCAGTCCATGTCACAGATTTACCACCCAAAGACCCCTTCCCTCCCCACACACCTTCATCTCCTTCCAGCCATGGGGTGCAGCTTATTCCACGGAGTGACAATGGGGCTAGTCCACATGTCTCTTCTTCTTTTGGACTCACAAAAGTCCAGGAGCATGAAACCCACCAGGTGACCCAGGTCATGGCTCTGGCTCCTCCCAGGTGTCTGGCATCTGCCCTGCCTTTTGTCCTGCTGCTGGTCTCTGCCCTTTGTGTCTCACCCAAACTACAGCTGCTGACACCAATGTCAGGGCTTGAATTGTGTTCCCAAATTCCTATGTCCAAGTCCTAACTCCCAGTACCACAGAACTGACCTTATTTGGAAATAAGGTTGTTGCAGATGTAATCAAGATAAAATGAGGTCATACCGGAGATAGGGTGGTCCCTAATCCAATATGACTGGTGTCCGACTAATAATAGAAAGGGGGAGTGTGGACACAGAGGAGAGACCACGGGAGTGCATGAGGATTAGAGCACAAGCCCAGAGACCACTAGACACCCAGAGAGAGGCCTGGGACGCATTCCTGCCTGGCGCCTTCAGAGGGAGTGAGGCCATGCCGACACCTCGATCCCAGACTTCTGGCCTCCAGAACTGCGAGAGAATCAATTTCTGTTGTTACAACCAACACCGTGTGCGGCACTTTGTTATGGCAACCACAGAATACCAATACAGGCAAGATATTTGAACATATCAATAACCTGGCATCTACACGGCACACACCCCGTGCAGTAAGGCATGCAGCTTAGGACCTCTGATGCTTTACTCATAGCTGTTTTTCCTAAAGCTGTATGAAAGCACAGTCCGATCTTATCTCTGCATCTTCCAGGGTAGTTAGCCCAGGATTGGTCAGGTCAGAGTTATTCATAAACATTTGTTAATTTTCTATCAGGATACTCTACCCAACAAATTCATCATAAATCTCTCTTAACGAACAAATTCTCCTGCGACATTTAAAAACGCAATTCAAGGTACAAGTATGCGTGAATGTCAGCTGTCTACAAAGCCGTGCTCGCCGGTACCCTGCTCTGCTGGGGCAGGAAGCAGTTGGGTGCATCCGCGTCCCACTGGCTCTCAGGCGGGAAACGTGCTCACGCTGTCGGCTGTTGTGTGTTTGCTCGTCTGTTGTTGCAGCAGGCAGATTGTGGCGTATCGCTGCCGTAATTAATCCCGTATTTTTGTAGCTGAAGCCACAATACTCATTTCAGGATCGAGTTAGAGTAAGGCAAGCCTATCTGTACCTGTAAGTGAATGATATCATTATTTTGGGAAATGAAAGTTTAAGCTCTGTAAAACATACAATCCCATGGAGATCTCAGCAGAGGAACTTGTACGTGCAGGTGTTCGACGTGATAAGGTGCGTTACCATTTATCTGTGTACTTGCAGACAAATATTAACATAGTCATGAATTAAGCTTTTAATCCCTTTTATTATAAATTGAATATCTTTATTTTAACAAACATCAACAATGCCCATTATTGTGCGCCTCACTATTCATTGCCATTCCCGCAGTGTGCCATTACACGACACGCCGTAATACATGTGTTCCCAGAATGGTGGCACCTGCCGGCGTGTTCCGTGGCACGAGTCATTCTTTCTTCCCCTGCTAAACAAAGACGCCTCTCACAAAGACACTTTTTATACGGGGAAAGCAGACCAGGACTCCGTTTTGTGTCCAGGAAGTCTAGGAACCTGTTTCATGTCGGAAACATTTGTCAGAAACCAAGTTTTTATTTCTTGGAAAGCTCGAATGGAATTCGATTCCGGTGCTGAGGTCAGAACAGCAGACCCAGGGCTGTGGTGCAGGTGGGTGTCCAGCCAGGGCTTCCTCTAGGGGCAGAGTCTGGTTCCCGTCACCACGCGCCCGCGCTTTCTGCACCAAGCACCAGGCGACTTGGCTGCTCATGAGGCTCAGAGGGAAGGAGGTGGGCTGGACACAGGCTCCACAGTCCCCTGAGGCACAGCGCTCACTCCCCAGTAGCCCCAGTGGCAAGGGCCGCGAGGCCACCGCTGTGATGAGGGTCTAGGCCAGAACCCGCAAGCTTCCGATTCAAACAAGAGAAATGCTGACTCCAAGGACGGACGGCAGAGCAGACGCAGCACGCAGACCCCGCAGAGTACCCACAGCGCTGTGAGAGCAGGAAGGGGTCCACTCTGACCTCATGGACCAAGGCAGGTTTCAAGGGTGGAGAAAAAGGCGGCGCAACTCCAGTAAACACGCAAACACAACCACGGAAGGAGGCAGGGTGAGAAACGAAGTGGCGCGGCACACCTGTCCCAGAAGCCACATTGTAGGTCACGATTCTAGCCGGATCTGCCTTTGCTAAGGGAAGAAACCAGGACACGCCGTGGGCGAGGCTCTGCCAGCTGTTTCAGGAAGCAACACGCGTGCCTCATGTGGTAGCTTTTCCCACTCACCCACACGGACTTTCCCGGAGCTGATCTTTATGCTTGACTGCTCAGCGTGATGTTTCAGAGACTACAGCCCTACCCTTCTCCCTCCCTCCCTCCCTCCCTCTCTCTCACACATACACACACACACACGCAGAGCCCCACGATCATATGGAAGGTGACGTTGTCAGAGTGGCCTATGGTTTTGTTCCTATCGCACTGCCGCTGCCACCAGTCCTCACCATGGTGACGCTGACACGGGGCCAGGAGCTGAGCTGCCACGAACGGAGCCGACCTGAAGGCGCAGCACTGTGCCCACACCCGTCGCTGATGCTCAAAGAAGGTGCTGGCCACCAACGCCGGACATTTTCAGATGGTGTCGCTTTTGAAGGATGAGGAAAACTGGCTGTTCAAGGGATTCTCTTCCTCACGGCCCTTGTGTAGGTTGGATTTATAAATACTATGCTGGGCTTTGCAATGGTAAAGAGCATTATTTAAAAAGTATAAGATGTCTATGCACCACACGCAGTGAGGATGGAGAGGAAGACGGGCGATTTCCTGTCATGTTCCAGCCACGGTGCACGGAGGCCTGGAATAGTGCTCAGTAACTTGGAAGAAAGGAGAAGGTAAGAAACGAAGCTACACAACTCGGACACAGGTCAGCACTGAGGTTACCTCCCGACAAACTCCCACCTCTGCCCTGGCCTCTGTTGTAAACATTTTCACTCCCTGCGTTTAAACGAGTATTAGTTCTCCAGTTGATATTATTCATCAGAAAGCTTCAAATTTGCCATATGAAACGGAAAGGATGTTTCTCCAACAATATTACCTAGAGATGTAGCTTCATCTATAAAAAGACAAACACTGAGCATGAATTCTGATGGCAAGAATAAGCTGTAGCTGAGGAGGGAGCTGCCTGGGAGCACAGTTTGTTTTAAAAGCTGTACATCTAGTTTAAACAATTCAGAGTAATCTTCATTATCCCCCAAAAGCCTTCTGATTGTTTTATTCCTTCAAATGCTACCTATTTAAATAATTTTTCTGGCTTTACATATGGTACTACATTATTAGCTCCAAAAAGTGTTTGCGTGACGTCTCCAATGCAATCCTCAAGGCTCTGCAATTTGCTAAGAGGCTAACACTGTCATAACAACGTCTTTCTCCTACAACACATCAGAGCTCCAGGCAACTTGCTTGGGAAAACAAATCCCACAAAGGCAAACACAACTGCAGCTCCAGGAAAGGCAAGCGCAGCCTGCCTGCGCAGAGCCGCACACACCTTGCCCCCATCCTGTGAGTGGGATGGCAGCAGGGAGGTCGGATCACAGGCCGATGCCTTCCGCAAACAGGCCCTGGACGGCGACACGTGGCCCAGAGTGGGGTGAGCCCCGAGGAGGGTCTCGTCAGCAGTTCATGTCACTCCTTGCAGAAGAGGATCGTGGTTCTAAACAGGACCACCAAGAAGCAAAAGCATGTCGATCTTACCAAGAGTCTAGACAACGTCCAGGAAGGACGGTGCTGTGATGAACCACATGGAATCGCCTGTCTCTTTTCGTGGAACTGATTAAAAATTTTACAAAGAAGCAAAAGTTGTGAAGAAACATCATCAATGTGACAGCACCAATAATATATCACGTCTTTTGAGAAATATTGGTCAATAATACAATGGTCAAACTGAATGAAAATTCAGGAATCAGGCTTCCCAGTTGACCTTTACGAGACAGCAGTTTGCTATCACAGGAGGAGGAGAAATTTCAGGCAACCTCTGTCTGTCCTCTGCCCTGTAGGAGCTGAAATTGCCGAGGTAGGAAGAACTGAGGAAGGACTGGCAGTAGCCACCCAAATCCTCTTCCCCACTCTCCAGGTAAGCAGCGGCAGCCAGCAGGCCAAAGACCACACGGTGTCCCCTGAGTGTGTGCGTGGGGAGAGAAGCGATTGTTGTCTCAGGGAAACAGGCTTAACTGCAGATGTTGGGGTATCTTGCTGAAAACTGGGTGTACCCCCAAGTTGGAGAACTCACCCAGGACAGATGGTTCAGCAGCCTTAGAGAGGGCTCGGGACAGCAGGCTTCCACCTCCTCTGCCCTCCCAGACAGATGTGCAGCAGCGCGGCTGGAGCCCTGCTGAGGGGCTGAGGGGAAGGCTGAGACCCACGAGCCTCATCAGACAGAATGCGCCACGGAGAGCCGCCCACTGCGACTTTGTGGCCAGAAGCAATGTTGGATAAGATCATCTTCCCTCCAACTCAAAGACAGTAAAAGAAAAAAAAGAAAAACTATGGTGAAACATTTGCAAAATTTTTACTGCAACAACAACAACAACAAAAAAAAATCATAGCATGCAAAAGAGAGATGTGGAGCCACAGAGCCGCTCTCTCAAGGGAACTACAAAAATAATGAATTTTCAAAACAAGAGAAAAAAATGTGAGAAGATAAACAGAGAAAGTGAGAAGAAAAGGAAGCTAATGTGCTAAAGGAAGAGACTAGGGAGATGAACAATGCTACTTAGCACTGCAATAGCAGCCCCAGACGCAGAACTGGGATTGCGCGAAACCGCCCCCTGACACTGGTGGCTGGCGAGGAGAAAGCACACCGAATGCAAAAGGCGAGGCCACGGGAAGACAGCTAAAGAGTAAGCATATGGGGAAAAGACAATGGAATGCACCCAAAATGTAGTTTTTACCAAAAAAGCTTCCAAAAAAAAGAGAAACTATTCAAAGTTATTTGTAGAAACTAATGAACTAAGACTGCAATTTGCAATGACACTTCCTGCACCAGAAAAATATAAGTTTTTAATTGACACAGATTCACATCAAGTGGATCTATAGGCAGAATCAGGTACTTCACAAAAGAAAAAAATTCCCCTAGCTCATATTAAAGAGAAGAGGCAGAACATACATGTATATTTTTGCCTCTTCCTCACGCCTTGCCAAAACAAGATCGAAACAAGCACAGGAGGCAACCACGACCACCATAAACACCCACGCAGACAGGAGCAGTGGGTGCAGCATGGGGCACAGCGCAGATAACAGGTGACTCAGAGTCAACAATCGGAAGGACACAGTCACCTCACACCAGTGTCCGAGCCACCTCACACCAGCGTCCGAGCCATGCTGGCCAAGGTGGTAGCCATTAACCACATGTGACTACTTAAAATTGTTTCAGTTAATTAAAACCAAGTAAAATTTAAAATTCAGTTCCTAGCCACACAAGCCACAGTCCATCTCGAGGCTACCACATTGGAAATGCACAGAGATCGTGCCCCTCATTGCAGGCAGTTCTACCAGACAGCATCGGCCTGGAGGGCCCTAGGGGCCTGGGGGCAGCACACAGGAGCCACCTCACTGTGCCCCTCACCCTGCTCACTGCCAATCTCCGCTCTGTCTCCCACCCACTCACGTTGGCTTCATCCTCAGAACGAGAGCAGAATGGCAATTTCAGATCTTGCTCCCAGACTCGACTTCCAAGGAAAAATACGAGGAAGGGAAGTGTCTTTATTGGATACTTTTTAGAAATGTGGAATGTTTCTCTGGAAAAATCCTGTTTGTATTTTATTAACCTGAACTGGGTCACATAACTACTCCTAAAACAATCACTGGCAAGGAATAGGGTTATTACTATTGGCTTGGATGCTGAAAGGTGATGGGACAATGCCTTCAAAATTATGATAAAAAGTGATCTCCATTCTATATATTAAACTATCAATCAAGGTGGAAACAGTCAAAGATATTTATGACTGATAAGTATTCAGGAAATTTACTGCCCATGCCTTCTTTCTGAGGAAGCCACTGGAGGATGTGCTCCAACAAAACAAGAGGGCACAGCTTGAAAGGAAATAGCGTGACATCACAGAAGCTTTATTATCTAAAGTCAAATGTAAGATTCCAAAGCAGCTTATTTACCAAATTCCTAATGCCTGAGTGACATTTTAATTTTTGTTTGCTCAGGTTTATAATATGGGGTCCCTTAACAGTCCGATATCCTGGGCAATCAGAAAGCTGTCTGTCCCCTCCCAGATGAGCGTCCCCCAGCCACTGAGGGCTGCAGCTCCTCTGACGGACTCACTCCTCTGGGACTGGCCGCTCGGTGCCACTGCAATGGCAACACCTTTTGTATTCAAAAGGATTAGCTGAATATTTTGCACAGTGTAGGTTTTAAAGCTTTTGTAAATTGAAGTAACATGAATAGGTATTACTTTTCTGGTGAAAGAAAAAGTTTAAAGTCAAAGCAACACTAAGTACGTATCAAAATGATTTGAAAGCAGAGGCTCCAGCAGACATTTGTATGCCTGTTCACAGCGGCACCATTCACAACAGCCAAACGGTGGAAATGATCCAGTGTCTGCTGACAGATGAATGGGCTGCTAAAACGTGCTCCATCCACACAGTGAAACATTACTCAGCCTGACAAAGGGAGGAAATTCTGACACATGCTACAACATGGTTGAACCTTGAGGACATTATGCTACGTGAAATAAGCTGGTCACAAAAGGACAAACACTGCATATGTGGCACCCGCAGGCACCAAATTCACAGAGACAGAAAGTAGATGGTCATTGCCAGGGGCTGGGGGAGGGGGAGTTGGTGTTCAGTGGGTGCACAGCTTTATTTTGGGAAGATGAGGAAGTTCTAGAGATGGACAGTGGTGATGGTGGCTCAACATTGTAAATGCACTTGATGCCACTGAACTGTACACTTTAAATAGGTTAAAATGGTAAATTTTATTTTATATATATTTTACCACAATTTAAAACATCAAAGCAATGGACCCTCTGCTCTGACAGTCATTTGCCACTGAACTTCCTTGGGCCCCAGATGATTCACAGGCAAAAGGCAAGTTTGAGATGGAGAGTTTGTATTATGTATATTTTAAAGCAATGGAATCTATTTGTGTGTGTGTGAAATATGATGCACAAACCCAAGATATTGGATTGCTGCTGCCTTTGTTCTGTGCCAAGAATGACTGGCTATGGCAGCTTCATGTGGATCAAATAGGCGAAACTAGAGCTTCTCTGGTCAGATCTGGCCCTCAACACACCCAGGAGATTCACTGAATACAGCTTAAAGGCCACTGAAATGTATTATTCGTCAAGGCTCCTTGACTTCTAAATATTCATGACTCCATGATTTATTCCACTCTAGAAATACAAAACATCTAACACAAAACTTACTCACGAATAGACAGCACGCCCAAGGATGACACACGGGCAGCTCGTGCCATCCTGTAGCACTGATCATGATTATAATTAGTTAATTCTGTAATCATGGGTTTCATGTCTGGCTGCCCAAGGAAACTGTGTGCACCGCAAGTCTCAGGCATGTGTGTCTTTCCAACACTGCATGACCAGTAGCTCTGGTCGCTGGGCACACGGCAGAACTGCACTCCTGACCCAGCCAGTGGATCGAGGGTGAAGTAATGCGTCGATTCTGGCCCAGAGTCCTGACCTGCTGGAGGAAGCCTTCCGGGCTCCCATTCTCTCCTGCCATGACGGGCCGTCTCCGGACAGTGTGTCCTGGAGTGAGGACGGGGAGCAGAGCCCAGCTGGAGCCGGAGGTTGCCTCGCGTGCACAAGCATGACCTCTGCTGTGTCAGGTCACTGAGGTCAGGGTGCTTGTTTCCTTCACGCAGCTGAGCTATCCCTGCCCAGCGTCCCACTCTGTCCCCAGTGCCCAGGACACAGCACTCACCCTGATGTTTGCCCAGTGAACGAGGGAGTATGTAGGAGCACATAGTAATAAAATATAGCCTGCAATGGGGTCATCCAACATGCTTAATGGGAACATTATCATGATTTCCGGATGGCACGGCACACCTGTTAACAGAGTCCAGCTAACCTGACCCCACCTCGCCCCTAGGGCCGACCTGCCAGGAGCAAGTGCCACCTGCATCCTCACCTTTGTCCCAAGCCTGGGCAGGAAGAGATCTGAGGCCAAGGGCGTTCAGGCGCAGGCTACAGGAGAGGGTAACAGGACAAGCATCACCATTCGAAGTGAAATCCAGGGAGCCCACTCTTCAGCAGGGTCTCCCCTGATGTGGGATCTGTGACTATTTAGTTTCCGTGCCCAGACCAGTGAAAAGGGTAAGGGAGACAGTTGCCATAAGCAGGTTCCACGAGCAGGAGCCCAACAGTTTCTAGACGTCACCGTCGCTCTGTTGGAAGAGCTATGCCGTGCTGACTCTGGGGGTGCGGGACAAACGTGGCCAAGGTGGAGTGACGGCATGTTGTGCCCTGCACGTGCCCAGGCCCAGTTCACTGACATGAGACAACAGCCCTGGGTTACAGGTGCAGGCAGATCCCTGCGGCACTCCCTCCTGGGGCAGAATTAATTAAAAACCGCAAGCTAAATAAACCACCCCAGGAAGATTATCTCCCTCCATAATTGAATTGTGAACTCTCATGCTTTCCAGTTCAAATGTCTTAAGTTAATGAACCCTGTCTGATGGGATCCTGGGCCTCCTTAAAAGGGAAATACGGCCCCTCCTCAACGGCGGGACTTTCATGCTACTAGTCACACTCTTTGCTATATTCGAATGTTTACTTTTTTTAGAATTAAAAGTCTGCACTTCTCAGGACAATACTCTGCATGAAGAGTATGCAAGACTCTAGGCACAGCCATAGGTGACTGTTACATTCTTGATCATTCTGTAGAACTCGGGCTGGAATAAAGCAGACATATTTGCAGTTTTTATTGATTTATCCTCAATCTTTGCAATATTTGACAATAATCCAATCTGGACTAAATTAAATGTGCTCAATTTAGAAATGCTAGTCGTTATCATGTTCAGAATCTGCCCCTTAATACTACCACAAGTGTCAACTTGGGTAGCAACATTCTTTTGGTGAATCACATAATAATTTCTAGTGGAGTGAACCGAGTATATTTTTAACCTCACAGACTTTCGGATGAGCTGCTGATGCTTATTCCACACTCTGTCTGCTAGAGAGTGGAAATGCAAGTATTCCCTGCTGCGGATGATGTGGTCACATTGTCACAAACAAGGACTTGACATATTTGAAAACTGGGTACAACATTATTGATAACCAATCACTGTTATTCAACTGGCTTATAATTAATGATCTCGTGCAGCAAGTTAACACATTCTGTTATCATCATGAGCATTTTGCTGTAAGATTACCTTGGAAGTTACACAGGATATGGCATTTTTTGAAGTTGCTGTACAGGTAATTTACTTACCTTTTCTCCCTAATGGCTGAGGTGAACACTTGTTTTAAAACTTGTTTTTTTGCCCCAAACTAAAATACTTGCAGCCATACTGAGCTGCACTTGAATCTCAGAGCCTTGACCAATGTCGCGTCAGCAAGAGAGCCCAATGCAAACAGAGATCCCTCAGCCACTTTCTCTCCCTCTCCCTCTCTCTCCCTCTCTCATGTGAGGACACAGCAAGAAGGCGGCCGTCTGCAAGCCAGAAAGAGGGTCCTCACCAGAACCTGCCCATGCTGGGACTCTGGCCTCTAGAACGGTGCAAAGTTTCTGTTGTTTAAGCCCCACTGGGGACCCTGTGATGGCAGCCTGCTCCAAACAGCCCCTGCAGGCAGCTCTTCTCCTCTGCCTTCCCAGAGAGACCCTTTTGACCCAGAGACCAGACAGGAGATGGGCGCAGAGAGAGGAAGACATGTCAGAGCAACACCGAGTGCTCGCTGCATGGCGTCTGGGGAGGGAAGGAGCCACGTTGACAGAACTTCCCAGCGGCTCCGGGTTCTTACAGTGCCCTTTAACACGTGGCCACGGATAAACCTACCTCTGCTGCAGTGAAAATTACACAAAAGGGCTTATAAAATAATCCTAGACACGCTTCTGGTCTGGCCTACCTGGAGCCGAGGACTGGATGACCCAGGCAGCACCTGCTGCCCACCAGAGGGTGGGAGTTCTCGTGCCTGGACAGAGCCTGCCAGGAAGCGGCCTCACATCACTGCCGAGTGCAGAGCCAGCACCAGCTGTTAGCAGGGTGCTCCCCAAATGTCTTCATCCCTATACAACCTTCCTGTGCTCTCTCTGAGCACCACTAGTACATAATTAGCCTTTTCTTCAACTATTTCTCTTTATAAAATTTAAATAACTACTTTAGCGTTCAACTAAGCAAGAGTATCTGTGAAGTCCTGGGCTCATTCTTCTGTTCTGCTTACCTGTCCACCCATGCATCACCAAAACCACCCGCATGCATACCTGAGCGGCCAGCCTAGAAGGGTGTCGAGGTCCTTGAGAGAAAATGAGGGCCTGGCAAGAACAGGCGCCGACAGAGCCCTGCCCCCTCTGCAGAGGCAGGTAAGGAGAACACCTGAGAGCAAAGAGCTTCTTCCAGCAGCGTGGGTGTGTGTCCCGCCAGGAGGATGAGCACAGTGAGGTTCGGATCCAACCTTGGCTTAAAAGTCAAGTCTCCTTGACAAGAACTTCTTCCCAGCCCGAGGGCAGAGTGGGCTCCACAGCACGGCCGACCACGCAGGTGGGGCAAAGTTGCTCCTTCACAACTCGGCAACACCCAATTAGGGTTGCCAGATTCAGCAGATAAAATCCAGGACACCTGGTTAAATTTGAATTTCAGATAAACGACAAAGCATTTTTTAGTGTAAGCGTGTCATACAGGGACACGGTTGCTAAAAAACTCCTGCGTTGTTTATCTGCAGCTCAAGTTTAGCTGGGCATCCCGTATGCTAACTGGCGACCCTGCCCCGGCGTCTGGCTACACGCGGCAAACACCACTCCCAAGAGCCCAGCTGCCGCCTGTGCCTGCACACAAGCCTCCTGCAGAGGCCACTTTTCCCAGCAATGGCAAGGCCAAGAAATGAGCCGTCTACACGGCTTACTCCAAAAAGGGAAAAAAACAGGGGCTCCAGGCTATGTTCACATTAAACCTACGACTTGTGCCATCAGCAAATTAAAATCAATTGAAATCAATTTAGCCGGGATAAAGTCTCCCTCCCCGGCTGTGGATCATCTGCTGCACTAACAGCTCCCGGCGATGAAACAGGTGCTTGTAAATTAATTAGCCTACTGAAACACACCTTAAAATGAATTTCCCAGAACTCCCTGGCAGGGAGCCATCCTGGCCCCACGAGCTGATCAGCGTCTGTAAATATTGAGATTTGATAAAGTGCGGCTGCTCTGGCAGCAGATGGCTGGGGATGGTCTGTTGACACTGCTGCGATTACTTGCGTATGAAGACTTCACTCCACGGGCCTCCTCTGGGAGCTGCTGAGGACCTGAGCCCCTGTGCAGCTATTTGCCTTCTAATTGAAAATCCTTATTCCCAGATGGAGCCGAGTGTGCCGCTGCCGGCACTGCGCTCTGTGCTGCTTGACTGTTGATACACGGGTAATTGCTTTCAGTAATGCAGGTTAAATGTGACATTTAGTGCTTAATAAAAATTATCAAGGCCAAAGCCGTTTATCATTCTTACACTTTGGGCTGTCACTTCTAAGGGGATTCTCAATTCATTTGAATTCTTAAGAAGGAGACAGGCAACCCACTGCAAAGCCACTACAAAGACAACTTGACTTGGAGATTTCTTCCTTTTCTTTTTTTCTTTCTTCCTTTTTTTTTCCCTGGTACTTTTATAAAAGATTTGCTTGTTAACAAAGAAGCATCCCAAATTAACCTATCTATCTGGCGCTTGGATGCTGTTCCTTTGTATTCAGTGGGTGAATTATCAATAATCAGCTGCCGCTGCGGACGCAGAGCACCCGCTGCAGACTGTGGCTCTGTCCCCCTGCGCAGGGCATGGAGGGGGCGGTACCCCATAAACTGCGTAAGGTGCACCTGAAGAGAAGGAGGCTGCCTTGGTATCACTTGGCATCAACCACAAACGTTTTAAATAGAGAAGGAGAAGTTGTTATTTAGATCAAGAGCCTGGGGTTGCTCACCGTAATTATTTCTCGCCAACAATGGAAGCAATTTGAGAGCTGGCCTTTGGGAGAAGCCACTTCTTAGAAATAAGGGGCCCAAGAAAGAGCCCTCCTGAGCTCATGTGGGCCTTCCCGGCAGGGCTTCCAGAAGTGCCAGGGAGTCTGATGGGCAGCAAAACCCACAGAGCCTGGCCTGCTGCACAGTGCTAGGTAGCCAGGAAGGACCAGCCGAGCTGAGACTCCGTCTCTGGGCCGTGTGAGTGTCCAACTCCCTCCAACTCCGCCCTCTAAACCCCATCTCAACCAAGTCAGAATAACTCAGCCCTAGTAAGTCTGTTACACCCCCTAATGTGTCCGTTACACGGCCATATGTCTGTCTGTTATACCCCCTCGAGGTCCCTGGAAGGGACGTGGCAGAGGGCAAAGGTCATTCACCAGGTCAGGATGGAAATGGAGGTTAAGTCACAGGGGGGCTCAGCAATGCAAAACTAACATTGGTTTGCTTAGTTTTTTAAGCAGTATTTTTCTGCTTAGATTTTTTTTTAAAAGTGACACATACTCATTGTATAAAATTTTAAAAAGTTCCAAAAGTACAAAGAGGAAAATAAAATTACTCAAAATTGCGCCATCTGCAAATAACTGTTACTTTCTGCTCTTTCTCTGGGTGGTAGATTGGTGGGGAGGGAGAAATGAATAATCACTTGAGATAAAATGTAAACCATTTAGTCGCTGCCAGTTTTGTTGTTTGTTGTTCCCTGTTGTTTAACTTTGTTGTATACATGTTTTCATGCCATGTAATAGTCTAAACAATAATTTCTATTGGCTGAGCAGCATATGGCACTTTATAGATTTGTCCTAACTTTCACATTTTAAAGTGAACATCTAGGCTGTTCTAATTTTTTAACAATAATAAATAACACTGGATATGTTACTACAAAAATCTTGTGCCTATTGTCACCTCTATTTTTACCATATATTCTGAGACAACAAATTGTCACATCCAGAGGGAACACATTTATATTTCGTAAGACCTTTAAGGGCAAATTACACTCCCAAATATTGGTAGCAGCCTTCCCTCCTGTTGCTGATGGAGGATTGCGAGAATTCCTCTCCCTTCCCCGTGCTGGGGATGGTCATATTTTTTCTTTGCCAATTTAGTGGACAAGAAATGACATCTCATTTTAATTAGCATTTCTTTCACTGCTAGAGAAGTTGAGCATCATAAGGGATTTGCTAGCTATCTGTATTCCCGCTTTTCTGCATTGTTTTTGTATTGGGTCATACATGCCACGGCCAACATATTTGTTGCTAATAATTTTACCTAGTTTGTCATTTTAGGTTAATTTGTATGTATTTTGAGAAGACACAGAAATATTCCTTTTTTTTTGTTATTGCCAAATGTATCAAACCTACTTTATGTTTACTACTGTTAGTGTGGAAAAAAGCCTCCACAACCCAAGATTATATAAACATCTATCTGTATTGTTTTCTCACTGTATGATTTAGCTTTTTTACATTTATTCTTTTAACCCATTATAGTTTATATATGATATACAGAGTTAAGTAATTAACTTTTTTTCCACCAAATAGTTAACCAATCATTTTGGCATCTTATATAGAATAATCCTCTTCCTCAGTGATTGCAATATTACATTTGTCATATACTAACTATACATTTGGGTCCATTTGGGAGTTTTCCTTTTTACACTATTGATATATCCATCCCCTCTTATAGCAGCACACTACTTTAATTATTATAGCTTTATAACATGTTTGAATATCTGCTGTTATTTAGTGGGTTTTGATAAGTTTTTTGGTTTTTATTACCAGTTAATTACGTACAAAATTTGAATAATTTTGTCATGTTCCAAGTGAAGCCCCATTGCAATTTTAGCAGGAATCGCCTTAAACCTTATATTAATATAAATCGCCTTAGGGAGGTTTGACCTTTATAGTATCGAGTTTTTCCCACTGAGCTGGGTATGTTTCTCCAATTCTTTTTTTTTTTCCTTTTGTCTTGTGGTGGACTTCATTGTTTTCTTTGGTTAGATCATATGCAGGTTTGTCGAGTTAATTCTTGGGTAAACTTCTCGGCTGTTGCTGTCTGAGTGAAATACTTTCTCAGTTACGATTTCTATCATTGGTGTACAAGAAAGCTATTCATCTTTGAACATTTATTTTGTGACCAGCCACCTCCGTCTACTCTGTTATTATTCTAATAGCTTTGCAGTTGATTCTCTTGGGTTTGCTAGAGAGACAGTCTTACTCTGAAAGTAACGATGTTGTCTTCTCTTTTCTGAAAACGTGCGTTCCTTTCGTCTTTCTGTCCTAGTTCATTGGCCAGAACCTCTACAACAGAGTCAACAATCATGTGTGGTGGGCTGCCACCAGGGTTATCACATGAAGGGGGGTGTGCGATCGCTTTGCGTTTCAACAATGCAATGACGCTGGCTGGGTTTTAAATGATATAATTTTTTCTGTTGATGGATAATTTTTCTATTTCAAGTGTACTAAGAGGTATTTGTCTCTCTTTTTAAATGAGGGGTAGATGCTGAAGGGTTCACATACGTTCTCAGGCACTAGGTCAGTAGTTCTAGTCTACTCTCCCTAACGAGCCAATCAAGTCATCCTATTATCAGCCTAATTACACTCAAAAAGAGGGAGTAACTGGCCTGAGCTCACCAAACCTATAAGTGTGGAGCAAGATTTGAACCCAGGTCTGTACGTCTCCAAAATACTTTCCGTGTTATCTCCATGCCTCTCACCCAGAGCTGTTTTTATAGCACATCTACATTTCTGACTCTAATCATTCATTTAATGGTTTGCTTGCTCATCAAGTATTCTGTTTTCTTCATTTGCTTACATTTTATTTATTGCAAAAACAGAAACATCAGCCCTAGTTTCACAATCTTCCAGAAACCTTCCTGTCCCAGAATGGGTTTCTCTGCATTCCCACACAGCCCGTGCATGCTCCCAAACTCCTCCTCACCATGCTTGTTTCCAAAGAAGGTCCCAAGGCACAGGCCTCCCACTGTGTCCCCTCCCACACTGGACCTGGGCTGGACATGTGAGTACCAGGAACCAGTAGAACGTGGCAGGACAACACTGTGCCAGATCCAGGCCTAGGCGCTAAGAGGATCCACATCTTCTACTGACGTCTTAGAACAACGAATGCCTTTGGAGACGTGGTGCACCGTCAGGCAGGGTGGGAGGGAGGCTGCACGTGTGGTCCCTTTTCTGCGTTCCTCTGCCACTAACTTCCCCTCTCTCTCCTCTTTTATCTCAGCCTTTACTTTGCCAGCATTTCCTTCCTCTTACAAAGGCTGAGCTCCAATTCAATAAAAGCTGATATTAATAGTCCCGTGGCAGGGGTCTGGGGACACCAGAGCACCTGGTGGAGGGAGGCAGACACAACCTCACGGGCACCTGTGTGGGGCGGGACAGGGCTCTGCCTGGACAGGAGGCATCACAGGGCAGGTGCTCAGGAGTGGGGGGGCTTGGCTCGACCTTCATGGACACCAGCGATGGCCCAGGCTACGTGAGGGCCTGGCTCCCCAATCCAAACAGAAACCCAACCTTGTGTTTTAATTCATGTGTTTTTCTTAGTCTCTGGAAATTGGTATTTAGACACACAAATTCTTAAGGATGCCCTTGATCCCAGCCTGCCAGGACGGGATCTGAGCTGAGTCTGTCCAGAGCTATTCACTTAGGAGCGATGCTAAACAGGAGCTCATTTCACAACTTGTCACGCTAAAGCCAGGATCGGAGCTGACGCAAACCTTCGTCCACTGAGCCATTGGCAACCACCACTTCCATCGTTTCTGCAACCTGTTCCTCCAGCTGGCTTAGACTGTAACTGTATCCAACACACGGAGCCTGGGATCCACCGCGGGATCTGCTCACAGCACTGTCACGAGATCAAGTGGGCTCACGAACGAGTCACCAAACACTGGCAAAGCCTCTGTCACCTACAGATGCCAGGAACTATTGTCAGCTGCCGTTCCCCTCGTTTCCAACGACATGACACAGCTCTCCAGCTCAGAGGCACATAGGAGATATTAAGGTCCATGTGGAGGAAGCACCCTGAGCAAATGCCCACGAAAGGATGTGCAGTGCATGACAGTGACTGCCCTGCTAAGTGGCACCTGTCCCTGGGGCTGTCTCCTCCTCTGACGACCGACAGTGTTTGGGGTCCTCGGTGGAACACGAGTCCCGAGAACCCGGGCCCTGCGGCCCCACAGGCCCTGCGTCTGGGGCTTGCCTGGCCACCCCATGGCTTGGCAGCCACCAGCTCTTCCAGGCAGTGGGGAGCTGTCAGATTCTGAATTTTGAGTAATGAAAAGTGTGATATTTATCACAAAGTGATATGAAGTTGGGAAGTATGTGGAGAAGGGGGCAGATGACATTTTAGACACGATCTCTCTGGACATTGACATAGGAGTGTCCCGGATACATGTCTACATTGAAGACCCAGCTCAAACAAGAGATGGTCACAGAATTCCAGAATTTCAGAGCTGCTTCGGCAGAAGTGAGGGAGGGAAACCAAGCAGGAGAGACCCTGCACTACGTGCGAGTCAAGCTCACATTCAGCCACCAAGCCGTGGAGACAGTGGTGCCAGCTGTGGAAATACTGAAATACCCCATGTCCTGGGTGGCCCCCACAAGCTCCAAGGAAGGTTGAACACTGGCTGGCGGGAGGCCCCCTGGCCGTGCCCCTGTGTCATGGCTGATGTTTGTCTTGCCTGGCCAGGTTCATGTCATACCAGCTACTAAATATCTTGAATTTTACCCCTGAAAGCAGCCCCATGTGAGTGACCTGAGGAAGCCACTCTACAAAACAACCTGCATGTTCCGAGAGCCACAGGAGGCTCTGCGCTGACCAGCCCCCTGGGAGTGTGCCCGGCCGGCCACCAGGGTGACGGGACCCTGTTGGCAGACATCGGAGTAGAAGGAAAAGCGAGAAGGACAAATGATTCCAAAACAACATTAGGAAATGGAGATCAAGTTGGTTCCTACGTTAAATGTTAAGACAGCCTTCAACAAAGTGAGACTGGGCAGCTGCTCTGGGCTCTGGTGCCCACCCCGCGGGAAGGGGCGCACCCTACTTGATTCACACAACTCCGGGGAGCACTTTCTGACTGACTTCGAGAATTCACCGCGTAGAAATGACTGCAAAGCTTTCCACCTCACTGCACATCCTCTTCCAAACCACACACAGCCCTCAGGACACACACTCCAGCAGCGTGTGGGGCCACCGAGGCCCGGGTGCGGGTGAAGGCCCTTCCCCAACAGCCCTGCCCAACCCCAGACGGAGCATCCCTCGTTCAGCGACATCCTGGAACACACAGCCCTCTTCCCTTCCACGTCAGGGACCCGTGGCTTCCCCCGGCCAGCCACTGACAGGTGCTGCAAAGGTCTGTGACGCAGGAACATTTCAAATGTTGCCGGGGGTCAACCTCAGACTATGGGCAGGGAGGGAGTTTGCTGGCCGGGGCTCCACCACGGCCCAGAATCCGCCCATCACGGCCACCAGAAACGTGACGAAGGGTCTGTGGGGACCACCTACAGCTTTTCACTTAAACTTACCGTGTTCTGTTGGGGGCTGTAGGATGCTCTCCCCATTTCTGGTGCTCACTAGCCTTTTTGAGAATCTGATAAACACTAGATCCTTGCTCCACCTCAAAATAAAAAGTCTGTAAGGGTATAACTCAATATTTTGCATGCAGCTTTTAGGGTGCCTGAAGAATTTCTGAAAACTGTGCTGCTCCAAAGCCCCTGCTGTTGGAACATTCAGCATGATAGGCAGCCTGAGCCACGAGGGGCTGTGGGGGCTTCTTCGTGACCCTCGGTGCACCCTCAGCCGCCCGGCCAGACAGGGGTCTCGCCGGGGCGGGCATCACCTCTTCTTTCTGACCCGTGTCTGTGCCGCCTACAGAACGGGGTGTGATGTAGACATAGGTGCCATAGGTAGAAATAGCTGTGACGGCAAAGCAGAAAGCTCTCACTGAGCAGCACCAAACGCAGCTCTGAGTTTACAGTAGCATCTGAAGATTTCCTTTTTGACTTCTTGTCTCAAATTTGATGTCTGCATTTTTCCTAAGTTATCGAGCAAATGCAATAAGAGATTGCTTGCAGGATACTCTCTTTTCAACAATCTCTCCCCTGTCCTCTCACCACCCTTTTTGCAAGAATACTGTATATCAGCAACCCCTCTGGGGAAAATAACTTTGAAAAATTGTACAGTGGATGCTAAATGACTTAATGCATAATAAAATGGCTTGTGCTTCTGAGACTGCTATTTAAAGACCAGCTTGGCATTTTATGTAAAATGAACACTAGTTTTTATACAATCCTGGGACCTCGCCCAGCTTTTCTGCCAAATCTGCTATTTATGGTGGTGTACGTCTTCAGAGCCAGGTAGGAGCCACTTCCGAGATGCATAAGACGACTCTGGAGGCAGATGATCCCTTCAGTCACCCCCAAATTTTGGGTTAAAAAAAAAGAGAAAGTATATCTTAAACTCCAAAGGGTAACACAAAATTTAAGAAGAAATTGTAAAAGAGAATCCTGGGTGTTTGCACGCATTGGAAACTGGGCTAGAACTCCAAGCTGGGGAGCACTCGGGAGCTCAGTGCATCTGCTGGCACCATCCCGGATGCCACCCTGAGCTGTCCTGCATGTGGACGCTCCCTGCTCCATGGTCGCCTCGTGCCCCCAATGCAACCCCTGTGCGGCCCACACCTCTGCCCTTCTCCCTCTGTCACCACCACTTTTCCAAGCCAGGCCCTCGGGACCCTGATCACTCAGCACGATTGACATTTCCAGCAATGCCTTGCTGTTGGAGGCCATCGTGTGCACTGCAGGGTGTGTAGTGACACCCCTGGAGTCTACCAACCAGACCCCCAGCACCTCTGAGCGTCTCATCGCAAATCTCTCTCCAGGGTCAAAATCCTAGGCGAGGATCCTTCCCGCCTCTTCCTGGTGTTTCCCTACAATCTTCGGGGTTCCTTGGCCTGTGGACACATCACTCCACTCTCTGCCTTCATTTCACATGGCTGCCTTCCCTGTGTGTCTGCCCCCAAATTCCCTCTTCTTCAGGAGGCCAGTTAGTTGGACCACGACCTGCTCTATTACAGTGTTATCCCATCTTAACTTGATTACACTCCAAGAGTTTTGTGAAGTTCTTGCTTTAATGGTGTGTGTAGGCAAGCGTGTGTGTACACGGCACCACTTTAAAATCCCTTCCTCCTTGGGGTTTGGTCACAAAGCAGTAAAACTGCCGTTCTGGTGGGATGGGGAGTGGGGCGTGTTCAGCCCATGACAAGGAAGCTTTCTACCTACCTGGTAGGTACTCACCTACCGGGTAATAGAAACTGAGGTAGGGTCTAGATCTCTGTCGTTCTTATACTCCAGGGTCTAGTCCTGGGCTACCACGCCAGGCTCCGTGAATGCTGAATTGGGGAAGTCAACAATTATCCATGGAGCACATGCCTAGAATCATGGAAAATGCCAAGATGTGAACTTGGTTCCTGACCCTACTGTGCGGTTGAGGAAAATTAAGTCAATTCCATTAAAACAGTCAGGGAACGAGTAACAGCAGACTAAGCCCACATAGAAGTTCTGGGGCAGGGACAGTCAAGGGGTCACACTCCATGGAGAAGGCTAGACTGGCACAGGCCTTGAGGATGAGTCAGGTTTGAGAAGGCCCTTCCCCACCTGCCTGCTTCCTGGGGGACCTTGAGGTGTCTGAGTGCAGGGCTGTTGACCTGGAGTGTGGCCGGGTCTTTTGTTCCCAGCTTTGTGCCACACAGTGGTGGTCATAGAATTATAATGAATGAAGACATGCACAAAGGAGGTTAAGCTCAGAAAAAGGATCTGGGTTTGCAGACGCAAAGCAGGAGGGGGCAGAGGGAGACAACAGAGTGCCAAGCTCTGCAGACAGCAGAGGGAGGGAGGAGGAAAAGCAAGGCGGAGACCAGCCAGAGAAAACAGAGGAGAAAAGGGCAGGGCTGAGCTCAGGGATGCGTGGACCACCCCCGCCTGCGAAATGCCAGCGCTGGAGCACCCAGAAACAGCCTAAAGGAAACAGCAAATTCAGTGCCTCCCCCACCTACGGTAGGCTTTTCAAAAAAGCAACACTCTTAAAGCATTTTGCATTTCTAAATATGCACATCTGCAAACTGCATGTATGCTCCCTGAATCATTTAGCAGAGGGAAGCTCAGAAGGAATTTTCCTAAATAGAGAATGGAGCTGGTAACTTATCTTTCGAAATGGTCAAACTAGGTGTTATTGGAAATATTGTCCTAAAAATATATAAAGGAGTATTTGCCAGTGTAAATGTTAATAAACATTACATGAAAAAGGGGGTTCTCTCCCCCATGAATTTGGAAATCACTAGGCTTAACAAAGCCAGGCAGGTCTTCACTGCTAAACTTCCTAGAATCACTGATAAGCTAAAGATCATCTGACTCACCAAGGGGAAGCTAGACTGCACACCATTTAATGAATTTATTTGCCTTCGAAACACTCTTTATACAACACTAATTAGCTGTACAAGAATGTTGCTCAGAATACAGTCTTGAAATGCCTTTATCAACAAACCATTAGAAAAAAAACCTTGAAATTGAATTAAGTTCATCAGGAATAAGAGTGACCAGGAGTGAGTTTATTTGCCTACTCATCAAGACTTTCCCAAAATTAGATTAAATCTATAAATTATTTTACTGCTGTGAAGTGCAGAAGCAAAAACCAGAAAAACACCCCTCACTCCCCCTTTCTTCCAGATTTTCTGACACCTCTGAACAAATGATTCTTGAATTTCAGACAGAGCAGATGTCTTCTCTCTGGTCCCAGCACCATGGCCAAGTTGGCAATAACACCTAAGACTCTTGAGAAAGAGGAAAGAAAAGGAAGACTGGCTTCCAGCACTCTGGTGACACAGACCCCATAATAACCCATTGAGGAGAGTGGGATACAAAATAAACAGCGGCCTTTGGGGCCAGACTCTGCGAGTAGATGCTGAGGGCAGGACTGTTTCCTTGACACAGAGGTGGCATTTGTCTTCCCCAGACAACAACACTCCCCCATGGCTAAAACTGTTCCCCACAGGCACGGTTGTTGAGATTCCCATCAGGGAACACTTTCAGACAGGGACAGCCAAAAAGATACCATTACAAACTCCCTCTGCAAGAACGAAAGGGGGTGGAGGAGGGGATGGGTGTATAGCTACATGATGAGTGCCATGCGCACTGTCTGGGGAATGGACACACCTGAAGCTCTGACTCAAGGGGATGGGCGGGACATGGGCAATATATATAACCTGAACTTTTGTACCCCCATGATAAGCTGAAATAAAAAAAAAAAAAAGAACAAAAAGCAGGAATCTGCTGGGCGAGTGCGCACATAGCGGACAGAGAGCCAGGGGCCTTCTCTGCGGCCCGGCTCTGTCTCACATTACTCATGTGTGTCTCGGCTTCCCAAATTTCGTCACAGAGGAAGCAGAGATGACAAATCTGTCCTACCTACCTGTGCGGGTTCTTGTGAGAAGAGCAGGCAAGGTCATGTGCGTAAGAACAATGTGAACAGTGCTGAGCGCTATAAGAATGTAAATAAGCCGCCCACTTTAATCTGACAGCTGACGGGTGACTGAACCCGGCTGGCGGCAGGTGTCAACGGCAACACACGCCCACGGGAAAGAAACACCATGAAACGAGGTCATGGATGCAGGTCTGGGCTGGGCTCCCTGGGTTCAAACTCTGGATCCTCCATATTTTATCTCTTTGGGCCTCTGTTTTGTCTTCTGTAAAATGGGATTGTTATGCGACGAAATGATTTGATACATAGAAAGTGCTTGGAAAAACTCCTAGGACAGAGTGAACACCCAAGAGATGTTAATGTTTAATAATTGTCTTATATATTTACGAGGTCTGTCCAGAAAGTAGCCAGCCATGTAATATGAAAAATAGAGACATTTATTGAAGATAATACAAGATACAAGAAACATTGTACGTAGGACAATGATGCCTCAGTGCCCTTCAAAGTAGGCAGCTTGGGACCTCACTTAGTTCTCCCAGCGTCTCTTAACCCAACCCGCACACATTCAACATCCTCAGGGCTTCTGCTTGTCGCAGGCCTTCCAGAACGTGGATCTGTTTCAACAGATTCTCGCCCATCTTTGAACCGTTTGTGCCACACTTTTATTTGCACTGCACTCATTGTATCATTCCCAAAAGTCTTCTGAATCATCCGAATAGTTTCCACACAGAAATGTTCAAGCTTAACGCAAAATTTGATGCAGATTCATTGCTCTACTCGCTCAGACCCCCATGGCTCCTCACCCTGCCGCCGCCTCGCCGCTCCCCCATGGGGACCAGGTCTGGCACGGGCTGCCCTGCTGCACCATGCGCCCCCCCCCCACCCACCACCCTGGGCTGGGCCTAAAAAGCCTGGCTGAGCCCCAGCAGTCAGAGGCCGGGAGCACGCGGGTGCTGCATGTCCTCACTTCCCCGGAACCTGAACCTTTTCTTTATGCCTCTACCACTGCAGTCACTGTGTCAACCACGCCGTGCGTGCAGCCTGGGCCGGCGACTCGCGGGGGAGCATCACCAGATCCCGTTCTGAGTTCTGGGTGCCTTGGGTAGCACCAGGGACACTGCAGGTCCAGGAAAAGTGAAGGGAGGAGACAGGATTTCTTCTCTCTTTGGATGACAGAAGGAGGCAATGAGAGGACTTGAATTATCCCACAAGCAGAGCGACTGCTGACGGCCCGCCTAGCTCCTGGCTGCCATGCCTCCTACACGCCTCTCCGTTCCCCGTTCCCCTCGCTGTTGTGTTTACACGGCCGCCTTCGCGCCATCCCCACGAGGAAGTGCAAATGCAGGCTGGGAGGCTGAAGAGCGCACTATTTACTGATAACTAGAATTCACAGACCCAAACAGCCTACGTCTCGATAATTACAGGAGATACACTATAAAGACCTCATATGCTTTGAAAGAAAAAAATGAATCAAAAGAAGCAGTTTTAAGTTAAAAATATCCACTGCTACATATAAGAGTAAAATCAAAGGCAATTTTGTAATGAATCAGGCAGCTTACATTTTTGCCACTTTATTGCGAAGTCTTATTTAAAATACTGATTTAGGTCATAAACGGAATACTTATGTATTTCTTAGAACAGACAAAACTTGAATGATAAGGTCAATGAGAACAGAGAACAAATGCTTGGAACTATAAATAAAACCTAGAGGAAAACTGTACGTGCATATTACATAGTGCACGCAACCACACTCATGCGTCACTCAGCCACAGGGCTGTGTTCTCAGAAATGCACCGCTGGGCAACTTTGTCACCGTGCGAACATCCCCGAGTGCACTTACGCAAACCTAGATGCTACAGCCCACTGCACACCTAGGCTGTGTGGCATGGCCGTTTGCCCCTGGGCTACAGAGGAACACAGCACGTTCCTGCACTGCATACTGTAGGCAACTGAAACACAATGGGCAGTGTTTGTATATCTATATACAGCTAAACACAGAACAAGTAATGTGTTGTGCTCCAATATTGCAATGGCTATGACGCCACTAGATGATGGGGATTTTTCAGCTCCAGTGTAATCGTATGGGACCATGGTCATATATGTGGTCTGTCAGTGACCGAAACGTCATTACACGGACCATGTCAGAGGGACAGAGGAAAGAATTGAGCAAAGTTGTGAGAAAGACCTAAAAATGAATCAAATCCCAGAGGTAGTGTCCTGCCCAGTCATACCTGGGCAGATTCCAGGTTCCAGAGCGAGGTGGGCAAAGGCGCGACATCAGCAAGGGGTGAGAATGGCCCAGTGCTCTGCAGGTTACACTAACTCAGTGGGTCTCGGCCAAGTCAGAGCCATTGCTCTTTTTTATATCATAATATTTATCATTTCCTGTGCTATATTGAAAAAGAACCATAAAATCTACCCATAGACATAGTTTTAGATAATCAGCACAATGCCCTGACAGAATTAAAAGGAAGATCATCGTAATAGAAGTAACATGTATTTCGATGCATTTCCACATGTGAGCTCCCAGGCTGGGCGCACCTGTACCACAGGTCATAATGAAGTCACTGATGTCTGTGCTGAAATTCGAATCGCTGTGAATACGACAGCCGCAAAAATAAGACAGAGACAGATGTGCTCACTGGAGCTCAGCACGGTGACAGTCTTGTCCGTGACGTGGCTTTCTGGAATGACCAGCTCTCAGTGAGGATGTAACAAAGAATAACTTTCCTTCATCTTAAGCATATGTATATTTCTGGAAATTTTAGTGTATGCTGAAACTATGCAAAAATGCTCTGGAAAAACATGTGGGTCCTGGGCTCAGATACTCAGAAACAGGATTTTCACCTCCATGCAGAAATTGAAAGCTGCACAAGGCTAGGACAGTTGCCTTGTTGTGTGGGTGCCCCGTGCAGGAGGAGTGGCCACTCTATCCGTCGCTCTGCCAGCAGGGCCCCCAAGAGACCTAAAACACCCCCCCAGAGATAGTACCCACCACTAAAACAGATTACCGCCCCTTGGCACTGGTGGGCAAGTTGGAGTTGAAAGAGACAAAACAGAGGACTGAACACGAAGTGTGGAGAGCGTGAGCAGAGACCCACAGGCGACCCTGTCGGGAGGGTGAGAGGAGGAAGAGCAGAGCTCAGCCGCAGGCGGCCCGGCCTTCACTGTCCACAGCCCTGTGGCCACGCGCCCTCCTGGAGGCCTCCAGGCCCCTCTACCCCGAGGCACTCACGTCTCTGCTGGACACTCAGCTGCCACCCAACCAGGCAGCCAAGAGGACACCTGAGATGCAGCACGGCCGTCGGGGAAGAGTCCACGGCCACCGGCCACCGAGTTTGCCTCAGACCCAGCCTCGCCCTCACTGGGCCTGGCCTGGTGCGCCCCAGCTTCACACACGCTGGAGCAAGTGTATGTGCAATAACATGCTGCTCAGTCTCGGCTCAAATGACACTTAAATGTAATTTGGATGCACATATTGTCTATGTGACTTTGAAATGGCCCACCTGGGTGTTTACCCTGGAGGACCTGGGTCAGCTAGCTCCGTCCTGGCTCTCCTATACCTGGCCTTGTTTCCCAAAACTACCAAGCGCCAGGCTCCCCCCTGCGGCGGTTTGCACAGCAGAGGAAGACAGCAGGCGCACCCAGCCCGGCAGGAGCACCTGTTTCCTCCTGGGGGGTCAGAGAAGATGAGCAGGCCTCTCTTCTCTGGAGAATTTAAGCACAGAGCGACAGCCCGCACCACGGGCTCCCAGCCACACAAACTCTCTCTCAGGGATCGCTAATGAAGACAGTCAAAACGTGTAGAAAAATACATATTTCTGCAAACCATCAAAGCGTGCTGTCCTTTAAGTTGAAGTATTGACTGCAGCCTTCCCTCGGTCAGCACTTACTTTTCCGATCGATACACCTGATGGGTGTCCGCAGCAAAAGTCAATAACGCTTTATTACTCCAGGCCTCGCTCTGGCTCTGTGAGAGGTTTGCCGCTGCAAATCACCAGCAAGCGCCTCAGCTGACAACAGACCTCCGCCCGGCAGCGTGGGCCACCAGCCGTCCTTGCAGGATGTTAGAGTCCCGGCGGTCTGCCCAGGCACCTCGTTAAGAGGCAGGACAGGAATCGTGATGCTGCTCTGAGCAGGGAGTGGGCACCCTAGGGAAGGTGAGCACATGGAAGGTGAGCAGGGTTGGAAATGACAGATGTGTCATGTCTGGTATTTCAGAGAACTGTGGCTGCAAAGCCTCAGTAGTCATTCACTCTCCCATTCATTCCTTCATTCATCCAAGAAACATTTACCAGGGTCCTGACACACGGATAAGCAGAGCCCAGGGCTGAGGCTACAAAGACAGAGTGCCACAAGGGGAGGTAGCCAGGGGATGACCAAGCTGCAGGGCCTGCGTGGGGCCCGGCCCCTCCACAGAGCAGGTTGGGGGCAGGAGGGTCCCTGCAGTACCCTCCCTGCAGACAGACGAGCCGGCAGCCTGGGGGCTGATTCCAGGGCTGCCCCAGGATGATGTTCCAGACAGAAGAAGTGCAACCACTTAGCAATATGAAAAAGTATCAATACATCTGGGGAATTTCAAGTCATTTGGTCCACCTGGAGCAGGAGGGACACCTCAGAGAGCTTTGAGAGGGGAGGCTGACAAGAGAGAAAAGGATGAGCTCAAAAACATCGCTATGCCACATAAGAAATAAGACACTACCTGCGGTGGAGGGAAGAGCGTGATTTTAAGCAGGCATTGACAGAATGAGAACGACAGCACTGGCGAGGCTGGGCTTGGACGGGCGTGAACACAGACAGGGAGGCCGGCGCTGGACGGGGCAGGGATCCCGTCAAGATACGGAGAAGGACATGGGGAGGCAGAGGCACTGGGATGCAGGGAAGGAGGGACGCTGGAGCAGCATTCCTCTCATAGAAGGAGATCGATGAAAAAGAGTTTCTCGTAGTGAACGAAGACCAGAAGGCAACGCAATAGCACACCGTGGTGAGGGGTGATGTCCACCCACTTCCTTACAACACGCATGTTCTCTAGCTGTTCCACAATAAGCATGCACTGCATTTAGAGTGAGGAGATCATAGTCCACAGTAAAATAAGTTTCTTGAATTTTAATATATAGAGAGAGACAGTATAATTGACAATAGTTGGCAGTGAATATGTGGTGGTTTAGTACAAGGAAGAGATGGTGTTTTAAGATGCCGTCCAGAGCCCAGCTAGAGTAGAAACACCGCCCAGTGACTGCGGGAGTAGAGGAGGTAGACTGTTGCAATAGAAAGGGATGAATTTGCTTTGAATTGATTTTGGGGTGACAGCAAGTTACTAACTCAACATGTCCAACACTAGGTAACAGAAATGTGAGTCTGGAATCCAAGAGTGAGGTCTGGGATAAAGATTCAAATGATGTAACTCAGTGAAAAGAGAAGCTAGATTTAGTGGGCTTTTAGTTGGTAATTCTGCTTTATTTTTTACTTACTTAACTGATTTATTTGGGAGTAAAAATACAATGTCCCTATATTCACATCTTCATGTAAATGGCCCCTTCCACATCCTGCGCCTCGTCCGTTCTCCCCTGCAAATGCAGGTCTCAGCCGAAGATCGGCTGACGGTCAACAGGAGGGTGGGCAGGGCAGGGGTGACGGGGAGGCCATCTTGCTCCCAGACGACACGGAGCTGTACTCTGGGTTCTGGCAGAAGGTCTGGCTGGGCACCTCTCCCTGGTATGCACGTTTGTCAGCACCATCAAGTGGGCAAGAGACAGGAACATTGAGCAGATAGGTCTCAATGTCCCGCTGCAAAACGATGCCAAATCACGTGCCCCAGGGCATTCCACTGCCCAGCAAGGCCTTGGCTGCCCTTTAATCAAATCGACTGTCCGTATGAAGCCCCAGAGGCCTGAGCAGAGGTAGCTGAGGGTACCGCAGCCCACAGTGAGGGACACTTTGCAAGGATGGCTCCACAGACCACGGCACAGCTCGCCAAGCAACCAGCAAGAGGCTTCCTAGAACAGTGACCATTACAGCCCACAGGCCAGGCAAGGCTGAGAAGACCTCACCCTGCGACCGCCAAAGAGTAAAGTATTTCTTTCCTTAGGGACACCTTCCTTGTTGAGATTAAGGAAGGAGATGCCATTTAGTTTATGTATTATTCATACCATTTTTCATCAGAGCTAAGCTCTTGGTCTGCTTATAAAATTTTGCTGCTTTTAAAAAAACAAACAAAAAAAAAATGTGTAAGTCCAAATCCCTAAATGGAGCTCCCACCTTGTGTTCCATGATACTTCAAGCAGGGTGTTAGGGAAGTATTGAGAACACACCCTCAGCAGCACTGGAGACAAAACAGGGTTCTTGCGCCAGAATTCCACAAAGCACTTGCATGTCGTAAGTGCAGCTGGGCGTGAGAGGGAGGGCACGTCCTACCCCGGAAGGCAGACAGTCTTAAACTTCAATGTGCATACAGGTTCCTGGGGACCTTGTGAAAATGCACTTAGGAGGCCCGGGGTGGTGCTTAGGAGTCACATTTCCAACACCTCCCAGGTAGTGCTGATCCTGTTGCACCTTGCAAGGAAAAAGACCACGCCCTCGCCCAAGTGAACACCCATCCATCCTTCAGGACGTGGAGACCTTTCCCAGCCTTCTTCCTACCCCACATGGGCTGGAGAAGTGCCTTCCCCTTTCCCTGGGATCCCATGTGTGCCTGTGTTCGTGTAATTCCCACATGGCATTACACTGCTGTCTATATGCTTCCACCCCACTAAGCCAAGACAATCCTGATACAGGAACCATGCTTTGTTATCTGGGATTCATCACTGATGTCTGGTACCTACTAGATGTTCAGCACATGTTTGTTGGATGGATGGATGGATGGATGGATGGAGTTAAAAACCTGGTCTTGGCTCCGCCATTAATTTCTTTTATAATTGGAGGCCAATTTCTTTATCATCTTGTTTTCCTCTATAAAATGAAGGGGCCTGATAGTTTCTAAAGGCTATTTTAATTTGAAAATTATAGCAGTAACAGCTAAAGTTTATTGGAGACATAGTTGGTGGCACTCTGCCAAGTGCTTAGGTGGATTGTGGCAATTAACCGTGACAGAAATGTATGAGAAAGGTGCTATTGCTTACTGCAATTCACAGATGCGGAAACTGAGTCAGAGAGAGATTAAGTGACTTGCTCGTGTTCTCACAGTGAACAGTCAAGCCAGGGCTCCCCTTGGACTCAAGGCAGTGGGCCGTGCAATGTCACCACGAGAACAGACAAAAGCAGCAAAAATTAGGCCCATCCGTGTTCACGAGGCCTAAATTTCTGCAGGATGAGTTGTAACAGATGATGAGGATGTCGACGTAAACTGCTCCCCGCTGCAGTGGAGACGGCAGCCCCTTTAGCAACGCCGAGCGCCCTGCAGAGCGCTGTGCGCGACTGTGCACGTAGTTCTCACTGCCTTTCTCCTCGTGTGCCTGCCCAGCCTCTCCGCCCTGCCATGAGCCGGCCCGACACTGCAGCAGAGAAGGGAAATGAGAGGAGGGTTTGTACAGGGTGGGACGTGGCGTCCAGAGCTTTCCTGGTTCTGGGCAAAGGAAAAGAAGGGAGAAGGGAGAAGCCAGAACAGCTCGGAACAGCCTGGGAGACAAGGGGAGGCTGCTCCTGGCCTGTGCACCGTGGCTGAGGAGAGCGCCAGCTTCTCAGGGAAACCGCACACCGCAGAGCCCGCCAAGCATGCAGGCGCAGGGACCTGAGAGAACGGCCCAGGGCTCAGTGAGGTCCCTCTGAGGGCACCATAGGGAACTAGCTCCTTCCCTGGGCCCGGCCACCACCCGTGGGGAGCAGCGGGGAGCAGCCCTAACAGGGACTCAGACTGAGTGCAACACACACAATGCCCCCATAAGACTTCTGAACAGAAGAGCTGCGTGCGTCACTGGGCACCGATGCGAAAATGGGTCCCCCCAACCCAAGCAGGGCTGGGGGCTGGGTATAGACCAGTCACGGGTAGTGGAGTCACATAAATCTCTCTAGTCACATTTTCACTTTCACAAACCACTGCCCTCACGTCCACCCTTGGGGCCCAGCAACCTGTGCTTTAAGAAGGTGGCTCTCGGCACACTCACATCCGGGAATCGGGACTCTACGCCCGCTTCTCCTGGTCTCCTGTCTGTGGGAGTCGCCTGGGGCTTGGACAGTCCGTCTGGCTCAGTAGGTCTGGGGAACCTGAGGGTCCTCATCCACACCAGCTTGGGGTGGGGGGCGCCGATGCTGTTGGTCCTTGGAGCCGGTCTGCAGACCAAGGCTCTGCCTAGCTCCCCCGGCGTGTGCAGGGAACCCCGAGTCTCCACGGTTCGTCTCAGATCTAACGGCAGGGTTCTTGCTCTGGAGCACAAGCACACAGTTCCGCAACCCAGCTCTCGCACTCGCTCCTGTGGCTCTGCTATCACTCGGGAAACCGCCAGGAACAGTGCGTCCCTTTTCCGCCGGGGAGATTTGTGGTACCACTTCTGAAGAGACAATTGAAGTCACCGGTGTGGTTGTCTCTGAGTCTCAGCCATTCATGGCCAAGAAGATGATAAGTTTTCCTCTAAGATTTGTTGGGGTTTAGAAAAATGAGGTTGGGGAGCCTTGGATTCTAAGGATTAAAAGAAAAGAGACATCGGTGGCCAGCTGTGTCTTCCCGCATCATCTCCGCCTGGGAGTGGGTTTAGCCAACCATGCAGTGGTCATGTCCCCCCTCAGCAGGTTCCCGTGACCTCACAGTCACCAACGGGAAGCAGATACCTGCAAGACAGACCTCTGGAGCTCCATGCCCACCCCATCTGGACACAGCTTCACATGTATTGAAGCCAGGCATACAGAAAGTGCTCAATTAATGCCAAGGGACCCCACTTGAATTCTGTATGGGAAGCATCCTAGGACAGCTTTTGGTTAACTTCAAGGATGGGACCTGAGGGTGGGAGGCCACTGGGAATGCCACCCAGTGCAGGCCACGCCTTGTGGCTCTTTGTAAACTGAGTCTTCAGTCGATGCTGCTTATAAAATTATGTTTTCAAGATTATCTCCTGATGCTACATTATCAGACAGGCACTTTTATGTGACTAGGATATTGATCTTACTACACTGCATTTGACCACTCAATACTTTTTTTATTTATAGAAAAATTTTATCAACAAGGGGATGATGTTTCCATGAAACCCCCTTTTAGCCTGATTAACGTAAACATCCCTGGAGACATGTTACTGTATTTAAGAATATTAATAATGAAGATAACTATTTTCACTAGGCTATTTCTAAAAGGTGATTGTGAGTTTTACGTGATTATGGTTTTAATTTCCATTTTGCACTCAATTTCTTCCCATTAGAACCATTTTGAAAGAGAGAGAATCGGCAGTATGGTGGCTCTTTTATTGTTTGAAAGCTGTGTTTGCTATTGCACTGGCTTTTTCCCATGAGCCCTTCCGTGTTGACTGAGAAGGGTGTGTTTGGGGTCCACGGGCAGTGAGGGTGTCACACACTCCTGCCCACAGTGGAGCCCTTCCACTGTTCCGTTTGATGGTAAAAAGTACAGAAAGCTCTCGTAAGGATGTGAAAGAAACTCTCCAGTAAGAGCTGAAGTTCATTCAAGGACTTAGAGAGCACTGGCTATATTTGGAAAAGGTGGACAGGTGCATCCTAAGACCTAGCAATTTTCCTTGTACTCTTTTACACCCAGAGAAACTCTCTTGTACACATGGCCACAGAAACACATATGAAACTATTCACTGCAGCACTGCTGAAAAGAGAAAAATCTGGAAATTATCTGTTCATTCCTCACTAAGACCGTGGGAACGAAGCTGTTGCACATCCATAAAACAGAACACTACACAACAGTGAAAATGAAGGAGTGGTGCACTGTCAGGAATAAGTCTTCAAAACATGTGAGCCCTCCCACCAAGAAACACAAAAATATGTCTACAATGGGCTGCTCTTTGCGTAAGATTTTCAACCTGCAAATTGGTGCTGTGTATTGATCTTAACAACAACCAAAGCGGAAGCGCAGTCCCTCCGAGACCCCTGGAGAGAGGAATGGCTACTGAGGCTGCTGGGTTAAGCTCCGTGAGGCGCACAGCGGTATTTGTGATATTATGTCTTCTTTTTTGTGTGTCTGCCCAAAATATTTCATCCTAAAATTCTATGTGTATTATTTACAAGAGGAGGACTTAATTCTTATTCACTTTCCAAAGCAAAAGAACAGTTATTTTTCACAAACCTAGTGCTTTCTGTTTCTCAAATTCACATTGCTCCCC